>NC_136059.1:698355436-699000714 GCF_964261635.1 Lissotriton helveticus | reverse complement strand
AAGGGAGGAAGGGGAGGAGAAAAATACAGAGAGATAACCATGAGGCTAAAAACTGTAAAATTACAATCATTGAATCTACATAACATTAGAGGCAATGCACAAATATGCAAATAAATAATCATTAATGAATAAAAAGGAACAAAAGGTTATTCAAGGGGGTTTTGAAACTTCTTGTTGAACTGGGGATATGTGAACGGAGCGCTGGGCACATGCATCTAGGTAAAGGGTAACGGGGAGCCACATTGCAAGTCTTTTCGGAGCTAGGGAGGTAGGGTAAACAAATGCAGTATCTAGTCTGTGGTTGTAACATACATTAAACCACCAAGCTTTAAAAGTAATGCCTTTGGAGTCTTTCCAATTAACAGTAATTTGCTGGAACGCAACAGCCAACAATAAATCAACAATATGAACATTTGCATCAACAGCAATCCAAGAAGAGGAAAGTGAACCAAGGAAAATGTCAGTGACAGAAAAGGGGATGGAGGTATGAAAGATAGAGTTAATTTGGTTCCAGACTTTAGTCCAGAAAGCATGCGTAGAAGGACATGTGAAAAGCATATGGAAGAGTGAGGCATTGGGGTTAGAGCAAGTCCAGCAGAGGTCGGAGGTCAGGGGAAAACGTTTGTGAAGGAGAGATGGCGTGTAAAGAAGGCGGTTGTAAAGGAAAAAAGGGTTTGCGTGAGAGAGGCCGCCCTGGAAGATTTGCGTATTTTGGTCCATATTTTGTCCCACAGGGATGTGGGCCACGAGACATCAAGATCAGATTCCCATTGCTCTTCAATGTTGGATTTGGGCCTAGGCGATGGTGGATCATAAAAGGAATGGTATATGGAGGATGCTGATGGGTGAGAGCGAAGTTGAGTATGCAGAGAAGAGATGGGAGTGATAGGGGATGTAGTCGAAATAGAGTTAGAGAGAGAGTCATAGGCAGACATAACTGCATGTTTCAGTAGGGCGTATTTATGGACAAAGGAGGCAGGGAGAGAGAAGAGTTGACGAAGAACTGGAAAAGGGGTGAAGGCAGATCCCGTGAAAAGTTGGGAGACCCAGATTAAACCACGTTGCCGCCAAGTTTTCCAATAAATGGGTTTCAATTTGATAAGAATGCTATTATTATACCATATTGTGGTGGCTAGAAGTTCTTTAATAGAGGAGGGAGGGGCCGGAGTCTTGGCCAAAAGTAGTTTCGCGGTATGTTTATGAATTGGAGTGGACAGAAATTGGGGTTTGCGCGAGAAGGATAAGTACTCAGCAAAGGTAAAGGGAGAAAGAGAAAGACGCTCAAGGTCAGCCCATAGAGGAAGGGGGTCAGCAGGGTCTGTGAGCCAAACGGCTGCCTGTTTCAGAAGGAAAGCTTTATGATAAGCAGGAAAATTAGGGAAATTAACCCCACCCTCCGATTTGGGGAGGCGGAGACGCGATAGCGACATACGTGGTCTCTTACCAGACCATAAAAATACAGAGAGAATGGAATTTATTTTAGTGAAAAATTTGGCAGGAATGGAAATCGGTAAATTAGAAATGGTGTAGAGGATAATTGGTGAGAGCATCATTTTAATAGTGTCGAGACGTCCCCACCAAGAAAGGTATAGGGGGTGCCATCTAGAAGTAAGGTCAGACAATTTTTGAGAACATTTAGTAAGGCATAGTGAAATAGTATCTGGGATAGAAGGAGTAATGTGCAAACCGAGATACTTGGTATGAGCCGGGCTCCAAGTGAATGTGGATGCAGCAAAATCGGGTTTAAAGGTGAATTTGGTGAGAGGCAGGATTTCGCACTTGTCACTATTGAGCTTATAACCGGAGAGATGGGAGTAAGTGTGGACTTCAGCGAGGAAAGCGGGGATGGAAACCGACGGTTTCGATAAAAAGAGCAAAATGTCATCTGCATAGGCAGCAAGTTTAACCTGTGATTGAGCAAGAGGGAAGCCATGAATGGTCGGATTCTGACGTATTCTGGATAAGAAAGGTTCCAGGGCTAGGTTAAAAAGAAATGGGGAGAGAGGACAGCCTTGCCGAACTCCTCTACCGAGACGAAAAAATGAAGAAATGAGACCATTGGCACATACCGCTGCTCTAGGGTTTGCATAAAGGAGGGAAATAAGGGAAATGAAGTTAGGGCCAAATCCAAACCATTTTAACACAGAAAAAAGAAAGGACCATTCTACTCTATCGAACGCCTTCTCGGCGTCTAGGGCAATAGCAGCTAAGGAACCGTTGAAGCGTGAGGATTTAGATAAGACATTGAAAAGGAGCCTGGTGTTGTCGGAGATAAAACGACCCTTAACAAAGCCCGATTGTTCAGGACCAAGGAGACCTGGAAGAAAAGGATCAAGTCTAATGGCCAAAGATTTAGCGTATATTTTATAATCAATGTTTACAAGGGAAATCGGTCTATAGTTCTTGCAATGTTGATGATCCTTACCTTCCTTCGGTATGATGCATATGTAAGCATCTGAGAAAGTACCTGAGGAGGCATCACTAGTCTTGAAGGAGTTGAGAAGGTGGAAAAGTTTGGGTAAAAGAAGGTTTGCAAAGTGTTGGTAAAATTCGACGGTGAAGCCATCTGGGCCGGGGGCTTTATCCTTTTTAAGTGAGTGAAGTGCAGTGCGGAGTTCGGGAATGGTAAGGGGAACTTCAAGGGAGGTCAAATCAACAGGAAAGGTGGAAGGAGGGTGGATGCTGGATAAGAAAGAGGAAATAGAGTGAGCAGAGGGTTGAGTGCCGGAAGAATAAAGTGCAGAGTAGAAGTGTGAAAATACCTCCAGGATGTCAGCATCTTTATGTTGCAGTACTGAATTGATATCAAAAACAGACTCCACATTCAACTTATTTTGTTTCACTTTCAAATAATTGGCGAGAATTTTCCCCGCCTTATTTTTCCCACCATAAAATTTTGAGCTGGATTTCAGTAAGTACAGGGAAGCATCATCAGTGGATTGTTTATTATAATTCATTTTTGCAGTAACGAGAGCTGTCAGAGTCTCCGAAGTATGAGAGGTATAGTAGGAATGCTCTAGGAGTTTAATCTGAGACAGCAGATCGTTAGTGCGCTGACGAGCTATTTTACGTTTTGCCGCTACATGTCTGAGAATAAAATCTCTGGCAGCTGCCTTGAAAGCGTCCCAGACAACGTGAGCAGGCATAGATGGGGTCTCATTAATAACAAAAAATTCATTAGTAAATTCAGTAAAGGAGGTGGTAAATTTGGGATCAGTGAGGAGGGTATTGTTAAAGCGCCACCTTTTAGGACCACTGGATTTCGGTAAAAAATCAGTGTTGATAAGGACAGGAGCGTGATCAGAAAAAACTATAGGACCTATCTCCGCTTGGGTGAGGGATTGGGAGAGATGGTGGGAAAGAAATACATAATCAATACGGGATTGGGAGTGATGAACCGGGGAATAAAATGTAAACTCTTCGTCGGTTGGATGACAAAGTCGCCACGCATCAATTAATTTGTGTTGGGAAATGGCGTGGGCAAAAAGTTTATGTGATTTATTAGGAACAAATGAAGATTTGGAGCGTCTATCCAAAAAGGGGTCCAATGGCAGGTTACAGTCACCTGCAAAAATGAAATTGTCATCCATGCAATCGGTGATACGGGAAGCAAACGCCTTCCAAAAAATAGGATCCCCACCTGTGGGTGCATACACATTAAGCAAGGAGAAAGGGACACCTTTAGAGGATAATTTGACATATAACCACCTGCCCTCAGGATCAAAGTCAGAGTGTAACACTGAATGAGTAAAAGATTTACGAATTAACAAGACAACACCATTTCTCTTGCCATCACCAGGGGCAGAAAAAAACGTACCCACCCAACCTCTTTGGAGTTTAGCAGCCTCACTGTTGGATAAATGGGTTTCCTGTAAAAAGGCAATGTCAACATTGAATTTAGCTAGGTGAGAAAGTATCTTTTGCCTCTTAATAGGCGAATGTAAACCTTTAACGTTCCAAGAGACAATACGAACTGACATTAAGAAAATAAGAAAGGGGAAAGTTCAGAGCAAAGGTGAAGGGAAGCCTCAAAAAATTCAAAAAGGAAAAGAGTGAAAAAAGGAATGAAGGTAGGAAAGTATACAGAAGAAAACAGGCAGAGAAGTACTAAAAGGGTAAAGCATGAGAGAAAAAACTGCGATAAGAAAAACATGGGGTAGTACTTACAATAAATGATGGGGGATGGATGTTCAAGAACAGGAAACAGAAGGGGAGGGATGGAGACGAGAGACGTGAGGAGGGGGGAAAGGCCAACCAACGGAGGACAAGCAAACGGGGTCACGGGACGTCCCATCGGAGAGACACGACGGCACACAATGAGATGATCTGTGAGAAAAAGAAAACATTGAGATTAGAACAAGCAAACGACTAAATAACAGAAGAAAAACGGTAGATTAAACAGTTGGAAAACAAGAATAAACCAGCACAAACTGAGATCGACAGGGCCATGTAGTAACTGAGAAACCTGTGGAAGAAATATCATAACGTTAGAGAAACAACAAAATATCATAAACAGCAAAAAAGACCGGAAATGTTAGCAACAAAGTCATGGCGGGAAGGAAGAAGAAGGGCCAGAAAATTCCATATCAGCCGAACCACAGGAATTAAGGAAACTGCGTAGTCGAAGAGGATCTTCAAAAGTCATTGTCTTGTTATTATAAGTAACTTTGAATAAACAGGGATGAAAGAGTCCATACTTGGCGCCGATGGACCGCAGTTCTGGTCTCATGTCGAGAAATTCTTTGCGACGAGAGGCAGTAGCTTTGGCGTAATCCTGAGCAATAAACAAGGTGGAGTCCGACCATTTCAAGTGAGGTATTGCTTTAGCCGCAAAAAGAACCTTCAGCAGATCAGTATACTCAAGAAAGTACATGATGACGCCTCTTGGTTTTGTCGCAGGAGAAGTATTGGAAGGTGCTCTACCAAGCCTGTGTGCGCGCTGAATGTTAAGAGAAGTACCTTCAGGAAGATGGAGGAGCTTGGGCAAGAAGGACTTGAAGAAGGCAATGGCGTCATTCCCCTCGCAACCTTCCTTCAGGCCGTAAAGACGCAGGTTATTGCGCCTATTCCTGTTTTCAAGGTCTTCCACCTGCTTCTGGAGAGTGGAGAGTCTCCCATCCATATGTACTGATTTGATAGCGGCTTCCTGGAGAGAAGATACAGCCTTTTCCACATGAGAAACTCTGGTATCCATTAACGACCAATTGTCAGTTAGAACTTGCAGCTTTGAGTTAGTCTCCTCCATAAATGGACGCAATGCTCGTATTTCCTCAAGAAGGAGTTCCATGGAAATAGCAGTCGGTGATTTTGGGGGCGATGGGGGATTGTGTTTCACCCTCTTAGGAGTGGTTTTCGCTCCAGGCTGGGGGAGGGCGTCCATGTTGAGAGAGGGGTCGCAGCTGGAGGTACCCGCAGAGGCTTCTAATTGAGCCAACGCAGTGAATAGCTTTGAGTTTTTAACAAAGTTGCGTTTAGGAGTTTTGCCTGGACCCTCCGCCATGAAAGCGACAATAAAAGAAATCTCCAATAATGGGTAGAGCAAATATACTGCGCAAGAATGAGGAAAACCCAGCAGAGGCAATGACAGGAGGAACTAGGGTGAAATCCAACCCAAGTTAGGAGCAAATGAGAAGAAATGGTCGCATTCCGATCAATATGTGACGAATAGCATGAGTGGCAATTGAACTAAGCAGTGAAACATGCAAAATGGCCACCAAAGCTGAGGAGAATGCTGGAGTTCGAATAAAAATGAAAAAAGATAATTCCGGAAGAAAAAGAGAGTCACCTGGCCATGTAATCATGAAGCGCCGTCATTTCCTGTAATTATGGGATGTTTCCGTGAGCTGTGCACTGTATTGCCGGTGACGACGTGTCAGGCGCGCTCCTTGGGCAGGCGCCGGCTGAGGCATCAAAATGGCGGTCGCGGCAGTGGTGGAGCCGCGACCGAAGGAAAACGGAGCCCGCCTTGCCGGGAAGAAGAGCTGGTGCTCAGCGTGCGGTGTATCAGGCGCCAGAAGGGGTCCGCTGCCGTGTACAAGTAAGCATTGCGGTGGAGAGGGGCTGGAACCGCCGAAATCTCCCGATGGAGACGGAGCCTCACCCCGCTGCTGCCATCCGTCACGGGCGCTTAGCCACGCCCCCCCTCAATTAAGTCTTTGAGCAACAATAAAAGTCTCTTCTTCTGTTTTATCAAGGATTTTTAATGTCCGTTGTTCTCACTGTCTTCACTTGAATGATCTCTTCAAGATTCAGTAAACATGCATGCATTAATCCTTGCAATAAGTCTTAAAGTAAATAACTCACCAGGAATGGAAGTTTTTGTATTTTCACAGATCTGTGCTTTTTTTTCAGATTGCACAGGAAGTCTTTGGGGACCGGAAGAGGATGCAGTGCTCTCGGAGGTGTTGGTGAAGCCGGAGACCAAGGAAATCACTGGACGAAGAAAGCTCTCTCCTAGAATTCAGTCAAGCAGAAGGAGCAGGGAAGTCTGGAAGACGCTACCCAAATGCGACAGGGCGGAGATGTCAGGAACGCCTGGAAAGCCTGGGGAAGCTGAGAGAGCTGAAAGTTAAAGCGACCGAGACGAGAAGTCCGAAATGCCTGCACCGCAGCCTCGATGGAGCTTCAGGTAAGTGCTGATGCTGCCTCTGGTTTCCGACGAGACCAAGCGTGTGTTTACCGATGCGAGCGCCTTAAATACCTTTGGTCGCTCGCGTCGGTTTTCAGGCTCCTTTTTTCCACGTGTTTACAGTTGACACATGAATTAATACTCAAGTCCTGGGTCAATGTTCAATTTACGTGGAATATTTAAATGAACCAATAATACAATGCAAACTCAAGCGCTTGTGCTTCCTTAGGGATTTTAAATGAACCTAAATATAAAATATACCTCTAGCGCTTATGCTTAATCAAATGATCAGAAAAATAATGTTTAGAAAAATACAATATGTACTTCCAGCTAACACTAAACACACAAAATATACTGGCACTTCTATTCAAAATATAAAATGCAATCTAGATCTTTACCCTGGTTTGTCTACTCAGAAGGTCTAGCATAAACTAAGACATGAGTGCTCATGACAATTATTAATTAATCAATTAACACATTAATTATTCAATAATTTTATATAATTAAATTGCTTTCCACCCTATTACCCTATAAACCCATAACCCACAACGGAACTAGAAACAAAAAATTCTAATAAAAAAAAAAATTAACTACTATAAATTATTATTTAAATCTATATAATTAAATTACTTCCTACCCTTTTCCCCTATAAACCCACATCCCGCTACAGAACTAAAAAACACAGAATTAAACTTAAAATAAATTAATAACTAGTAAAATTCTAAAACATATAATAAAATGACAAACAATTCTCATTAGAAACAATAAAATACATAACATTATTAATAAATCGATATTTTTGTCAACTATAATTTTGTAAACGATATTTATTACACCAATATTTTTATAATCGATATTACTTACCTGTCAGTCGATATTCTTGTCAACTATATTTTTGTTGTCGATATTAATTACCCACAATATTTTGGCGGCAATATTAGTGTCCCACGATATTTCTCCGTCGATATGCCTGCTCTGCACCATTAAACAACAATGCATTCTAACAAAAGAGGCCTGTATAGACTGATCTGTTTGTCTTTTTCATACAACCATCCGTCCTCAACCCTCAACTGCTTTATTCTACACTTATGTTGATATGTGGATTTCTTTTTATTATTTCTTTTTAATTTCACATTTTTCTCACATTCTGATGCGATCAAAGGCTAGTTGGTTGAAGTGTGTTAAATACATCCGGAACGAAACAGTTCCTTAACACAGTCTAAAGGAGATGCAGCAAAACACTGAAGGCACATGAAATACTATGTATCAGGTATGAAATATAATTGAACCAAGGAGATTGAATGAGTTTTTGAGATTTAAATGCTACCTGCACACTTTAAAAATGAAGCTTGCCAGGTGTTGAACCGCTGCACTAGCACTGAGTCATTAGAAGTTGGAGCAGCATTACAACACTTAAGAGGAAATGTTGCAAGTGCAAGGTATGGTTAGTTTAATAAACTATAACGGATGAATTTCAGTGTTTTTTGGGTGATTTCACTTTAGTTTTTGTGTTATTTTACCACCGAAATATAACTTCATTTGAACATTTGTTTTTTTCAGGTTAAGTTTCAAGGTTTCTTTTAGCATATGATATGTTCTGATTACCATAACTAATTATACAACTACTTTAACCTTTTTTCAGTGAATTTCTGATGATGTTTTAATGTAAGGTAAAAGATTATTAGCATGCCTAACTGTAATGTCACTTCACCTTTGTGTTTTTCAGTGAATTTCTGGGGTTTTAAATCATATTCAGCCACTGCAACTCTTCTGAGCACAGCTTTAGGCAGTATCCATCAGGAGTTGGCCACGGGGCTCAGCCTCCAGGTGCCTAAACCCCACTGCACATGGCCTTTGGGCAGGCCCTGCTCCCAAACCCAATGGGCACCCAAACTCCAGCTGCTTGTGTTCTTCAGATGTCTTCTGTTGTCAGTGAATTCCAAACTTTCCTTGATTACGAAGCCTTTAGTAAGGCTGACTAATAGTGATCTACAAGATCTGGTCAGTTTGACGAAGAAATGCTACAAAGCACTTAAAAAATTAAGAGCAAGCTTACGTCATGCAGCACTAGGAATACAAAACTATAATCTTATTAACTTTTTGATTTGTCATGACAAAAGTGGATATGCATTATCAGCCTTTGCACAGAAGCATGGTGAACTGTTGTGACCACTGCATATCCTTCAGCCTTATCGGATCCAGTAGCTTTAAATCTTCCGAGATGTTTGAAACCTGTTGCACTTGTTTGTGTTTCCATTGAACAAAGGGAAGAAAGTGTTATGTACCATACATTAATCGTACATTTCCTTTACTCAGTTGAAACTTTGTTGACACGAATAAGAACACAGCACATGACAAACAGTAGGCAGACTTGCTGTGAGCAGGTGATCCTAGCAGCAGGGAACATTTCTATTTAAAGGTGCAATTCACTAAAGTCAGGAACACTGCTTCTTATTTAAGGCAAAGGTTGTGAAGATAGGGAAGGTAATGAAATTGATGAATCTGGTGATAAGCCAGGACACCATGTTATTGCAGTTACTGAGTAATGTACCAAACCGAGACTGGATATTAAAGAGAGTCATTTTGAAATTGATGATCTGACATTATTTGTTGATGTTTCTTGTTTAAGAGACCAGTATGGAGCATTGAGAGCTGCCTATACAGTATGTTCCATTTCAGAGACTCTGAAAGCCTCCTTTCTGCTGAATATAACCACAGCAGTGGTGGCAGAATTAGTAGCATTAACTAGAGCATGCTGCTTATATGAAACCTTTCATACAATAATTTATACAGACAGCCAGCATGGTTTTGGAGTGGTTCGGGACTTTGCTCAACCGTAACACCAAGGGGCTTTAAGACATCTCCAGAAGTTCTTATAAAGAATAGTGCTTACATGCTAGATTTATCAAAAGCAATACAACAGCAGAAGGAAATTGCACTGAAAGTGTGTTGCCCAATACACAGGTAAAGACTAATGTATGGGGTATTGGTGTAGGGCAGCACCACAAGACTTCTTGCTGCGCTGCCCTACACCAATGTGAAAGGGTAGGAATCCACCATATTTATGAAATACAATGCATTCCTGTCCTTTCCCCATGTGCTGGCCCACAATTTGCTGCACAGTGTCATATCAGAATGCAACACACATAGAAAAAGAAAAAAGAGGAGAAATAAAAATATTTCTCCTCATTACACCTGCTCTAGGGGGGCATACATTTTTGGCACTGCCCAGGGTTTACATGAATAAGTAAATCTTGGGCAGCATCAAAATATATGGGTGTTGTAGGGGAAAACCCACTGCATCGCCCATGCAAATCCTCCGGTGGCACAGTAAGGTGAAGCAGTGATTTACGCTTAATCACCTTATTCAGGATATATGTGGCCACTTAAAACCATGCAGGATGGCTTTGCATCGATTCATAAATGTTTATGAGAGCCCTGAGTCATTCATGCACTACTTTACATGTGCAAAAATGACACCGGGCTCTTATAAATAAACCCCTTAGTTACACTTCGTAACAAATATGGGGATCAAATTGTAAAGAACTGTGCAGATGAGACAGTGGTGCAGGAACATTAAAATGATAAATACTGCACAAAATGCAAACAAATTATATGGTTCCTTATGAGTTCAATTCTGACTTCTTTGAGTAAGCTGAGAGACCTATAGGAAAAAGTCTCAGCTGCTGAGAAAAAAAATGAGAGCAACTGGGTCACAAGAAAAAAATTGCAAGATCTATATGTTAATGCTGAAAAAAAATCCTTACTTCCAGATATATTGTTGAACCCAATGGGTATATACCTACATAACCAATCCATGCAGGTAGGGACAGCATGATACATATAATTAGGAAATATTGGGGGAATACAGGATTCAGGAACATAACCAGGGACATATGTGTCAGTTTTTTGGTGTGACAAAGAAATAATCAAGAAAGGAAGTCTTAACAGTGATGAAACAGATTGGCAAATCAGAAGGACCATCAACGGTGCTCCAGTGTCAGAACCCCTAGACCATCTGTGCATGAATCAAATGCGATGATTACCTATTTGAACCCCAGCTGGTGCAAGAGAAGAGGAAGATCCGCAAAGAATCGCACTTGGAGTGTTTTGCTGCAGAAAAGGAATTCTAAGATGGCCAACGCGGGGCAAAAACGTGGTATCAGTCTAGTTGTTATTTTCACACCTGTGTGGAGCCTTTGGTGAAGCGCACTCTCCCTAACCAGTGTGCACTTCACTGAAGCGTTTTGTGGGTTCAGTCCTGAACTTGTTTGCACCAGTAAAAATTCCTGAATGAAACTGCAAGTTATCATAGACTTAATTTAGAGTTACCGTTAATGTAGGCAAAAAGCTTTCCTCGCTTTCGAGTCCGATAACCTTCTTCCGAGTCTGGAGACAGTAGACAGCGTTTCCAGTCTGGGTTTAACCCCTGAAGAACAAGAAGAAAATGAACACGAAGTTAACTCATCACAAGCTAAGTTATATTGTTGTATTGTGGAGAATTGCATAAAGGATAAAAGAATTTGCATGATAAGTTAAAGTAGTAGTAATACTTACTCGAAATCCAGGAAAGACTCAGTTAATTTCTCAAAGCTGAAAATAGAAGAAAAAAACAAAAGATTGTTAGTAATAATATTAACGGCGAGGGAAAAGAACATTACTGAGCAACAAATATAGTTAGAGAATAAATCCTAAAAAGAGAAGAGAACAGAACCAGATAACAAGACACCCAAGGATTATTTTGTAGAAGAAAGGAGAAGACGCTTAATTAAATAAAAGCTGGTGGGTGAACATAAAAGTTAGGATACTATCATTATAACTAGGTTAAGGCTTAACCAATTGTTTACTGAGTGCTAAGTAATTATAGGTTAGTCAGCACAGAGAAAATAGGAGAAAAGAAACTCCAGGCAGCAGACACCAGCTACATGAAGAGAGGCTAGTTCAAAAAGACTAGGGGTATGTTAATTCCAAAAGTGCTTAAATTAAAACTATAGATTTTAGGTAGATGTAGAGTAGGTCAAGTCATTGAATAATTGTACTCTGTTAGTTTCCTCAGGTATCATTTCGAGAGATAGTCTATTGAATAGACAGACAAGAAGAAAAGGTGCTGAGAAGGAAATCCGGAGGTCTTGAGCCAGTCTCTTCTTTGTTTGTTATTTTATCCACTCCCCCTTCCCCTGCTGGGGTTGTTTGGTTAAAATCAGTCTCTGAAGAATCCTGGAGAGGGAGTTGGGAACTAGTATCTTGTGTTCCTGTGCAAGTGTACGGTAAGGGTCTTCAGTATCTCGAGTTCTGACAGAGTGAAGTGCCCACGTTTTAAAACTTGCACCCTGACAGAAATGGCTGAGAGAATAAATTTACAGACCTTGGGTTCAGTGTTAGAAGCTATACAAAAGGAGCTAGTTGCAGCTAGGGAGGATAATCAAAGTTTACGACAAGAAGTAATAAGTTCTAGAAAGGAGACTGTGGAACTGGCTCAGAGAGTAAGACAAACATTTGGTCTAGGGAGAGAGAGTTTAAACCCACCTCCTGGAAATCCAAATAAAGTAACTACACAAGTAATACACTCCCTGTCTCCCGTCATTCCTTTAGCCCCCCCAGAAAGATTTAGTGGAGACCCCCAAACGGCCCAAGTTTTCATCACTCAATGTTCCCTACATTTTATGTGTCGCCCTTCAATTTTCCCTGATACGCAATCTAAGGTGGCCTTTGTTCTGTCATATTTGAGCGGTGATGCTGCATCATGGTCCATGCCCATGGTATCACGAGATGATCCACTTTTGCATAATTATGACCGGTTTAAACAAGAATTTCTTTGAATATTTGACAGACGCAGAATTTCGCAGGCAGACGATAATGAGCTGCACGAACTACGGCAGGGAAACAGAGACCTTGTTGCTTATTTGGCTCAGTTTAATAAATTAGTAATGGAAACAGACTGGCCAGAAAGCAAAAAGAACAGCAATATTTTATTGAGGTTTAAAAGATGAATTAAAAGACATCCTGGCACAGATTCCAAACCGACCCACTGAGGTCTCTGCTCTTATAGACTTGGTTTTAGAACTGGATTTCCGTCAAGTAGAAAAAAAAGGCAAAAAAAGAAGAGATTTCAAACCAATAGTTCCACGGTTCAACAGAGTCAGAGCAGATGCTGGGAAGGTTGCAGAAGGATCATCGAGGCCTGAGCCAATGTAGATAGGAACTTTACGAGGTCCACTTTCAAAAGAAGAAAAAGATAAAAGAAGAAGCAGTAATTTATGTATGTATTGTGGCTCAAGTGGTTTTGCATGTAATTATTTTGTTTTAAAATTTAATTTAGAAAAATATTTTTGTAACTTATTTAGAGAAAAAAAGTTAACTTATTGTAAATTAGGTATTTGTAAAGATAGGTTAAATATTTATGCATGTAATCCAAATGATTATATATATATATATATATATATATATATATATATATGTGTGTGTGTGTGTGTGTGTGTGTGTGTGTGTGTATATATATATATATATATATAATTTGAAATATATTTCTGCACCTATAAAGGTTTACATTTCATAATAATATTGACTATGATGTATAATTTATTTAATGTTGTCAATTGAAAATAATTATTTGTTTATATAATTTGTACTGATAAATGATTATATTACAAATATTTAGTAGGTAACATTGGGCTATAAGGTGTTATATTTGTGTACTGTTTAAAGACACCTGCAAGAAGTCTTCTTATGGAGAGGGGATGGTAAATCTATCTCCATTAGTGTCCAGCACCTTTCACTAAATGGTTTAAATTGGAGTGGGAATAGTAAATGTAATACCTGTAATATTCAACTCCTTCCCAAAATGTTTGGACTGGCGTGAGAATAGTAAATGTAACCCCTTTATTGTGTAACAATTTCCCAAACATTACTTAGATCTGAGTGGGAATAGTAAATGTGTAACCCCGTTATTGTCCAACACCTTCCCCGCAATGTTTGGATTGGAGTGGGAATAGTAGATGTAACCCCTGTAGTGTTCAACATCTTAATCAAAGTGGTTTAGATTGGAGTGGGATTAGTAAAAGTAATCCATTTAGTGTACACCATCTTCCCAAAAAGGTTTAGGTTGGAGTGGAAATAGTAAATGTAACCCTTTTAGTGTCCAACATTTTCCTCAAAATGGTTCCGGTTGGAGTGGGAATAATACATGTAACCCATTTATTGCCTTTATTGTCAACACCTTCTCCAGAATGTTGGAGATGAGTGGGAATAGTAAATGTAAATCCTTTAGTGTCCAACACTTTCCGCAATATGGTTTAGATTGTAGTGAAAATAGTAAATAAAATCCCTCTATTGTTCAGCACTTTCCCCACAATGGTTTAGATTGGAGTAGTAATTGTATATGTAATCCCTTTAGTGTCAAACATCTTCTACAAAATGGTTTGGATTAGAGAGGGAATAGTCAATGTAATCCCTTTAGTGTGCAATGTCTTTCGCTAAATAGGCATTACAATGTTCCTACCCGCCAGCCTTTTCATGGTGGTGAACCTGCCATGAAAAGGCTAGCGGAAAGGGACATTGTGGGCCCCTAGCAGGCCCCCTCTGACCCCTAGACCCAGGCCACGGGGCACTTATTGTGCCCCCCTACATATCCCTGCACCTAGTGGCAGGCACTGCATACTGCCTGCCACGTAGTGTAGGGCTATGTAAAGTTCCCCTTTTTTGCATTGCGGCTGGTGCTTCAGCCAGCAGCACCTGCCGCAATGCATAATAAAAGCATTGCGACTGCCGAAGTGGTGGTACATCAAAATGCCTACTGTGGTACTGCCGACAGTCTGTCAGACGGTCCCAATCCCCGACGTCCGCCATCGTAATTGGGCTCTTAGTACAGGTTGTTGGAGGGGTCTCCAAATGCTTTGGTGAAAATGGCAATAACAGCCCTGTATGGCTGAGTGTGGGTATATTTAAGGATAGTGTAGATCATGGCTTGTTCAAAATGTATTATTATTTTATTGGGGTGTAGTTGCTTGTTTTAATTTTAATGTGGTTTAGTAATTCGTAGTAAGTGCAACTGTGTTTATTAAGTAGCAGGGCATATATGAATTCTATATTAGGTCCTTATTATGATACCAAGTGGTCAGACCCACTATGACTGAAGTCAGGAGACCACCCGGCAAGCAGACGGCAGTCCAACAGCCCAATTACGATGTGACCACTGAATTGGCAGTCAAAAAGTGATCATTTTTACAGCGGCTTGTCCTGGGGCAGCAGTACAAGCCACCGTGAACAGGAGCAGTTCCTGCACATCAATGGACTGTTCCATGCACTCCATGATGCATTGAGAGGCGAGCACTTCCTGTGGGAAATTTTTGTACGAACAAGAAAATAGCTCTGGGTTTTCTTTAAGGGCGCAGATTTCACATAATGCCACAAAATAAATGTAGATACTTGCCATAGTGCTTCTAGATCAAGCTCCGGTAATTCCCTCCTCCATGTCTCCATGTCCCATGGACTAGAGTCTTCTGATGATTGTACCAGTAACCGGTACCATGCCGAGATCTCTTTCCGTAGTCCAGGACGCAATGCTATTTTAGCCTCCTGAAGTTTGTTTTGTTCCGCCCCCTGTCCCAAAGTCTTTACCCAGTTTAGTAACTGGCAATATTTAAAACGAGAGGCGGCACCTTCTGTGATATCTAAAAAGACTTGCCAAGTCAAACCACATTTTTCACATCTATAAGGCCTAATGGATGCCTCGAAGACTGGCAATGATGGGCCTGCGAACGGTGAGGAATTGCCATAAGTGCGGTGAACCCAATGCAGATGAAATACACATGTTCCAGTGGTGCCCCTCCATCCAAGAGTTCTGTCAGAAATCGGGTAGAATCTTGTCAGATTAGGCAGGCCAAGAAGTGAAGGTGAGTCTGGCACTGGTAATATTTGGGGTGAATCCAGAAGAGGAATAATCTGGTAGCATACCTAAACCCCTTAAGGCCCTCATATTTATTTTATTAGCTCGTAGAGAATTGTGTATTAAGTGGATCTTACCTATTTCACCCTTAGACTCTGAATGGATAATCTTGATTCACAGAATAGCCAAAATGGATAGAGCAATGCGTTCTAATAAGAGAACGAAGCACTGGAGTATTTGGGATAACTGGGTTGAGAATGTCTGCCCTTCGTAGTAACTACATTTCTCATCTTTATTACACTCTTACCTATTATTTGTGGGAATTTTCTTAATGTTGATATTAATTATCTTACATTTTATTGAAGTAGTATTGGTACCCCGTCATATTATATCCTTAGTTAGCCTTTAAAGTGAAAAAAATGACTATTATTAATCCAATGATTAAGCATCAGTAAATACGGGATATTCTCAACAATCTAGGAGATTCATCAAGATGGATTGGTGAACCTAGAAAGAGAATCTAAGTAAGAACCTGTAAAATTGGAGAAAAGAGTAAGCCGACCCTGTAGAGAAGGATCCTGTGATGGTCACCATCCCCTCCTAAGTGGAGAGAGCGGGTATCACTTTGTCTGGATAGCAAGAAACTAGGTCGGTAATCCCTTCTTTCTCCACATTTATACTGATCAAGCATATGAGGACGGAAAACAAAAAAGGAAATATCTCTGATTTAGGTTGCAGTTACACTAATAAAGGCAAATACATTTAATGTTTTTACAGTGTCAAATAGAGCTTGATATAAACTCTCCATTTCAACTTTATTACGTTGATTCATGCTTAGATCTGCTGCCATCCTTGCTTTCTTTCCCCTGGCTGTTTGTGTGTCAGTCTATGGCTTTTGCAGCAGCTGGTGCAGAAACCAGGGCTGGAAATACAGAGTTTATGAGCAAACTGTGAGTCCATTCTTGAGCTGGGTCTGGTGGCTCAGTGGACTAATGCATCCCCTGCAGTGGCCTGTGTTCAACCTCATGGTCACAGGTTCAAATCCTGGCGGGTCCACTCAGCCTTCCATCCATCTGAGGTCAATAAAAAGAGTACCGTTGGGTAACAATAAACATCTGTTATTCAGCGCCAAGATGCCCCGTCAGGGGTGACGTGCGCTTTACAAAAACATATGTTATCGGCTGTGAAAGGCTTTCAGCCATGTATTTTTTGTCTGGTGCTTTCTAAGGCTCCACATGCAGGCAGCTTCAAAATGTAGACCGAAGAAAAGGTGAGTATGGAGAAAGAAGTGATGCTTAAGAGAATGGTGATACGGGTACTATCATAGATCCAGTAGCCACACCATCAGCGCACTTGCAAGCGGACTATTATCCTTTTAGGACCGGAGTTGGATAGGTGGTCTACAGTGATCTCAGTGTTAATTAACATGAATGTTATTTAGCTAGGTGGTCTCAGAATTGAATTTTTTGCATTCTAGCCAAGTCACAGTCTTCCTTTAGTCTATCTGTTTGGAAGGCCTGGAAGCAAAGCTAATCTTCTATGGCTCTCTATAATTGCAAAAGAGCCACATTTCCGGGTTTAGCTACTTCCACACACAAGTGTCAGCATGTTTAGGGCTCCATAAGCAAGTCAATCTTTGGGTGAAATAGAGAGGTTTGAATGTTACATTGTACTGTTGGCAGCAAGGGTCTGCTTTCTTCAGATGAAGGAGTATGTACCAACATCTATTGCTCTCAGTCCAATAATAACTCCAGGCCACGGACATGTGCCCCCTTTCACTCATGTAAATTGCTATTGTATAAACCATATGTACTCACAATATTTTTACCAGTGGCCAAAAGGCTTTGTCTGTGATATGACCAAGGGCTGCATTGATACCCGCAGAATAATGGCAGTCGGGTGGGGTGTTCCAGAGGGCATTGCCGGTAAGGTAGATGTGAAGCAAAGCATATATATCCAGTGGCTGAATTGCACAATGTGAAACCAGAAAACCTGGAATAAATCCCAACTTCCTCACTTTACCAAATGTATTGATTTTACTTTCCCTCCTTTTTCTTCTTTGCCATATATAAAAAGATGTCAATAATATAACTTCTGAATGTGCATTGAACAAAACTTTATATGTTTGATTTAATAAACTAGAATGTTTTGTCAAGGATAATTGGAACCCAGCTCTAAGAGTGCACTTAACAACTGACTTGCATCTTAGTTCACTATTTACACTATTATCAGGGTGGTGGAAAATAATGATTATTTATGTTTGAAAACTATTGCTTTAGAAAACAAAATACTTCTCAATGCACTGATATAGTGTTATGTACTAAGGTGTGCTAAGGTGAAACGGTTCTGCATGTTAATGAAATACACTTTTTGAATTTTAAAGAGACCTTATCATATTTTTACACGTTTGCTGCAAGTTGTCTTTAAAAATAAAGGTTTTTCTAAAGCCTGGAGGTGCAGGATAACCTAGCTACTTTGTTTCTTTAACTTCAATTAACCTTTCAATAAAGACTTGTCTGTTTATTGAACGTATTTATCAATGTAAGTGCTCAGTCAAAAATACAGCAGCCCAGTTCTGTTGTTGACCAGGGGGGCTGCAGTAAAGGTCAGGAGAGCCACATGTGGCCCCCGGGCAGTATTTTGAGTATCCATGGTTTAAACACAGATGAAAATTATGCAGATGGTCTTTATTTAGACTGCACTTCTGTGGAATATAATGAAGGGACAGATGTACAAATATTAGAGATACTGATTTCCTAATTGAATTTATATCTGAATCACAGTTAGGAAATCGGTATTCCTAATGGATGAATTTTTGTATTCCCAAATAGCGATTCCTAGTAGATCACAAACCGAACTACCTCATGAATAATAATGAGGTAGGTTGAAATTCAGGACCCATTAGGAATCACTGCCATCACAGCGAGGGGCATGTCTGTGATTGTTTGTTAATAGAGCAGCCTTTTTTAATGCAGCCTGTGTTCCTTAAAGGAAAACAGGATGTGTTTGAAAAACAAAACATTTAAGTTTAATTTTTAAAACGCAGGCAGTGGTCTATAGGAACACTGCCTGGTCTTAAATATATTTTTTAACATTCTCAAAGGAAAAGGGGGTCTCGAAGGTGTCTCCCAATGTCTTGCAAATGGGTCAAACACAGCGGGGATAGTTCACAATGTTAACCTCCTTCCCCTTTTGTCCCTCCCAGGTCTGAACTTACTGTGTACTAAATGATGTGGCTATACATACCACATGTACATCAATAATAACCTACTCTATGTCTGAACAGGTCAATCGGGCACAACATCTGGCCAGAGTAGGGACACTGCCCAGACTCCATCACCACCCATGGATCAAGCCTCCAGTGATTCAGAATCTCCTGGCTACATGGACATAGAGGACCAACCTGGCACATCTAGTCAGCCTGGGCAGATGGCAACAGTGAGTCTCACTGTGCCCACAACCACACCTCCCACCCCAGCAGCAACATCTCTGCTGACCTCTGCCCCAACAACCGGTAGACGTAGCACGGGAAACATCTCCTGGACCCCAGTCCCAAGTGGGAGGGGCAGGCTGGCCCAAGGACACAGGCCCGTGGGGCAGGGCATGGGCGGGTAACTGTGGACCCACAAAGTGAAGCAACTGGTGCCACGGATGCCCAGTCCAACATTGCCCAAGTCCTAGAAGCCTATGAGGACTCGCAAGGAGTGATGGGCCAGGTACCTGAGAAGCCCTATACGATGATGCAGCTGCAGGGGTCCATAGCCCAGAGACATGGGACAGCTCATATGAGGGGGTGAAGGACAGGGGGTGTTTCACTATGCCCACAACCCCACCTCCCACCCCAGCCGCAACATCTCTGCTGACCTCTGTCCCAACAACCGGTAGACATAGCATGGGAAACATCTCCTGGACCCCAATCCCAAGTGGGAGGGGGCAGGCCGGCCCAAGGACAGAGGCCCGTGGGGCAGGGGGTGGGCGGGTAACTGCGGACCCACAAAGTGAAGCAACTGGTGCCACGGATGCCCAGGCCAACATTGCCCAAGTCCTAGAAGCCTATGAGGACTCCCAAGGAGTGATGGGGCAGGTACTTGAGGAGCCCTGAAAGATGATGCAGCTGCAGGGGTCTATAGCCCAGAGGCATGGGACAGCTCATATGGGGGGGTGAAGGGGGGGTGAAGGACAGGGGGTGTCTCACTATGCCCACAACCACACCTCCCACCCCAGCTGCAACATCTCTGCTGACCTCTGCCCCAACAACGGTAGACATAGCATGGGAAACATCTCCTGGACCCCAGTCCCCAGTGGGAGGGGGCAGGCTGGCCCAAAGACACCGGCCCCTGGGGCACCGTGGGGAAGGGGGTGGGCGGGTAACTGCGGACCCACAAAGTGAAGCAACTGGTGCCACGGATGCCCAGACCAACATTGCCCAAGTCCTAGAAGCCTATAAGGACTCCCATGGAGTGATGGGCCAGGTACTTGAGGAGCCCTAGAAGATGATGCAGCTGCAGGGGTCCATAGCCCAGAGGCATGGGACAGCTAATGTGAGGGGGTGAGGGACATTAACACCACTCTCTGCAGGGCTTTTCCCCGACCATGCACCCCTTCTTGTGGTCCATCTACCGCGGGCCCTTCTCCATCTGTGGCAGCCACAGAAAGGGAGGGTCTGTCAGAGGATGACTCCTCATACACCCATGACCCTGCAGCAGCAGATATCCCCCTACCCATCATAGGCTGGGACATGCAAAACAAATGAGGTTCCGTTTATAAGGCACCCACTACAACCAGGAAGAAATGTCGCACCTGATATCTTCCTTTTTGTGCCATACGTTCATTTTGTTGATCATCCATGTACACTTTCCCATTTCAGATGGGAGGAGTATGTTGGACTTTGGACTTCAGACAATGTGGCCCCTACCACAATGGTTTCAGCTACCAACCCTGATTACTACACTACTGTGTTGTCACTATTTGTCTGCATATAGCTTGTTTTTTTGCTCACATTGTGCACTACAATAAATTCACTTGTCACAAAATCATTGGCTCATGTAGTATCATTCACATCTAGCAAGTTATGAAGCTATCCTCTTGTGAATTACAAAATGTAAGTATAACCTACTTGTGTAAGCAGGGACATGTGGAGTGTCAACAACGTGCAACTGAGTATCATAACCATGTCACCTCAACACAGACATACACTTGTACAGTCTCATGATATCTTTATTTCATAGTTCCAACCTTAGGCTGGCATAATGTCAAAAACAGAACTAAGCAATACATCACTGAAATGATCTGTGTCAGTGACCACAAATTTCATGTGCAGACCTCAACAACATGGACGGTGGCTCCTGCTGGCCTCGATCCTCTGCGATGAGAGGGATATTTTGTCGCAATGCGAGGTTGTGGAACATGTAGCAGGCATGGGGATATGACACACCTTCCCAGTTGAGTAGAGGAGGGCTCCCGCAGTCCTGTCTAGACATCTGAATTTGGTCTTCCAAAGCCCATAAGCCTGTTCCACTGGCTGCCGTGTTATTCCATGGATCTCATTGAAGTGGACTACCCCTGGCGTTGTAGGATTCCTCAGTAAAGTCAACAACTATGGGCAGTTGGTATACACTAAATCTCCTAGATGGAAGACAGACAGACGTGCAATAATGAGTCACACACTTTTAGAAGATGACCTGATATCACTCACACAATGGTTGGACACATCATACTCACCAGCAAGCCAGGCTCTCTCCGATAGTAGCTGTGACACCAGCAGGTATGGTGCTGTTCCGCAGTATGAAGGAGTCATGGGCAGATGATGATCCTGGGTATCTGGCACAGATGTGTGAGATGTATAAATTCAGTAACAAACCACTTGCATGTTGATAGAATAGAAGTGTTCCTGTATCCATTAACCTGTTCTTTGACTTGCAGTGGTACTAAGGCAATATGTGTGCCATCAGTAGATCCAGACACATGTTGGGTACAACCAAATCCATAGAGGTCATCCTTCAAATTAGCCAAATCTTCACATCAGGGGAACTGGATGTATCTGTCAATATATCTCATCATTGCTGAAAGTAGATTACGTAGTACAACACTGAACATAGGTTGTGACATTCCACCAGAAATAGTCACTGTGTACTGAAAGGAACCTGTGGCCAGGAAATGCAGTGCTGCCATGAGTTTCACCATTGGTGTCAGAGATGTAGGATCGTTTCTTTGAGGACATAAATGAGGCTCCAACTGGTCACACAATTCTTATATTGTCTGCCTATTATGAAGAAAATTCCTGATGACGTCTCTTTCTCCTCTAGTTTGAAGGTCTGGAAATGGCCTGTATACTGTAGGCTGCCTTCTCCTCATTCTGCCAGGGTACCTATGTGTGGAGTGTACAGAGATATGGATATTGGTCTTAGTGTCCACACACACAAAAGTCATGTGACTACAGCATATGTTAGCAGTACACAGAAATTCACATCATGATTGCACAAGATACAATTGTATACATATCAACATTTTGGATGAGGGGGCGTGGCTAAGCAAGCCACGATGGCGGACGTGCTCTGCTGAGGCTCCGCTGCTGGGCGACCCAGAAGTCAGCACCGTCTCGTCGGCCCAGGCGGTAGATCGCCGCTCCTAGCGTCGGAACCAGAGCTGTATCGGAAGATGCTCTCACAGTCCCGCGAACTGCTGCTCCAGCGACGATAACGGCAGAGACACTTGCCCCGGGCCCAGAATCAACATGGTGGCCGTCCGCCCCTAGCCCGGACTGACACTGCAGAAGCATACCAAGCCCGGCGATCTCCTGTTGCGGGAGGTCCTGGCAACTCCTGTGAATCCAGGCTACACGAGGCGACAGCGTATCCTGCCCCAACACTGCACATCGTGAACCCGCTAATCAGTGGCAATGGACCGGGAGCAGCGGGAGACCAGAGGCGGTGCCCTCACGTCGGAGACGTCACCACCGGGACAGACACCGGTAACGATACCAGGGACGTTCGTCACAATACACAGGGGACGGATTCTGGGGCTAAAAAGAGTGGAGAGCCCCCCCCCCATGGCATGTCTCTAGGGACTGTTATTCGCGCCGAAAGCTGCCTGATCCCAAGAAGGCGCCTGCGCACTGAACACTCTTGCGCCCACCGACCAGACCTCCCCAGACGTTAGACACGCGGTGCTCCAGAAGGTGAGCGACAAGATCCCCGCCCTCAGCTGAACCTGCACCCCCCCTCGCCCACCGCAACATTTAGGGGACCAGACTGCCCATGCCTGACCCTAACATGGCAACCACGGGGACAGCCCAGGCACACTAACCAACCCTACACCAAGTCGCCACAGCGCTCCCAGTCCTAAGAGGGCGCGCTTTGGTTGCCTCGGCCCCAGACAATAATTATTGGACCACCAGCGAGCAACTGAGCCCGAACCCCCCGCAGATGCCCCGGCGATTGCTGGACTAAAGCCAAAACGATAATTGCGAGCTCCCACGCGTGAGAGGTGAATGACAGCCTCCGGGGGGAGCAACTGCCACACAGGGACTTCCACTGCACGTACAGCTGGCGGTGCGACAGAACAGGCCCCGCTGGGGCACAGGTGACCTACGAGCGCATTACACCCCCTACACCAAGCGGTCCACAAGTAGGGCGATAGACTCATGGCCCCAGACAATAATTATTGGACCACCAACGAGCAACTGAGCCCGAACCCCCTGCAGATGCCCCGGCGATTGCTGGACTAAAGCCACAACGATAATTGCAACCCCCACGCGTGAGAGGTGGACGACAGCCTCTGCGAGGAGCAACCACCACACAGGGACTTCCACTGCGCGTACAGCTGGCGGTGCGACAGAACAGGCCCCACTGGGGCACAGGTGACCTATGAGCGCACTACGCTCCCTACACCAAGCGGTCCACAAGTAGGGCGGTAGACTCATGGGGTGCTCTGACCCGACCCAGCCCCCACAGCTGACAACGCAAGGCGAGAGACAGATAACCCCGCACGGCAAAATGGGGAAGCCCAGCACCACGCAGCAGACATCGGTCCTTGAAACGGCGCCAGAAAATCAACCTCGCACCAACACACTACCCAAAGCGCCCACGACCCAGCCAGAACCGACCATCTCGGACAAACTAGACCAAGTCCTGGCGGACATTGAACTTTCTAGGGACTCCATGGAGGAACGACTAGGCACCCTGACTACGGACATCAACCTTATCCACGACGAGCATCGGAAGCTGGCAGACAAGGTGAAGGAGGGGGAAAGATCCCTCGCAGACCTTCAACCCGCCCTCAATGCACAGCAACAAACAATCCGTACAGTCCTGGGATGCCTGACAACCGTGGAAGAATGCATGGACGACTTAGAAGGATGCTCCCGACGCTGTAACATACGCGTGCTAGGCCTACTGGAGGGAATCGAGGGGACGCACCCAATCGAATATATGGAAGCATGGGTTAAGTCCTTCACCCCAACCAAGGACCGAACCGCTTTCTTCTACATAGAACGAGCCCACCAGGTACCGGCCAGCAAACCGCCACCCGGCAACGCACCTCGTCCATTGCTAGCAAAATTCCTCCATTTTCATGATTGCGATGCGGTGCTGCCAGACGCACAGGTCCATTACAAGTGGAAAACAAGCACATCATGGTCTTCCCAGACTACGCGAGGGCGGTGCAGAAGCTAAGAACACCCTTCCTGGAGGTGATGCGCCGATTACGGCCAAATAACAATCAATATTCCCTGTTATATCCGGCCCGCCTGAAGGTCATCCATGTAGGCACCACGCACTTCTTTGCCACTGCACGGATGTGTGCAACTGGGCGGACCACCACTGCACACAGGACCCCACAGCGGAAGCACCGCGAGGGCACACCTAAAGAACACCACGCAACAAGAAGCGCACCACGCAACCACTGCAAACGCAGGTGAGACAGAACTGGAGAGAGTCCACAGGGTCCGGACCTGGAGCAAATCATACAGGAACGTCGCACGGCCCTCCAGGCGGTCACTGATTTAGGGGCTTCCCCACTCGAGGAGGACATTGAGGGGATCCCCCACCTCTTCTCTTCCAGAGGCGAAGAAGATAGCAATGAGGCCCATTCCTCAGCCGACTCTATCACCTTGCCCCCGGTCACACCACCAACTGCTGACGCCATACACTGAGGGAAGTGACAGAGGAAGCTAAGCAGTACCCCAACTAGATGGACATATGGGAGCAGATACGCCCAAACAACAGTTGCCTCCGTCTAACGTCTCAATGTGAACGACGCACTACAATCTTAAACGACGTACATTGATCCTTCCAACGTCCCAGCGGGCCCCAGCCTCGCAGGCGCGAGCTACCACCCCCACGCATTGACTGTTTGCTCTCTGGTTCCATGAGAGTTCGTTTGGATGTATTGGGCCCGCCGATACGCCGCAGGTATTGGGACAGTTTCCCCACCCGGTTACATGTTATGTTTACCCGGTTTCCTTCTACCCTACGCCACATGGGGGACAAAAGTATCAGGTCTACCAGCACATCTGGGTGGGTGAAGATGTCGGCCATCTGTGAAAACCAAAGGGCTAGGCCGCTACTGACACACCCGACCTCACCATTCATCATCACATTGCAGGGCGCAGGTAGTGATTATCAGACTTCACAATGCAAAGCGCTGACGTTAGTATCTTAACTCTAAACACAAGGGGTCTCCATACGCCACGCAAGAGATACGCCACATACGCCTACATTAAACGCCCACAAACACAAATTGCGCTCCTACAAGAGACTCATATCACAGCGCCAGAGATAGACAAACTACGGACCCGATGGCGGGGAACTATATGTGCCACGTCATACTCGGCTTTTTGCACGGGGTGCGTTGATTTGGGTCCGCCCGGGCACTCCATTTATGGAAACACGCAGAGTAGTAGACAGGGAGGGCAGGTACGCCCTGTTAGAAGGGATACTGGATGGCCAACCCATTCTGCTAGGCAGCATCTATACACCGAATGTTGAACAAGATAGGTTCTGGGACTCCCTCACAGGCATACTGGCCCATTTTGCATCCATCCCATGGATCTTGGGGGGTGACTACAACTGCGCGCTTGACATTGCACTTGACAGATCACACCCGCCACCTTCTCACTCTCCTGCCCTCACACAGACAGAGCGCTTCCACCGTTGGGTCAGTCACTGGGCGTTAGAAGACGCGTGGATAGCGCACCATCCTCAAGCAAGACTTTACTCGTTTCATTCCATTCCCCATGACTTACGGGTGCGCTTAGATAGATTCTTATGCACCCCATCACTGATTCCTAAAGTCCAACACTTGGATTAGCTAGGCCGCGTAATCTCAGACCATGATGCACACATATTGCGCATACAATGGAGGCCCCCTCACCCTCCGGTGCCCACATGGCGCCTCCCACAGGACTGTCTGATGGACCAGGTATTCCGACATGACCATGCACAAAGTATACAAGATTATTTTACTCACAATACGGGATACGCCACCTCCAGACTAGTGGAATGGGATGCTTTTAAATTAGTGGCTCGGGGAGAATGCATCAAACAAATAGTTGGGGAACGCCGCACACTGGAACGCACACTCATTGATACTGAACGCAAGCTAGCAACACTCACGAAACAAGAAGACACCAACGCTACTACGGTAGCACAGGTAGCAGTGGCCAAAACACAATACTCTACCGCTCTAGCAGACTTGCGCAAATATAACTTTAGGACCTATGCCGCTCGAATGCACAAGGAACGGGATAAAACGGGCACACTCCTAGCATGGCTAGCGAAACAGGATACAGACACCAAACCCATTACTGAGGTCATAACTCCCTCTGGGGATATAGTGCGCTCCCTAATAGACATTTTAAATGCATTCCAGCGCCACTACACCACGATCTCTTGCACTCCGACGCATCTCTGACAGGAGACGATAAGCCACTTCCTAGACCCGTTGCCGATCCCACACATCACGGAAGCAGACAAGACCACACTAGATGCCAAAATATCGGCGGTTGACATCTCCGGTGCTATCCGCGCGTTAGCCCGGAAACAAGGCACCAGAACTGGACCGTCTACCCCTTGAATACTACAGTACCTTCTCCACCCTATTGGTCCCTCGTCTAACAGAAACGTTCGCGGATGCACTTGAGAGGGGAGAACTCCAAGCTCTCTGCGCGAATCAGTCATAGTGACGTTTCTTAAGCCACACCGGGACCCACAACAATTGTCCTCTTACCGCCCCATAACATTCCTCTCCGCGGACTGTAAAATCTTGGGGAAAATTCTGGCAGACCGATACGAACAGATTTTACGCCCCTTGGTCCACCCGGACCAATGCGGGTTTGTTCTTGGCAGGAACACGTCCCAAAATATAAGGCGGATATTCCATGTCCAAGATCAGGTAAAAGACCTGTACCCCCGTGCGGCCTGTATGATACTCGACCTCGAAAAAGCCTTCGACACTTTTAACGTGGCCCTACCTCTTTGCTGTCTTACAACGTGCAGGAATAGGTCCAACTCTCCTAAAGTACACACAGCTTTTATATACCAACCTTACATCTTGGGTCAGAATCGGCCGATACATCTCGTCTCCATTCCGAATTGAGTGGGGTACTAGACAGGGCTGCCCCCTGTCACCCATGATCTTTGCCCTGGCAGTGGAGCCCCTGGCGATACGTTTGCGTCGGGAAGGGACTACTTGGGGCATACCCATAGCTGACACTATCCACTGTGTCTCCCTGTAAACGGACGACCTCCTCCTGTACATCCGAGACATTATTATGGACCTGACACCCAAATGGACAGCCTTCGCGGGCATCCGGGCTCCAGGTAAACTGGGATAAATCCACAGTTTACCCGTTGCACCAGTCCCTTGCGTCACGGGAAATTTGAGTGGGCGCCTCCGATATTTCGGTATCCGCCTTTACCACCCCCCCACTGACATCTATGAGGGCTATCACCGTAAAGTGTTAGCCGGCATCAGATCGTCGGTAGGCTTCTTGGCCCCGATCGGTCGAGTAGCTATAGCTAAGATGATCATCGTTCCCCGATTATTATACTACTTCACGAATTTACTGGTTATTCCACCCAGGGCTTTCTTTCGTGAACTAGATGCGCTCCTTCAGGCCCTCATATGGGGGGCTGGCCGACACCGGATAGCTCTCACCAAACTGCATCTACCCACTACACAAGGGGGTCTAGGCGCCCCGGCCTTCGAGTCATATTTCCTGGCGGCGCAACTCCAATGGCTGTCGTATTGGACGGTGGGTAGACATACCGGGGAAACGCACACAGCGCAAAGACCGGTCCCTACTCCCGAACTCCGCCGTGTGTTGCTCCCGGGTACCAAACCTCAACAGACGTATCCATTGCAGGTGTCGGTGGCACGCCGATGTATGCAAAGAATTCACCGTATAGCGACGCCGACCCCATGTTACTCCCCTCGGCTGCCGCTGGTCGGCTGGCCTAAGCGAGAAACCTATTTCACGCTTGCCGCGCTCCGTGCATGGACGGAATGCGAGCTAACAGAGGCAGAGGGGCTCTTCGCGGATGGGCAACTTCGCCCCTACGACCAGTTTATGGAGGAATATGACCTCCCCCGGGACAGTTTTTAACGCACCGACAGCTCATAGACAATTTTCGCCTGCACTGTGATCTCACAGCTGGCGAGCCGGCAACACACCCGGTCGTCCACACCATTCTATACATGGGTATCGGCCGACACCTGGTTACCTGGCTGTATAAGTCCATAAGAGAACTTGTCACTACATAAACTGCGGGCCACATGGGAGGACGAATTCAGGCGACAGTTACACGACAGGGAATGGGTTAGAGAGTTAGAATTCCCTAAGAAAGTGTCCAGAAATGCGCACTTCAAAAACATACAATTCTATATCCTGCCGAGAGCATATCAGACTCCAGCGCGCCTCCAACGATTCTACCTGGATACACAGTTCCTCTGTCCCAGGTGTCACTCCCCAGATGCGCAATTCCAACACATGTTCTGGAGCTGCCCCACTCTGCGACAGTACTGGTCCACCATTCTAGACACAGTCCAAACACTCACAGGACTCACTGAACTATACACATGGGAAGCGGTGGCTCTCGGAATATACCGAAGGCCGAAAACTCACAAATTGCTGGTCCGCTTCACGGCTCTATCCCTACTCTTGGCCAAGAGGAACATCGCCATGCACTGGCGAGCAGCATCAGGGCCCCCATTGGAGGCATGGGTGGGAGCGGTGCAGAAATGGGCGAAAGCCGAGGAGGAAACTCTGAGGGAAGAAGAAGCAAAGGGACAGAGAAAACATCCCATATCATTGGAGTGGGGCATGTTATCTCACCAGTTTCAACAAACACACACACGTACGACTCCAGACACCTCTCAAAGTGATCCTACAGCCCCGACAGCGCAAACCTCACAATAGAGCCTATATACTGCGGCCCCTGAGCCCTCAAGCCGTCGGGTGCCATGTGGATACGCCGCTGCGCGCTATTGTCCCTACTGTGCCCTGTGACGCTCCTTATCGGATAGCCCCCATATACAATTCAGGACCCCGCTGACAGATTGTAGCTGACAGGACCCACAAATCCTCCACGAGCTCCACTCCTTCGCCCCCCTTCCCCCTCCCACATTACAGCCCCGGTTTATCACTCCCAGTTCCCCCTCGGACTCGCATTACAGCAAGGACAAGTCTGCTAATACCTCTAGTACTCCTGCCATATGCAAGCGGCGTGTCGGCTGGTTGAATATCCGTACCATTGTCGCCAAATTATACGTGATCATATTTGAAAAATGTTAATACAATTTTTTTTTTTAAACAAATCAACATTTTGGATGAGGAAAGTTGAAGAGATGACGGACAATGATCTGGAAGAGAGATTTCCCTCATTGACCGCTGTTGTAGGAGAGTCAAATACAAGTGGAAGACTGTCAAAAGTAAGGAATTGATTGTCCTGAGAAAAACGGAAGTCACCCACATGAATCGGATTGATCGGCATTACTGACATTTCCATCTAACATCACCAATCTGGACTCTACATGGGTCTGTTCACATCATTCAAACTTACATTGTATATTGGACACTATCATGTTGTGGAGTCAGCATTACATACATTACTAATGCACCGCCAATGTACAGTGCACTGCGGTAATTGTGTGTTCATGCACAGTAATGCACTACAATGATGTTTGGGGATTGTTAGAGTCAGAGGAATGGTGTCATACATCTGGTGACATGTTTCAACATATTTTTAGTGGTGGAAACACACAGCATAGATCATTTGTTAATGTGGTTTTAAGCACAAACATGGCAGATACCTGACCTCACTAATGGGACACGCCCAATCGCCCACCGCCGGAGGAAGTTGGCTGTGCCATAGGTGGCTTCATCCATAGCAGTCACAGCCATAGGCTAATGTTGAATAATGTGACCATTGCGGTCCAATGGCTGTGTCTGTCTACACAGAAGATCGCCTATGTGGCGTATATGTATGTTGCAGTTTGAAAAACAACTCTCTTGGATCAAGATACTGCTTATTACACCTACTCCACAATGGTAGCAGCTTTTTGCCACCTCTTAGAGCAGTCATGGCATGCTTTACAGGGAGAAGTGCGCCTGTCTTGACTTCAGAGGAGCTGGAGACCCTGGTGAACAAGGTCCTTTCCCTGTGGCACCAGCTCTATGGCTCACCAGAGGAACAGGTGAGTACTGCTAATACAGTCTGTACTCTGCAATAATTATCCTATCCAATCTCATAGGCCATAATTTGCCTCTGAATCGCAGACTGACATCAGAGTTCTGTATGCCAGATAGTGTGGCCCCTGCATAGGACAAACATGTCATGGCTCATGTGGCACTGTACTTTGTGGACATGACATCACCATTGTGATGTGTAATCAGTCATATATCCTACACCAGCTGCATGCACATATCTATGCATGTATACATGTATTGTTGCCTATGATGAAGGTGATATTCAGTTCATGGCAGATTTGCTAACAAATGTATAGACCTTACACCATAAATTGTGTCTTTTTCCTGTAAGTAACATGTGAGGATGATATGAGATATGTGTACACTCCCACACATCAGTTAGCACACATAAGGCCTCACCAAACTCTTATCTGGGAGATAGCAACACCTCACAGACCCCTTCAGAGTGGCCCACAACGTTCATGTAGAGGATGGAAACAAGATGTACTCTTAGGTATGGACAATGTGGTCATGTGGGAACAATATGCTCAGGCTGCTGAGAGCAAACCCTGACAATGAGTTGTGCCTAGTATGGGCCATGGCCCAAGCTGTAGCAGAGTTAATGTGGCTATGGAACTGATGCAAAGAGTACCCTCCCTGTAGATCTGCTGATCCTCAGATGTGGCCTAAATAAGTGCAACAGGACCTCAAGTTTGCCTAAATGCACCTAGTATTACTACATATGATATGGTGCATGATGAGACCATCAGACTTGAGACTACTGTCCATGGACTCATATTGTCATTGTGTGTCATTGCCTTAGGACAGGTCCCTTACTCCCACATGTATGGGATTGTACTGTTGTAAGAGTAATGCTAGCTTTGTATAGGACCATTGCTCATGTGAAACATGTACACTGCAGATAGTTGGTTGCATCTGCAGTGCAATTCAGAAGTCCATCACCAGTTGTGTTAGAGTGACCAATCAGGCAGTATGCATGATGGTATGTTGATGCTGTCCCATATACACTGCCATGTATGGATTACAGTGTGTCCACTGATGCCAGGGCTACCCACACAAACACATTCAGAAGTAGAATGATGTCCAATTGAGTAAACCACATGTCCAATGATACTCAGAGTGGGAGCTCCCAGTGACACACATGCCAGCCATTTCGTTGTGACTCAAACCTTGGAATTGAGTCAATGCATTGATAACAGTGATGTCTTGGACAATATGAATCAAGTAATTTTCCTAGACGGTTCAGGTGTCTGTCCAGTGATGCACTAGTACTGTACCTTTTCAGGAGAACACATGGTGTGCTGTGTTACATGGTAACCCATTTCAGAGCACATGTGGTGTGGCCTAGGGCTATGTGATGTCAGTGGGCCAGGCTAGTCAGTATAGGCATGATCAGGATTGAGGGTAGTCCTCAGATGACTTCAACTGTGTGTAGTAATTGTTTGTAGTGCTCAGTATGTGTGCATTACACATGTAGTGTGCACACTATTGATTGATGGCCATACTATCTATCTGCAACTTCTGTGTCAGCCAAGCAGATAGCTAATACCGTGCATGTCTACTCAGTCTCCTCATCTATTGCATTCATACAGGTCAACGTCCATCAGGTTGTGTCCAAGTGGAAAGCTATTGCCTGGAAGGTGCAGACCCTGGGGGTCAGATGTTGGCACAGTGTTCACTGCAGGAAAAGGTGAGAGGACCTGAGACGCTGGACCCGGAAGATCATGAAGGGTCTGCTGGGGATGTCCATCCAAGGCAGAAGGGGCAAGGGCTGGGCCCTAACCCTCCTAATGGCCTGCATACTGGCAGTGATCTACCCGGAGCTTAACAGACTTTTGCAAGCCCAATGGCAGCTAGGAGGGGGTGAGTATTGATCAAACATTCTGCATGACCATCTACGTTTTGTTACAGGCAGCTATTTCCACATCAACCTTGAAGGTGACTCGTGTCCCACCCTATGGGAGAGTTATTGCATTTGTAGGTATGGTAGTAGGAGCAGGGTGCTCACCTTTGACTATTGGCTATGTGACCCGGAACTAAGCAGGGCCCCGCCAAATATCAGTTTCCAGAATTGAACAGCCACATGGCTGCCTAATGTCACACTTAACTTATAATATCTTTTGATTAATGTGAGGCAGTTGCCCCAAACAGGCCACTTGTCATCCTTGAGTCCGGAGTGATGCTTCCTCACTACTCTGTCTCATGTGATGATGGAACAATGACATGTGGCATGGCATACAATGCACTCTGGATAATTACACTGAGCACTACTTCCCCTTGGTAAGTGGGGAATGTACAGTATCATGAGGTGGCTAACACCACTGGTGCCAATTGCTTGATGCCTGCATGCTGGCTTGAGTACTTTACTTTTAAGTGTTGTACTGTCATGTATACAACTGTTCCATACATGATCTAAGGGTCTACAGGATTTTCATTCTGATTCTATCACATATGTATGTGTTGGTCAATGTCTACATGTCAATTGTATTCTGTGATGGTTCTACAGAGTAGGTGTTAAGGCATACAGGGGTGTGTAGCCATATCCAATTACATTGATGGATGTTATTAGCCAGGTCGAATTGCTGAGGCAAGGACACACATGGTAGGAAGAAATCCAGTACTATCTGGAAATGTGATTTTGCATGCCATTGAGAAGGGTGTATTCAGTTAGGTGTGATGCACATGTGCATTTGTGGAGGGTCTTTCACTGGATGGTGACATGCATCAGGGAGTGACATGCTGACATGCTGGGGTCATATGTGTGTGTCTGCACTTTGTACTACATTGGTATATGTGTTTACAAGACAAGGAAGGTACAGTGAAGTCCCTTCCCTTTTGGACATGAGTGAGAACTCCTTATGGACAGGATATTTCATATGCCTCATGTACTTTCACTGTTCTAAAAGCATTGAGAACTGCAATGTGGAAAACGTGGGCTCACATGAATCCTTCTTGAGTGGGGATGGCCCTAGGCAGACTCATGTACAATGGCTCTTTGTGCTGAAATCTCACACCACTTGGAGCCACATTGTCTCCACTCTACTCTTCTGCACTATATGGGACACTTAGCTAAGCGACTCATGGCGCAGCTTTCACAAGCCTCATCTGCTCATTCTTGGCAGCCACATATTGCTGCATCCTAACTATAGCAGGTGCACAGCAGTTCTACATTTTGTGGTTTTGGGACACTTGTTCATTTGCAGGGCTCTGTGTGGATAGGCAGTAATGCATTCCATGTGGACATCTCATTTGATGATATATGGTAATTATGGTATGCTATAAGAGCCTAGGTTAACAGGGAGATGATCTCTCTTGCTACAAGCATGAGGATAGATTTGGGACAACGTCACAGATGCAGTTGGATCAGACTGTGTTTATAAGACCATTATTTGTGACTGTGCACCTGTCATGTAGTATTCATGCATGTGTACAATTCAATCTTGGAGCCAATGTACTCATACCTGTACTTGTTGTGATCTGTGAAATTTTGTAATGTGTTCTATGAGGATCTGTTTGCCAAGTGTGTTTATGCAATTAACCTATTTCTACAGTTTTTTCAGCATCATGCCAGGGCAGCAGAGGATACAGGGCAGAGACTGTTGGGGAAGCAGCTGGACAAAATGGTTCCCGTTGTGGCAGTGACACAGGTGGAACCAGTTACCCAGAGGGTGAGGGGAGTGCCATGTTGGAAGCAACCAACACATCAACAGCATCAAGTTGAGCTCCAGTGGCCACTCCCAAATGATGGTGGACACCCTGGGACCTGTGACCACAACATCTATGTCCTTCACTCCCCATTCCATTTCCACCTCTCCACCCATTTATCCGAGTCAGCTTCCCTAAGAGGGGAGATGTCTCCTTTGCTCCAGGCATCTCACTGTCTGTTCTTGTCTCCCCACTGCCCTGAGAGTGGAGGCTATTGACATTCTGAGACAGATCCCTATGTGTCAGACTTGCATGCTGAATGCCATCCAGATGCAAAGCCCCCAGCTAACACAGACGGTGTCGTACCTGGAAGGCATTCATGCTGACATGTCCTCTCTACAGAGATCTTCTCAGGCTCTGGATTCCGCACTCTCGGCAGACTTCCACCAATCCCACCTTTCCCTCCTGCCTCTTCCCCATCCACAATCCCTACTCCCATACCTGCCCAAAGCACAAACACACACATCAGCATGCATCCACCTCAACATCCACATGCAGCACATGGAAACAGAAACATATGGCAAAAGAGAGGCATCCGATCACTCACCAGGCACTAAAACCCCTCATCACCATATCCAGTGACAAACAGCCAGACACCACACCCACTGCACCACAGACATCCACTACACTCATTCATCCAGACCCCACAACCCCACACCATCAGACATAGCCACTACACACATACAGCCAGACACCACACTACCAGACACAGGCACTACACACACAGCCAGACACCACACCACCAGACACAGGCACTACACACATACAACCAGACACCATACCACCAGACACAGGCACTACACACATACAGCCAGACACCACACCACCAGACACAGTCACTACACACATACAGCCAGACACCACACCATCAGACACAGACACCACACACATACAGCCAGACACCTCACCACCAGACACAGCCACTACTGACATCATAACATCTAGACACCCCACCCACACCACCAGCCACATACACATCAGAAAAATGCAACAACGGAACAGGCATCAGACAAACAGAGAACAGCAGGCACATCCGTACCTCACACTTCACATCCCTCTACCTCCAACACCCAACCTCTTGCCTTACCTCCTCCCCAGTCTTCTAAATATATGGCCCTGCTTGCCCTTGACCTAAACTCTGCCATAGCTGCTGCTCCCGCCCAAAGCCAAAAGGTCTTATTTCCCACTCCTACCCATCCTTCACACTTCAGACTCTACCCCAAATCATCAGTCCCCCTTCTAAACCCACCACTACCCCAGCCAAAACACAAGGCCATCAGAAAAAGAGAGGAGAGTGTATCGGAAATAACCCACCTCCTTACAAAACGCAAAGGAGCGCTTCCCAAACCGGATGTTCTAAATAAAAAAGCCCTACAACACCTGTTCCCCATCTCCCCAAACCCATCACTACCCTTAATTTGTACAAAATCCTACACATTGACAAACCCAGCCCTCCCAATCCAGAGCCCAGCCCTCCCACAGACATACCAAACTCTGCCAATCCAGAGCCCAGCTCTCCCAAGGAAATCCGAGCCCCCATTCACAAAGCTAGCCCATCAAAGTAACATCATTCAGATGTCTGACCTGCCCACTAGATACCTCTTCCTGTGGAGGTTTCCCTAGCAGTGCTCCTGAATGCAAGTTTGGCGGCACAGCAAAATGCAAGTGTGCTGGCCCACAGACAACAATCTAGACTGGCCATTGCCTTTTTTGGTAGACCAATTTGTTCTGTGTAATAAACAATTTCGTTGGTTTAGAATACCTTTGTCCTACCATTACTATTGATGCTAATTGTTGTCATTGGATAATTTCAGATGTGTGACTACAGTTGTCTTTGTTTCACCATGATAGCTGATTACGTTGCACTGGTAAGTATTGTGAGACTTTGGGACTCATGATGGTGTTACAGAGGATGAGGCTTAATGTTCACTGAATGTATATGTGGGATGAGTTCCAATTGGGGCAGACATTGCATTGGGTGGTATCTGCTATGGTAACTATTGCAGCTTGCCTTGGCCAATGTCCATGTCTTTTGACTTGCAGTACTACCTGAGATGTAGTGTGGATATGTATTTAATGCGTGCAAAGTAGGTTTTTGTTTCTCCGCACATGGGGGTATTGTATTGTCATACCTAATGGGTATTTTGGATGCACATGAAACTATTTTCATGTGTGTTGTTTCCACATACTTTAATAGAAGTCTGATAACTGCTGCTGCTGCTGCTGTGATTAAGGACGTCCACTTGCACATTAGTCACATGTGCATGCCACTTTGTGACAATATTGGTTGTCCCTGATATACCTCATGCCTCAGGTTTAGTGCACGTGAAGACTTTGAGGCAGGTGCAATATGTACTGTGTCCTTGGCCTGTAGCCTTCCAGGAGTCCCCCTGCTTTGGGTAACCCAGGTCTGCAGTGAGTCTTTGCATCGTGGCCTTTAAATGTTTGACACCGTGGTTTGTGGGAATCCCTTTTACCTGACTTTCCTTTTTCCATGTGGGTGATATGTGACGGCCCATTACAGTGCTTTAACAGTGAAAGTGTGTTTTATTTTACGGACACATCCATACTGATGTATGTTCGATGTCATAACAGGACATAGCTTATAAGCAATGTGAGGGTGTCACAGAAGATGATTGCTATATTATTCTTGAGGAAGTGCTGTTTTGTGACGCTGTTTATTGCACACATCCGTACATCAGCTTCTGAGATGTGCACACATATTGAGTTTGTGAGAGTGTGCCTGTACATTGTCAGTGACCTGGACATAGAGGGCATCGTGCATATGTGAGTGGTACATACACTCTCTGAAGTTGGGTACAAGGGCCCAAAATGTGTTCTGACCAGGGATACAACACCTGTAGCATTATCCATGGTCTTGTGGCTCCAGAGGGGGTGTATGTAGTGTCATAAGTCCTTGATTGATGTATTCTGTAGAACATAGTTGGCTAGGAGTGCTTTCAGCCAGGTGATGTGAAGCGTCTGTAGATTTTAAGCTGGTATGTATTAACTGCCCACACTGACACAAACTCACGCTCGCTGTCTTCTATGTTGTGGTGGACTTGAACAGCGTTATGCTCCATGTTGGCACTGGGTATGAGGATCTGTGTACAGGTATGTTTTGGCCTTGTATCCCTCCTTTTCTGCCAGCTCAGATGAGGTAGTTGGACCTCGACGGCCAGCTCGTCAGAAAAGGTGCAACATAATTGGGTGGGCGGTTCACAAGGCGGTCTGCTCTCCAACAAGCATCATTGGTCCTTTCCGACACCAACTAGTTTTAAATTTCCTGGCAAACCCGGAGGAACCCCGGCAGTTGCAATTCTATGTATAATCATGCATCATAATCTGGCAGTTGGAGAGACCACTTCCAATGATAGCACTGAGGTCTGAATGCCTCCAATAGGACTGTGGAAGCCGGTCCGATCGGCATCATAATTAGGCCCATAGTATTTAGTATACCCTCATGGCATTGTCTTAATTTTTCTAAACACACTTGAAACGCAGTTTAATTAATGAGCATTTCAACATAAACAGGGAAATTTCACCTGTGCATTGAAAGAAATGTGCTCAGCAGCTTATAATAAATTGATGTAGGTATCTCTCTAGAAGTGCGATAAAGCATCATCCATATTTCGTTGATTAACGTGTAATAGAAATGTCCAGGTGCAAAACGTTTGTAAGTACATACTCTTTCTCCGATTTCCCATCTTAGACCTTGGACAAGTTTACCACCCTTTTTGAGTCAATAACATCTGGGTCCCTTCTTGACCCCGCCCCTCCTAACATTCTGGATCAGGGGGCAGAAAGGATTTTTCCAACCCCGCTTCAATTGGTGAATCTTTCCTTTGACCTGGGTACCGTCCCGCAACTCTGGAAACATGCCATGGTCTTCGCTTAGCCGCACATTCTACAAAGTGCACCTACAACCCTTGGCCGATATTCGTATGCCCTTTAAGATATCAATAGTGTCCTATGTGGATGATACAAAAGCTGTTTTTTTCACATGCCCAGGACGGTGACCTTTCAGTATCCGCAGTAGGCCCTTGTCTGGAACAGGTGACCACCTGGAGGAATACTTCCTGCCTTAAGCTGAATGGATCAAAGACAAAACTCATGATCCTTGGGGGGAATTTATCCCATCGATGGACTCTGGGATGGGCAGGTTGCCTGGGTATCCCCCCGTCCCCCAGTAGCTGTAATAGCTATAAAAAGACTGGGGGTCTAGCTTGATAAAGCCTTGATGATGTATACTCAGGCCACTAAATAGCTGCCAGTTGTTTTGGTATCCTGCACATGCTGTGCAAAATATACACATGATTTCTCAGTCAGCAAAGTGGGTGGTAACTAAGGCCCTGATCCTCTCTGCCATGGACTACAGGTACTCACTGTACTTGGGCGTTCCAATGGAAGTCACCTGGAAATTACAAGTGGTACAAGAAATGGTTTGAAATCTCTGCACTGGTTACCGGTTATCCAGAGAACTGAATTTAAGTCTCTGTGTACTGCCCATAGAGTACTACAGATGTGTGGCCTGCTTCTTTCATCACTTGGTCAACCCTTATAGTACTAACAGGCCACTTTGATCTTATAATCTACATTTGACCACTGTTCCTTCCGATAAAAGAGCCAGAAGGGGAGAACGTTCTTTTAGTTTCAACATAGCAAAGATTGGGAACTCTATCCCCTTAGCCTTATGATCCATGGACATTGAGCTAGGCTTTCAGAAGGAAACACAAAAATAGGACCAGAGGAAATTTGAAGACCACCAGAGGCCAGTTCCCCACTCATATAACTGAACTGCAAAGAGGACCTCTAGGTCTGCTAATCCAATGATGGGGTCTTGGAGTGTCCTTTTCTTAGGACGAATCCCCTCACACACCCAAAGGTGGCATGCTTCATCATAGGAGATCTCATCACATTACAAACCTAGTCGTAGTGCGGGCTACACCCCCCTCACTGAGAGGGAGTAGATCAGGGATATTTTAGTGGCGATATTGATGTGTGCTAAACCTCTAGATTAGCTGGATGTGGTGAGACAGGTGTGTAAGGGTTATGTGAAAGTGATTAAAACTGAATCAGTGGTATGTCGGGCAACTTTATTCTGGCATCCAGGGTTCAGGATTAAAATACAGGCTAAGACAGGGAATAATTCCATCTGTTGAAGCAAAAGGAGAGGTCGACATGTTTCCGCCTAGTACTCCCAGAACGGATGTAGCGGCTTTCATCAGGACCACTGATAGAGCATGCGGGACCACTAGCTTAATTTTACCATACTCACCTGGGCCCATACACATTCACAATTTGAACTAGTAGTCCTGCTTTTACTACTACTGACAGTCTATCAGTACATTGAGTCTTTTTAGGACTTATACCTGTAAACCATGACTTACCAATCCTTGTCACTTATGCTATATGTCCCAGGGTTCGAAAAGAGTGTTAGCATAATAAGCAGTTAGTCTAACAATTTACCTTTCCTGAAATAACCGCAGACTCTGGAGAACCAACGCCATTTCTACATAAAATAACCCTCATGAAACTATCGGTGTCGACTAAACTATATTTTCAATTTTGTATTAACTGTGTACCTTATACGTGTGCCCAGGACTTGTACATATGTATCTGGGGATGAGTTTTTAACTTATTTTCTATTCAGGGGTTTGGGTCCTCCACTGACCTGGCTGCACTGTCAAGCACTTGTTCTTCGTTTCCCTTTAAACCCTACACTGTTACCTGCCCGAGCGCCACTCACCTGCTACCCCAAAAACACTCGCAGAAACTACCTTTAGACATTGGTACCTGGGAAGGGTGAAAAAGGGAAAGAGCACAAGGACATACCACATGAATTATATTTACCTAGAATGGTGCAAGGACCTGGGGCAAAGACAGGGCGCCCGACTATTCAGGTGCCCACGAGACAGAACAGGTGCAGATCAGGACAGGGGACCTCCGCTAAGTGCAACATCAGCGTTACACCCTTTTTCTCTTAAGCCAATTCAAAATGCCCCGTTTGGGTAATCGATAACTCTCCCGCAGCAAATCTCGATTCTTCTGACAGAGTGCTCCGCCACCACCTCTGCTCTCGATCTCCTATAGCACGCGTTGGGTCAGTGACAAGTCAGCTACTCGGACAAGTCGAACAATTTCTTTATCTAAGCCTACCTTAGTTATACCATTCTCAGGGCAATGTACCACCCCTAAATATTGCACATCTATGTGTTCCCCTTCAATGATTGATCAGAAAGACGAGGAGAGGTAATTATACCATACTAAGATGAGATCATTCTTCATTGACTTGTTTTGATCAAGTTCCCGCCCATAATTTATTTTCTCACGATTTTATTCCACCCAGCAATATTGGTATACAATTTGAATACATGGGGCCCATTAGGATCACGGGCGGATTGTCACTGCCCGCATGGCTGTCGCGAACAGCCCGTGATCCTACCCCACCTGCCACCCAATTCCCCCGCCATATTACTATGGTGGGGGGGACCGCGGCGGACGGAAAGGTTTTAATATAGTGGCGGTGTCTGTTAGACACCGCCATCCATATTACTATGCAAGCTGGGACATGCCTTTCCGTAGCAGTAACGCCGCCACGGAAAGGCATGCAGTGTTAGACATTAGGGGCCCGTTGCGGCCCACCAGGGACTCTGGGGGGTGCACATGGGGGGGTACCTTTGGTACCCCCCAGCAGTTCCATCTACAACATGGCAGGAATGCAGGATGCGCCCGCAAGAAGTTCCCACCAAAAGTACAGATACGTCACACCACGTAGATGTGGCAGACGCGTGCGCAGAAGAGTTCCCGCATTTTCGGCGGCCATTTTAGGACACTCGGGTTACTGTTAGTAAAAGCACATAGGTAAGCTTCACCTAGATACTAAATATGTGGTGTAATGAAAATATTAATAGACAAAACATGTTGATTAATTAGTTATAGGTTATTTCGAGAGGACTGAATCCAAGCAAGTTTCTGTACGTATGAAACCTTGCTCCATCAATCCCCTCTATGATGATATTCTATATCATCACTAATTATGGAACCAGATGCCAACTTTAGCACTCTCCCAGTTCAATTTCTTCAATTACTTTGGGAGTTCTTTTTTCATTTTTATTCTGGAAAATTTTCATTCTTTTATATGTATCCCCTTTTAATTCTTCCATTTGAATTTCATCTATCTTTCTTTTCTTCTTTTTCTCATTCATTGTATATCTTTTTGTGTTTCTGCAGCATTTGCACCAAATCATTATCAGCAATATTATTAGTGATATCCCCATTATTGGCATCAGTACTTTACCTACAATGCTTCTACCAACATTAGAAAGCCAACTACCTACTGAGGAGAGACCATCAGTTAGTCTCTTCCATGCACTATCAACCTCCATTGGTTTTAATTCATCTTCCAAATGAGTAATGTTTCTTTTTTGTTTTTGTTTCTTACATATCTTCCAATTGCAACACTTTTATCAGGTATGTAAGTGCACCAATGTTGCACCTTCAACATTCTACAGACTCCGCCATCTTTTGCCAATAATATATCAAGAGCAAGTCGATTTTGTAAAACCATTGATCTGATCACAACCAATTCGGTATTGATCTATAAGAATCCTCTAGCAGTGTCAGTCGATAAGCGATCCACTACTATAGACAATTTACAGATTCTTTGAGTGTTTAGAACTACTCCCACTGAAGGTATCAATGCACTAAATATATCACCTACAATTTCTGCAAAACTAGCTCTTTTATATCGTGTTAGTTCATTCTCGTGTTCACTGCTTTCAGTGATTCTTTTTACATGGTATACCATTGGGAATACTATTCCGAAATAGCAACTCCCATACCAATAATCAGGCAGCTTAAAGTAAACTTTGTTCCCACAAATATAATAGACTCCAGGAAATACTGGATCAGTTCCCCTTTAGGTCCCCAACCCCCAATTATGAGGAAATTGTGTTCACATTCACTGGAACCGATGAATACATTGTTATATTCTGTTTTCAATCTATGGTGACATATTTTTACCTTCTTTTCAAAATCCAGAGACATAGCAGCATGAGTCTTGCCAGTTGCCATAAATTCCTCCCTTTCACCCCATTTGGGTATCTGGGGTTTCGGTTCAGTGGCCTTTCTATGAAAATCCTGTCTCCTTTTCTCCACTAAATTCAAAAATATCTTTTCTTCTTCTGTAATTTACATGTTAAATTGTCTTTGTGTGCATCAGCTATATCTATTGTTTTCATCGTTAGAAAATATTCGTCCATGAATTGTGAGTCTCTACTACTAAGGACGGGATTCATTTTTCTACGTATAGTAATTTCAGAAAAAATGACATCTGGGTTAGAATAGAAATACTGTAACCTTCCGGTTCTATAGAACAAACTAGTTAATATACTACAGGAAATACCATAGGTCAATGGTAAATGATGGTAAGTGACGTCTTCAGCTACTTCTGTTGGTAATTTCATACAAACATAGCTATCACTAACTTGCATTGTCTCTACATAATGTACTAATAGGTTAGCAAATACATTTAAATCTGTTTCATTTTCATTTCTAAAGTGATGTAATTCTGTCTCATCTGGTGCTTCTAAGTCTACTCTATCTTGTTTGTGGTGCGCTACATTTCCATATATACTAGTGTCATTCTGTTTAGCAGCCATCAAGTACGGTATTGCTATTGTCAGTCCTAGCCATACTATAAGCACTATTAATACACTACATATGCATATCCTACAGCATGTCTTTATACAATTTCTTTTTGAGCTTCCAGTAACTCTTACATCAGCCATTTTGGCTAAAGAGACTTATCCCCTCTCTGTAAACTTTACACAGAATATAACTGTGAATTTTCTTAAGTTGGTCTCACTTCTTCAAAAGGCTGATCAACAATCAATTCTTCACCACTTTCATCACTGATTTCCAGATTCTCAAAATCTTCAAGGATGACATAATTCCATTCAGGACCTTTGAATTCATTATTCATTTTTTTCAAACGTGGACTTCTCCTTCTTTGAGTGCTTGTTGACGGTTCAGTTGGACTTGTCACTTCGTCTACTTGTTCAGGTTCTTCATTTATTGTGACTAGGCGATATTTTAGTCTTTTAACGAAACCAGGCCATTTATCACCTTTTTTAACTGCCACTGTGCTTTCAGTTTCTTCAAATATTCTTTTATTCTCTTTGAGTTGTCGCACAATTTGATTTTCGTCAACTTCAGGTATCCTCTCTATCTGACCTTGTCCAGGGCTTCTTATCCTTGATGTTCATGCCTCAATGGATTCTTCTGGACTAATCTGACCTGGTTCAGGATATTGCTTTGCTGGGCCTGGAATTTGTTCTTCTTCCTGAACCCGTTTTTCTAAGCCTGTCTGGTCCTGCACAGGTCTTGCAGATTCTTGATTGTCTTCTGCCTGTGCGTTTTGTCTAGTACCTATCTGTCCCTCCTCAGACAGAGATGTTCTGGTTGGTGTTTTGTTGATCTGAGTATATTGCTCTTTCCTTACCTGCTCCTCCTCATGATTACCATGGGCATTGATTTCTGTAATCTGAGTACGTTCTTCTATTCCTGTCTCATCCTCACTATCAGTCTGACTATCTAAATATGTTTGGCTTCTTGTTCTTATTCTTATTTCACGTATGTCAACTAACGGAATCCATTCATCCCGACTGGGGCTCGGTTGTTCTTCATCAACTACTTCAGGGACAACTTCTTGAGACCCTTCAGCTGCGCAACCTTCAGCCTCAACTTTGTCAAGTTCTGTTACCCTTTTAGTATGGCTTGCATGTATACAGTTTGGAATTCCCTTGCGCTTTACAGTTGTGGTGGTAAACAGTATCACTTGACGTGGCTCTCCCCACTTTGGTGCTAGGCAAGATTCCCGGGTGTGATTTTTTTTATCACTACCCAATCTCCAGGGTTCAAATCATGTGCTGGAGTTGAATGTCTGGCTTCAGCGTCTTCCCCAACCTGGTGAGAGATAGAACGCACTTGGTCAGCCAACTCTTTGCAGTACTTCAACACTAAATCATCAGATATAGTTCACAGCTGGTGTCCTGGCACACATGCTTGCTTCTTTGCCCTCCCCATGAGTATTTCATGGGGACTTAAGCCTGTTTTCTGTCTGGAATGCTTCTCAGTCCCATCAGGACAAGAGGTAAAGCATCAGGCCATTTAAATTGGGTAGATTCACACATCTTTCCCAAACTTGCTTTGATTGTGCCATTCAGTTGTTCTACCACTCCAGAAGCCTCTGGGCGATATGCACAGTGCAGCTTTTGCTCAATTTTGATTGCTTCACAAATTTATCCAATAATTTCATTATTAAAATGTTTCCATCTGTCTGACTCAATTGTTACTGGAAAACCGAATCAAGGAATGAGCTCTCTTAAAAAGAGCTTGGCCACAGTTAGGCTGTCATTCCGGCGGGTTGGGTATGCTTCTACCCATTTTGAAAATATACAAACAATGACTAATACATATTTTAATCCTCGACAAATAGATAACTGAATTAATTCGATTTGTAGTGTGATAAATGGGCCTTCTGCCTTCCCAATTTTCCCAGGACAAACCACAGTTTTCTTACCAGGGTTCATTCGCTGACAGGTTAAGCATCTCTGGCAAAGACTCTCTGCTATGTTCCTGAACTTCACATTAAACCAATCCTGCCTAAACAACCTAATCATGGCATCTCTACCCATATATGTGTCCCCATGGTACATTCTGGCCATTGGGGCAGGCATACAGTCAGGTAACACTGGTCTACCAACTAGGTAAGCTATCACCCCATCTTCGGGTCTTGTCTGACACCCTATTTTCTGCCAATCTTCCTTTTCTTTGGGCTCTGCTTCACTTTGCAAATCTTTCACTTCCTCCCATGTATTCACTCCTCTCAACAGCATAAGTTGGCAGCTGATTCCGCATGCTTGCCATTTTATATCTGGCACAATGTTGGGCCACTTGGTCAGCATATGGATTACCAGCTGTCACTTTGTAATTTTCAGATTGGTGAGCGGCAATTGAATTTCTTCAAGTAATTCTTTAACAAACTGTCCATTTTAAATAGGGGTTCCTAAAGAAGTCATGAACTCCCTTTGCATCCATAGCTGTCCAAAGTCATGCACAACCCCGTAACCATACTATCAGTGTAAATGGTTACTCTCCAATTTTCCCAATTTTGCACGCTTTTATTAAAGCAATCAATGTGGCTACTTGTGCAGACTTGACTCCTGGTAAATAGGATGCTTCGACTACACCAGATAATGTGCACACAGCATAAGCAGCGCATAGTCCTCCTTCCTCATGGCGCATACACGAGCCATCTACATATAGCTCATGTTCTGGGTCCTTTAAAGGTTCTTCTTTTATGTCTGCGCAAGGTTTAGTACTGAATTCAGTGAGGTCGATACAATCATGTTCGACTTCTTCTCTTACTTCTTCAAAGTTCCAATTCGGTAACAGAGGTGCTGGATTTAAGACAGTACACCTGACTATTGTCACGTTTTCTGAACCAACAATAATACTTTGCTCAAGACTCATACAGGTTGCAGCTACTGCTTTCAGACAACCTGGCAGTGCTGATGCCACTGGGTCCAAGGTGGCAGAAAAAAATGTCACAGGACGTTGCATTAACTCATGGGTCTGTGTTAGAACTGAGAGAGCACAATTGTCTCTTGTGTCACAGAATAGTGCAAATTCTTTTGAATAATCGGGCATCCCTAATGCTAGAGCTTTAAACAGACTGTTGGGCAGTTTTAAGAAAGCAGTCATGCTTTCATCGTCCCACTCGACTGGATCTTTTGCTCGTTTCTTTGTTAGCTGAATCAATGGTTTAGCTAGCACTGCAAATCCCACGATCCACTGCCTGCAGTATCCTACAACTCTCAGAAAAATTCTGATTTCTTTCTGAGTTTGGGGTAGCTTCATGTTCTGAATTATTTTGATTCTTTCGGATGTCACTCTCCTGACCTCTCTTTCTATCTGGTGTCCCAGATATTTAACTGATGTTGTACAGTATTGCAATCTCTCTGGGGACACTTTAGGCCAGATGGAGGTAAATACTATTTACTGATTCTAAAATACCCAATTTTACCGATTCGGTATTTTAGAATGGGTAAATGGTATGTAGGTATTCATTCGGTAATTTTTACCGAATCGGTAAAATTCGGTAAATACCGATTCGGTATTTACCGATTCAGTATTCCCCATTCATTCCTATGGGCCAGGAGGCCCATAGGAATGAATGGGAATACCGAATAGGTAAATACCGAATCGGTAAGAGGGGGAAGACCTACAAGGGTGGCAGGGTGTAACATTGATACCCTGTTGCACCCCTGAATAGTGCATGGGTGCACATGTGGCAGACATACATGCCCTAAGGGCATGTATGTCTGCCACATGGCACTGTTAAAAAAGCACAAAATTGCTTTTTTAACGCTTTCGTTATTTACCACCAACTTGTAGTTGGTGGTAAATAACGAATCCTTACAAGTGAAAAGCACTCACTTGAGTGCTTCCTACATTAAGGATTCAGTAATTTACAGATTCTTTAAATTACTGATTCGGTACATCTCAAGTGCCTAATACTGGTCGGTAACGGCCGAAATTCAGTAATTTTGGCCGTTACAGACCGGTATTAGGTTTCCTACATCTTGCCCTTGATGTCCACCTTTTGCTAAATGGTTCAATTATGCAATGGAATCAATCATGCAGTCATTTCTGGTTCTCGATGCAATCAATAGATCATTGATATACTGCACCAGGACAGATTGTCCGGGCAGCACCAGTGATTCAAGACATCTTTTCAAAATCTGATTAAAGATGGATGGGCTTTCTGTGTACCCTTATGGAACACGATTCCAAACGTAAACATGCTCGTCAAATTTGAACGAAAATAAAAACGTACTGTCAGGATGTAATGGAATGGAAAAGAAGACATGGCATAAATCAATTACAGTGAACCATCCTGCCCCCCATGGTATTTGATACAGAACCACTGCTGGTCGGTACTACTGGGCAACATGGGACGACAATTTTGTTAATCTTTCGGAGGTCTTGGACCATCCTGTACTTTCCGTTTGGTTTCTCTATGCCAATTATGGGTGAATTGCAACGACTGCTCATTATTTCTTCTAGAATGCCTTGTTAAACCAAACACTCTATTTCTTTTGCAACACCTACATTTATTTCTGGACTCATTTTGTATTGTTGGATATTTGGGTAAACTGCACCTTCCTTTACTGTCACTTTTATGGGATCGAAATTTGCCATCAGACCTACTTCTTGTCCAGAAAAATCTCACACATCAGTATTTACAAAGGTTTCTAGTTCTCCTGGTAAATCTTCTAGGCACATCTTTTTAACTTCTGTTTCTTGTCTGGCTAGCATAATTGTATACACTTCGTCTTCATCTGGAGTCTAAATTTCAACATCATTTGGTGTGCAAAAGATTGTGCAATTCATTTTACACAGTAGATCCCTTCCTAGCAAGTTTACAGGGCTAGAATCGCACACTACGAATTTGTGCATCTCTCTAAAATTACCGATACAGACTTCCATTGGTTCTGTGACAGGGGTCCTAATTTGATTATTAGAAATGCCCACTACTTGGATCGCGTCTCCCGAGAGGGGTAGGTTTGGGATGTCTGCTGCTTTCACGGTAGAATGGGTAGCACCAGTGTCCAACAAAAAGGTAACATCATCTCCCTTCACTTTTCCCTCAATGTAAGGATCTGACTGATCTACCAGTAAGGATGCGCCAAATGTGCATTCCTCTTCCCCCCTCTCAGGCACCATCAGTAGTCTTCTGATTCAAAAAATGTGTCCTGCAAAAGAAACTGTGGTGTTACTGTATTTTACTTACCACTTCCCTCCCAAAATTGGGTGTCCACACTGTATTTGGGTTGACTCACAAAATCTGGCATAGGGGCTTGAGGCAACTGGTTCTGTATTACCTGTTGCGGCTGTCTCATTGACACCTCATTCTGCGTTTTTGGATTTAAATTTTGATTTTGGACATTAATATTCTGGATTAACTTACATTCGCTTCTCCAATGCCCCAATTTTCCGCACCCAGGACAGGGAAACTTTTTCTTTCCTTCTCCTTTACTCGTTTTTCCTCTGAGTTTACCTCCACTTCCTTCACTTTGACCTTCTCCTATTTTCTGATTATTTGTTTGCTGACTTAACTGTAGTTCCTATTGTTCTGCCATTTTTACTTGAGCCCACATTACCTTTTCTTTTAATTTTCTTTTTCATCCTCACAGTATTTTGCATACTTGAGATTTCGTCGACAGGCTTCCCTTGCCAACACAGTTTATGTTCTTTAATCGTTTGGGAGATTTCGGGTTTTAGTCCAGACACAAAACGATATATAAAATGTGTCATGTCCTTATTATCAATGTTTCCTAAACCACTGTACTGTTTAAGTACTTGCAATAGGCGTTCATAATATGCATGTGCAGATTCATCTTTCTTTTGAGTGGTTCTGTCTATTTTAGTCCAGTCTGTTTCTTTTGGGGGAATCATTCCCTTTAAATAGGTTATTACTTGATTATACTTTTTCATTACGTCTTCTGACGGGGCTCCTGTCTTTGGATCTCTAGGGTATTCATCATTTGGCCAATCTACTGTAATTTTACACTCAGTCCACAAATCAGCTGGAACAACAATGTCGAATAAACCATCTAAATGTTTTAACAGTACCTTCGACACTTTCACAAACCTTTCAACCTGCCGGTACCATCTTACAGGTTTTTTTCTAAGCTTTGGGAAGTCATTTGTAAATGATAATATATCCTGTCGGGACCATGGGGCATGTACATAACCTCCTCCTGGCACTTCTCACATCGGACACAACCTTTCGACTTTCTCTGTTTCTTTTAATAAATATTCAGATGTAGTTTTATTTGCCTGTGCCTCTTCCTTTTTCTTTGTCCATCTAGCTTTCCATTTGTCTAGATCACCCCATTTTTGCAACAACGACAACAATTCCTTTATCTGCAATTTTCATCCAGACACATTCATGTTTTCCAAATCTTAGTCAGAAAATTCAGCTCTATACAGTTTCTGTAATACCTTTGATTTGCCAATGTCGATTCCCATTTCAGAAGCCAAATTCATTAACTTTTCATGGTATATTTTCGTATTTCGAGTAATACTTCTGCATATAAACAACAGTTCATCTTCATTAAATGAATTTACCATTTCCAATCCTACATTTCCAGCTACCATTTCTTCTAATTCTACCCTTAATTTGAATATATCCAATAATTTTGGCTGTGTTTTTGGCTTTTCTATATCTCTGGTCCATCTTTCTAATTCATCTGGGCTTTCTACAGTTGCACTTCTCGTTCCTGAGGATGTTTCGATCTGTACTTCCTTTGGGCATCGGAGAGTATTTTTTCTGATTGAGTCACTCACTGGTTCTCGTATAGGTAAATCCATTAGGGAAATTACTGACTCATACTCACTTGCTTGGTCATCAACTATTAGGGTTTCTTTCCTAGGCTGTACTATGGGTGTATTCAGAACGGGAGTTTTAGGACTAGTTTACTTATCTCCATATAGAGGAACTACGGGAGCTATAGTTACTGGTATTGCCAGGGCTTCAGGACTTGTATTTAATTGGGTAATTTTCTGAATTAACTCACTACGCTGTCTGTTTAATGCTTCTTTCTCTCTTTCTTGTAATACTTTTTCCAATGAGGTTTTATGTATAATCTGCAAAACCAAAGGTGGTTGTAAAAATGGAGCACTAGGAATAGCTCTACTGGTTTCTTCTTGGCAAGGTGGCTGATTTTTCATTAATAAATCATCCAAATATTCATCATCCGAATCACCACCACTAATCATTAAACGTTTTGTTTTCTCAGTACTTTTACTTCCAGTCGGTTCTTCTGTGGTAAAATCAGGTTATAATACTTCCACTAGCCTAGACTGTCTCCATTGTTTCATTTGTTTATCTCGAGTATCTTTTGGAAATCTGGGATAAAATCTGCTAAAACTTCTGTCACCTTGAGATATATCTCGCTCAAAAGCCTCTGTCTCCCATTCTTCTAGGGCTTCATATTGCGTTAATCTTGGTCTGGGGTCTAATTCATTCATGCGAGTTTACAAATTGTGCAATATTCTACCATTAAATGTACCATGTTCTGGAAATGCTAATATGCCATCGTCTTTGGTATATTCTATTCAATTTTCTAACCACACACAAGTGTGGTAGCCTCTTTCTACCATGATGTATGATACAGGAATTTTGGTGGTGGAATAATAATTCCCTGTCTAGTTTTCACTGGCTTATCCTTTTTAAAGTAATTCTTGATTTTCTGCATAAAAGACATTTTTAATTTTTCTCCGTACATTTTGTATACTCTACCTCTAATACTCTGTTCTCGGGAAAAACCTAAATATCTTCTATCAGGACGATTTCCTATAATTACTGGGTCTAAATGCCACATATACCGCTGTTTAATTTTCTACAAAATAATGCAATTATTTTATTTTGTTTACTTTGCAGAAATATTTCTCAAATACCAGCTTGTCTATTATTTTCAAAGACCAATGAGGTTTTGACTTACAAGTAGCGTTAACCAATGATTGCGCGGCTTTTCTGTGACGTGAATCTCCCTCTCTGCACTCACCCCTCCTTTTCAACTTTCTCACGGTTACACACGCACTGTTTCTACCAATCTCAGTGCGGCTCTTTATGACGTCAGTGCAGCACATGCGACTGACTCACTCTTTTGCAAGGTAATACAACAATTCAATTCTTTTTCAATTTAAATGCACATGATATTATCAAACAACATTGAAACATTCTCGACTGTGCCTGATTGACTAAATTCACAGGAAAGACAATTTCTCTCACAACGAGTAAACCTAATTCCGTCCACTCTTCTTGCACTACGAGTAAAACAACCTTGCGTTTACTCTTCACTTAAGCAAAAAGAACCTGTTACTCCTTCAGACTTACCCTTTCTAGGTGATAAAGGACCAAAGTTTAACTCTCACCTTTATACTAGAAATAATCCCCAACTAGTGCTTCAAGTCTTACCTAACTTTACACACCTATTCCATCAAGGCAAGTAACCTCACAGCAGTATGGCTTCTATTTACCAACCGCTTTCAGTATCCTGGGATATTCCAAATAACATTTAACAATACAAGCGGTTTTGGTTAGTACATAAAAATCATTAAAAATTAATAAACAATCAATAATCAATATGCAACTAACTACCTATCTTTAAATAAACCCTAACCATAGCTCTGCTACCAGAAAAGTATACTGATAGAGAGCGCGGGACCACTAGCTCAATTTTACCATACTCACCTGGGCCCATACACATTCACACTTTGAACTAGTAGTCCTACTTTTACTACTACAGACAGTCTATCAGTACTTTGGAGAAACAACCTTTACAACACAACTTTTACAACGCACTACCATTACAACAAAACTTTTACAACGCAACATCCATTACATCTCATGCCATTACAACGCAACCATTACAACGCATGACACTACAACGCATACCACTACAACGCATGTCATAACAACGCATACCATTACAACGGATAACATTACAACGCATAGTACCCTTACACTATCCAACACTTACCCTACTGTTGCACCCCCTGGAGTTAGAATAGTAATTTTTACCCTTACACTATCCAACACTTACCCTACTGTTGCACCCCCCTGGAGTTAGAATAGTAATTTTTACCACTACACTATCCAATACTTGCCATACATGCAATGCAATGTTATGCGTTGTAATGGTATGCGTTGTAAAGGTAGTGTGCGTTGTAATGGAATGCGTTGTAAAGGTAGTTTTTAAAAATTCATTGTAATGGCATGCGTTGTAATGGAATGCGTTGTAATGGATGTTGCATTGTAAAAAATGTGTTGTAAAGTTATGCATTGTGAAGTATGCGTTGTAACGTCATACATTCAGTACTTTGAGTCCTTTTAGGACTTATACCTGTAAACCATGACTTACCAATCCTTGTCACTTATGCTATAAGTCCTAGGGATCGAAAAGAGTGTTAGTATAATGAGTAGTTAGTCTAACAATTTACCTTTCCTGAAATAACCACAGACTCAAGAGAAGTTTTAAACACTTTATCTATGCAAGTTTTGGTGAGCCTCTCTCAAAATGACAGTGATACATTTCACTAGTAAGAATATGATTAAGAATATACAAAGTTTGCAAGATATTACAGTAACACCAATTACACATTGGTACCTGGGAAGGTTGAAAAAGGAAAACACACAAGATGATGGACGGAATGTTGCACAATGGCAAAACACTCACCCCCAGTCACAGATCTGGGTTTAATCCATCGTTATTTTGCTTTGTTCGCCATAAGTTGGCAGGGTATGCTCAGACGTGAGTCCCTTGCTCACTTTGCCGCTGGATTCAAGCAAGCCCGGCTGAAACCGGTCCTGGGAAGCTTGTTTCCGGTCCAGGAAATACATGGCTTGGCAGTTCGAGCTGGACTGTTCCCATGAGGCACAGGGTCAGACTGATTTGCATATGGCCATGTCTGAACTGGGGTGGCAGAGTGGGCTAAAGAATGGTGATGGATTAAACCCAGATCAGTTGACTGGGGGTGAGTGCTTGTACTGTCAACGCTCTGTCCATCACTTCCTTTGGTTTTGCTTTGTTCGCCATAAGTTGGCAGGGTATGCTCAGACGTGAGTCCCTTGCTCACTTTGCCACTGGATTCAAGCAAGCCCGGCTGAAGACGGCTGCAATGCCAGAAACCGGTCCTGGGAAGCTTGTTTCCGGTCCAGGGAAGACATGGCTTGGCAGTTCGGGCTGGACTGTTCCCATGAGGCACAGGGTCAGACTGATTTGCATATGGCCATGTCTGAACTGGGGTGGCAGAGTGGGCTAAAGAATGGTGATGGATTAAACCCAGATCAGTTGACTGAGGGTGAGTGCTTGTATTGTCAACGCTCCGTCCATCATTTCCTTTGGTTTTGCTTTGTTCGCCATAAGTTGGCAGGGTATGCTCAGACGTGAGTCCCTTGCTCACTTTGCCACTGGATTCAAGCAAGCCCGGCTGAAGACAGCTGCAATGCCAGAAACCGGTCCTGGGAAGCTTAGTTCCGGTCCAGCGAAGACATGGCTTGGCAGTTTGGGCTGGACTGCTCCCATGAGGCACAGGGCCAGACTGATTTGCATATGGCCATGTCTGAACTGGGGTGGCAGAGTGGGCATCAAGAATGGTGATGGATTAAACCCAGATCAGTTGACTGGGGGTGAGTGCTTGTATTGTCAATGCTCCGTCCATCATTTCGTTTGGTTTGCTTTGTTCGCCATAAGTTGGCAGGGTATGCTCAGACGTGAGTCCCTTGCTCACTTTGCCACTGGATTCAAGCAAGCCCGGCTGAAGACGGCTGCAATGCCAGAAACCGGTCCTGGGAAGCTTGTTTCCAGTCCAGGGAAGACATGGCTTGGCAGTTTGGGCTGGACTGTTCCCATGAGGCACAGGGTCAGACTGATTTGCATATGGCCATGTCTGAACTAGGGTGGCAGAGTGGGCTAAAGAATGGTGATGGATTAAACCCAGATCAGTTCACTGGGGGTAAGTGCTTGTATTGTCAATGCTCCGTCCATCATTTCCTTTGGTTTTACTTTGTTCGCCATAAGTTGGCAGGGTATGCTCAGACGTGAGTCCCTTGCTCACTTTGCCACTGGATTCAAGCAAGCCCAGCTGAAGACGGCTACAATGCCAGAAACCGATCCTGGGAAGCTTGTTTCCGGTCCAGGAAAGACATGGCTTGGCAGTTCGGGCTGGACTGTTCCCATGAGGCACAGGGTCAGACTGATTTGCAAATGGCCATTTCTGAACTGGGGTGGCAGAGTGGGCTAAAGAATGGTGATGGGTTAAACCCAGATCAGTTGACTGGGGGTAAGTGCTTGTATTGTCAACGCTCCGTCCATCATTTCCTTTGGTTTTGCTAAGGTTGAAAAAGGGAAATAGCACAATGACATACCACATGAATTATATTTACTTAGAATGGTGCAAGGACCATTCCTAGCCACAGGCTGGGGCAAAGACAGGGCTCCCGAATAATCAGGTACCCACAAGACAGGACAAGTGCAGATCAGGACAGGGGACCTCTGCTAAGTCCAACGCCAGCGTTACACCCTTTTTCTCCTAAGACAATTCAAAATACCCCAATTGGGTAATCGATAACTCTCCCTCAGCAAATCTCGATTCTTCTGACAGAGTGCTCCACCAGCACCTCTGCTCTCGATCTCCTATAGCATGCATTGGGTCAGTGACAGGTCAGCTACTCGGACAAGTCGGACAATTTCTCTATCTAAGCCTACCTTAGTTATACCATTCTCAGGGCAATGTACACCCCTACATTTTGCAAATTTATGTGTTCCCCTTCAGTGATTGGTCAGAAAGACGAGGAGAGGTCAGCACATTTGCATCCTCTCTCGAGGTCAAATGTGCAGGTTCTCAGGAACATCGTGGGTAAGATGAGTGTTGGCTGCCATTCAATGACAGTGGCTTCATGATTTTCAGGGATTCTCTGCACAGGCGAAGCTTTTTCAATATGGAGTTTTGTGTCACTTTCGGGCCCAAATACGAGCTGATAATAAAGTCAAAGAGAAACACATTAGAATACAAAAATAAATGAATGTGCTGAATACCACTTATCTCTACTCTATCCCCATTACTTAATTTATACTACAGCATTAATAGTTAAGCAGAACGACCAAAGTTTAGTCCAAGCAGGAGCATATTCGTTAGAATGAGTAAGCATGAAGCAGCCATCTTGGCACTAGTGTGCAGAAGCAAGAAGTTCCCACCAAAAGCACAGATACGTCACACCACGTAGATGTGGCAGACGCATACGCAGAAGAGTTCCCGTGTTTTCAGCGGCCATTTTAGGACACTCGGGTTACTGTTAGTAAAAGCACATAGGTAAGCTTCCCCTAGATACTAAATATGTAGTGTAATGCAAATATTAATGGACAAAACATGTTGATTATATAGTTATAGGTTATTTCGAGTGGACTGAGTCCGAGCAAGTTTCTCTACGTATAAAACCTTGCTCCATCACCACAATTAATGGAAAAATATGGGAAAAAAGGGGGGTGCAGTGTTTACTACTATTAATTCAAGAGTAGAGAAAAAGTGTAGTGGTACTTATATACAACCAGTAGTTGGAGTGAACTTTCTTGAAGTGTACTGGTCTGGAAGACTCCCTAAAAGGAAAATAGACAATGTGCAAACAGTAAGATGAATAACACAACTCGATGTATACATGGCTGTAAACAGAGTACATATTATACCCGCAAGCTTAAAAAAAAATATAAAAAATAGTGGAGGCAGCACCAACTTGAAGTAAATCAACACGGCCAAAGTTTTTTTATCCAAAAATATATTTTTCTTTTTATTTTCGAATTTTGAAAGTGCACAGGACAGCCAACGCGTTTGGCTCCCCAACCATGATAGCTTCGTCAGGGCTAGTGCAGATATTCCAAAATAGAATTAGGGTATCCAGTTGCTCAGGGTCCGTCAGGTTTTTCACAAGGTTATCATAATAAATAGTATTGATATCAGAGGTTGTCGTGACACCGAGCGACGTGTGTGCAGTCCCTGATAAGCTGCTGAGACACACGTGCTTCAGAAGTTTGACACGGCGTGACGGCCCGCGGCGGATTTTCTCATACCCGCAAGCTAAATGAAAAAAAAGCAGATGAAAAACCTATAACCTTGGCAATACAACCTCAAGGTGGGCTCCAATATGAGGAGTATTGACCAGGAGTGCTCTGGGGAAAAGGAAGGGGAGCAGTGCTAGCACAGGTGTGCAAAATCCTGCAGTCTACATTTACTTCTATTTATTGAAAAAGTGGCGTTCCCATAGGAATGCAGACCAACAAAAACTTCAGTCGAGTTAATGTCGATGAGGTCTATGTCAGAAACAAAGGCATTAAGTATGTTCGGGCCAATGCTTGGCTGCCGAGTAGTGGAGTGATGACTTCCCCAGAGGAGTAGTCCTGGTGACCAGGACAGTCGCTCACCCAATATCGGTGTCAAATGCGTGCAGCAAAATGTCACAAACCACAAGCTGAAATGGTTAGAAAGAGAGAAAGCTATTGTGTTCTAAACCCAGCCAAAGAGTTAGGGACACTACTAGTGTCAAATCTGGCTCACGGGGAAGAAAGGCAGAACAGTGTGGGGGGGCGGAGGGGGGGAGAGAAGGAGAGAGGGCAGTGAGAGATTTGGCATCAGCACCATCATGCGAGGCTCATTTTAAAAAGGCACCAAACCTATCTCTATTAGCTATGTGGCAAAAAAAGCATACCTTCGTTAGAGAGGACATGCAGGTAGATTCATCAAGCATTTTTGCGAGCGCAAACAGTGCGAATCGCAAAATTCGGCCGTTTGCGCCCGCAAAAATGGCATTTGAGATTCATCAATACAATTGGGGGTGGGGTCACACACTACTCACACACCAGCGCTATCGCCCTTAAGGACAGTGGTCAATGTAGTTACGTGTTCCGCGATGCATCTTCTTTCGATTATCTGCTATCTTCGCTATCTTCGCCATCCCTGGACACGTGTTTCGGGGTATCACCCCTCGTCAGCAGGGATAGGCCGTGTTCTGGGGTTCCCGGTGGCTGCCAAATATCTGCCAGGTTTAGTACCACTCAGGCTCGCAAGTGCGGACTCCCAGGCTCGTCAGCCAACTGCTCGAGGGAGCTTTAACATTACAATTGGGGGTGGGGTCGCACACCACTCACACACCAGCGGTATCACTCGTAAGGACTGTGGTCAATGTAGTTACGTGTTCCGCGATGCATCTTCTTTCGATTATCTGCTATCTTCGCTATCTTCGCCATCCCTGGACACGTGTTTGGGGTATCACCCCTCGTCAGCAGGGATAGGCCGTGTTCTGGGGTTGCCGGTGGCTGCCAAATATCTGCCAGGTTTAGTACCACTCAGGCGCGCAGGTGTGGGGTCCCAGGCTCGTCAGCCAACTGCTCGAGGGAGCTGTAACATTACAATTGGGGGTGGGGTCGCACACCACTCACACACCAGCGGTATCACCCCTAAGGACTGTGGTCAATGTAGTTACGTGTTCCGCGATGCATCTTCTTTCGATTATCTGCTATCTTCGCTATCTTCGCCATCCCTGCACAAGTGTTTCGGGGTATCACCCCTCATCAGCAGGGATAGGCCGTGTTCTGGGGTTGCCGGTGGCTGCCAAATATCTGCCAGGTTTAGTACCACTCAGGCGCGCAAGTGCGGGGTCCCAGGCTTGTCAGCCAACTGCTCGAGGGAGCTTTAACATTACAATTGGGGGTGGGGTCGCACACTACTCACACACCAGCGGTATCGCCCCTAAGGACTGTGGTCAATGTAGTTACATGTTCTGCGATGCATCTTCTTTCGATTATCTGCTATCTTCGCTATCTTCGCCATCCCTGGACACGTGTTTCGGGGTATCACCCCTCGTCAGCAGGGACAGGCCATGTTCTGGGGTTGCCGGTGGCTGCCAAATATCTGCCAGGTTTAGTACCACTCAAACACGCAGGTGCGGGGTCCCAGGCTCGTCAGCCAACTGCTTGAGGGAGTTTTTATATTACAATTGGGGGTGGGGTCGCACACTACTCACACACCAGCGGTATCACCCCTAAGGACTGTGGTCAATGTAGTTACGTGTTCCGCGATGCATCTTCTTTCGATTATCTGCTATCTTCGCTATCTTCGCCATCCCTGGACACGTGTTTCGGGGTATCACCCCTCGTCAGCAGGGATAGGTCGTGTTCTGGGGTTGCCAGTGGCTGCCAAATATCTGCCAGGGTTAGTACCACTCAGGCGCGCAGGTGCGGGGTCCCAGGCTCGTCAGCCAACTGCTCGAGGGAGCTTTAACATTACAATCGGGGGTGGGGTCGCACACTACGCACACACCAGCGGTATCACCCCTAAGGACTGTGGTCAATGTAGTTACGTGTTCGCGATGCATCTTCTTTCGATTATCTGCTAGCTTTGCTATGTTTGCCATCCCTGGACACGTGTTTCGGGGTATCACCCCTCGTCAGCAGGGATAGGCCGTGTTCTTGGGTTGCCAGTGGCTGCCAAATATCTGCCAGGTTTAGTACCACTCAGGTGCGAGGTCCCAGGCTCGTCAGCCAACTGCTCGAGGGAGCTTTAACATTACAATTGGGAGTGGGGTTGCACACTACTCACACACCAACGGTATCGCCCCTAAGGACTGTGGTCAATGTAGTTACGTGTTCCGCGATGCATCTTCTTTCGATTATCTGCTATCTTCGCTATCTTCGCCATCCCTGGACACGTGTTTCGGGGTATCACCCCTCGTCAGCAGGGATAGGCCAAATTCTGGGGTTGCCGGTGGCTGCCAAACATCTGCCAGGTTTAGTACCACTCAGGCGCGCATTGATCAATGGTTCATGAACTCGCAATTTTAAAAATCGCAAATAATTGCGATTTATCAATTTGCGATCGCTTTTAAGGAATCTCAATTTGAGAATCCTTAAATGCTATTCATGAACCTTTTAAAAATTGCGAAATCGCTATTTTTGGCCGCTATTCACAGCGAAGTCTGACTTCGTGGTAAATAGCGAAAACTTAGAAAAATGCACTTTAGTGCATTTTTCTAAGTTGTATGTTACACACACACATGTCCTTTGGACATGTGTGTGCGCAACATCAGTCTACATTTACATTTCAGGGGTGCTACAGGGTGTCCTTTGGACACAAAACACACAACAGAGCATACCAGGTCAGGGAGTGGTGTATGACTATGCTAGTGACTGTGAAACAGTTGAATGCATGTGTGGGCAGATATCATTGAGATACATAGGCTAGAACCAAACCCATCAGCCCAGCAATTTGCTGGTGTTAACGTCATGTGGGGGTTTAGTAGAACATTCAACACCACATCCGACTTTTTCATCCCGGTGTAGGAATGAATGTCAGTACTATAGCCATGAAACTCATCTTGGAGTAATAATGATACAGTGCAGTGCTCCAGTGATAGTGATATTTAAAATTGACTACTCAGACTCAGACATAAGTTCAAAATAGAAGTCTATGTGTAAAAAATTAAAAACACGCCAAGTAGTAAGACTACCGTATGGCGCTATGCAGGACGGTCGACATGTTTCAGCCAAATAGGGAGTTACCCTGGCTTTCTTCAGGACCTTAAATATGTAATGGCTACTGCAACTACAAGGAATTTGTGTATAGTGAAAAGTAACAGAATGTACTAAGAAAAAGTTACATAACTACCAGGAACTTGAAATTATGAGTCCACTGGAAGGAAAGAAGCATGTCTTCTTCCTAACAAAAACAAAAAACAAAAAACACACAAATATATTTGTCTTCTTCATCAACATATAGTTACACACATACTGTCACATGAATGCACAAAGACCGCATAGAGATACACCTGCATGAATAATTTACATTCTGCATAATAAAGGAAGCATATTAGCTTTATCACAAAGAGGCATTTCCTCGCAGTGATACTCACCCAGCTTTATGTGGGTGAAGACCTCACCTCACCCGGCAACCGCTCGGGAGTATGAGGCCCCGCTCTATAGTGTAAAAAGAGGGCACAGTAAGTACACAAATCCACTGTGTCCCAACCAATTGTTTTACACATCTAACCCAACAAACGTGTGATAGAAACCCATCCACCAAAATTCAAAATCACCCACACCAGGGTTCTCATGAAACACCTATGAGGGGACTGCGAGATTTATCAAGTCCCATGGATAACCTAACTCAACAGGGTCCATGAGGGACTACGTAGTCTATAAGGTTGAAGGGCACTCTTGACTCCTTCTTGTCATCTCCCCGTAATGTCAATTAAGATAATAGCGGAAAGCCTGACAGGCAACTCACCTGTCCGTCGGTACCCCGATTCTACACCAAGCGGAAGGGGAGGAACTGATTGTGCCGTCCTTCACCTTATTTAATACCACCCAGCGGTTGGTTAATAAGTCGTAAAGGGCGTTTCTTGCGTATATTAAATTGGAGGATCTAGGCGCGATGAAAAACACTGTTCCTTCGCGCATGCGCAGTGCGACTAAGAGTCGAAGGATAGTGGCGTCTTGCCCGAAACCGTTGCGTCTCCGTTGCCAATGAGAGACCTTAAACAGCTACAAAACCGGGTTGTTTGTAGGTGATACAAAACGTATTTTGTCAAGAAAGGAGGTCAACTACAAGACAGGGCGTACACAATAGTGATTACCTGATTCTAAATAAAGCACCCATCGTGGAGTCGCACGCATGATCGAAGAGTGGAACACTGTTCTCTTAGCATGCGCACGAACGAGCATTCCAGCCGGGCTCCGTGTCTAAAAAATATATTGATAACAGTAGTAAGCCTCTCTTGCTTGCAGAACCAGAGAGGTACCTTCAAGTTGGATAAAGTTTTTCAACATTACTATAAAGTACCCGATGAGTATCCTATGGTTTTGTTAAAGACATGTAGCCTAAACAGTTCTTCTAAAAACACAATTGTTGTGGGACGCTCATGCCAAAGTAAACCAACATTAGTTGTTTAAATGGAGAAAAGCAGGGCTCCGAAGTTTAAACATGGATTATGAAAAAGTCAACCTGGGTCACTACATGGAGGAACTCATTTCGACCTCATTAGAGATCATTTATTATTGGCAAGGATCCACAGATCGTAGTGAGTTGGTATACAGTTAGCCAAGACTACCTGTGAAGTTAACACAGTTATTACCACAGAATATCTCCGCATGCCAGTGGCAAATGAGAATGGTGATGGGTAAGACGAAGTAGGCGGAGGGGCAACATGCACAATTTGGTTGGGTGAGCTATAAGGGTACAAAAACGTTTGTATCCATGGCAAACGACCTGCAACTAAAAAGTTGCCCTAGATACTAATAAAACAAGCCTGTGTGTGGAGGGTCAAGGGGAAAGTTTTACGACCTGTCTGCTCGCTCCCCTACTGCTGAAGTACAAAACACACAACAGAGCAGACCAGGTCAGGGAGTGGTGTATGACTATGCTAGTGACTGTGAAACAGTTGAATGCATGTGTGGGCAGATATCATTGAGATACATAGGCTAGAACCAAACCCATCAGCCCAGCAATTTGCTGGAGTTAACGTCATGTGGGGGTTTAGTAGAACATTCAACACCACATCCGACTTTTTCATCCCGGTGTAGGAATGAATGTCAGTACTATAGCCATGAAACTCATCTTGGAGTGATAATGATACAGTGCAGTGCTCCAGTGATAGTGATATTTAAAATTGACTACTCAGACTCAGACATAAGTTCAAAATAGAAGTCTATGTGTCAAAAATTAAAAACACGCCAAGTAGTAAGACTACCCTATGGCGCTATGCAGGACGGTCGACATGTTTCAGCCAAATAGGGAGTTACCCTGGCTTTCTTCAGGACCTTAAATATGTAATGGCTACTGCAACTACAAGGAATTTGTGTATAGTGAAAAGTAACAGAATGTACTAAGAAAAAGTTACATAACTACCAGGAACTTGAAATTATGAGTCCACTGGAAGGAAAGAAGCATGTCTTCTTCCTAACAAAAACAAAAAACAAAAAGCACACAAATATATTTGTCTTCTTCATCAACATATAGTTGCACACATACTGTCACATGAATGCACAAAGACCGCATAGAGATACACCTGCATGCATAATTTACATTCTGCATAATAAAGGAAGCATATTAGCTTTATCACAAAGAGGCATTTTCTCGCAGTGATACTCACCCAGCTTTATGTGGGTGAAGACCTCACCTCACCCGGCAACCGCTCGGGAGTATGAGGCCCCGCTCTATAGTGTAAAAAGAGGGCACAGTAAGTACACAAATCCACTGTGTCCCAACCAATTGTTTTACACATCTAACCCAACAAACGTGTGATAGAAACCCATCCACCAAAATTCAAAATCACCCACACCAGGGTTCTCATGAAACACCTATGAGGGGACTGCGAGATTTATCAAGTCCCATGGATAACCTAACTCAACAGGGTCCATGAGGGACTACGTAGTCTGTAAGGTTGAAGGGCACTCTTGACTCCTTCTTGTCATCTCCCCGTAATGTCAATTAAGATAATAGCGGAAAGCCTGACAGGCAACTCACCTGTCCGTCGGTACCCCGATTCTACACCAAGCGGAAGGGGAGGAACTGATTGTGCCGTCCTTCACCTTATTTAATACCACCCAGCGGTTGGTTAATAAGTCGTAAAGGGCGTTTCTTGCGTATATTAAATTGGAGGATCTAGGCGCGATGAAAAACACTGTTCCTTCGCGCATGCGCAGTGCGACTAAGAGTCGAAGGATAGTGGCGTCTTTCCCGAAACCGTTGCGTCTCCGTTGCCAATGAGAGACCTTAAACAGCTACAAAACCGGGTTGTTTGTAGGTGATACAAAACGTATTTTGTCAAGAAAGGAGGTCAACTACAAGACAGGGCGTACACAATAGTGATTACCTGATTCTAAATAAAGCACCCATCGTGGACACCCCTGGCACCCTTGAAATCGCATCCTTATTTGTGATTAGCAAATTGCTAATCGCAAATAAGGAATGACTCCCCATTCATTCCTATGGGCCCAATATAGTTTAATTGATATAAGTACGCAAAGTTATGCAAGACATAGATGTCCATATACCTAATAGGGTGAGTGGCAGAGTAATGCAACCTCATTGCAACAGGCGAAATTGAAGGAATGTGAAGGACTTAAGATTTAACATGATTTATTTTATAACCCCCGATGGTTGTAAAAGTCTGGATTTTGGAACATACTTTAGAGATGTTCTGCTCTTCTGCGACTAAATAAAGGATCATGTCATCCACGAAGAGCTTAATATTAGATGCTTCTTGAAGGGGGGCAATAACCAGAGCAACTTGCTGCAATGCAGCTGCCAAGGGTTCAATTAAATGGGCAAATAGAACCGGGGACATAGGGCATCCCTGCCTGTGCCTCTGCTAATGGCCACGGATCCTACCATTTACGAGTTGACTACCACTTTTACCTTGGCCTTTCTATATAGACTTTTCAGTAAATAAAATAGTTTCAAGGGGAAGCCAAAACGAAGGATGATGGTAAACAGTATCTCTCATTGCACTAGGTCAACAGCCTTTTTGTGGTCGAGCATGAGGATGGTTGGCTTAATTTTATTGCTAGAAATTAAATAGACTGATTGGACAATAAGAGCCAGGTTTATCTGGTGGTTTATTCTTTTTTAGGAAGCTGAAAATTGTTGCCTTCGTAAAAGAGCCAGGCACCTCGCATCCTTCCAGAATTTTTTATTAAATAGAGTGACTAAAGATTCAGCTTTCTGGGCCATAAACAGCTAATAGATTTCAGCAGGTAGATCATTGCTACCACATGCTTTGCAGTTAGGCGATGTTTTGATGGTCTCTTTCACTTGAGCAAGTGTAAGGGGGGCTATAAGTGTGGCTTCAAAATCCCCGTTGAGTAAAGGCAGCTCGATTGACCGCACATACTCCTCTATTTGCACTGCTGTGGTTTTAAACATGGAAGTATACAGGTTAGTGTAATGCTCTAAAAATACTTTGTCAATGTGATTGGATTGATTAGCCATTTGGTTCTTAGCCTCATAAATCGCTTTGATGGCCTCATTATTCCTAGACGAGGCCAAGAATCGCCTGGCATACTCACTCTCCTCCTAGTACTTCTGAAAACACGTTTTTTGGTTAACAAGTGCCTTGGACATGAAAGGATTGCTCAAGCATTGGCTTGCTTGTACAACTCTAGTCCCTGAAGCTTGAGAATGGAATGTTGAGCGAGCAAGCATGGCTTGATCAAGTTCATGCTGCAAAGTTAGTGTCTTTTTCCTTCGTAGCTTACTGATATGGGTGTTTATAGGAAACTGCCTCACCTCTAGTAAAGGTTTACAGACCCCCCATACTACAAAGGTAGAAGCTGTACCTATATTTCGAGAAACAAAATTGTCTAGGGCTCACTTTATAACCATGAGGCAGCTATCCTCTGTTGGCATCGATTTATCGCGCGACCATCATGGCCAAACAGTGCAATTGCCCTTCACCACTACATCGACAATCTACAATCTATGAAAGGGACCGAGCGGTCTGAAAAGTGGTTTGATAGTAGGCAGGTTTTATTTCTGGCCCTTTGATGGAATACTAAGAAAAAATATATTCTTGAGGCCGAATTAAAACATTTTGAAAAACAAGTATATTCTTGGGCCTGCGGGTGATCTATTTGCCATGGGTCGATTAAAGCGAGATCTCTGATTATTTTAACTAAAAACGTGGAGCCTTTGTTTATTTTGCTGTTTGTTACTGTGGGAAGAGTCTAGACTGACATCCTGAATAATGTTGAAGTCGCCCTGAATTACTAGTTACCCATTCAGTGGGAGCAGGATATTGTAAACTTCACTAAGAGGGGTTACATTATCCTCAAATGGGCCTTAGAAGCTAACCCCAGGTGAATAAGTTGGTTCTTAGCCCTCAAACTTAACAACATCCTCCTGGCCTTAGGATCTCTAACCATCTGCTGCACTGTGACTGGGAAATCTTGTGAAATCAAAATAGCCACCGCCCTGACTGCTGCACTAGTTGATGGGTAGAATGTGTGTGTAATAATAAATCTTGGAATCCTGGGTAGTTTATCCCGAAACACAAAAGAGAGGGGCCCCCTATACCCCAAAGGAATAGGGTTCTGTATTTGGCTTGAACAAAAAGCATACATTTTTCCTTTGGCAAACTATGTATGGACACACCACTCTTTACATACTGTCCTCATACACCCATCAGCCACAAAACCAAGTACAAGGTGAAGGAAACTAACATATATCAATAGGGTATATCACTACGCCAATCTAATAATAGAATTATACAAATTGGTTTATTAAAAATCCTGTGTTAAAAAATATGATCAATTCATAACAATAAAAACATTATTAATAAAAAACATTTATATTTGCATGCATTTCATCAAGGTGAAGGTATCAGCAACATTACAAATATAAAGGACAAAGCATTAAAAAGAAGCATCGGAGGAATAAGAGAAAGAAATGCGCTTTGTCATCCAAGAAAATCCTATTTATGACAACAATAAGTTAAGGCTGAAACTCGATAAGTTATTGATATTTCATCTGTAATGTCAGCCCATGTCACAAATTAGGAATTAAATGAGTCAACACGTTTCGATTGTATCGTCCTGATTCAAGCCATCTTTTTCAAGACTTTGATATAGACTCTCTTATAGTATACATGAGAACAATCACTGTCCTAGACCCTCCGGGCCCAGCCCATCTGGTGTTACAAGTATGGTCTGTCTGAAATTTCAAAGCTATCGCATTGGGACCGCTAATTCCTTTTAGCTAGGGTCTCCCAATATACCAGAACGGTACATATATCTTAAAATCTGTCTTTATATGAAAAATGGGGTATGTAGAATATGGCCCCCAAAGATAGAAAGGATCCTTGTTTGTAGATTGCCCTGCTTCAATTGGACCTGTCTAATGGAATCAAGGCACCACACAGCATCCTTTTTGTGTCAGGTGATATTGATCCTGGGTAATTTAGCCAATGCCTTGAGATGAGTCTATTGGAAGAGCATAATGTGTGCTTTGGACACCCTAAACCACTTCAGTATAGACCTAAACTTAACTTGATTGCTGATTCTGTTGGTGTTATAAGATACTACCATAAAAGACCTGACATTCATGGAAAGTGAGTTTCTTCTGGCTTAACCATTCCCCTCTTAGCCTTCCCATTGCACTACCCTAAAGATATCCCACTGGATTCCTCCATCCTAGGAGGAACATCATAAATGGCTTCCACCATCGTAGCAGGGACGTCATAAATGGCTTCCACCCTGGCCACTTGCTGCCTCTGACAACAACAGCAAACTGTATCTATATACTCAATCAGAAAAACGAAAACACCTTGACCTCTCTACCTGAATTTCCCTTACCTAAGGTGACGCATACCCCCTCCAAAGCCTGCTGACCCGGGAGCCCGACCCGTCCTGGACTCCCTCAAAAACAGTGGCCACCCACCCTTGCGTGCCCACTCGCCCCCACTTCCTCCCACACCCTCTCCCCCTGTAAGAGAGCCTTGGCATGGCACTCGTAAGACTGCAAACAAGAGTAGCTGAGAGCTGGCTAATCCATGGTGAAATCACATAGGCTTTAGCAAGATCGGGGTGACCTGCTGCTGTTCAGTACCAATGAAAAATATGACATGACATCAATTAGTGCTGCCTCTTGGTAGGTGGGAATTTGGCATTGGAGGATTGGACTGCTGGGACAGTGTGCGCCTGGGTTATTGTAAGGTCCATGTCTTTCACTGCCATTTCTGGGCACACATGCTGGCTGATAAGGTCTGAGATTAGCTTAATGATACCCTGACAATTTTCTTGACTCTCTAGATTTCCTGCAAATCCCAAATTAGCACAGCAAGATTTGTTTTACGCCTGGTCTAGCACAGTTGAAGTTATGCCAGCTCTAAATGGATGTTAGAAGTTGTGAAGTTGTAGTGTCTTGTTTGTGCCTAAGATCCTCCAAGTCAGAGACTCTTTGTTTCACCTGAGACATGCAGGAATTAAGCAACTAGATATTGGGGTTGATCTGGCCCAATTGCTCGTTTGTCTTTTTGGGGGCTTACTCCTGTAAGATTTTCATCTCCCGAGTTCTCCTAGGATTTGATGCATTGGTAGTGTCTGGACTAGGAGTGATACTGGAGAGGGTGCTTCCACCTTGGACAGGATCTGAGACTGTAGGATTGGAAGGTCACCAGTCACGTTTTTGAACGTCGCTGGAGGATTAGCAGGCATTGTCTGAGGAGCTATATCATTTGAAGGATTGAATTGAGCTAGCATTCTGCATCTTTGTTAATATTGCTCATCCTACAATGCTTAAGGGCTGAGTCGAAGTCCTCTCCTTCCTTTTTCGATCCCCTATGGCAAGCAGCCGAGAACATTGGGAACGGTGGTAGCCCCTTTGTAGATAGTGGATTATTCATCCAGTTTGTACCGAGGGCATTTTCCAGGGTAGGGCGTACCATTGAATTATCATCTAGAGCTAACGCCCTCCTCCTACTTCCAAGAACGAGTAGAGAGGGAGACAGCTCCAGAGAAGAGGGGCAAGATGGCTCTGCTCCATTAGATCATTCCCCAGTGGCCGTCTGGTTTCTCCATGTCGCCCGTTCATGACACTTCATCTCCTGAGGTGGATGATCTGGGGAGATGATCTGCTTTGCCTCTTCCAAAGTGCTAAGCCCCTGAATTGAGATAGATGCTGCGTGGTTGCTCCCTTTATTGGCCCTTACAGTTTTGCCGGGGGCTCGCGTTCTTACCTAAGTGTCTCGTGAGAGTTGCTTCATTGGATTTCAGGGGTGGAACAGTGCCTCTTGTTTAGAAACTTTGGACTACAAGTGTGGTTGGGGAAATGCCAGAGGTTCATGAGGGGGACGCAAGCCGCATCCAATTTACATTAACCGTCTCCACAATGCCCCACAAGCTCCTTCCACCTGGGGGGATCTAATTAACCCTTCTAGGCTACTCCAACCCAGACCTCCACCAACCTTATTAGTTTGGCTCCAATGTAGCTGATGATTCTGGTCTAAGATATTTGAATAACCGTGCTTGATTATACTTCCTTGTATAGATTTGGATCATTCATTTTATTTGTCTTCCTACACTTGCTTGTTCCTCATTACCCACTGTGGAGACTATTCCTTCTGCAGTCCCATGTGTGCAAGTTACGATGAGCAAAAACACCCCTCTTGTCTCCCATTGTATAACTTTCTGAAGGACTTCTTGGCACACACTGCTTGGCTAGAGCGACCTGCAGCAGAGAGAGGCATGCACTCCACAGTATTTAAAGTATTTAACGTTTTGAAGAGTCTTACCCCAGTGCTGCAATCTGGATTAGATGAAGTCAGGGGGCCAACAGCTTCTGGGGCTTCAGCGAGCTATTAAGGAGCCCAAAACTCCAGCTGATTTGCACAGGAGAGGAGCAGGCATGAGGGTCGGGTCCTCCACTCTAGGAATAACTCTCACCAAAGATGCCTGTCTATGATGAACTAAAGAGGAGACGTGCTGCGGGTGTAGATGAGGGGAGAAGTAACCATCAGCCACAAGAGGCAGGAGACAAGCAGGGAGCAAGCACGGGGGCGAGGAACGAAGAACGAGTCGCCCACCATGTTTTGCCGCTTCGCCAGTCCTGCAACAGTACATCTTGCTGCCCTGATCCGCAACGTGGAGTTAGTTGTCTGCCAAGCAAACAGCAGGTTAGTGGCGACGTAGCTCTGAGGGGGGCTTTCCTCCTGGGGTTGTACATAGCTTGTTGCCTAGAAGCTGCGGTGTGGAAGCAAGGAGCGGGAATGCTGATGTCAGGCCGCTGTTGGGCAGCAGCGCATTGAACGCCCACCATCCTGATGCGCGCCCTTGTTAACCCGGAGGCAGTCTCTCAGCCAGGGAGCATAATGGGAGCCCTACGTAGCATCAATAAAAAAAGTAGAGTGCTAAATTTATAAGTTCCTTACTAATTGAGATGCTCATGAATGAAGCGTTGCTGTAATACGAGCTGTACAATTGAAAACATTTCTTATGAAAAACTGTAGTAAATGAACAAAATGAGACAGTTTCATGTTGCCATAGTAATTATGGCTAGTGCACTAGAAAGCTAAACAAGGACACTTTTCTAGACATTCTCAATTATCTTCCTCATACATGTCAGACGAAGTCTGGTATGCTGAATGAATCTTGTACTTCCAACACCAGCAGGCTGTCAATTGATTCCCGTGCACTGTATGGATCTACTGTGACTAGCTTCACCACAAAGCTCTTATAAACAAATAGTGGCACTACTGAACTCCATAAAAGAAGCCACTGAATTTAAAGTCTTTCCTATAGGACAGGATGTATTAAGTAAATCGGAACAGATGTGTTAATGAAGAAATTAATCCAGCTGGTTTAAAAAGCGAAAAAGGAAATATGGGATTGAAGTAGGAGGCTGTGGCAGAATATATTTTAAGGGGCTAAAAGCAGTTCATGAGAGAGACACTAACTAAGTCCAACATCCCCACTACACATGTTTACTCAGGTTACCCATACTCTCTATTGCCTACTACTTCCTTAATTTTAAAATAGAATTTTTTTTATACCATTAATGTTTTTAATCTTCTATTTAATTGTATGGGAGTACATGTTTAAGTGTCCTGGAATCCATTTCGAAACATATTTCGTATTTAAAGCAAAAAGTTGTGTGGTCCAATGAGTGGAGGGGCCCTCAAAAATGAGCTGCTGCTTGGACATGTATTGATGGGATAGATGGGATGCCAATCATGTGCAGCATCCACCACATGCAAGCATGTCATGTTTCAAAATGCTTGTGCATTTATAGTTGACGAGTCTAACCTACCAGTTTCAGGGGAGAAGAATCCAGGCAACTGTTTGTCTGTAGTTTGACTCCCTAGTTCTCTCCCTGAGTGCTCGTAGAGACTTTTTCATACAATTGATGTTGGTGTAATCCAGGATATTCTCTTTTCTTGCATTAGGTGTTCCTTTACCACACCCAACGTTGGCAACTCCCACCCTCAGAGGAAAACAGAAAAAGTGCAAGGTAAGTTTGTTTCCTCCTCATTTGCTTTTTCTATTCTTTATCACTTGTACTTTTTAAGCATCACATCATTTCATTCCCTTCTTGGTGTTTTCAGGAAATGTGAATGTATGATGGGATATGCCTCTAGAGTACTCAGAGATAATAAATGGCATTTTTCCACCATTGAAAAGGAACCATTTGCGTGTAGGTGGGCTATCCAAAAATGTCACCTGTATATTTGGGGTCTAAACACCAATATCAAGACTGATCATAAACCGTTTGTTAGAAATTGGGTTTCTGGTTAATAAAGGTATGCACCCTGTCCAAGTAGAAGCCCAATCCTAGTCAGGGTAAGCGAGATACACAGTAAAAAATATCCTGTTATAACCCTCTGGTAGCTTGGCACAGAGCAGTCAGGGTTATCTAAGGATGCAATGTGTAAAGTATTTGTGCAACACACACATACAGTATCACAATCAAAACACCACAAAATGACACAGGGTTATAAAAATAGGTTATTATATTATAAACACAACAAGAACAAAATGACAAAACTCAATGTATAGCAGTTGAGATAGTGAATTTTAAAAGAATAATTAGAGTAAAGCACTTCAAAGCATGTAGCACTACAAAGTTTACTTTAGGTCCCGCTTAAATAGGGTAAAGTCAAAGTTTGTCCCGACCTCGTGGAAGTGCAGGCTGGCTGCAGGACCCGGTGAACAAAGAACTTCTCCTGGTCACAAACAGCAAGATGCATCGATCTTCTCAATGCACTGAAGGCGATGCGTCAGTTCCGAACACGGGTGACAGAGTCTATTGTGGTCAAGCAATGAACCGGATTCTGCCAAAGATACATGATCATACATGCCTGCCCGATCGCGTGTGCTACGCTCTTAAAATGAGGTTACACCGAGCATTGGTTTCATTCTGTGACGCTAGGCGATGTCAGTCATTACATCGGGCATGCGCCAGAAGTTAGCATTCTTTACTTCGGGCATGCCTGCTCAGATTAGCGTCTCTCTGCGCACTCTCTGTAAAGCGGGGCGGTGTGTGATTCAAGGTGCGCATGCGCCAGGGGTTAGCGGTTTTCACTCCGCGCAATGCTTTTTAAGAGCAACGTTCTTTCACGCATGCCTATTTTATTAGTTAGAACATAAACCGGCTCTGCTCATGAGCCGAGTGATATGATTCCCGTAATAACGAAGGAGGGCCCATTTTTGGGCGGGCATACAGAGACAATTAACCAATTAGCCCCACTATATAAACACAAAGGGGAAGTCCAGTCGGTACCTCCACTTCCTCTCAGATGCCAGAGAGAGGTACCGACGGACCGGTAAGGCTCTCGCTTTTTTGGTCTTCTGACACTTATTGAAGCAAGGTAGTTGCAGTCTCCATTCATGCAGTAGCATGGCCTAACTTAGAGACACTGTTTCCTCCCAATTACTTATTCAACATATGGATGTGGGAATAAAGGCGAACAGTTTTTAGCTTTTGTATTTATTCTTATTCCTTATTTTCATGAAAAATGGCATTCACTAAGAGTAAGAGTTATTTGGCTCCTTTGTAGACACCTGTGATGATCAGATCATGAGATGCAGTGATACCGTCCACAAACAGATAGTTAGGTTATAGATGTAAAGCAAGTTGCTTGGACATATAAGACAGTGCTTGTTAATTATGCCCTACAATTTTTCTTACATACTAGAGCGGAGCCTCATATTCCCGAGCGGTTGCCGTGTGAGGTGAGGTCGTCGCCCACAAAAAGCTGGGTGAGTATTATGGAAAGGGAATCTCTTTCTGTAATAGAGCTAGTATGCTCAAATGAGAAGCGGAGTATAAAATACTAACGCCACTGTGTTGTCTGTACAGTTTCTATGTAATTATGTGGATATACATGTAAATATGTGCTTGTTTGTGTATATTTTCCAACAGGAGAAAAACAACTTACTTCTTCCAGTATACATTGGGGCTCCAAGTTCCTGGTAGATATAAGTATTGTAAAGTATATTATTTCCTTTTTATTCTTCATTTGCACATTATCACCACACTAGATTTTCTACATGCTGCAGTAGCTTACCATCATTGAGGTCCTGAAGAAAGCCGGATAGAGTTTCCATTTGGCTGAAACATGTTGACTGTTCTGCACAGCGCCATAGTGTAGTTATAAATTTAGACTACCAGGTGTGGTTTTAACTTCAACACTTGTACAATCTCTAATAAACATATTTTTTGTCCGAGTAGTTCATTTTAATTATCACTTCACTTGAGCACTGCACTACACGCTATTAGCACCACTTCTGAGTAACAATCTGGCTAGGGTTTCTTTTTGACATCCATATCCGCACCGTCATTTGATGGTTTGGGCGGTTTTTGGACTGATACATAAATCCCACATGATGAGATTCCACCAGAAGGGTGGGCTGATGGGAATTTCTCAGCCAGATGTAACTCATTTTTTCTTTACATGAATCCTGTTAATTCTTAGTCACTAGTACAGAAGCATACACAGTGGACCTGTCATCTTTGTTTATATTTTGATATGATTAGACTAGGGGAGTGAGATGTCAGGTCGTTAAACATATTCCCTTGGACCCTCTAAAAAATATTTTTACCGGATTCTGCCACACCATCAAGAAGATGCATCGATCTCATGAAGCTGCAGCGGCATTGATACACTGTCTGATGCGACAATCTTGGGAGGCAAATCACTGCTTCCAATACGATGTGCCAATTTTACTCCCTCAACCAGGTCGATGCTGTGGTTCTGCTACACGTAGACAAGAGATGCATTGAAATCAGTGTCTAGGCCACTTCCAGAGAGTCAGGGACAGGAGCAGAGGAAGAGATTTTGATTTCCCTGAGTCTCAAGCAGCAGGAGCCAAGCAAACAAGCCATTGGAGATCACTTGGAGTGAAGGCAGAGTCCAGCTGCCCTTCAGCTGAGTCAAGAGCAGCAGGCAACAGGGCAACATAAGAGAAAATCAGACCGCTCAAGTCTGCAGTCCGAAGATGAGTCTTTAAAGGAGCACAGAACTCCTTCTGACAGAAGTTCAATTCAATATCCAGAAGTGTCTGATTTTAGGGGATCAAAGACACAGCATTAATACCCAAAAGTGGTTTTGATGTGGGAGAGATTCAAAGCAGCTCTCTGAAGTGCAGAGGTCCCCCTTTCAACCCGCTCCTGCCTGCCAGGCTTTCTATGGGGGGTTAATCAGCCCTTTGATTGGGGGCAGGCCACTACCTATTCAAGTGATGTTTTAGCCAGTCCCTTCTATCCTGCCCAGGCAAGACCATCAGAATGGAGATGCATGTAGATGGGTACTATCCTTCCTGTGTTGTAGCTATCTGGAGGGAATGTACACAGTGTAGCTGTCATCCACATCAGACATGTACTAAAGACAGGTTGTCAGGCACAAAGAGTAGTAGGTGCAGATGTTGGACTTGACCTTTTTTGCAGGCCTCTCTCCAACCTTTTTTCTTCTTCCTCCTATTTTTTCGTAACCTATTGTTGTTGGCTTTAGTACTCTGGGCCCTTTATCACTGCTGATCAGTGATAAAGTGCATTTGTTCTCTGTGTAAATTGTTATCATGATTGGTTATCAATGATTGGCATATTTGATTTACTGGTAAGCCCCTAGTAAAGTGCACTGAGTGTGCCAGGGCATGTAAATCAAATGCTAATAGTGGGCCTGCAGCACTGATTGTGCCATCAACATGAGTAGCCCTGAAAAAGGTATCTCAGACCTGCCACTCCAGTGTCTGCGCGCAGTTTTGTACTGCCATGTCGACCTGGCAAGTGCACCCACCTGCCAGGCCCCAACCATCCTATTTCTTACATGTAAGGCACCCATATGGTAGGCACAAGGAACCCCTGAGCAGGGTGCAGTGTACATAAAAGGTAGGACAAGTACTGGTGTGTGACATGTCCTGATAGTGAAATACTGCGATTTCGTTTTTCCTTACTGATAGGCAAAGATTTTCCCATAGGATAGAATGGTAGGTACTTTGTAACATCTTACACGTATAACTTCCAAATGGGACAAGATAGAGAAATTAGGTTGAGGCTCTCTGAACTCACAATTTAATGACACATCTTTTAGTAATGATGTTTTTTAAATTATGTGTTTGAAAATACCACTTTTAGAAAGTAGGCATTTTCTTGTTTAACCATTCTGAGTGTCTCTGACTGTTTGTGGATTGATTGTCTGGTTTTTGAATGATAGGGGCTGGGGATTTTCATTCACTGTCGACAGCCACTGGGGGGTTGAGGTGTGCCTGGCCCTTTCTGGATGACTCAGATCTGAGCTGAATAGGCCTCTGCTGAATTTAGAGTAGTGGGATGAGTTTTCCTTGCACCTGAATAGGGCCTTTCTCCCTTGCACAATGCTGTCTCAACCCCCAGTGGTGATACTGCACCAGTGAGGACAGAACTGGTTTGGGATGGGCTCAAAGACCCTTGCACAAACAGAACAAAGACATTTTGGGGTATAAGTATTACACCTTAAACCACAGAACTTGAGATTACTTCTGGACTCATGTGGAGCTTTTGCCAAGGAGAAGAACTGCGAGGAGGAGTACTGCCCCTTTGCTGTATGCTTTGTGGGTTTGGCCTGCAGTTGCTGTTTCTGCCAAGGAAAGGAAAAAGACTGGAACTTTGCTGTGAACCTGCTTGAAGAAGATCTCCAAGGGCCTGTGTGTGCTGGCCTCCTGTTCTGAAGTCTCAGGGACATAAAGACTACAGCCCCAGCTCCCCTGAACTCTGCTGCTGAGAGTTCTGACCTGCCAGGAGGTGCTTGTTCCAGTTCTGGGCCTCTGGAAGTTGTACCTGCTGTTGGGAGTTGGAAGAAAAGAAGAACTGAAGAAATGAACGCATTGCTCTTCTTGTGGCTGTTTTTCCGGACGCAGCACCGCTATGCAAGAGAATATCCATACACCTCCGCGTCACTGCCAAAACTGACGCAGCGCCTGTCGCGGCTGAAAGAACTGATGCATCGAGGGGTTGCGGCTGAAGAAACCGACACAGTGTCGCTCAACACTGCAGCATTGATCACTGACACATCCCGAAATTCCACACATCACACCTGTGCTGCAAGCTTTCCCGACGCACCACCCGTGGACCAGAACCATCTTGGAGTCAACACATTACTTCTCCTTACTGACCGGATTCCGCTTCCCATCCTTGCAGCTGTTTGACCTTGTGAATTTTTACGCATCGACAGGTACTTTGTGAGAAATCAAGCATCCATAATTTTCTATGGACCAAGTTGTTTGAAATCTTTGAAAATTCATATTCTTATTATATGTAGGCCTCACAGTAAGGAAAAACACTTACCACTACCAGGGCATGCTCAACATAAAACTACATGTCCTACCTTTTACTTACATAGCACTCTGCTCTTAGGGCCACTTAGGACCTACCGTAGGTGTGACTTATATGCAATAAAAAAGGAGAGTTTAAGGCTTGGCTAGTAGTTTTAAATGCCAAGTTGAAGTGGCAGTAAACTGCACATACAGGCTCTGGCAGGCCAGAGACAGGTTTGAAAGGATACTGCATTAGGTGGCACAATCAGTGCTGCAGCAGACTAGTAGCATTTAACTTATTGACCCTCTGTATATGGTATGCCACTTTACAAGTTACTTACAAGTAAATTAAATATGTCAGTCAGAAGTACAGCAATTACAATACCAACCTATGGATAACAGGTCTAATACCGTTGTTAGCTATACTGAGTGGAGACAAAGTTAAAAAACGCACACCAAGAAATGTAAAGTTATCTACCAAGTTGATGCAATTTCACTTTGGTTTTTGCTTATTCAAGGTGTGAAACATGTGAAAGAGTGATTATTTGTCTAGATTTCTCGCTATTGGATTTGAAAGTTAAGTTACAGATAGTGAGTTGGGAGGTGAGGAAGATGAGGACTTTGAAAGTTGTATGATTGCATCTATTGATGTCGAAGAGATGTGTGCAGTGACAGAGGCAGATGGTTGAAGAAATTGAATGCTTATGAAGGAATGAAAGATGTCTTATGTTTTTTATTGCTGGGTTTGCTCATCAAGAGGAGTCTGGAGTATGGCTGCCAGCTGTTTTGGAAGGTTAATTCTAAGTTGTCTGTTGAGGAAGTAATGGTAGTTCGAGGAGACAAGTTGGTTTCCCCAGTTGGCTTACCATTTAGACTGATTAAGACTGCTCATGAAGGGCATTTGGGGCGCACATTTACAAAGCTCTGACTACGTCAAAATTTATGCTGGTAATCCATGGAAAAAGAGGTTGATTTGGTCATCAGTCAGAGTGTGCAGAAAATGATTTGAAGGTCAATGTCTTGTCTCTGGCTCCTATCGAGAACCCACCTAGACCATGAGACTAAATTGGTATTGATTTAGTGTTTTTTTTAAATTCTTTGTCTAGTCATTCCAGATGTGTGGGAGTGCTGGTTGAGTTCTACTCCAAATAGTCAGAGATCAGATGTGCATTGGTACAAAGTGCTAACAGTGTAAGGGAATTTCAAAAGGATGTGTTTCTAGGCGAAGGCTTTCCCCAATAATTGGTTTCGGATAACGGGTGCAGATTGTGAGCAATAAAGTGCAACAATCTCATGTCTGCTGGTGTCAAACATTTGAAGAGTTGTTGTATCAATAGCCTTGTTGAGCTCATGACTTGGTGGTTGTTCAGCTTGATCAGTGAGCGTTGGCCAAAAATGCGTTGTGAACAATGCTGTATGGGCTGTGTCATGGTTTTACCATACTAGCCCACATTCATCAATAAAGGTATCTCCTTTGGAATTGCTGTGAGGCCGTAAACCTGCCTGTAGGTGTGTCCTGGTTGAATGACAAGCTGGCTAAAGTTCGGTAGCGGCTCCTCGAGGGAGTGCTGTGGGGGCGCGGGGTGGGGGAGGTGCAGGGTGAGGGGTAGTAAACTCCAACATAAGGCCGAACAGAGTTATGTAGGTAAATAAACAAATAAAACTAATTACATTGCGCGCACTGCATCGCAAATTGCGATGCAGCACAACATTGTAATTTATTTTTAAAAGTTTTCTGCTTTCACCCCCTGACAGTGTAAATCCCATCTTGGGCTGCAGAAAAGCACAACTTCCAACCAGTGCATTGCTTCTTAATTGCGTACCTTCTGTGTCGAGCAGCTGTACGTGTCAACCGCCCCGGTGTCCCCTCAGCCGAATAAGCCTCCGTATCCTGCACCACAGCTTCGCTCACCACTGATTTATACTACTACCACTTTCCAGTGTGTGTATCGCATAACATAGGGGGCTCAGTTCATTCCGTTCTCGAACTTTCTGAAGTGCCCCAGGGGTCTATGCCAAAACGGCACCACGAGCCCGTAGAGCTGCAGGCAGAACAGCCGGGAACAAAAGACTGACAGCTACGGAGCCTGCTTCCTGGGAGAGGGTCCACGAGCCGGCGGCAGTTAAACCGGTCAAATATCCAGACACCTCGTTACTGCTCCAAATCCTAGGAAAAACGAGAGCGGACCCAGATGATTGCTTAAACTCATTTATTTGGCATTTTTCCACCATTGAAAAGGAACCATTTGCGTGTAGGTGGGCTATCCAAAAATGTCACCCATATATTTGGGGTCTAAACACCAATATCAAGACTGATCATAAACCGTTTTTTAGAAATTGGGTTTCTGGTTAATAAAGGTATGCACCCTGTCCAAGTAGAAGCCCAATCCTAGTCAGGGTAAGCGAGATACACAGTAAAAAATAACCTGTTATAACCCTCTGGTAGCTTGGCACAGAGCAGTCAGGCTTATCTAAGGATGCAATGTGTAAAGTATTTGTGCAACACACACATACAGTATCACAATCAAAACACCACAAAATGACACATGGTAATAAAAATAGGTTATTATATTATAAACACAACAAGAACAGAATGACAAAACTCAATGTATAGCAGCTGAGATAGTGAATTTTAAAAGAATAATTAGAGTAAAGCACTTCAAAGCATGTAGCACTACAAAGTTTACTTTAGGTCCCGCTCAAATAGGGTAAAGTCAAAGTTCGGCCCGACCTCGTGGAAGTGCAGGCTGGCTGCAGGACCCGGTGAACAAAGAACTTCTCCTGGTCACAAACAGCAAGATGCATTGATCTCCTCAATGCACTGAAGGCGATGCGTCAGTTCCGAACACGGGTGACAGAGTCTATTGGGGTCAAGCAATGAACCGGATTCTGCCACACCATCAAGAAGATGCATCGATCTCATGAAGCTGCATAGGCATTGATACACTGTCTGATGCGACAATCTTGGGAGGCAAATCGCTGGTTCCAATACGATGTGCCAATTTTACTCCCTCAACCAGGTCAATGCTGTGGTTCTGCTACACGTAGACAAGAGATGCATTGAAATCAGTGTCTGGGCCACTTCCAGTGAGTCAGGGACAGGAGCAGAGGAAGAGATTTTGATTTCCCTGAGTCTCAAGCAGCAGGAGCCAAGCAAACAAGCCATTGGAGATCACTTGGAGTGAAGGCAGAGTCCAGCTGCCCTTCAGCTGAGTCAAGAGCAGCAGGCAACAGGGCAACATAAGAGAAAATCAGACCGCTCAAGTCTGCAGTCCGAAGATGAGTCTTTTAAGGAGCACAGTACTCCTTCTGACAGAAGTTCAATTCAATATCCAGAAGTGTCTGATTTTAGGGGATCAAAGACACAGCATTTATACCCAAAAGTGGCTTTGATGTGGGAGAGATTCAAAGCAGCTCTCTGAAGTGCACAGGTTCCCCTTTCAACCCACTGCTGCCTGCCAGGCTTTCTATGGGGGGTTAATCAGCCCTTTGATTGGGGGCAGGCCACTACCTATTCAAGTGATGTTTTAGCCAGTCCCTTCTATCCTGCCCAGGCAAGACCATCAGAATGGAGATGCATGTAGATGGGTACTATCCTTCCTGTGTTGTAGCTATCTGGAGGGAATGTACACAGTGTAGCTGTCACCCACCTCAGAAATGTACTGAAGACAGGTTGTCAGGCACAAAGAGTAGTAAGTGCAGATGTTGGACTTGGCCTTTTTTGAAAGCTTCTCTCTAAACTTTTTACTTCTTCCTCCTATTTTTTCGTAACCTATTGTTGTTGGCTTTAGTACTCTGGGCCATTTATCACTGCTGATCAGTGATAAAATGCATTTGCTCTCTGTGTAAATTGTTATCATGATTGGTTATTAATGATTGGCATATTTGATTTACTGGTAAGCCCCTAGTAAAGTGCACTGAGTGTGCCAGGGCATGTAAATCAAATGCTACTAGTGGGCCTGCAGCACTGATTGTGCCATCAACATGAGAAGCCCTGAAAAGGTATCTCAGACCTGCCACTCCAGTGTCTGCATGCAGTTTTGTACTGCCATGTCGACCTGGCAAGTGCACCCACCTGCCAGGCCCCAACCTTCCTATTTCTTACATGTAAGGCACCCATATGGTAGGCACAAGGTACCCCTGAGCAGGGCGCAATGTACATAAAAGGTAGGACAAGTATTGGTGTGTGACATGTCCTGATAGTGAAATACTGCAATTTCGTTTTTACCTATTGATAGGCAAAGATTTTCCCATACGATTGAATGGTAGGTACTTTGTAACATCTTACACGTATAACTTCCAAATGGGACCAGATAGAGAAATTAGGTTGAGGCTCTCTGAACTCATAATTTAATGACACATCTTTTAGTAATGATGTTTTTTAAATTATGTGTTTGAAAATACCACTTTTATAAAGTAGGCATTTTCTTGTTTAACTATTCTGAGTGTCTCTGACTGTTTGCGGATTGATTGTCTGGTTTTTGAATGACGGGGGCTGGGGATTTTCATTCACTGTAGACAACCACTGGGGGGTTGAGGTGTGCCTGGCCCTTTCTGGATGACTCAGAGCTGAGCTAAATAGACCTCTGCTGAATTTAGAGTAGTGGGAGGAGTTTTCCTTGCACCTGAATAGGGCCTTTCTCCCTTGCACAATGCTGTCTCAACCCCCAGTGGTGATACTGCACCAGTGAGGACAGAACTGGTTTGGGATGGGCTCAAAGACCCTTGCACAAACAGAACAAAGACATTTTGGGGTATAAGTATTACACCTTAAACCACAGAACTTGAGATTACTTCTGGACTCATGAGGAGCTTTTGCCAAGGAGAAGAACTGCGAGGAGGAGTACTGCCCCTTTGCTGTATGCTGTGTGGGTTTGGCCTGCAGTTGCTGTTTCTGCCAAGGAAAGGAGAAAGACTGGAACTTTGCTGTGAACCTGCTTGAAGAAGATCTCCAAGGGCCTGTGTGTGCTGGCCTCCTGTTCTGAAGTCTCAGGGACACAAAGACTACAGCCCCAGCTCCCCTGAACTCTGCTGCTGAGAGTTCCGACCAGCCAGGAGGTTCCTGTTCCAGTTCTGGGCCTCTGGAGGTTGTACCTGCTGTTGGGAGTTGGAAGAAAAGAAGAACTGAAGAAATGAACGCATTGCTCTTCTTGTGGCTGTTTTTCCGGACGCAGCACCGCTATGTGAGAGAATATCCATACACCTCCGCGTCGCTGCCGAAACTGACGCAGCGCCTGTCGCGGCTGAAAGAACTGATGCATTGAGGGGTTGCGGCTGAAGAAACCGACACAGCGTCGCTCAACACTGCAGCATTGATCACTGACACATCCCGAATTTCCACACATCACACCTGTGCTGCAAGCTTTCCCGACGCATCACCCGTGGACCAGAACCATCTTGGAGTCAACACTTTACTTCTCCCTACAGACCGGATTCCGCTTCCCATCTCTGCAGCTGTTTGACCTTGTGAATTTTTACGCATCGACAGGTACTTTGTGAGAAATCAAGCATCCATAATTTTCTATGGACCAAGTTGTTTGAAATCTTTGAAAATGTATATTCTTATTACATGTAGGCCTCACAGTAAGGAAAAACACTTACCACTACCAGGGCATACACAACATAAAACTACATGTCCTACTACCTTTTACTTACATAGCACTCGGCTCTTAGGGCCACTTAGGACCTACCGTAGGTGTGACTTATATGCAATAAAAAAGGAGAGTTTAAGACTTGGCTAGTAGTTTTAAATGCCAAGTTGAAGTGGCAGTAAACTGCACATACAGGCTTTGGCCGACCAGAGACAGGTTTGAAAGGATACTGCAGTAGGTGGCACAATCAGTGCTGCAGCAGACTAGTAGCATTTAACTTATTGACCCTCGGTATATGGCATACCGCTTTACAAGGTACTTACAAGTAAATTAAATATGTCAATCAGATGTACAGCAATTACACACACAAAGATTCAGCAAAATGTGGAGGCAAAAGGCAAAAAGATTGGGGGAATACCAACCTATGGATAACAGGTCTAATACCGTTGTTAGCTATACTGAGTGGAGATAAAATTAAAAACCGCACACCAAGAAATGTAAAGTTATCTACCAAGTTGATGCAATTTCACTTGGTTTTTGCTTATTCAAGGTGTGAAAAATGTGAAAGAGTGATTATTTGTCTAGATTTCCCGCTATTGGATGTGAAAGTTAAGTTACAGATAGTGAGTTGCGAGGTGAGGAAGATGAGGACTTTGAAAGTTGTTTGATTGCATCTATTGATGTCAAAGAGATGTGTGCAGTGACAGAGACAGATAGTGGATGAAATTGAATGCTTATAAAGTAATGAAAGATGTTTTACGTTTTTTATTGCTGGGTTTGCTCATCAAGAGGAGTCTGGAGTATGGCTGCCAGCTGTTTTGGAAGGTTAATTCTAAGTTGTCTGTTGAGGAAGTAATGGTAGTTAGAGGAGACAAGTTGGTTTTCCCAGTTGGCTTACCATTTAGACTGATTAAGACTGCTCATGAAGAGGTTGATTTGGTCATCAGTCAGTGTAGAAAATGATTTGAAGGTCAATGTCTTGTCTCTGGCTCCTATCGAGAACCCACCTAGACCAAGAGACTAAATTAGTATTGATTTAGTGTTTTTTTTTAATTCTTTGTCTAGTCATTCCAGATGTGTGGGGGTGCCGGTTGATTTCTACTCCAAATAGTCAGAGATCAGATGTGCATTGGTACAAAGTGCTAACAGTATAAGGGAATTTCGAAAGGATGTGTTTCTAGGCAAAGGCTTTCCCCAATAATTGGTTCGGATAACGGGGTGCAGATTGTGAGCAATGAAGTGCAACAATCTCATGTCTGCTGGTGTCAAACATTTGAAGAGTTGTTGTATCAATAGCCTTGTTGAGCTCATGACTTGGTGGTTGTTCAGTTTGATCAGTGAGCGTTGGCCAAAAATGTGTTGTGAAACATGCTGTATGGGCTGTGTCATGGTTTTACCATACTAACCCACATTCATCAATAAGGGTATCTCTTTTTGAATTGCTGTGAGGCCGTAAACCTGCCTGTAGGTGTGTCCTGGTTGAATGAGAAGCTGGGTAAAGTTTGGTAGCGGCTCCTCGAGGGAGTGCTGCGGGGCGCAGGGTGGGGGAGGTGCAGGGTGAGGGGTAGTAAACTCCGACATAAGGCCGAACAGAGTTATGTAGGTAAATAAACAAATGAAACTAATTACATTGCGCGCACTGCATCGCAAATTGCGATGCAGCACACATATTGTAATTTGTTTTAAAAAGTTTTCTGCTTTCACCCCCTGACAGTGTAAATCCCATCTTGGGCTGCAGAAAAGCACAACTTCCAACCAGTGCATTGCTTCTTAATTGCATACCTTCTGTGTCGAGCAGCTGTACGTGTCAACCGCCCCGGTGTCCCCTCAGCCGAGTAAGCCTCCGTATCCTGCACCACAGCTTCGCTCACCACTGATTTATACTACTACCACTTTCCAGTGCGTGTATCGCATAGCATAGGGGGCTCCGTCCGTTCCGTTCTCGAACTTTCTGAAGTACCCCAGGGGTCTACGCCAAAACGGCACCACAAGCCCGTAGAGCTGCAGGCAGAACAGCCAGGAACAAAAGACTGACAGCTACGGAGCCTGCTGCCTGGGAGGGGGTCCACGAGCCGGCGGCAGTTAAACCGGCCAAATATCCAGACACCTCGTTACTGCTCCAAATCCTAGGAAAAACGAGCGCGGACCCAGATGAGTGCTTAAATTCATTTATTTAGCAAAAGTCTGCCATGAAGTGCTTCTGCCGAACTAGCAGCCTTGATCACATGACAATGCTTAGATATTACCACCACCTTTTAAAGTGTAAGTGCTTCACAGGAACAATGGACATAGAAAATATACTTTTCTGCTTCAGTTTGTTTTCATGCTTAAATGCTTTGAAAAACATTAACATTTCTGATACCATTTGTAATTACTGTAAAATACATGGGTATACAGCATAATATACATGACATTAAGACAAGCCTACCTCCCCGAGGCTAAGAAGGAATTGAGGCTGGCACAAAAGAAGTATTATGCAGCGATTAGATCTGCCAAAAGCCAATACTATGAAGGGCGTATAACAAAGGCTAACAACAATAGCAGGGAAATCTTTGCTATTGTAAAAAGCTTTGTCTCACCATGTGCTGCTCAACCCCTACTGACCTCCTCGGAGAAATGGTGCGAAGAACTATCTGTGTTCTTTGTTGATAAGATCACCAAAATTCAGGATGATTTACTTACTGTATGTAACAGCGTTCCCTCTTCATTGGCTACCCCATCCCCCATGATGCCTGTCCATACAGAACAGTTTGCCAATTTCTCTCCAGTAGAAAAAACAGATATTGTTAAAATTCTTGCTACCTTACAATCAGGATCCCCTTCGGACCCCTGTCCTGCTAGAGTGTTTGCGGGTCTTGCAGACACTGTTGGCTATGAGGTGACACACATTATTAACTGCTCTTTTCTTACTGCTACTGTTCCGGCCTGCTGGAAGCAAGCTAAACTGCTCCCACTCTTAAAAAAAAATGGCTTGGATCCCGCTGTCCCCGCTAACTTCCGACCCATATCACTGTTGCCGGCTCTGGCAAAAATATGCGAAAAAGTGGCCTTTACGCAGCTGGACAAATTTGTAGAAACTTCCCAGGCACTCCACCCAGCGCAATCAGGCTTCAGAGCGTCCTTCAGTACGGAGACTGCATTAGTTGAAATATCCGAGGCTATTCGGGAATGTCTGGACGGAGGTGGCAGAGCGGCTCTGATTTTATTGGACCTCTCTGCCGCCTTCGATATGGTCCCTCACTCCCTTCTGCTCACAAGACTAGCGGCCATAGGCATAACAGGCTCCGCCCTTGACTGGCTGTCATCTTTTCTACATAATAGATCTCAACAAGTTTGGATGCCGCCCTTTGCTTCCTCTCCCAAAAAACTTACTACTGGTGTACCTCAGGGCTCTACCCTCAGCCCCCTGCTTTTTAATATATATCTGACCCCTCTCATATATCTGGCCGAACAGCTGGGAGCCAAAACTATGGCCTACGCTGACGACACACAACTTCTGTTCACTTGGCCAAAAAATAATTTGGATACGTCGGGAGCCCAGTCCTGCCTATCATCTGTCTTTCGTTGGCTAGCCCTCGCCCAACTAAAATGCAACGAAAGTAAATCAGAAATCCTGCTGTATGGCTCCTTTCCAGACAACTTCAGCGACTCTCTTTGGCCCGACGATCTGCCATGCCCCAAATCCATCGGCGGCCCTGCAAAAAACTTAGGAGTCTGGTTTAACAATGACCTCAGATTTGAGGACCATCTAAAAAAACTCACTGGGATTTGCTTCTCCACACTCAGAACATTACGCAGGTTCTTCCCTTTGCTCCCGAGAGGGGCCAAGGAGACTGTCATCCGCGCCCTCATACTATCCAGATTGGACTACGCGAATGGCCTCTTCTGTGGTTTACCGGCCTATTTGATTCATCGTCTCCAAGTTATCCAAAATGCCGCTGTGCGGCTTGTGTTTAACATACCCAAAAGCTCAAGTGCCCGTCAACCTCTCCGCACTCTTCACTGGCTTCCAGTCGCTCATAGGATTTTATTTAAAATCCTTGTCCTCGCATACCGTGCTGTCCATCAAACCGGCCCACTCTATCTGAGAAAAAGATTTTCACTGTATGTTCCTAACCGACCTCTTAGGTCAACTAATCTGTTTCAAATGACTGTACCAAAGTTTAAATACAGCAGGCTTGGTGGTCAATCCATCTCGGTCAGATCTGCTAGAGCCTGGAACACCCTTCCTCTACATTTGAGAACAGCCCAATCCATCACTGTGTTCAAGAAGGGACTGAAGACCCACCTTTTTAACATCATCGCATAGGGCTCTCACTCCTATTTGCACACTGAAACCACTCTGCTTTGCCTTCCATTTCTCCCGCGCCAGGATACTATTTTCTTAGTAACAGAGCGCGCTATAAAAGCCTCTAATAATAATAATAATTAATGTCTTTCATAGATATTCACCGTAATCGTATTTCGACTATAATTGATATATATATATATATATATATATATATATACATATATATTCAAACAAAGAGTTTAGCCCTCAGTGGAAGAAGCCACAAGAATGGTAAAATTTGGATCCATTTCTTTAAGGAGCAGCTGCAACAGGAGACGCAGAGAGAACAGTCACCATCTGTTCGTGTACAGCCAGACCGGTTTCGGGAGTCTATCCCTTCTTCAATGGCTCCTGCTTGGCAATGATGATGCAGTATGCACTCGTGATATTAAAGCCTGCCTTCAAGGGCGTGGTCAGATGAAATGGCCTTCTGGGTCCTGTAGTGCATACACCATATACCTCGTGTGAGTTCATCATTGTGGCAGTTAATAAAATTACGATTAAAAGCCATGTGGGCTGGTGAGCCTGTGGCTCTGGGTGTCCTCTTGTCTGTGGTCAGCTGCTTCTGGACACCACTCCCCCGTGTAATGATCGCACCGTTGGGCGCAATCACGGGTCCGCAGCAAGCGGCGGGCTTTGCTTCCGCGACTGGGCTCAGCCGCAAAATATTCAAACAAAGAGTTTAGCCCTCAGTGGAAGAAGCCACAAGAATGGTAAAATTTGGATCCATTTCTTTAAGGAGCAGCTGCAACAGGAGACGCAGAGAGAACAGTCACCATCTGTTCGTGTACAGCCAGACCGGTTTCGGGAGTCTATCCCTTCTTCAATGGCTCCTGCTTGGCAATGATGATGCAGTATGCACTCATGATATTAAAGCCTGCCTTCAAGGGCGTGGTCAGATGAAATGGCCTTCTGGGTCCTGTAGTGCATACACCATATACCTCGTGTGAGTTCATCATTGTGGCAGTTAATAAAATTACGATTAAAAGCCATGTGGGCTGGTGAGCCTGTGGCTCTGGGTGTCCTCTTGTCTGTGGTCAGCTGCTTCTGGACACCACTCCCCCGTGTAATGATCGCACCGTTGGGCGCAATCACGGGTCCGCAGCAAGCGGCGGGCTTTGCTTCCGCGACTGGGCTCAGCCGCAAAATATTCAAACAAAGAGTTTAGCCCTCAGTGGAAGAAGCCACAAGAATGGTAAAATTTGGATCCATTTCTTTAAGGAGCAGCTGCAACAGGAGACGCAGAGAGAACAGTCACCATCTGTTCGTGTACAGCCAGACCGGTTTCGGGAGTCTATCCCCTCTTCAATGGCTCCTGCTTGGCAATGATGATGCAGTATGCACTTGTGATATTAAAGCCTGCCTTCAAGGGCGTGGTCAGATGAAATGGCCTTCTGGGTCCTGTAGTGCATACACCATATACCTCGTGTGAGTTCATCATTGTGGCAGTTAATAAAATTACGCATCATCATTGCCAAGCAGGAGCCATTGAAGAAGGGATAGACTCCCGAAACCGGTCTGGCTGTACACGAACAGATGGTGACTGTTCTCTCTGCGTCTCCTGTTGCAGCTGCTCCTTAAAGAAATGGATCCAAATTTTACCATTCTTGTGGCTTCTTCCACTGAGGGCTAAACTCTTTGTTTGAATATTTTGCGGCTGAGCCCAGTCGCGGAAGCAAAGCCCGCCGCTTGCTGCGGACCCGTTATTGCGCCCAACGGTGCGATCATTACACGGGGGAGTGGTGTCCAGAAGCAGCTGACCACAGACAAGAGGACACCCAGAGCCACAGGCTCACCAGCCCACATGGGTTTTAATCGTAATTTTATTAACTGCCACAATGATGAACTCACACGAGGTACATGGTGTATGCACTACAGGACCCAGAAGGCCATTTCATCTGACCACGCCCTTGAAGGCAGGCTTTAATATCACAAGTGCATACTGCATCATCATTGCCAAGCAGGAGCCATTGAAGAAGGGATAGACTCCCGAAACCGGTCTGGCTGTACACGAACAGATGGTGACTGTTCTCTCTGCGTCTCCTGTTGCAGCTGCTCCTTAAAGAAATGGATCCAAATTTTACCATTCTTGTGGCTTCTTCCACTGAGGGCTAAACTCTTTGTTTGAATATACATATATATGTATATGTATATGTATATGTATATGAATATATATATATATATATATATATACATATATATATATATATATATATAAATATATGGGGTCTTCACCCACAGGTACCCCCGTGGCATGCTTCATCCTTGGACCCTCAACCAAACACTGAACGTGAATGGGTGGGCTCAAAGTAAAATAGCTTCAGTTATTGTCACCATGGTGATCCCAATCTAAAATAACAGCCGACATTGAAAATGGTCGTCGCTATTATCAAACTGGTGATCCTGATCCAAAATGGCAGCTAATAAGCATGATGATCCAAGTTCAAAATGGCCACTAATACTATTAATAGGTCTACTGGTCCCAATTCAAAATGGCCGCCAATCTTTTTACTACGATGATGCAGGCATCAAACTCTCCCCCAGAGAAATGTTTGATAGGATATGGTCTTGCTCCTGCTGTCTGCTCCATTTTACTTTCAAGTCCTGCAGTGGCACTGTCATTACTCCACCAATCCAAACACTTGTTACTGTGTTATGTATTTGGTACGTTGTATCTGTCCAAGATAGCTTTCCTAACCTTCTGCTCGTCGCCAAAATGGTGATGTAATGATTCACCACATGGGAAGCAGTTCAAACATATTTAATGTTAACTTGGCATGGAGAGCCATGGCAGAGTGCTCCTTCCTTCACTTGACCCCTTGCTGCCACTGTTCAACTAACTCTTCCTCCCACAATATTCCTCAGCCAAATTCTACATTGCTTTTAAGAACTCAGGACATGGTGGTGGTGTAACTAAGAGATGTTTATTTAGCTGCCTTACAACGACCTCTGGCAGGCCTGATCCTCAGCAACTGTCTGCCCCCAGTCTCCTACAATCGGTAGACCGGAGTCTAGTGGTAAAAGCATCCGGGCTGCCTATGAACAGTATGCAATAGCCAGGGACATTACCTCATAGAATACAACACTTCCATCATGACAGAACATCATGAAACACAATACTACAACTTTCCTCTACCACTCCACCCTCCCACCCCTGCTATATTTTCATTGTGAGCCTTTCAATCCTTTTCCGTTAGAGGTTTTGCCAAAAAGGACAAATAACACAGGTGCCTGCTCTGCCTACCAGCTTCCCCTACTGGGACTCAACTGGCCCCTTGAGATCCAGAATGAAAAAAAGACGTACTCAGTCACCCCCTGATTAAGCCATGTTCCTCCAGCAATGTGCCAGGAGCAAGTGCGGTTCTGGACAGTTCACAAACTAAGAGTCGCTCAGCACCAGGTCTGTGCCTCCCTCCGACTTCACCTGCTTCGGGTGACTTCAGCTTCCCTTGAAGTCCTTACTGCTCTGCTGCAGCCCCGGTCTCAACATCTCTGTGTTTTGGGTTCCTCGTGAGTGTCCGTCTGCGTTCTCTATGCTTTTCAATACTCTGTTACTGCTAGTGGCCAGCCACTAACCTCCTTTGCCACCAGATGTCCAGAGAACAGCTTCTAATTGGGATTCCCACCTGAACTGGGTCATCTCCCCTGCCAAAAATCTCCCTTGGCCAAGAAGTGAACTTGGGGCCCTCCAAGATGCCCAATTGTTTCCTTCTCCGAAGCAAAGCACCCCCGCACCAGAGAGAAAGAAGTCCTATATAATCTGCTTTCATTCACACTTCCTTCTTGACACATCAGGCAGAAGGGTAAGACAAGCATTTGCAATGCAATAGGTCTTGCATTAGGAAAGTATGAGCTATTGGTATTGTAAATTAAATTTTTTTTATTTATGTGTTGGTTTTGAAAATACCGCAATTAATAGCTTTGTCATTTACAAAGCCAATAGTTTTAACTTTCGCAAATGTGACACCTATAGCATTTGTAACGCAATATGTTTTGTATTTACATTACTTAGATGTATTGATATTACAAATAACAATGGCTTGTAATTTTTTTAATAATTAATACTTTAAAAAAAGTTATTGTAATTTATAATGGCAATAGCTTAAACTTTTGTAAATACCTTTTGTGAAGATTATGTTCATTGTATTTTATTATGAAGAAAATCCAAGAACAGAAGTGAAATATTAACATCTGACATTGACCACTGCGCCTCTCACCAGGCCTGGTCACCCCCTTGCTCCTCCTGCCGCCTCCTGCTCCTGCCTGCTCCTGCCTGCCAGCCTTGCCAGCCTTGCCGCCTTTTTTCGCCGCAGACGCCCCCCAGTCCCCCCGAGCGGCCCAGCCTCAGCAGAGCCGCCCGCTCGCCACTTTCCTGCCGCAGCTCGCCACAGGCCCCGCCCACCACCGGCCCATTGGCCGATCCGCTCCCGCCACCCAGCTGACCCGCCCTCTCGTCCCCCTTCTTATGACGCCCCCAGAGCGACCGCGCAGCGGACGCGCGCAGCGGGAGCACCGATTGAGCGCCGAAGGTGCGCCAAAGGTAAGCCCGTCTGCGCCCGTCCGCGCCTGGACCGCGCCCAGCGCCAGGACCCCTGGCCCCCGCAGACCCCTGCCCACCCGCCGGACGTACGACGCCGCTACCCTCAACGCACTCAACGCCGGACGAATCCCAGGATGCTACCGAGCCACCCCGAGACGCACCCACGGACCCTTCTGCTGCAACGTCTGCAAGTTCACCTGCATCCGGACCAGCAATACTCCTGCACCAACCAAGACCAAGACGAGCAACAGCAGCAGCCACCTGAAATGCATCCTGCTCAACACCCGCTCCATCCACAGACACGCCATTGAGCTCTGGAACCTGCTCGATACCACAGCCCCTGACGTCGCCTTCCTCACGGAAACCTGGATGAACGCCTCTTCAGCACCCGACATCGCCATCGCCATCCCAGACGGCTACAAGATCATCCGAAGGGACCGCAGCAACCAGACCGGAGGAGGCATTGCCAACATCCACAGGAACACCATCCGCATCACGACCAACACCGACGACACCCTCGCACCCGCCGAGCACCTGCACTTCCAGGTCCACATCAACCCCAAGACCACCCTCAGAGGCACCCTCATCTACAGACCCCCGGGACCACGCACACAATTCAGCGAAGACATCGCCGACTTCATCAGCCCGCACGCCCTCCTCTTCGCCGACTACATCCTCCTCGGGGACCTCAACTTCCACCTGGAGAACAACAGCGACCACAACACCACCACCATGCTGGACAACCTCGCAAACCTCGGACTCAAGCAGCTGGTGACCACCCCCACCCACTACGCCAGACACACACTCGACCCCGTCTTCTCATCCTGCAAGGACATCGCCTTCAGCCACGCCACCGGACTCAACTGGACGGACCACAGCTGCGTCCACTTCAGCTTCAGAAGGACCACGATCCACCACCACCAGCAACAGGCTGCACGCAGAAGCTGGAACAAGATCACAGCCGACCAGCTGGCGACTTCCCTGAGCAAGAACCCACCCACCAGCGCAACGAACCCAATCCAGGCGGCCACCAACCTCGCGAAGTGGATCAGCAACTGCGCAGACGACCTTGCCCCTCTGAAGACCCCGCCTAGCAGACCCGGTAGCAAGAAAGCCCCATGGTTCACCGACGAACTCAAGAGCTCCAAGAAGAACTGCCGAGCCCTCGAGAGAACATGGCGCAGAGACCCAACACCGGACAACATGACTGCCCTCAAGCTCGCCACCCGAAAACACCACCAACTCATCCACGCCACCAAGAAAACCGCATTCAAGGAACGACTGGACAACAACGCACACAACAGCAAGGAACTCTTCAACATCGTTAAAGAGCTCTCCAACCCCAACGCCGTAAACAACAACATCACCCCTTCGCAAGACCTCTGCAGCTCCCTTGCCTCCTACTTCCACAACAAGATCGTGGACATACACAACAGCTTCAGCACTCAACCGACGCACGCCACGACTGAACCACCACCCCCCACCACCACCCTCCGCTCCTGGACCCCGATCAGCACCGAAGACACCGTCCGCACGATGAACTCCATCCACTCCGGATCTCCTACCGACCCCTGCCCTCACCACATCTTTAACAAGGCCGACGCTGTCATCGCACCCCACCTGCGGGACATCATCAACACCTCCTTCGACACCGCTACCTTCCCGGAGAGCTGGAAGCACGCCAAACTCAGCGCTCTACTAAAGAAACCATCAGCGGACCCCACCGACCTCAAGAACTACCGCCCCATCTCGCTGCTCCCGTTCCCTGCTAAAGTCGTCGAGAAGACCGTCAACAAGCAGCTGGCCGCCTTCCTCGAGACGAACGGATCCCTCGACCTCTCACAGTCCGGCTTCCGGGCCAACCACAGCACCGAGACCGTCCTGATCGCAGCCACCGATGACATCCGAGCACTGCTTGACAACGGAGAAACAGCAGCCCTCATCCTCCTAGACCTCTCCGCGGCCTTCGACACGGTCTGCGACCGTACACTAGTGCAGCGACTCAGCAACGTCGGAATCCAGGAGAAGGCACTGGAGTGGATCATCTCCTTCCTCGCCGGAAGGACACAGAGAGTCCGCCTCCCCCCGTTCAGACCTGAAGCCACCGAAGTCATCTGCGGAGTTCCTCAAGGCTCCTCGCTCAGTCCAACCCTCTTCAACGTCTACATGAGCCCCCTCGCAGACATCGCACGCCAGCACAACCTCAACATCATCTCCTACGCCGACGACACCCAGCTGATTCTCTCCCTCACCAACGACCCCGCCACCGCCAGAGCCAACCTTCACGAAGGGATGAAAGAGGTATCCGAATGGATGAAGAACAGCCGCCTGAAACTGAACTCAGACAAGACGGAAGTCCTCATCCTGGGATCCTTACCCTCCGCCTGGGACAACTCCTGGTGGCCCCCCGCCCTAGGCAGCGCACCCAAACCAACAGACCACGCACCAACCTAGGCTTCATCCTGGACTCCTCCCTCTCCATGACCAGACAAGTCAACGCCGTCTCCTCGTCGTGCTTCAACATCCTGCGCATGCTACGTAAGATCTTCCGGTGGATCCCCACCGAGACCAGGAAGACGGTCACCCAGGCCCTCGTCACCAGCCGCCTGGACTACGGCAACTCCCTCTACGCCGGAACCACCGCCAAGCTCCAGAAGAAACTCCAGCGGATCCAGAACGCCTCAGCACGTCTCATCCTGGACATCCCCCGCCGCAGCCACATCTCCGGACACCTGAGAGACCTGCACTGGCTCCCGGTCAACAAGAGAATCACCTTCCGACTCCTCACCCACGCACACAAAGCCCTACACAACCAAGGCCCAGGATACCTCAACAGCCGCCTCAACTTCTACGCTCCCAAACGCCAGCTTCGATCGACCGGCCACGCCCTCGCCACCGTCCCCCGTATCCGAAGAGCCACCACAGGGGGACGGTCCTTCTCCTACCTCGCCGCCAAGACATGGAACTCCCTCCCGACCCACCTCCGCCTGACCCAGGACCACCTCGCCTTCAGGAAGCAACTCAAGACCTGGCTGTTCGAGCAGTAGCGGACCCCCCTCCCCCAGCGCCTTGAGACCCTCTGGGTGAGTAGTGCGCTATATAAATGCCTTGATTGATTGATTGATTGATTTTGTGACATTTGTAATAAAGCTTGAAACATTGATAGAACATATTTGAACCAGTTGTTGTTGAATGATTGCAAAGATTGATGCTGTGGTGGCGCTGAGTGATGTTGTGGTGGGGACGAGTGATGCTGTGGCTTTCAGTGATGCTGTGGTAGCGCATAGTGATGTTGTGGTGCCCCTGAGGGATGTTGTGGTGCCCCTGAATGATGCTGTGGTGGTGCTGAGTGATGCTGTGGTGATGCGAAAGATAGTTAGAGTGAGTGCGATAGATAGATAGAGGGAGGTCGATGCATAGATAGATAGAGAGAAGGCCATACATAGATAGAGTGAGGGGGGTAGATAGAGTGAGGGCGATAGATAGATAGAGTGAGGGCGATAGATAGAGTGAGGCCAATAGATAGATAGAGTGAGGCCGATAGATAGAGTGAGGCCGATAGATAGATAGATAGATAGATAGATAGATAGATAGATAGATAGATAGATAGATAGATAGATAGATAGATATAGATAGACAGATAGAGTGAGGCCGATAGATAGATAGATAGAGTGAGGCCGATAGATAGATAGAGTGAGGCCAATAGATAGATAGAGTGAGACCGATAGATAGAGTGAGGCCAATAGATAGATAGATAGATAGATAGATAGATAGATAGATAGATAGATAGATAGATAGAGTGAGGCCGATAGATAGATAGAGTGAGGCCGATAGATAGATAGAGTGAGGCCGATAGATAGAGTGAGGCCGATAGATAGATAGATAGATAGATAGATAGATAGATAGATAGATAGATAGATAGATAGATAGATAGACAGATAGAGTGAGGCCGATAGATAGATAGAGTGAGGCCGATAGATAGATAGAGTGAGGCCGATAGATAGATAGAGTGAGGCCGATAGATAGATAGAGTGAGGCCGATAGATTGAGTGAGGGCGATAGATAGATAGATAGATAGATAGATAGATAGATAGATAGATAGATAGATAGATAGAGTGAGGCCAATAGATAGATAGATAGATAGATAGATAGATAGATAGATAGATAGATAGATAGATAGATAGATAGATAGATAGATAGATAGATAGATAGATAGAGTGAGGCCAATAGATAGATAGATAGATAGATAGATAGACAGATAGAGTGAGGCTGATAGATAGATAGATAGAGTGAGGCCGATAGATAGATAGAGTGAGGCCGATAGACAGATAGAGTGAGGCCGATAGATAGATAGACTGAGGCCGATAGATAGATAGACTGAGGCCGATAGATAGAGTGAGGGCCATAGATAGATAGATAGATAGATAGATAGATAGATAGACAGAGTGAGGGCGATAGATAGATAGAGTGGTATTGTGTGGAGTGTGTGTTGCATTCAGTAGAGTGTAATTATGTGGTGTGTACTTATGTGGCACTGAGTGGTATTTGGAGTGTATGTTGCATTGAGTGCAGGGTAATTATGTTGCATATAACTAAGTGGCACTGAGGGGTATTTGGAGTGTATGTTGCATTGAGTGCTGTGTAATTATGTGGTGTGTAATTATGTGGCACTGAGTGGGATTTGGAGTGTATGTTGCATTGAGTGCAGTGTAATTATGTGGCGTGTAATTATGTGGCACTGTGTGGTATTTGGAGTGTATGTTGCATTGAGTGCAGTGTAATTATGTGGTGTGCAATTATGTGGCACTGTGTGGTATTTGGAGTGTATGTTGCATTGAGTGCAGTGTAATTATGTGGTGTGTAATTATGTGGCACTAAGTGGTATTTGGAGTGTATGTTCCATTGAGGGCAGTGTAATTATGTGGCGTGTAATTATGTGATACTGAGAGGTATTTGGAGTGTATGTTGCATTGAGTGTTGTGTAATTATGTGGTGTGTAATTATGTGGCACTGAGTGGGATTTGGAGTGTATGTTGCATTGAGTGCAGTCTAATTATGTGCCGTGTACTTATGTGGCACTGAGTGGGATTTGGAGTGTATGTTGCATTGAGTGATGTGTAATTATGTGGCGTGTAATTATGTGGCAATGAGTGGGATTTGGAGTGTATGTTGCATTGAGGGCTGTGTAATTATGTGGAGTGTAATTATGTGGTTCTGAGTGGTATCTGGAATGTTTGTTGCAATGAGTGCAGTGTAATTATGTGGCGTGTAATTATGTGGCACTGAGTGGGATTTGGAGTTTATGTTGCATTGAGTGCAGTGTAATTATGTGGCGTGTAAATATGTGGCATTGAGTGGTATTTGGAGTGTATGTTCCATTGAGTGCTGTGTAATTATGTGGCGTGTAATTATGTGGCACTGAGTGGTATTTGGAGTGTATGTTGCATTGAGTGCTGTGTAATTATGTGGCACTGAGTGGGATTTGGAGTGTATGTTGTATTCAGTAGAGTGTAAAAGTGTGGCATGTAATTATGTGGCACTGAGTGCTATTTGGAGTGTATGTTGCATTGAGCGCAGTGTAATTATGTGGCGTGTAATTATATGGCACTGAGTGGTATTTGGAATGTATGTTGCATTGAGCGTAGTGTAATTATGTGGCGTGTAATTATGTGGCACTGAGTGGTATTTGCAGTGTATGTTGCATTGAGTGCTGTGTAATTATGTGGCGTGTAATTATGTGACAGTGAGTGGTATTTGGGGAATGTTGCATTGAGTGCTGTGTAATTATGTGGTGTGTAATTATGTGGCACTGAGTGGGATTTGGAGTGTATGTTGCATTGAGTGCATGTTGGGGCCCGCAGTACAGAGGCTTCTAGGCGTGGGGAACAAGGGTTTACACCAGAAAGCAATCCTAAATGGGGTTTGTAGCACTGCAAAACAGGTGCATAAGTAAAACAAATGCACCCACCAATGCCGGAAAACAAGACTCAGAAAAAGGGGGTGGTGATGAACAGAGTGTCTGAATTAAGCAGACCACTCTTACCCAGTCCAAAGATCAGGGCTTGATCCATCACCGTTATTTAGCTCACTGCCCCATCCCAGCTCAGAACCTGGCTATATGCAAATTAGTCTGTCCCTGGCCCAGTGCATCATGGGAACAGGGCAGACCAAACTACCAAGCCAATTCTTCACCAGAAAGGAGACAAGCTCCTGGGGACCGGTTTCTGCCATTTCAGGCGTCGTCGGCCCGGCTTGCTTGAATCCTGATGGAGCAGTGAGCAAGGGACTCATGTCTGAGTATACCCTTCCACGCTTATGGTGGACAAAATGATTCAGAAAAAGGGGGTGGTGATGAACAGAGTGTCTGAATTAAGCAGACCACTCTTACCCAGTCCAAAGATCAGGGCTTGATCCATCACCGTTATTTAGCTCACTGCCCCATCCCAGCTCAGAACCTGGCTATATGCAAATTAGTCTGTCCCTGGCCCAGTGTATCATGGGAACAGGGCAGACCAAACTACCAAGCCAATTCTTCACCAGAAAGGAGACAAGCTCCCGGGGACCGGTTTCTGCCATTTCAGGCGTCGTCGGCCCGGCTTGCTTGAATCCTGATGGAGCAGTGAGCAAGGGACTCATGCCTGAGTATACCCTTCCACGCTTATGGTGGACAAAATGATTCAGAAAAAGGGGGTGGTGATGAACAGAGTGTCTGAATTAAGCAGACCACTCTTACCCAGTCCAAAGATCAGGGCTTGATCCATCACCGTTTTTTAGCTCACTGCCCCATCCCAGCTCAGAACCTGGCTATATGCAAATTAGTCTGTCCCTGGCCCAGCGTGGAAGGGTACACTCAGATGTGAGTCCCTTGCTCATTGCACTATCAGGATTCAAGCAAGCCGGGCCGACGACGCCTGAAATGGCTGAAACCGGTCCCCGGAAGCTTGTTTCCTTCCCAGTACAAGAATTGGCTTGGTAGTTTGGTTTGCCCTGTTCCCATCATGCACTGGGACAGGAACAGACTAATTTGCATATAGCCAAGTTCTGAGCTGGGATGGTACAGTGAGCTAAAAAACGGTAATGGATCAAGCCCTGATCTTTGGACTGGGTAAGAGTGGTCTGCTTAATTCAGGCACTCTGTTCATCACCACCCCCTTTTCGGAAAACAAGACTCAGCACCGTTAACAGGCGTCATCCTGTAGCCAGGCAACAAGCAGCAAGCCACGCACACCACTTACAAAGAGCATCCTCATCTAGACTGACACAAACAGAGTACCACGAGGAGCGCAGGTGTCCCCTGCAGCTTTAATGAATCCCATTCCTTGAGCACCACAACTGGCACTCACCATAGGAGGGTGGCATGGATGCTGTGCAGTGGGGCACAGAGGCGCAACTAGAGCCAAATTTCGGGGGGATGGGGAGCTACTAAAAAAAGGCAGAGTGGAGATGAAGGGGCCCTAAGAAAGGGCTGAATGGGTGCGCTTTAAAAAATGCATTGTCAATTTAAATAAGGCGAGCTGCAGCATTGCGTGTGCCAGAGAAGGGCTGCGCATGACACCTCAAAGCAATCACGGCACCTGCTCCATTAAACTGAAACTGCGGCATGAATGCCCTTTAAAAACAAGCCCGGGACTGGTGCACGCGCGGGCGCTAGTGCCCGCCGCTGCATGCGAAAGATCAATTATAGTTAAACAGTAAAAGAATGCAATGTCAGGGGAGCCTCACCTCGAAGAACTGACAGCGGGAAGGTAAGCAGAATAAACGCTTGTGAAATAAAGTGCAATTCCTCAGGTTAGGTTGGAGGCACAAAAAATTGTTCATGTGAATACAGCGAACAGTGGTATTGCGCAGGCCAATGAAGGGCTGCACATGACACCGCTATGCAATCACAACACCCGATCCATTAAACTGAAAATGCGGCATTGGTGCGCTTAAAAAAAGAAAACATTGTTAATGTAAATACGCCGAACTGTGCCAGTGAAGGGCTGTGCATGACACCTCTATGCAATTGCGGCACCCACGTCCTTAAACTGTAAGCACGGCATGGGTGCCCTTTAAAAAAATTAATTGTCAATGTAAATATGGCGAACCGCAGCATTGCCTGTGCCAGAGAAGGGCTGCGCATGACACCTCAAAACAATCACGGCACCCGCGTCATTAAACCGAAAGTGCGGCATGGGTGCCCCTTAAAAAATATATTATCAATGTAAATACAGCGAACCGCAGCATTGCGCGTGCCAGAGAAGGGCTGCGTATGACACCTCAAATAATTGACGGCACCCGCGCCATTAAACTGAAAGTAATTTACAACAAGGGGTGGTGAGGGACAGAGTCTCTGAATTAAGCAGAATACTCTCACCCAGTCAAGAGATCAGGGCTAGATCCAACACCGTTTTTTAGCTCATTGCACCATCCCAGTTTCAGAACCTGGCTGTATGCAAATTAGTCTGTTCCTGTCCCAGTGCATGATGGGAACAGGGCAAACCAAACTACAAAAGGCAATTCTTACACTGGGAAGGAAACAAGCTTCCGGGGACCGGTTTCTGGCATTACAGCCGTCTTCGGCCCGGCTTGCTTGAATCCTGATGGTGCAATGAGCAAGGGACTCATGTCTGAGTATACCCTTCCACGCTTAGGGTGGACAAAATAATTTACAACAAGGGGTGGTGAGGGACAGAGTCTCTGAATTAAGCAGAATACTCTCACCCAGTCAAGAGATCAGGGCTAGATCCAACACCGTTTTTTAGCTCATTGCACCATCCCAGTTTCAGAACCTGGCTGTATGCAAATTAGTCTGTTCCTGTCCCAGTGCATGATGGGAACAGGGCAAACCAAACTACAAAAGCCAATTCTTACACTGGGAAGGAAACAAGCTTCCGGGGACCGGTTTCTGGCATTACAGCCGTCTTCGGCCCGGCTTGCTTGAATCCTGATGGTGCAATGAGCAAGGGACTCATGTCTGAGTATACCCTTCCACGCTTAGGGTGGACAAAATAATTTACAACAAGGGGTGGTGAGGGACAGAGTCTCTGAATTAAGCAGAATACTCTCACCCAGTCAAGAGATCAGGGCTAGATCCAACACCGTTTTTTAGCTCATTGCACCATCCCAGTTTCAGAACCTGGCTGTATGCAAATTAGTCTGTTCCTGTCCCAGTGCATGATGGGAACAGGGCAAACCAAACTACAAAAGCCAATTCTTACACTGGGAAGGAAACAAGCTTCCGGGGACCGGTTTCTGGCATTACAGCCGTCTTCGGCCCGGCTTGCTTGAATCCTGATGGTGCAATGAGCAAGGGACTCATGTCTGAGTATACCCTTCCACGCTTAGGGTGGACAAAATAATTTACAACAAGGGGTGGTGAGGGACAGAGTCTCTGAATTAAGCAGAATACTCTCACCCAGTCAAGAGATTAGGGCTAGATCCAACACCGTTTTTTAGCTCATTGCACCATCCCAGTTTCAGAACCTGGCTGTATGCAAATTAGTCTGTTCCTGTCCCAGTGCATGATGGGAACAGGGCAAACCAAACTACAAAAGCCAATTCTTACACTGGGAAGGAAACAAGCTTCCGGGGACCGGTTTCTGGCATTACAGCCGTCTTCGGCCCGGCTTGCTTGAATCCTGATGGTGCAATGAGCAAGGGACTCATGTCTGAGTATACCCTTCCACGCTTAGGGTGGACAAAATAATTTACAACAAGGGGTGGTGAGGGACAGAGTCTCTGAATTAAGCAGAATACTCTCACCCAGTCAAGAGATCAGGGCTAGATCCAACACCGTTTTTTAGCTCATTGCACCATCCCAGTTTCAGAACCTGGCTGTATGCAAATTAGTCTGTTCCTGTCCCAGTGCATGATGGGAACAGGGCAAACCAAACTACAAAAGCCAATTCTTACACTGGGAAGGAAACAAGCTTCCGGGGACCGGTTTCTGGCATTACAGCCGTCTTCGGCCCGGCTTGCTTGAATCCTGATGGTGCAATGAGCAAGGGACTCATGTTTGAGTATACCCTTCCACGCTTAGGGTGGACAAAATAATTTACAACAAGGGGTGGTGAGGGACAGAGTCTCTGAATTAAGCAGAATACTCTCACCCAGTCAAGAGATCAGGGCTAGATCCAACACCGTTTTTTAGCTCATTGCACCATCCCAGTTTCAGAACCTGGCTGTATGCAAATTAGTCTGTTCCTGTCCCAGTGCATGATGGGAACAGGGCAAACCAAGCTACAAAAGCCAATTCTTACACTGGGAAGGAAACAAGCTTCCGGGGACCGGTTTCTGGCATTACAGCCGTCTTCGGCCCGGCTTGCTTGAATCCTGATGGTGCAATGAGCAAGGGACTCATGTCTGAGTATACCCTTCCACGCTTAGGGTGGACAAAATAATTTACAACAAGGGGTGGTGAGGGACAGAGTCTCTGAATTAAGCAGAATACTCTCACCCAGTCAAGAGATCAGGGCTAGATCCAACACCGTTTTTTAGCTCATTGCACCATCCCAGTTTCAGAACCTGGCTGTATGCAAATTAGTCTGTTCCTGTCCCAGTGCATGATGGGAACAGGGCAAACCAAACTACAAAAGCCAATTCTTACACTGGGAAGGAAACAAGCTTCCGGGGACCGGTTTCTGGCATTACAGCCGTCTTCGGCCCGGCTTGCTTGAATCCTGATGGTGCAATGAGCAAGGGACTCATGTCTGAGTATACCCTTCCACGCTTAGGGTGGACAAAATAATTTACAACAAGGGGTGGTGAGGGACAGAGTCTCTGAATTAAGCAGAATACTCTCACCCAGTCAAGAGATCAGGGCTAGATCCAACACCGTTTTTTAGCTCATTGCACCATCCCAGTTTCAGAACCTGGCTGTATGCAAATTAGTCTGTTCCTGTCCCAGTGCATGATGGGAACAGGGCAAACCAAGCTACAAAAGCCAATTCTTACACTGGGAAGGAAACAAGCTTCCGGGGACCGGTTTCTGGCATTACAGCCGTCTTCGGCCCGGCTTGCTTGAATCCTGATGGTGCAATGAGCAAGGGACTCATGTCTGAGTATACCCTTCCACGCTTAGGGTGGACAAAATAATTTACAACAAGGGGTGGTGAGGGACAGAGTCTCTGAATTAAGCAGAATACTCTCACCCAGTCAAGAGATCAGGGCTAGATCCAACACCGTTTTTTAGCTCATTGCACCATCCCAGTTTCAGAACCTGGCTGTATGCAAATTAGTCTGTTCCTGTCCCAGTGCATGATGGGAACAGGGCAAACCAAACTACAAAAGCCAATTCTTACACTGGGAAGGAAACAAGCTTCCGGGGACCGGTTTCTGGCATTACAGCCGTCTTCGGCCCGGCTTGCTTGAATCCTGATGGTGCAATGAGCAAGAGACTCATGTCTGAGTATACCCTTCCACGCTTAGGGTGGACAAAATAATTTACAACAAGGGGTGGTGAGGGACAGAGTCTCTGAATTAAGCAGAATACTCTCACCCAGTCAAGAGATCAGGGCTAGATCCAACACCGTTTTTTAGCTCATTGCACCATCCCAGTTTCAGAACCTGGCTGTATGCAAATTAGTCTGTTCCTGTCCCAGTGCATGATGGGAACAGGGCAAACCAAACTACAAAAGCCAATTCTTACACTGGGAAGGAAACAAGCTTCCGGGGACCGGTTTCTGGCATTACAGCCGTCTTCGGCCCAGCTTGCTTGAATCCTGATGGTGCAATGAGCAAGGGACTCATGTCTGAGTATACCCTTCCACGCTTAGGGTGGACAAAATAATTTACAACAAGGGGTGGTGAGGGACAGAGTCTCTGAATTAAGCAGAATACTCTCACCCAGTCAAGAGATCAGGGCTAGATCCAACACCTTTTTAGCTCATTGCACCATCCCAGTTTCAGAACCTGGCTGTATGCAAATTAGTCTGTTCCTGTCCCAGTGCATGATGGGAACAGGGCAAACCAAACTACAAAAGCCAATTCTTACACTGGGAAGGAAACAAGCTTCCGGGGACCGGTTTCTGGCATTACAGCCGTCTTCGGCCCGGCTTGCTTGAATCCTGATGGTGCAATGAGCAAGGGACTCATGTCTGAGTATACCCTTCCACGCTTAGGGTGGACAAAATAATTTACAACAAGGGGTGGTGAGGGACAGAGTCTCTGAATTAAGCAGAATACTCTCACCCAGTCAAGAGATCAGGGCTAGATCCAACACCGTTTTTTAGCTCATTGCACCATCCCAGTTTCAGAACCTGGCTGTATGCAAATTAGTCTGTTCCTGTCCCAGTGCATGATGGGAACAGGGCAAACCAAGCTACAAAAGCCAATTCTTACACTGGGAAGGAAACAAGCTTCCGGGGACCGGTTTCTGGCATTACAGCCGGCTTCGGCCCGGCTTGCTTGAATCCTGATGGTGCAATGAGCAAGGGACTCATGTCTGAGTATACCCTTCCACGCTTAGGGTGGACAAAATAATTTACAACAAGGGTGGTGAGGGACAGAGTCTCTGAATTAAGCAGAATACTCTCACCCAGTCAAGAGATCAGGGCTAGATCCAACACCGTTTTTTAGCTCATTGCACCATCCCAGTTTCAGAACCTGGCTGTATGCAAATTAGTCTGTTCCTGTCCCAGTGCATGATGGGAACAGGGCACACCAAACTACAAAAGCCAATTCTTACACTGGGAAGGAAACAAGCTTCCGGGGACCGGTTTCTGGCATTACAGCCGTCTTCGGCCCGGCTTGCTTGAATCCTGATGGTGCAATGAGCAAGGGACTCATGTCTGAGTATACCCTTCCACGCTTAGGGTGGACAAAATAATTTACAACAAGGGGTGGTGAGGGACAGAGTCTCTGAATTAAGCAGAATACTCTCACCCAGTCAAGAGATCAGGGCTAGATCCAACACCGTTTTTTAGCTCATTGCACCATCCCAGTTTCAGAACCTGGCTGTATGCAAATTAGTCTGTTCCTGTCCCAGTGCATGATGGGAACAGGGCAAACCAAACTACAAAAGCCAATTCTTACACTGGGAAGGAAACAAGCTTCCGGGGACCGGTTTCTGGCATTACAGCCGTCTTTGGCCCGGCTTGCTTGAATCCTGATGGTGCAATGAGCAAGGGACTCATGTTTGAGTATACACTTCCACGCTTAGGGTGGACAAAATAATTTACAACAAGGGGTGGTGAGGGACAGAGTCTCTGAATTAAGCAGAATACTCTCACCCAGTCAAGAGATCAGGGCTAGATCCAACACCGTTTTTTAGCTCATTGCACCATCCCAGTTTCAGAACCTGGCTGTATGCAAATTAGTCTGTTCCTGTCCCAGTGCATGATGGGAACAGGGCACACCAAACTACAAAAGCCAATTCTTACACTGGGAAGGAAACAAGCTTCCGGGGACCGGTTTCTGGCATTACAGCCGTCTTCGGCCCGGCTTGCTTGAATCCTGATGGTGCAATGAGCAAGGGACTCATGTCTGAGTATACCCTTCCACGCTTAGGGTGGACAAAATAATTTACAACAAGGGGTGGTGAGGGACAGAGTCTCTGAATTAAGCAGAATACTCTCACCCAGTCAAGAGATCAGGGCTAGATCCAACACCGTTTTTTAGCTCATTGCACCATCCCAGTTTCAGAACCTGGCTGTATGCAAATTAGTCTGTTCCTGTCCCAGTGCATGATGGGAACAGGGCAAACCAAACTACAAAAGCCAATTCTTACACTGGGAAGGAAACAAGCTTCCGGGGACCGGTTTCTGGCATTACAGCCGTCTTTGGCCCGGCTTGCTTGAATCCTGATGGTGCAATGAGCAAGGGACTCATGTTTGAGTATACACTTCCACGCTTAGGGTGGACAAAATAATTTACAACAAGGGGTGGTGAGGGACAGAGTCTCTGAATTAAGCAGAATACTCTCACCCAGTCAAGAGATCAGGGCTAGATCCAACACCGTTTTTTAGCTCATTGCACCATCCCAGTTTCAGAACCAGGCTGTATGCAAATTAGTCTGTTCCTGTCCCAGTGCATGATGGGAACAGGGCAAACCAAACTACAAAAGCCAATTCTTACACTGGGAAGGAAACAAGCTTCCGGGGACCGGTTTCTGGCATTACAGCCGTCTTCGGCCCGGCTTGCTTGAATCCTGATGGTGCAATGAGCAAGGGACTCATGTCTGAGTATACCCTTCCACGCTTAGGGTGGACAAAATAATTTACAACAAGGGGTGGTGAGGGACAGAGTCTCTGAATTAAGCAGAATACTCTCACCCAGTCAAGAGATCAGGGCTAGATCCAACACCGTTTTTTAGCTCATTGCACCATCCCAGTTTCAGAACCTGGCTGTATGCAAATGAGTCTGTTCCTGTCCCAGTGCATGATGGGAACAGGGCAAACCAAACTACAAAAGCCAATTCTTACACTGGGAAGGAAACAAGCTTCCGGGGACCGGTTTCTGGCATTACAGCCGTCTTCGGCCCGGCTTGCTTGAATCCTGAAGGTGCAATGAGCAAGGGACTCATGTCTGAGTATACCCTTCCACGCTTAGGGTGGACAAAATAATTTACAACAAGGGGTGGTGAGGGACAGAGTCTCTGAATTAAGCAGAATACTCTCACCCAGTCAAGAGATCAGGGCTAGATCCAACACCGTTTTTTAGCTCATTGCACCATCCCAGTTTCAGAACCTGGCTGTATGCAAATTAGTCTGTTCCTGTCCCAGTGCATGATGGGAACAGGGCAAACCAAACTACAAAAGCCAATTCTTACACTGGGAAGGAAACAAGCTTCCGGGGACCGGTTTCTGGCATTACAGCCGTCTTCGGCCCGGCTTGCTTGAATCCTGATGGTGCAATGAGCAAGGGACTCATGTCTGAGTATACCCTTCCACGCTTAGGGTGGACAAAATAATTTACAACAAGGGGTGGTGAGGGACAGAGTCTCTGAATTAAGCAGAATACTCTCACCCAGTCAAGAGATCAGGGCTAGATCCAACACCGTTTTTTAGCTCATTGCACCATCCCAGTTTCAGAACCTGGCTGTATGCAAATTAGTCTGTTCCTGTCCCAGTGCATGATGGGAACAGGGCAAACCAAACTACAAAAGCCAATTCTTACACTGGGAAGGAAACAAGCTTCCGGGGACCGGTTTCTGGCATTACAGCCGTCTTCGGCCCGGCTTGCTTGAATCCTGATGGTGCAATGAGCAAGGGACTCATGTCTGAGTATACCCTTCCACGCTTAGGGTGGACAAAATAATTTACAACAAGGGGTGGTGAGGGACAGAGTCTCTGAATTAAGCAGAATACTCTCACCCAGTCAAGAGATCAGGGCTAGATCCAACACCGTTTTTTAGCTCATTGCACCATCCCAGTTTCAGAACCTGGCTGTATGCAAATTAGTCTGTTCCTGTCCCAGTGCATGATGGGAACAGGGCAAACCAAACTACAAAAGCCAATTCTTACACTGGGAAGGAAACAAGCTTCCGGGGACTGGTTTCTGGCATTACAGCCGTCTTCGGCCCGGCTTGCTTGAATCCTGATGGTGCAATGAGCAAGGGACTGAAAGTGTGGCATGGGTGCCCTTTAAAAACAAGCATTGGCCGCGCGGCCGGGCCGAAAATAAATATTTTATTTTTTTTAAACCCGCGAGTTACTCCCCAAACATCATTTGAAGGCGGAAATGTGACAGCAAGGTTTCGAGTGGTGCAATACGCAGGACTAAAGGACCAAATATCTGTGCTGCGTGCTTGAAAGTGCACGGACTTCCATACTGCTGCCGCATTCTGCTGGTCCTTTCTACTCCCCACAGAAGTCTGTTTTCTTTCCAGTCCCCATTTCATAGCAGGAGACAATCATCGTAATGACTGTCCCTTGGCAGCATGTCATGGCAAAACAGAAAGCAATCCGGCGTTTGTAGCAGTGTGTATTACGGAATGGGATGTTTGAAGCAGACTCTCTGTGTGAGCTCCGTCCTTTGTGATAAGAGACTGTTACTCAGCTGAGAGACACCAGACAGAGGGGATTAGCAGCTGGTCTGTGCGGACATATCCGGCCAGGGGACACGGCTGTTACTGAAGCCGGCTTCTAGCAACAGTCTATAAAAGAAAAAAAATTGCTCAGTGCCAAAAGTGGCGAGGGAGCGGCTTCCTTTGAAGTCTGATGGGAGTTCGGGGGAGCGGCTTCCTTTGAAGTCTGATAGGGGAGCGGTGGAGCGGCTTGCTTTGAAGTCGCAGACAAATGGTGTATGGAGTGCGATGTGGCTGTGATGTGCACGCGCCTGGCTCACATGAACTGTCTAATACGCAGCTTGGGGAGACTTTTTGGACGCCTTACTTGAATGTCGACAAACAAGCATTGCTAAAGCAATGCTGTAGGTTGAGACCTAAAAAAATAGGGGCTTATGCGCAGCACGTATCTAACACGAATTAGACACCTGGCCAGTGATAGAGCTATTTGCTGGGTTTTAAATAGAAAATATTGGTACCATAAAAGGCTGGGGTCTGAAGGGTAAATGTTACTCAACCACTAATTAACTTACATTTTCACCCACTTCGTTCCTAGGTAGAAGGTCACGTGCTTTATAAATCTTTAGAGTTTTAGTTAAAGCATTTCCTTACTCGTGCCAAAGGCTCTGTGTTCCACAGTAAACATCATGTTGTTCAAAGTGCATGACAAATGCTTAAAGTGAAAATCAGCAGATCTGGGACTCCCCTGAGCACACAGCACCATGTGTAGACTATTGTATACACTTGAATGGGACCATTCTTTGTCTGTAACCTTAACCCACAGCACCAAAAATATTTTGGAAGAGTGGGATTTCAGGCCCTCGGGAGGCACTGAAATTATGGAAAGTGACGATGCCGGGTCTGCCTCTCTTTAAATTGTTTAGTTAAGCTTCTGACCCACGTGCTCACCACAAAATCGAAAATTGCACCCAGCAGAGAACTGCTTGAGACATGTGAATCGAATAGGAATTCTTAACTTGACTGAGCATCCAGTTTGTGAGAAGCCCTCATGTGTTTTTTCCCACAGTGTTTATTGCTTTTACCTGCCCATATGTGCCAGAGAAAATAGATCTTAATCTTAAAAATGGCGAAAAGTGCTCCACCCAGCCAGAGGAATCCGAATGTGTAACCTTTTATTAGAACATTCAAAGTTCCCAGAAACCTAAATTAATGTTTCAGTGGAACAATATTTTAGAAGAGTGTTTTAAACTAGGCCCTCACCAGCTCTGTAAGGAGTGTATTTTAAAGGGTGAAAGCATAGACATGTACAGGTAAATACAATAATACTGCTTGTTTCCAGCTTCTGAAATCTTAACAAACTACGAATGAATTATAGCCTGGGACTAGCTGTCACTAGCTTAATCATCTAGTGTTATGATTAAAGAGTTAATGCCCCTTCATGGCACCATAATTTGTTTCAAAGTTATGCAATCCTCCTACTGCCCGATTTTAAATGAATCAGCTAAGCTCGTGTAGCCAGACTTGATTAAGCACATTTTCCTTTGTAGAAAAGCCCTCCACACGATTAGAAGCACAAACTGAGGGCGACAGGACATACTGAGGAAAAGGGCAATACTCACACGTTAAGCATTCTTATTTACTGTGGCAACATTTATGGGAGTAGGATAATGCAAAAGACCCAAATGTTTACCCCGTGCATAGCAGAAAAACAGAATACTGATATTTCTTCTCACATTATTTTTTGCCTATTTTACCTGGCTTGTGCGTGGAAAAAAGACCCACTCTGTGTGGTAATTTTGCACAATGTATAATTCTTTAGTTTGCACCTAATTTGGGATTACTGGCCTGTTCAAAATGATGACCAAAACTGCATTCTTATCCTCTGACCTTAGGCAGTTTGAGTCTTTTCAAATGTGAGAGGCGATCTGTTTGTGACTGCTACTAGAACAGGATTTCATGTAGAGATATATGCTTGTATTATATTTTTATTAGTCTTGTAAGTCTTTCTTCTTAGGGGGATATTCTCAAGAACGTGTGATAATTATCGTAAAATTAGCTTAACGCAAGTGTTCATATCACAGACTATCGCGGCAAAACAACGCTGTGTTAACTCAGTATTCACAACATGGAGGTACTATGCCCACGACAACATGTCAAATGTCCGCGATAAAGTCAACACGATGCAGCAAAAATGCAAAACACAAACGCAAAAAAAAGTTGCGATGAGGCCAATCGCGATACAAAAAGCAGCAAAAACCAGCGACAGGCCTGCAAATCCCACGCGTCAGGTGGGAAAATGCACTATAAATGCAACAAAAAGAACACACCAAAAACAATTCAAAAAGTGCGTAGCACCATGGATGCACCCGGACCTAGTGCAGAGGCCAAGGCGAACCCCACAAGCCCCACAGACCACCAGCAAGGAACCTCGGGGTCAGTGAAGGGCAAGGAGAAAAGTAAGAGGAAGATGGGGGCAGTCCGCAGCAAAATCAGATCAGCGTCACGGAGGTGACAGAACACAACCATCAACTGCCTCACAATTAGGCTAACGTGAATGCAGTCGGAGTGTCGAGGAGGTCAATGGAGGAGGTCAAGAGGCGTAGGCATGATGTGAAAAGCTAAACCAAGCACAAACCAGCTTCCAACAGGAAGGCAGCAACGGTGACAGGAAGTGGGAGTCCTGCACCACAGGAGGAGCTGGAGGAAATGGAGGCCACAGTCATCAGTGTGGAGACGGTGCAAGGAGTTGGGAGTATTGACACAGCTCGATAGGACCTGACGCAACTTCAACAGGGTGAGTAACGACCAGGGATTGGGGGGACGAAGGGAGATGGGCACAATGGCACACATGCACAACGATGTGTAGCACACTGCACACCCACAATGACCCAGGATCATGTCCCTGATCCCCGTGGCACACTGCAGCACAAACACATAGCAATCACAGCACAACCCACGACAATGTGGTACAAAGTGCAACACCGACACTGCAGAACAGAGGACACAGCTGGGTCTGCTCATGCGCAGAAACAGGCCAATCACATCTAACATAGCAGGAAACTGTGTGATTGAAATGTATGTGTACAACCTCACATCCGTCACGTAGTCCAAATATCCACTGTCCCGCATCAATTTGTCAACACCTCCCAAACAGTCACAATGTACATTGTCAAACAGTCTGCATGTAAACAAGAACAATGTGCCAACATACATGTCAACACAATGTCAACATGCATCTCTCCTTGACATTGCAACGGGACAAACAACACCTCCAGCAGAGCAGACCAGACAACTCATCAGTGATGCTGGAGACGACCACCACACCTTCGACACCCACACACTACAACAGCTCATGGACACCTTAGGCAACCCCACCCCCAGGAGCAGGGAAGCCAAGCTACATAGAGGAAGCCCCAGCCCCTGCAGAGACCACACAGCAGGAAGTACTCGCCACCACGGCTGGCTCCCAACACTTCACCGAGGCACACATCGCATTCAAAAGCCAGGTGTTAGAATGACAAAAGAAAGTGGCCGAACAGGTGCAGGTGGGGTCAGAGCTCATGGAAGCCAAACTACATCACATACGGGGTGTCTAAGTCCCATCACGGACCACCTACATCCCACAAAGGAGACCCACACTGCGACAGAGACACATGCATTTGCACATTTCCTGTATTGAACCACGCCTAGAGCCCCAGAATTACCATTCACACACCCATGCTGGACCTCCGTACGACGGCCCAGTCCACTCCTCTTACCTATTGTGTGACTGAAGACAAAGCTACATGTCCAAGGTCGTACCCACTGCCAGCGGGAGCATGGTTGTATCCGCTGTACACAGCACATTGTAATGTTATAAGGCCCGGGGCACTCATGCATACATTATGAGCTCACGGACACACTTAGATAGTTGGTGGGACTGGCTACGGGCACGTGCGTCCGGCCCCTTCATTGGCAGGGTCACATGTACAGTGACGCCTGTGCTGGATGTGTGTGGGCTGAGTGTAAGCCAGCCCTCATGGAGTTGTTGGTGCTGGCAACAACTGTAACAGTGAACACTATTAAAACGGAAACAGAAAACACCAGCCTTACTGAGACAACTGCGGAGCATCATGGTGGTAGCCAGAGCAAGTACAGAGGTCACCCGATGAGCAAACAGAAGTGTCTATGAGTTACAATGCACTGAGGCTGGGGCACTAGAGCTGAGCACGCTCATGTGAAGAAAATGTCTAGGATTGTGACCCTTCGGGATTTTCCTGATGCAGCTGCAGTGGGGGGTGTCACACCTGCATCATCTTCCTTATCATCGTCCCAGGTCTCCCACACTGCCTGAGGTGAAATTGCTGCGTGAGATCTCCACAGCACATAACTAAAACAGAAATGGACGTTGACTCGTGGTGCACTGAGTTAGTGGCACCTTGAGTGCTGAGCCGGGTATCAGGCAGATGATGGGATCCACGACAGGTGTGAGCAACTTTGATATTCTTTCAGTAAGACTCTTTTGACTCTGGCAGATGGCGTTTGGAGGTGGTGGCGTGTGCCTCCTGCGGCAATGCGAAATCCGGGCCGGTCAGGGCCCGATTTGATGTGTGGGCCCTGGTGAACCGCAGTGTAGGCTGGAGGCAGCAGACAGCGCAGGGCCACAGGCACATGGCGTTGATGACCCAAGGCCATCGTCTCGGAGGCCATTCAATATCTCGGCAGACAGGATCCCTGACTTGAGCTGCACAGAGTTAGTGGCACTGGATACACTTCAGCCGGCACAGGCACACCGCCGCAGAACGGTGACTTGCGGTGCACTGAGGTAGGGCCACGCGGACTGAGGGGGTCCACGTCGATGTCCAAGGGGAATATGGCAGAGAGCTGCGGGGGACAGTGGAAGGTGTCCTCCAGGGGATGATGCAGAGGGTAGAAGCCATCCGGAAGCGGCAAATTAAGAAGTGGAATGCTACTGCCTCGTTACTACCACCAAGTCGGTATTAGCTACATGAGGATGTAGACAACAATAGACACAGATGCCCCCAAAGTTCAACCAGAGAGTGTCCATGAATGTCGCGAAACAGACTTGGTGGCACGAGGGTTGAAAGGGGATGCAGTCTGCGATGAGGCCGGTTCAAAGATATGGACTCTGCCATTGCCAAATCAAGACTCAGTTCCAACTGTGTGACCTACTCGACTGCAGTGTAGGCCGAAGGCACTTCCAGCAAGAGGCCACAGACACATGTGGTAGTAATGCTATGCACATTGCCAGTGGCACCACATCGAAGGGAGTATAGTGATTTGAAGTCTGCATTGACATGTGTACTCGGCCATTGCATAATCGAGACTCAGTTCCAACTGTGTGTCATACTCGACCGCAGTATAGGCCGGAGGCAGCAGACAGCAGTAGACCACAGTCATATGTCGTTGGCTTGCGATGCACAGAGTTAGTGACACCAGGGCAGTTGTTGGTAGTGTTCGATCACCTCGGTAACAATTATCCTTTTTTCCTCCTGACTGAAATGCGTCATCCTCTTACACCTCTCCTTGCGTGCAATGATATGAACTCTGCAATTGAGAAATCAAGACTCAGTTCCAAATGTGTGACCTACTCGAGCTTAGTGTGGCCCGAGGGCAGTAGTCCGCGTGGGCCCACAGACACTTGTGGTTGAAATGCTATACACAGACTTGGTGGCACCACATTGAAGGGAGTATAGTGACATATAATCAGCCATAAATAATGTTCTCTTCCATAGTGTAATCAAGACTCAGTTCCAAATGTATGACCTACTAGTCCGCTGTGGAATCCGGTGGAGTATGTCAGCGGGAAATGAGTACTGCGGGCCTTGCTCGTGGAGGCCGTGATGGTCATAGCAGGCTGCCAGGGTCGGGGGCCTAGGGCTTGGAGCTTGCACTGGCACATGGTGGGCCCTCTTCAACACACGCCGGTGTCGGCAGGTGAGCAGTGAGCCCTGGGTGTGCAGGGGTGGGCAAGACTGGTTCGGTGACCAGCTGCCCGGGCTGCAGCAGGGGCACAGGCCTCGTGGCGAGGTGATGGGTTTTGCCCTGGCAGAGACATTGGACATTCTGAAAGAGAACCACACCCAGAGCTACGTGCTTTTTATTCACACCCCTACGCTGGCCTGGAGTAAGCCAGGCCAGCCCACTCCGCTCACGCTTACAGGAGTGCAAGTAACAAGCTACATTTCCGCGAGCTTTCCCATTGGCTGGGGTGACATGGTTGCGTCCACTGTCCACTACACTCCAAACACCAGCGGTGTATGGCGACATGGATATGTGTGTGGTCTGCATATTTCTGTCTGGCCATCACATCCATGCCATACTTGGCATTGTGTACATTCTCAATCATCGGTCACTTGCCTCCTTTGCACATGCTTGGTCCCCACCTCTTCCCACAATCTGCTTTCGTGTGGCTGAGGTGCCTTGCCGTTGATGGCTTATGTGCTTGGCTAGCCCAGATTCTCACAGTAACTTGTGCTGTCGTGTCTGGTGGGTGGTCATGTTGTTTGGCATGTTGTATGTGAGTTTGTAACATGTGCATTCCCAGTGTTGTGAGTTGCATGATTGTGGAGTTGAGGTGTGTGGTGTGTTCATTTGGTACTTGTTAATGAGCAGTGCATTTCCGTAGGTGCCATACTGGTAGCGCTGGTTGATGATGGATTGTCGGTAGATTTAGGAATCATGCACACTGCCTGGGTGGTTGGCGTCGAAGTTGGTGGAGATTCCCAGGTGGTCCACTATTGTCTGCACATTGACGGAATACGTGTGCTTTCTGTTGCAGTTATTGTGTGCAGTGTTGCCAGGGGGCACAAGTAGGACATGTGTGCAGTCAATTGCCCCCGACATGTGCGGGAAGCCAGCTACGGCGTAGACGCCTTGCTTGGTCTCCAGCTGTTCCTGTGCAGTGTGGGGTAAGTATAGATAGTTAGGTACCAAGCTGATGATGTCATCCACAACCGTTGTGAGGTACTTGGATGGGGCTGGCTGTGAGACTCCTCCGACTCTGGTTGTTGTTGGTTGGAAGGTACCAGAGGCCAACACGTGCAGCACGGCCAGCGGCTTTGTCTGAGGTGGGATGTTGGTTATCCACTGTTTTGGTGCCATCAGCTTGTGGGCACTGGTGGTCAGGGTGCGGGGGATGGTTGTCCCTTTGAGCCTGTAGTGGGCACTGACATTCTCTGGTGTTTGGTCTGTGAGGGTGGTGGGTTTTCTGAAGGTCGCTGTCTTTGTCTGCGCTGCCTCAGTGTTGGTCTGGGGGGCGGTGGGGGTCTAGGGGGGGTGGGGGGATCCTGTGGGTGGTGGCAGTGGGTGTTGTTGGCCTCTTGGGGCTCCAGGCTGCATGGTCAGTTGCTTCATGGCATCTGTTGTTCTTCAGGTGTGACTCTGGCCTCGGCTCCCTTTTCTGGTGCAGATTGTCGTCCGACTTTACTCCAGGTCAGAGCAGGTGTTTAATTCCTGCTGCTAACGCGCCTTATCACCTGTTTTGGGATCATATCGCCAATCTGGCTGGTCATTCAGAATGTTGCGGAGTGGTATTGTCGCGGACTTTGGCACAGGAACGCCTACTCTGCATCTCATTAGCGATAGTTGCCAGGGTCATCTGTGGTGATGTTTTTTGGGCTGCTATCGCAGGTAAATTGGTAATATGTGCTGTTATCACCAGCATGTGAATGGGGAGATAGTTTTATCGCAATGTTGGCTGTGATAAAGTGCCGATAAAGTGGCGAACGTTCCTTGAGAATATGCCCTTTATTAGTTATCACTTTAGAACTACATCCAGGGACATCTTAAGGATTTTGGTGGCCCTTACCAAACGTATTTTGGGGGACCCTGTTCCGAACAAGTTTGAATTGATGATCCAGTTTCAGCTCTTTCATGCCCTCTTTGGCCAAGTCGCTGAGAGTGGACTGGCACAGTAGTCCATATTCGAAATGTGTTTACATCTAATATTTATGGATAGTGAGGTGTGTTTTCAATATTGTAACACAGCGGCAGCTCACTAAAATTACTGCAAATAATCTCTGTGACATATCAATATGTGAGGTCCTACTTTGATCTGAAAGAATGAAACATAAACGCAACATTTCTCTGCAAAATGTCTGTTTCAAATAAATACCATTTTCCTTTCATTTATTTTGAATATGGGTGATGTGTGAGAGTCTATTACAATCTGTTTAAGAATTATTCAAGGTCATCAGGACAAGACTATCTTCAGAACAGAGGTGTCTCCATAAGGGTGCCCCCTGAAAGGCTGTGGTCCTGGGCCAAAGCCCACTTTGCAGATGCCTTAAAACATCTCTGACTTCATCTATCCAGTTGGCAATCAGGGGCAAAAGGGTTCTTTGCCATGTACAATAGCATGTGTATGCCCACCCATTATCCTTTCAGCAGTAATACACATACAGGATAAAACAAGAGTTTTACAACTTTGCAATGCAATGTTATTGTGAATGATCCAAATTATATTAGTCTATGGAAGTAAAATTGTGTTTGTCTTGATACCCACTGTCAAAATCCGATTTGAGAGCCACAGGGCACGCAGGGGTTACAGGGCCCAGTCGTGGGGGTTGAGGCCTTTTACTCCTGATAGCCTGAGGCATAGCTTACAATAGATTCCGAGTAACTAGGCCAAGTACCCCTTCTACACTTGACTCTCAAGGTGTGTAAAATAGGACATTCACAAACAATTACACAATCCCCATTGAGGCAAAAACTCTAGTATTTCTATTGTGATTCCCTGTCCCACTTCCTCCTTGCATTAGTGATAGTGGTTCTTCCCCATTCAATATTGGTTACATCCAGAGTATGCCCCACTAGCAGTCTGAGTCTCAAGAGTTCACTTTGCCCACTTTGGGTCAATAGTGTCCCAGCGCAACTGCCTTCACTAGCAGCATGTACCCCCCGGGCTGACATGCCTGAAATCAGTCGTAATCCCACTAGAAGGTGTGAAGAATTTGGCGTTCTTCAGCGCGCCCCGTCCACAGGCGCTTGCAATGGATGCAGCTGAGTTCAAGTGAGTCGGTCATACACAGCACGATGGCAGAACTCAGCAGGTTCAGGATTTCTCAGTCGCTGTTGAATTCCTGTAGTAACTGGAAGCTCTGTGTGGCTCCTGTTGTGGGCTAAGTGTATGGTTGGTCTCCTGAAGGGGCGGGGTGGCTACAAAAATCCTTTCTGAGGTCTTTCACCTGGGTGATGGTACATTGGTGCTGACACTGTGCTCTCTTTTCTCCAGCAGTAGGAGTACAGGTTGCAGTACTTGGTGCTCCCGGAGATCCCCTCTAGCATATGGAATCACCACAACTCACAGTGCATGGGGTCCTGCCCAATTAGCATGGTAATATTCTCCATGGCGGAGCTTCCTGGCATACAGGGTCACCGCCTCTCTCCCATATAACACTATGGCCCTTTCCGCATTGTGGCCTTTCCCATGGTGGCCCCTGATGGCATACAGGGTCACCATCATCATACAGCACAAGACTTCCGGCCAACAGCTACTCTACCTGGTATACAGGTTTGCCGCCTCCTAACTAAGCATGGGATCTGGCCAGGTCAACACAGCATGACACATGGCTACATTTACTACTGCCGTTTCTTGGCATACGAGAGTTGCCAACTCCGTCCTGTACACAAGCAACAACCCAATTGGTGCAGCAGGAATTTCCCCACACCTTACACAGTGAGTCCACTCGACTGGGCTTCCCACTGGACCTCTATCCCCCTAACTCTTTCCTCTTCCTCACAGGGTACACTAGTTTTGGCAAGCAGGCAGGTGCTGGTGATCTCGGCTCCAGGGCAGGTGGTCTTGTATTCCCTGGGTGATGTCCCCTCACCCAGCATGGAAACTAGCAGCAGTGGCGTCACTAGGGTTGGTGTCACCGGGTGCGGGTAACTCATGGTGTCACCCCCTCACGACTTACCGCATGGTCCTCCGAGTCTGCCAGTGGACACAGATGGCAAGAGGTTCCAGCCTGAAGGGCTGGTGGACAAAGATGGACAAACAGGGAGGCTGCCAACCATGTGGCATATATGTGAGACTGCTGGGCAGGGCACTGTAACTGGCAGGGATGATGGAAAACAGGTAGATAAAAACAACCGGTTTGAAACACCCTACCTACAGTCCCAGCCCATGAAGGAGCCATGTAGGACAACTGGTATCACAGAACAAGAACACTCAGTCTCCATTGCTGTTTCTGTGCCTTTTTTCAAGAAAAAGAACAAAAAGGTGTTTGCGAAAAGACAATATATTTTACTGGTGTTGATGAATCAGTTTTTTTCACCTAGAGGTCTTTAAAGGAGTAGCACTGCTAGGCTTAGCCCATTTCTTGGGCGCTATCGCGTCATCAGCGCTGGGTACAAACTATCTTTAGATCAACAAGGCAGATAGCCGTCACCCTGGTAAAACACATCTCAAAATCCACGGGGACAAGGTAGTCACCCCCAGACATTTCACTATTCATGCGCCTGCAACACCCAGATCAACCCACTCCCAGCTTAACAGAATATGAATACTTGCCTCTGGATCTGTTAATGATCACCTCACCAGGACTTTAAGACTTCTCATTGATACCACAGGGTGCCAATTAAGATAAACCGCAACAAATTCAACCACCCCAATCACACAACTTACCCAAGCAAGAACAAGTGATTAACATGAAGAGTTCAACCTTAGCTGCAGAAACACACTATCAACCCTAGCTGCAGAAACACACTATGTTTCTTGCAAGTAGGAAGTTAAAGATTATGGAAAGGAGTGATAGCATGGTCGCTGGGTTCCTCAGTGCTAGGCAGGCCAGGCGCGCAACACCCATTGGGCTCACCGGGCTTCAGCCCCCCCCGTCGCCTCCTCTGCCCGGGCTAAGATGACACGCACTGAAATCACTAACTAACGCTGCGCATCGGAGCCGAGAATGTGATTTTTACTATGCATTCTGAGAGGCCCAGCAGCCCGAGCAGACAGCCAGCCTCTGAACAGTTTCCTCGAGTGAAGCCCCCCCTGCCCTCACCTCTTGATTTCCTTTAGAGTGGCGCCGCCGAGGTGAAATCCTTGCCTGAAGGCAGGGATTCACCTAAGCACTTGATGGGTTATAAGCATGGGGTGTGAAGTGCACAGCAGGGAGGAAGGCATGGCCAGTGCAGGTGACGCTTTTCTTTTGTATGGGAATTTCTGCTGGCGTCATAGCCCAGGGTGTGCTGTCTGTGCACTTGTATAGATGTGTATTCCATACAAGTGCACAGACAGCAAACCCTGGGCTAAGACACCAGCAGAAATTAATTTTCAAAGGAAAAGCATTACCTGCACTGCCATCCCTTTCACCCTGCTGTCTGTGCACTTGAATGGAATTCACATCCACCGCACTGCTCACCAGATAAATGGTGAACAGGGCCATGGATCTTTCTATTTTCGCATCCAAGGTCAGCAGCGAAGAAGCAGAGGGGACCCAGGCAAGGAGAATCCAGGAGACCTATCTACTCTGAGACCTTCGAAGGGCTGGATGCCAGGACGCAGTGCTGCTGATCAGCCCGACTCTACAGTATAGTATCAGAGGAGCAGGCAGCAGTTTTTTATGTAAGTTCCAGTAACTTTAAAGCATTTTTCAGCACAGCATTACCTACTGCCTGCATATCTAGGTTACTGTGAATGTTGTTCTTGACTTACATGCATAGAAACGTCAAAGAGGACAGTCCCCTCCAAATATGCAACTGTAATGTAAGTTTGTAGTGTTCATTTTTTTTGGGGGGTGCTAGTGGGTAACTTTAGAGTTCAGAGTGGGTGTGGGTTACAAATTGGGGTGCCAGGGATTAATTTTAGGGTTCTGAGCGGGTATGGGTTTTGGGGTTCCAGGGGGCAATTTTAGGGTGGGTATGGGTTTTGTGGTGCCAGTGGTCATTTTAGGGTTCAGCGTGGGTATGTGTTTTGGTGTGCCAGGGGTAATTTTAGGGTTCAGGGAAGGTGTGGGTTTTGGGGTGTCAGCGGGCAATTTTAGGGTTCAGGGTGGGTATGGGTTATGGGGTGCCGGGGGAATTTATGGTTCAGCATGGGTATGGGTTTTTGGGTGCCAGAGGGTAATTTTAGGGTGTGGGTGGGTATGGGTTTTGGGGTGCCGGGGTGGGGGATACTTTTAGGGTTCAGGGTGGGTGTGGGTTTTGGGGTGCCATGGGATTAATTTTAGGGTTCAGCGTGGGTATGTGTTTTATAGTGCCAGGGGTAATTTTAGGGTTTAGGGCAGGTGTGGGTTTTGGGATGTTAGGGGGCTATTTTAGGGTTCAGGGTGGTTATGGGGTGCCAGAGGGGAATTTATGGTTCTGCATGGGTATGGGTTTTGGGGTGCCTGGGGTAATTTTAAGGTTCAGGGTGGGTATGGGTTTTGGGGGGCAAGTGGGGAATTTATGGTTCAGCATGGGGGGGGGATAATTTTAGGGATCAGGATGGGTATGGGTTTTGGGGTGCCAGGGGTAATTTTAGGGTTTAGGGCAGGTGTGGGTTTTGGGATGTCAGGGGGCTATTTTAGGGTTCAGGGTGGGTATGGGTTATGGGGTGCCAGAGGGGAATTTGTGGCTCTGCATGGGTATGGGTTTTGGGGTGCCAGGGGTAATTTTAAGGTTCAGGGTGGGTATGGGTTTTGGGGGGCAAGGGGGGAATTTATGGTTCAGCATGGGTATGGTTTCTGGGGTGCCAGGGGTAATTTAAGGTTCAGGGTGGTAATGGGTTTTGGGGTGCCAGGGGGTAATTTTAGGGTGTGGGGTGGGTATGGGTTTTGGGGTGCCGCGGGGGGGGGGATAATTTTAGGGATCAGGATGGTTATGGGTTTTGGGGTGCCAGGGGTAATTTTAGGGTTCAGGGCGGGTATGGGTTTTAGGGTGTGAGGGGGTTAATTTTAGGGTCCAGTGTGGGTATGTTTTGGTGTGCCAGGGGTAATTTTAAGATTCAGGGTGAGTATGGGTTTTGGGGGGCAAGGGTGTAACTTTAGGGATCACTGCAGTATGGGTTTTGGGGTGCCAGGGGTAATTTTAGGGTTCAGGGTGGGTATGGGTTTTGGGGTGCCAGGGGTCATTTTAGGGATCACTGCAGTATGGGTTTTGGGGTGCCAGGGGTAATTTAAGGGTTCAGGGCAGGTATGGGTTTTGGGGCTCCAGGGGGTGATTTTAGGGTTCAGGGTGGTAATGGGTTTTGGGGTGCCAGGGGGTAATTTTAGGGTGTGGGGTGGGTATGGGTCTTGGGGTGCCGGGGGATAATTTTAGGGATCGGTATGGGTTTTGGGGTGCCAGGGGTAATTTTAGGGTTCAGGGCGGGTATGGGTTTTAGGGTGTGAGGGGGTTAATTTTAGAGTTCAGCGTGGGTATGTGTTTTGGTGTGCCAGGGGTAATTTTAAGATTCAGGGTGAGTATGGGTTTTGGGGGGCAAGGGTGTAACTTTAGGGATCACTGCGGTATGGGTTTTGGGGTGCCAGGGGTAGTTTTAGGGTTTAGGGTGGGTATGGGTTTTGGGGTGCCAGGGGTAAATTTAGGGTTCAGGGTGGGTATGGGTTTTGGGGTGCCAGGGGTCATTTTAGGGTTCAGGGTGGGTATGGGTTTTGGGGTGCCAGGGGGAATTTAAGGGTTCAGGGTGGGTATGGGTTTTGGGGCTCCAGGGGGGTGATTTTAGGGTTCAGGGTGGTGGTGGGTTTTGGGGTGCCAGGGGGTAATTTTAGGGTGTGGGGTGGGTATGGGTCTTGGGGTGCCGGGGGATAATTTTAGGGATCGGTATGGGTTTTGGGGTGCCAGGGGTAATTTTAGGGTTCAGGGCGGGTATGGGTTTTAGGGTGTGAGGGGGTTAATGTTAGAGTTCAGCGTGGGTATGTGTTTTGGTGTGTCAGGGGTAATTTTAAGATTCAGGGTGAGTATGGGTTTTGGGGGGCAAGGGTGTAATTTTAGGGATCACTGCGGGTATGGGTTTTGGGGTGCCAGGGGTCATTTTAGGGTTCAGGGTGGGTATGGGTTTTGGGGCTCCAGGGGAGTGATTTTAAGGTTCAGGGTGGTAATGGGTTTTGGGATGCCAGGGGGTAATTTTAGGGTGTGGGGTGAGTATGGGTTTTGGGGTGCCAGGGGGGGATAATTTTATGGATCAGGATGGGTTTTGGGGTGCCGGGGGTAATTTTAGGGTTGAGGGCGGGTATGGGTTTTAAGGTGTGAGGGAGCATTAACCGATCCTGATTATCTACCATTTTAGCTCCGCCCCATTGATTAACATTAGCCACGCCCCTTCTTTTGCCATGTTAGCCCCCCCCGAAATGAAGACCTAGTTGCGCCCCTGGTGCTAGGTATTCTTATACTGTAAGGGAGATGCCAGCCTAGCCCTTTCCAACCTCTCTGACAAATGCTAGAATCAACTTTTTTCAAAACTCACTACAGGACGGCACTGGGCCGAGTGCAATGAGGACCCGGTGCCCTGGTTACCGACCGAGGGAGGGAGCTTCCCATGCCCGGGGCGCACAATTTTCCATTGGGCGGAATCATTCTGAGGTGTAGACTGACAATGGATGTCTTTCCTGTGATATTCGCCGAATCCCCAGGTTTAAAAAATAACCCTGGGTGGGCAGAGTACACTGGGCCCGGCCCGGGTATAAAGAGAGTTTCTGGCTCTGACATAGCTGCCAAGGATTCAGATTGCTATGTGTGACATTTTCAGAATTTCAGTGTAATCATGAGTGACATTTCAACAACAATGAGTGACACTTTCTCGTGGGCAAAATCACACAATGAAGGAGAGGGAAACATATAAATAATAGACATTACACCCATTTGAGCAACGAGAAACTCTAAGATCTTGAAATTGGTGCAGAGCAACTGATCTTTGCAAAATGCATTGTAACCCTCTTTGCTACGTTTTGGGGAGTCAAAACTGCTACCAGACAAGTAACTCTCCAGCAAGAGCTTTTACACCCATAAGTTATATCTAAGCACTGCACCCTCCCGCAGCGCAGCAGGTACGGCTGAACCGCAAGTAACTAAAGGATCTCCGTGGCAAAAGGATTAACCTGCTAAGCTATCTACATAGAATACAGTTCAGTGATGTCCAAGTACACCTTCTTGTTAACCCTCTGCACAGGCAGGAGCAGACAGGCAGGAGCATTTCGCTCTGCACCTGCAGTGGTTATAGAAAGATCATACCTGGCCAGATGTAATCTGAAACCAGTTCTGCTCAAAAGATAATGCAGTGGGAGACTCCCTGCATTCCACGGCCTGGAATTTCCATCCAAGATTCATGGCTTCCCCTTCACTCCCCCTGATAGATTCAAACCCATACAAAATAAAACCGTGCGAGAGGCAATTTTGATTGTGTGCTTTCAGTAATACATTAAATTAGACTCCGCATACTTATAGTTAACTGATAATGTCTGAAATCACGCCGCACCGAAAACAATTAGGTACAGTTTAAAACCCGGCTCTCAAAAGGTATGTACATGACGCATACTTGGCCCTGGCCCACACGCTCTGATGAAATGAAAAGCCTTGTAGGGGGTTTAAAAAAACGCACTCTGTGATGCTCGTTCCTATGTCCTGCAAGCTCCTCTTGCTGGACAATTAATTATAAGGGGCTTTTTTTCACAGCAGACTGCCCCAGTACATATCTCCTCTATGCCCTGAACTGACCAAGAGCCGTCTCTGGCAGTCACTTCTGCCCGCGGCGCCCCTGACTTTGCTCTCTGTGGCGTGACCCCACATTTTAAATGAAGCGGATTACTACTACACTTGCCCAAACAAATAGAGTGTACTCGGTAGCAACCCCTAATCCGTTTGTCATATAAAAAACACAGACTCACAGCATAGTATGCTCCCTCCTCCACTGAGCAAGTTCGGTCCGTCGGTCCTGGTGAGAGCAGTACCGTCGCCTAGGCCTCTCTCATGACGCACACTATGCTCATCATCATAACGATGGTAGTACTGTAAATGCTGACAGTGCGCACTCACCGACTATATGCAGTGGGATGACGAGCAGAGGAGCACATCGCGCGGGGGCTGTCCCAGGGCCATCATTGGTAGCGCTAAGATTGACAGCCCTGGGACCCACAAACTGGGTACGCCGCCACCACGCAGCGCACCAGCATCATCACCACCGTGCGTGCGTTGTGACGTGCTGTGCACTGCCTGCACTATACTGTTGTATTTGTAAGCAGGTGGCAACAGCAACTGTGCACCGGCACCACTACAAATAAAATAAAGTAGCACTGGCAGCAGAGAGGTGAGAGGGCGAGGCTGAGTCTCAGGCTGCTCTCCCCTGTGCAGTGCAGAGCGAGCCACCCTGCATAACTAACCAGATTGGTGTCACCCCATGATGGGGTGACACCCGGTGCGGCCCGCATCCCCCGCACCCCCCTAGTGACGCCACTGACTAGCAGAGCACTGGTCACAGGCAGAAAGGTAGAGCTTCCCCTCCTCCTCACACAGTCTGGTTGCTTGGCAGCTGACAATTTTGGAGGTCTGTTATAGTCAAATTCCAGACACTAAATGTGATTTAGGGTCTGAGTCTTTGAAGTTTTATTTTAGGGTTCTGCTTTTTTTGCAGTGTCCACTCCTCCGCACCATCTTCCACTAGAAAAGCAGTCTGTGACAGCAGGAGTGTGTCCAAAGCTAATAGTCCCACACAACAGAAGTGATGACTGAAGTACACTCCTGAATGTCAGCTGCAGTGAGATATGCATCAAAAGGTTATTCCAGGCCCTCAGCACTACTCTTTATGTTTCACTTATCAGCCTAATCTCCTTCCTGAGATGTGCCCAGGCCCCTTCCTTTTTACTTCTCACTGAATCAAAGAGCACTCTTTGAAGTTTACAGGGGAAGCTTCCCTCTCCCCTCCCCAGTGTGTGTCCCACACAGTTTGTGGGAATTTACCAATACACAAATCTGTCTGAGCGATCTCTCTACCTCTTCTCCATGGTTCACCATGAAAACCTGTGTCTCCCAAAATGGAAATTAGGGCCCTCCATGTATTGTACCATCCGAAGGGCACACATACACCTAATGCATGTATACGGCATACACGCACAGCACTGCACTGACCTTTCCATGTACTGTACCATTCATAGGCACACATAGGCATGCACTGCCCATCACTGTATTATTTATGTATTGTGCCACTCATAGGCACACATACATCCAGCCTATGCATTTAACATGCACGCACGTCAGCCTTCATTTATTGTACCACTCACAGGTACACATACATCCAGCAAATGCATTTGTCCTGCATGCACTGCACAGCGCTACATCCTTCAGGTAATGTATCACTCATAGGCATATGTGTATCCAATATATCACAGGCTCCTACTTCGACCTCCACTACTAATCACAAAGCACAACCAAGAAGTAGGACTATTAAAGATTACGCTATAGGTTTAAAAGGCAAACATCGTTTTTGTTTGAAAAACTGCCCTCACCCACAATTTTGTGACATGCTTCATCATAGGTCCTGCTAAACAACACCCCAAGCAGATTAAAGCCTGGGGTGGAGCAAAAGGGAGGGGGAAGACAATACAAACATACAATCGTAGGATCAAAAAAGAAAGATAAGTGCAGAATATAGAGTTTAAAACTGGCTCTGGAATGTCCACATTAATTGCCAGACTTCCCGGTCAGGATTAAAAGAGAATATAGGATGGAGGTGATAGGGCTGATTAGTGGCCCTTCACCCCTCCTTTCTGCATGTCTGTCAACATGTTTCAGCCATTTCGTGTGTCTTTGCCGCTTTTGTCAGGACCAAAAAATCCCCTTTACTAACCTTCCTTTCCTACCTCACTTTTGTAGTTCGAGGACAGACCCTCATCATTTATGCTTTTTCGTAAATATTGTCTTATTTTATGATTGTATGTCTTCCTTGTGAACTTTTATGATTCATTTGGAATTGAATAAAGATTTCTGACTGACTGACAGACCCTCTCTGGTCTAAAGGTTACTTGGTCATGCTCCAGTAATACCTGTGGGTGAAAACATAGTCATTGTAAATTATATTCCATCCATACACTGAAAAAGTCATCTGCATAACACAAGCAAATGGCATGTATCAATAATGTTATGTAGAAAGGCATTAATGGCACTTAATCATTCCTTAAAAGTGTAGATAAACCTCAGGGTCTAATATGAATGTTCTCCCGGGTAACCTATATATAGGATCATATGTTAATCTGTATATTTTTGTTCTTCTGTAGGAATTACATGCATTATGTATAGCAGATATTCAGTAGCAGTCGGTGGTGGGAGTAGCTGCCGTGCAGTGATGTGGGAAAGGGGAGGGGCAGGGTGGGGGGTAGTAATCTAATGATTACAGAGGATTACAGGTAAGTAAACATATAAATAAATAAAACGAATTTCGTTGCGTGCACTGCATTGCATTTGGGGATGCAGTGCGCGCAAGGAAATTCATTTTATTTATTTATATGTTTACTTACCTCTAATCCTCCGTAATCCATTGATTACTACCCCCCCACCCTGCCCCTCACCCTCCCCACGTCACCGCTCAGCAGCTACTACCACCGACCACTACTGCTGATATTATCTTGAGAAGAGACACATCAAACGTCTCCAGGAGGTGGGACACTCCAAAAAATCAAAAGTAATTGTCTTACCGAGTTTCACAGCTTTTGAAGCTTGAAATAATGCTTGAGCGGTAGCGGCTTCGTGTAGTCAAACACTGTCTACAGTGGGAGATAGTGCAAAAAGTTATAACCCATTGTAGTGCTGGCCCTGCTCTTCTCTTAATTCCATTCAAAGTCACGTATTTAAGTTTACCTCTAGAAAACTCCTGTGAGTCACTGATGTTGTCAAGAGCTCCACAGGTTGCTACAACTTTCTCTGATATTATGCATTCAACCAGAATTCTATTATGTTACTGCCATAAATCCCCCTTAGGGGCTTAGTTTCACAGCTTCGATTCCATGTTTCCAGTCGGCCCCTCTCCCCTCCTCCTTACTTTATCAAGGTGAGCTCACCGCCCAACAAAATCCTCTCTGGGATCTGCCAGCAGTAGCTGGCCACACTAGATGTGGACAATGGGATGTCTGCAACCTTATGGAAGACATGCAAAGTATCAATGTAGGATTGAAGTTCCCATGGATGCAGAGAAAACATACTAACTGCAACCCAGAAAACATTATCTACCTAATAAAATGCCCATATGGGCTACTTTACATAGGAATGGCAACACGTAAAGTGAAGATACGGATTATGGAACATAGAAGTAACATCAGGTGCCAAAAAGCATCTGAGGGGGATGAGAGTACAACTTCACAGTTATCTGGTAAATACACCTAACAGGTATTCATTAGTGCTGTTGAGCATAGATCTGGTTGATACAATCAAATGTTTAATTCTGCCTAACCATGAAATTTTAACTAAACAAACAATGTTTTCGCTGGAATTTAGTTTGAGAACTTTGGCTGTATCATAGTGTTTATAACTTTTCTGAAATGTGTGTGCAAAGCAGCACCCAGTTTAGGATCTTGAGAATGAGGCAGATGGGTTCACAGAATTTGACCTGTGACCAGATTGTCAATGTTACCTTGGACGATTACCAGTCAATGAAGAGCACTATAAGGGAGTCCAGAGTGTTATCAATTCCAGTCAGACCACCTGGGACTTATATCAGGAGGAAGTGCTTTTTGTTGGACCCTGTTAAGGCAAACAGAAGCCTTTCTGGAATTGTGAATACATGACAAGCTGACTTGATGATACAAATCTATTTGTAGAAGAAAGTAATATTTCCTGTTTAATGTTACCCTATATTCTTAACTTTGTCAAGCAATTTAAGTGCTGGTCATAAAGAGGAATGACATTGCATCATGTTCAATGTTTTTTTTTACCCAAGCATATGTTTTCAGATGTTGGATTCTATTGGTAGGGTTAATTTCCAGATATTCAGTTTTAACATGCAGTGAGTTATGAAGGTGTGGAACAAGGATCTTCAGGGTTCTCCATGATACTCAATGCACCACAGGCATTATGTTTCAATGTCTCCTCCTTTTAACCCCCTTCCCCTACTGATGTGCCTTTTGGGTCTTCTGATTTCATTCACTCGCTGTAAACTTGCAAAACGACACACCTCTCACACCTCTTGTGAGTATACATTCAGGACGCATTCAACAGCAGGAATGCTGTTTTGACATGTATAATCCACCAGACTCACCACATGAAGGCAGAAGCAGTGGAACCCAAAACCTGCTGATGCTTGTAGGGGCTGGTGGCTGCAGAAAGATCAACAAGCATTGGCATAGCCAATAGGTCTCGCCTTTGGTACCTTATAAGTTTTTAGCCATGCAACAGTTGAAGTTGTTGCACCAAGGATATTGTGCTGGATAACTAAACACTTATAATGTCCCAAAGGCGTGACTTATTGGCTATACAAATGCTTGTTTATTACTTCAACCATAACTGTCGATTGGCCATATATCATGAGGGTAACTTTCAGCCAATTGTGTTTTTCAATAAACTGCACTAGCCATTCTTAGCATGGACAATCAGAAAAGTTACAAAGTAAAACTGTAAGTCCCAACATGCCTAGTGCTGTTCGTTGAAAACACAGGATATCAGAATTAATCACTGTTAGAACTTCAGAAAGAAGTCTTAAAATTGAATCAAATAGCTAGGAAAGCTAAAGACCAAAGCACCGCACTACCAGCAAATTCCCTTTTGGATATTGTAATTGTTGTCCACCTCTCTGGGTTAGCTATCCAACAGCCCAGCATTGGAAATTGTACAATATGACAGAGGCAACAGTAATGTATGTTCAATTTTTAGTAATGCTTTGGTTCAAAAAGGCCAATGTTTCATAACTATCGCAGCTGAAGTCTTTTGAAAAGGTTATTCAGTCAATATTTGTTCACATTTAAAACGGCCAACGCGTTTCGAGCATACAAGAGCTTCATCAGGGCTGCAATATGCAAAATTGGAAATTTTTTAAAACCTCTAATCATAAAATTAAAAACAACATCTGTATTTAAATTCCTACAATAGCAAATACTATGTATTGGCACATAGACTTTTGGCAATATAGAATGATGTGTCATCACATGCAATGCGCACACAGAGGGTACAATACCCAAGAGACATGTGTTGCTATCATTTGTTTAAAAACGACAACAGATACACCCAGAATAAAGAGAGAATACAAGTCAGTGGTAGAAATGGAATCGTTTTAGATCACAAAGTGCGAAATGTTAAAGAAAGTGGATCATGTACATGTGGACATTATGTTGTATAGGTGAGAGCTAATCTCACAAAGTTTCTCACACTATAAATGGTATAGCTACAAAATAACCGAAAAGGCACCACATATTCTCGCATCAGTATGACAAGTCTGCAGTTATTTGAACTTCCAGTTTCTTGGATTGTTTTTCCAAGAAACTGGAAGTACAAATGACTGCAGACAGTTCCCAATTAGGAAGTTGCTTTTCGATTCCTTATGCAGCATTGCCAACTGGGTGGATTCCAGAATTAGAATGACGCCTTCCTGTGATGATATCAGAAAGGCAAGGGGGCAAATTTGAAGCACCTGACAAGATCGACCCTTTAAAGCGCGGGGTGGATTCTAGGATGTTCCGTGGTTAACATGAACTTGTTGAGTTCACATTAGTCATAATTATATAGCACAAACCTAGCTGGCAGGCACCAGAGAAACGCTCTTGAGAGAAAATTAAACTAGTTCGGGTACAAGAAATGAGCCTTTCAATTACTGATTTGCAATTTAAGCACATGGAATTTGCCACAATCAGGCAATTTTCATTGAAGTGCCGATGCAAGGATTCAAACCCAAGCCCCCACACGCCTTCCATCATAGCCACATGACCACATCTCCTTCCAGCGATGTCGCCAGAGTTTTAGTAGGGCGGGCCCATTATCTTTCTTCATCTGACTTTTAGCCAGATCATGCCGGTTGCACACTCCGAACAAATTCTTGTACTGCATTCTTCACAAACCATCCAATAAATCTGAATTTCTGGCACTCACTGCGGATGATGTCGCACTGATTATAATTAAAATGCTACCTGCGTGGTTAAGGTTGAATTGAGGAAAGGTTGAATTGAGGAAACACACAAATGTGCACAAACAGCTGTTTAGAAAAATCGAGCAAAACAAGCGCGTGCGCCACCCGCGGCAGCAGGGGGAGGCGCGCGCTGCAGCATGGGGAGAAGGGGGGCCTGCGCGATTCACTTGCGGGAGTGATAATTGCTATCATATGGCGCTGCTCGCTCCCGCAAGTGAATTATCCACATGTGCATGCAATGGAACGCGTGTACGTTTTTGTCTGAAAAGCCAAAGCGATCGCAAAACGTCTTTTTGCCTATGCAGCGCATGTGCGCTGCGTAGGCGAGACCTAAAAAACGTGTGATGGCCTAGTCTGCTGCATGTAGCTAGCTCTAGATAGCTCTAAATATCATTTTACGGTATGCCCACCAATGTTTTTGCATAGGACTCCCTCTTCCATTTCCCATCATCCTCACATTACAAAAGAATACAGATCTGCAAGCCTTTTTATGTGAGCACATGGTAGTTAAATTAAACCCTTACTGTCATTCCTTGAACATGTCCATTATCACTTATGGGAAAAATACTATGGCCCAGATTTACTAACACTTTGCGCCCTGTTTGTGTTCCAAAAGTAAAGAGGGCTTTCTATGGGTGGTGAATGGGTGTTCCCATACAACCACCCATGGGTTTTGATGCAAATCCCTATTTACAAAAAAAAAACGTAGACAGGGATGTTCTCCATAATCCTTAATGAGGAGACATGTTTTTATTTCTCATTGCTTTTCCTACTTTGTATGCCTGCTGCCTTGTACTGCGCACACACAAAGCAGCCCAAAGAGCACCAGCACAGAGAGAGAGGAAAACAGTGCCACATTTTAGTAGATATGGCCCTCTTCTGCTCTCTCTCTTTCATGCAACGCTTTAGCTGGCGCGCTGCACTGCATTACCTATTAGTATATTTAGTAGATCTCTTCAAGCATGGTGAGTGGTCCCCGGGCACATTGTCACTTTCACCTTCTTGCCCTGCCTTACATATATTAGCTAAGCTAACATCTGGATATCAGCATTATACTTTGCTCTACACCCCTATGTTGCTACTTGCAACCCTCATGTGCCATTTTATAACCCGCATCCTTCTATTTCTACTTGCATCCCGTATGTACTGCTTTATAACCCCTATTATTTGAACAATCTGTCTATTGATCTCTCTTTAGTTGCCTGGTGTTTGTGTCACTTATTAATCCCTGTTTATTGCCATGGACAGCTTCACGGTTTTCATTAAACATTGTTTAAAACAAGCATACAATGACCTCACAACGTGGTCAAAGACCATGGTATGTTTCTTCCTTTGGTGTGTTGGCCGTGTCAAGGGCCATGGTATGTTTCTTCCTTTGGTGTGTTGGGCGTGTCAAGGGCCATGTCATGCCACTTCCGCTACTCCTGTGACTTTGAAGAACATTTGCATCACTTGATTGGTGAAAAGAAGATATTCCTAGGTATTTAATTCCCTCGTGTCTGTTGCACCAGGAGGGGAGAAGAGTTTTCCGAGGAGTGAGACTTTTCAAATCAGATTTTCGCACATATACAACGAAGATACATTTTGTGCCGTGCCATTGACTTACATGTTCAGCACATTTAACAAACCGCTTAATAGTTAGTTTAGACCTAAGCACATCACAACCAGCATTAGTAGCATTTCGGTTTGGTCTTCTATTAATTTGGTTTAATAATATTAATATTGTATGTTCTGTTGAGCTGTGTGATTATTTTTATTCCAATATACATTCAGTTATAAGTAAGTAGTACATTTTGGTCGACATTAGCAGTAAAACAGTAAGTAGTCCAAGCTGTTTATATACAGTTAAATAGAACTGCATAGAATCATAATTTTAGCTCTGTGAGTCTTCTGGGTCAAGTGTGGTCTTAAATGACTAAACAGCTCACTGTGACAATTTATTAACATGTGAATAAAACGTCCAAGTATGGCAAGCCCCTGTTTTTAGGTTTGTTAAATACAGGGCTACATACAGGATCGCCCTGGCAGTGCCCGAAGGGCTGGTCTAACAGGTCAGTCTGTGTGATGTTGTTTGGCTCTATGTGGGGCTGTTTTATGGTCTGGTGGACGATTTGGTTTTATTTCATACTACCACAAACATTGCCTGCAGCAAGCACAAATGCTAAAAGTCACCCATATCTTGCAAGATATATGTATGGCTTGCCTTGATTTGCATATGTGCTGCTTTTTCAGATATCTGATTCACTAATAGTGGCCACTTTTATTTTCGTGCCTGGGACTATTTTCTGCCCCAGTGCAACAACGGTAATATATAGGGAAGCTGCCTATTGCATACCATTGGTTGGCTTCATTGTCACTCTCATTTCCTTGCATCTCTTTCACAAGACTGTGAGTCATTAACTTCTGCTTCTTCTGTTTGCCCCCCCCCCCCAGAACATGACCAAAGCACTTGTGTCCTTCCACTGCTCCCTTTTCAGGTACTACTTCAGGTACTACTTTTTCTTTTTGTTTAAGCACTTAGCTAGAGTGCATGTCTTTTCCAGCATTGTTCCTTGTGTGCTCTTTCCCCTTCACCACACTCCTGTTACCGTTGACATCCACATGTGCCTCTCCCCCTCTCCTGGCTATGCTTTTTCGGCCATGTGGTTCTCCCTACCCAGTTCTATGTTGTGTTCTGTGATCAGTTTGCAGCCCGACTCGCCTGAGCCCTTCATCTTCTTTCCCCCTCCTGCACCCTCTGTATTTCTTCTCACCACCCACGCCCTCTATGTTTCTTCGCTACCCTGCCCTCTGTGTTGCTTCGGGCTCCCGGCCCGCCCGGCCCTGTGTTGCTTTACCCTCTGTGTTGATTTGCTCCCCCCGCCTGCCCTATGTGGTGCTTGGGCCCCGTCCATGTTGTTTCAACTCACCAACCCACTTCCTTCCTCTGTCCTTCTATTTTATCTCTCCTGCCTGCCCTATTTTTTTTCTTTTCGGCAAGCATAAAAACATTACATGTAAATAGCATGGATATGTATTTGAATGGAAGAAGGAACAGTACAATAATATTGGTTGAGGTTAAAAGGTCAGGTGACAGGGGAACTTTCAAGCCAAACCTAAATATCGATGTAGGTTGGGGGAGCTAGGTGGCGCTTGACCTTAATGGCCGCGCTGTAGTCCGACTCCTGCCGACCCGGGCGGTGTATTACCCCCATCCTTGCAGGACAAATTAGCCACATCCATCACGGACGAGCAGCGGAACGTCTAGTGCTGCTGCGGACCAACTTTGGAGGCTCTCTGACGCACAGGGACGGAGCGGGGCGACACTGAAGCTGGAAGCGAGATGGCGGGGCGAAGGTGCTGGAGCGCGGGCTGGCAGCTCCAAACTGCGCGAGGCCGGGGATTCACGGGCCTAATCGCGTTGCTGCCGAGATTGCTGCGAGCTGGGGAAAGCGAGGACGAGCGGCCCAGGGAGGACGGACCCTCGGCGGATAACACACTGCTGTGAGTGCAACCACTGGAGGGGCAACTACTTGAGTTGGAGAGCTGGGAGAGGCGGGAGAGGCGCTGCGGGTGGCCTGCGGCCTAGTACTTGAAGTGGAGCACTGGGGCACTACAAAAGTGAAGGAGGTGGAGGAGACACATTGCCTGGGCAGAAGGGCCTGCCGAGGGTGATCACTGCTGAGTTCACCAGCGCGCAGAGGACACTAAATGCAGCGGCGGCACTGAGGACACTGGCACTGCTGGGCTGGCTGCTGGACGCCATTTTGAGGGGGAGCTGTTGCGGCCTATCCATTGGTGGCGCGAGGCTGGGACAACGCTTGTTTTTCCAGTGGGGGTTGTGGCTGTTCTGGGACACTGGGAGGCCATACTGCGGACTTGCTGAATTACTACTGCCCTAAGAGCCAGACTAGGGAAGGGTGAAACCCGGACCAGTGGAGCTGCATCGGAGTGTGGAGGAAGGCGCCGAGAGCGGAAGGGTTTCCCTACTGCGGCCTCCACGATATTCCCACGCGGGGCGCGCTTTGGCCCCCCTGACAGCACATCATGGGGCGTACGGAGCCCAAGCTGGCAAAGTTATCTTTTGATGCCAGAAAGACGGCCGGCTCCAGCTCCAGAGATCGCACTGACCCAGACCCCACTGAAACGCGCAAGGATGATTGGAAGGCGCTCTTGGTGAGCATGCAACAGAGCCTCACCTCTATAGACTCCAAAATGGATGCCAAGAATAACCGGCTGGACAGGTGGTGGAGAAACTGGATCAGCACGAGGAACGATTGAAGGATGCGGAACACAGAGTGTCGACATTGGAAGACGGAGCAGGCACCACAAAACAACATATACTACAGATGGATAAGCTAGTGAAAGTCATTGGGGATAAAAATGAGGAGTTGGAAGCCCGCTCCCGAAGAAATAACGGTAGACTACTAGGCCTAGCCGAATCGACCAACACTGGCAGGCTGGAGGACTTTATGGATCGCCTGCTAGGGGAACTATTCAAAGACTCTTTTTCCGCCCACATGTCGATTGAGAGGGCGCATAGATCCTTGGCGGCGCGACCTCCACCGGGGACCCCACCTCGGCCTGTGATTATGCGATTTTTAAATTATCGTGATCGAGACACTGTGCTGCGCCTGGCCCGAGAGAAAGGGGAAGTACGCTATGACACCACCATTCTGTCGTTCTACCCGGATTTCACACAGGCAGTGCAGGAAGCCCGCCGAAAGTTCGCGGTGGTAAAGAAAAAATTGCAGGCCAAAGAGATCACATACGCCATGCTCTACCCTGCGAGACTGAAGATCAACCACTGGGGGAATCAGCACCTCTTAAATTCTCCCCAGCAAGTTGAAGACTATCTAAAGCGGGACCGCAGCGCTGAACTAAGGGAGGAAGCCACCCGAATACGATCCAGATCCCACTCGCCCCTGTCTGACCCTGGCTGACGGCGTGCTCCGGTGGCGTGCTCCGGTGGGGGCAATAGGAATCTTGAACTGTAGAAACTCCTAGCTGTTGTTCCGAGATGGTGATGTATATTCTTTGTTCGTTTAAAGGTTGAAATTGACATTGCCGCCTGGGCACTCACCGTCGTCCCGTCATTGGAGTGCTCTGAGGTTTCGGAGGACCAGATGGGTGAAATAGTATGGTAGAGTGAAGCGCGGGAGCCTCTAGTGGTCCCCTCTGGAGGGCATTCCCCTGACTTAGAGTTTGTAATCGGGTTGTGGGGGTACCTATGGATGTTATTGAGTTGTATGGCTGGAGGGAGAGGGAGGGACATTCCTGGCTAGTTGGGGGAGCCGGTGCGGGTGGAGGTAGGGGAAGGGAAGGGAGGGCACGAGCACACAGGGGTATTGAGCAGGGCGGGTATGTTAATAGCAAGTGGCTGATTGAGTTGTGTATGAAACATGGCCCATAGTACAGGAATTCAGAATGGTCTGAACGTAATGACATGGAATGTTAGGGGACTCAATTACCCTAGAAAGCGGAGGCAGGTATTGAGTTATATAGAGCGCCATCAAGTACACATTGCCTTGTTACAGGAGACGGACCTCCCACATGGAGGGACATCCCCGTTTGCCACAGGCTGGGCCTCTCACAGATGCTTTGCGTCCTACTCCAGTTACTCCAGAGGAGTTGCCATACTCGTCAGGAAAGGGGTGAGGTTTGCTCTGGGAGGAATGGACACTGATCCGGAGGGACGGTACTGCTTGCTTTGGGGGAGGCTGAATTCTCAGGACGTTGTGATTGCAAATTTTTATGGCCCTAATATAGATGATGTACACTCCCTTCCTGTACTAAGAGGCAAGCTTAACACACTGGGAATCACCTATGTGATTTGGGGAGGGGATTTTAATACTGTTATAGACCCTAGGCGTGATCGTTCTAATGCTGTAGCAGCACATTACACTATCGCACAACGCACGTTGTAGGACATATTGGAGTCTGATTACTTACTAGATGCATGGCGGCACCTCCACCCTGCTAAAAGAGAAGGGACACACCACTCTGCAGTGCAGAACACATGGGCTAGATTAGACTATGTGCTGGTAACAAGGGGCATGTCACATTGGATATCCAAAGCTTTACACCTGGCCCGAATGTACTCAGACCACTCCTCGGTAATTGTGACACTGAACCCTTCGGTGGATCTTTCCCCCCTTACGGGTTGGCGATTGAACCCGCGTCATTTGCAGGATGCAGTGTTCAAGGCGGAGTTGGAGCAGGACATCAAGGACTTTTTTGCTAGGAACATTGACTCGGTGGACAGCCTAACGACGGTGTGGGAGACGTTTAAGTTGACAGTCCATGGGTGGTGCATGGACAAAGGGGGGGTATACTTCGGGACCTCAGACGGGATCTGCAAAAATTGGAAGTGGAACTGAAACTCTGGGAAGGGATATTGGAGCTGGCGGGGATACGGGGGAACTTTGTGCTAAATTAAGAGAGAAGGTATCTGCTTATGAATATGCAGCGGATAGGGAGAGCAAATTTCGAGGGAAACATCATAAGGCCCGGGTGTATGGGGAGGGAGATCGACCGAGTAGGGCACTTGCTGGTGCGATACGGGCCCCTAGGTTTCAGAACTATGTAATAAAACTGCAAGATGAACAGGGATATGTGCGGAGGGATCTCCCAGACCAAATGGATATCATGGTGAGATTGTATACACCGCTTAACACATTGCAGAGGGGCGCCCCATTAGACCGGAAAGACTATCTGGGTGATGTAGCATTGGCGTGGCTTGGGGACACACAGCGCAGGTTCTTATCACTTGACCTGGAGGTCGATGAGATTACGGAAGCCATTATGACCATGTCGTCTGGAAAGGCACAGGGATCTGATGGGCTTCCTATAGACTTTTATAAGACCTTTGTGTCTACCCTTGCACCCATACTGAAGGCTGTGTTCTATGAGGCACTGGAAGAGGGCTGCTTGCCGACCACCATGAGGGAGGCATAGATAATGTCCTTACTAAAGCCCGGCAAGACACCGCTCCTGTGTGATTCGTATAGGCCATTATCACTCCTCACTAGTGATACAAAAATCCTAGCCAAAGTACTGGCAACGCGGCTTAATTTACTCTTAGAAAAACTAGTATTACCTGACCAGGCGGCCTTCGTGCCCCATCGGGCGACAGCTCACAATTTGCGAACGCTATTTGCTGTTCTGCAGGACATTGACCCTAAGAGCGCGGCGGTGGCGGTCTTCTTGGATGCCACCAAAGCATTCGACTCGGTAAAATGGGACTACTCCTTCATATGGGGATGCCCTTTTCTTTTGTCAATTGGGTTCAGCTACTATACACGCAGCCATGTGCCAGTGTCCTCCTGAATGGCTCCAGGTCTGCGAGCTTTCCAATAGCCAGGGGCACAAGGCAAGGGAGTCCACTCTCCCCAGCCCTAGTTGCCTTAGCAATAGAGCCCCTGGCTGCGACGCTGCAACAGCACCATAACCACAGAAGCCTCATATACCCTGCCGGACAGCTGCTAGTATCGCTCTATGCCGACGACATAACGCTGTATGTCCACAAGCCACAAGATAATCTCAATCCGATACTGAGGGAAATCACCAAGTTTGGGGTGGTGGCTGGAGTGCAGATAAACTGGGGCAAGTCGGCGGTATTGCCTCTGACCGATCACACCCGACCTCACCAGTTGGATTACCCACTGCGTGGGAGTCAGATGACTTTAAGTATCTGGGCATTCAGGTCACCAGGGATAGGGACGCTCTATTGAGACTTAATTACGGGCAGGCCATGGATAAGGTGACAGATAACATCTCCAAATGGATCAGGCTACCCCTCTCGATGGCAGGGAGAATATCATTGATTAAAATGAACATACTTCCGAAGTTCTTATACTTATTCATAAACATTCCGAATCGCCCGGGAGCATTCTTTTTCCATTCCTTCCACTCACAGTTGGTGCACCATATCTGGGGGGGCAAGCAAGCACGACTGAAGCTGACTACACTTATGTTGCCGTACCGTCTGGGAGGATTCGACGTCCCTAACTTTGAACAGTACTATTATAGTGCGCAGGCACATTTTGTGGTATACTGGTTTCACCCACCCCCGTATATGCCTCACCTTGCAGTCAAGGACGGATACATGGCCCCTGTCCCGACGTCTGAATATGTGTATAAGCCTTCAAAGGCGCGGAATGTAGATCCCTCCACAGTGGACTGCACAGTCCGAGCGTGGAACTGGTTAGCGAAAGCAGAGGGTGTACAACTGCTGTACTCCCCCAGAGTGACCCTGCGCCACTGTCCGCTAGTACCTGTCATGGGTGAAAAAATTTGCCAACGGATATTTGCCAGGTTGAAGTTGGGGACATGGGGAGACCTATACCTTGGGGGGAAATTCCGCACGAAAGAGCAATTTTTGGGGGAACAGGCATACTCTTTCATGGAGATGTTTCTGTACACGCGCATTAGGCAAAGTGTCAAAGCTCTAACTCCGGAGTTCCCGCAGGAACCGGAGACATTCACGTCACTACACCTAATGTTGCAACCTGAGGCTCCTGTACATGTTGTTTCCCTACTGTATAAATGGGTGCGTTGCGCCCCACTAGCTCACCCTGTTCGAGCTCGCCGGGAGTGGGATGGAGACCTGGACAGTCCTCTGACGGATGAGCAGTGGGAGGCGGCCTGTCTCCAAATGGAGGCTATATCTGGTAACTGCAGGCTTAGGTTGGTACACTATAAGTTCCTTCACTGACAATACCGTACCCCGGAGCGATTGCATAGGACACACCTTAGAGAGGACGACAGATGTCTGAGATGTGGGCAGGGAGGGGCGGACTTTATGCATTTGGCCTGGAGCTGCCCTCGCGTAGCCGCATTCTGGGGGGAAGTATTCGCAGGGTTAACTAGCATGATAGACTTGGCGCTATCCCCGACTCCCCTCAGGGCCCTGTTAGGGGTGATGAATGACATACAAACATCGCACAAACAATTCCTTGCACTCAGTATCCTCCTAGCGAGACGACTGATAGCATGCAGGTAGGGTAGAAGCAGAGCCCCTAAGTTTAAGGACTGGCTCCACGACATGTCCGTTTGGCAGGAATATCTGCAGGAGTACGCAGAGCAACTACCGCTGAAGTCACAGCCTAGGGACATATGGGGCCCCTTGATAACCTACTTACTAAGGCAGGACAGCAGTGAGGAGGGACCTGAAGGAAGCATGCAAGAGGAATGAATGGAGTGGGCCGGGGGACTGGTATAATGTGAAATGGATGGGCGAATGAGGGAAGGTAATGGAAAAGGGAGGAGCAGGGGAATGGGTGCGGATCATCATGGCCTATTGGAAGAGGGCCCAGAGACATTTTCTCACTTGGCGAGCAGACATCTGAATATTGACTCAATACCACAGCTGATTTGCAGGACTGTGCTACTCCAAGTGTGCAGGGAGGGGGGGGGGGTGGATGTTGAGTTTGGTGGGAGGGGTAAGGGAGGAGACAGGCTATGGGATGCTTGTTTATGTGAGTAATTGAATTGGACGGATAAATTGCCTCATTTGAGAGTGTATGTCACCTATCTATATGCAATAAAGGTTTTTGAAACTTAAAAAAAAAAATAGTGGTGTTGTCAATACTAATCATTAGATTAAGGTGTGTCTGCATCAAAGGAAGAAACAAAGCAAAAAGAGAAAACCAGAAAAAGAAGCGAGAGAACGAGAGTTAGAAGAGATTGAGTTAGAAGAATTGAAAGAAAATGAGTATCAGAGAATTAAAAAGTGAAAGGAGAGAGAAAATAAAATCTAAACTAACCTATGCATGTGAACAATTTCACATTTTCTATTCAAATTTTGTAGAACTTGGGTTTTGTGGTGATATTTAATTATATCACCAAAGGGGGGATTGATGGAGCGAGGTAAACAAAATATTTTTGTACCCCTCCAGAATTGATATTTCTTACTAACACTGTAATATTTTAATATTTTTTTGGTGTGGACTAATCAACCAATTGCATTTTTTTATAAACACAAACACGCGGGCAACCAACTGGTTATGGCAAAACCTTAACATGTTATTAACGGAGTATTACAAATAAAGTAAATTTGTATGTTTATGTTGCTTCTGTGAATTGTAATGTGGTAAAATAGTTGCGGGTATGGTCAAGATTGGTAACAAAACACTGCTTTAAATGTTGCTTCCGCAAGGAAATACTAATGGGCTCTCTGGGTTAGAGGGTGGTAAACACAAGGGTTTCACTTTTATATCATTTCTGCATTTTAATTTCTGTTATGTTTATCCTTATTTAATTCCATGCGGGCCTATTAGGCCAAGTTTCCAAAATGGCCACTGAAGGGGGTGTTGGGAAAGCGCAGGCGAATGCGAAATGGCCTGAGAGCAAGAAGTCGTGTTAAGGTCCAGAAGCATGTGACCGGGACAATGCTGGAAGTGTGAAGAGGTCACAGACAGTGCCACCAGAGACTCTGCCAAAGTGCCTTGGATGATGAACCTGGGAACGGTGGAAGAAAAAGATATATCTAGGTCACACAATGGCCCTGATCATGCTCGACCTTAGTGCAGCTTTCGACACCGTAGCACACTCCATCTTGCTGCGGTGTCTGAAGGAAGCTGGGGTCACTGGTCATGCGCTGTGCTGGCTACAGTCATTCCTCTCAGAGAGATGCTTTCAGGTTCAGCAAGGGGCATGTCCCTCAGCGGAAATGCCATTAGATCAGGGAGTGCCTCAGGGCTCTGCTCTGAGCCCCACTCTTTTTAATCTTTATATGGCCTCTCTGGCAAAAGTGGTACAATCATTTGGGGTGGAATTGGTGTCGTACGCTGACGACACCCAGCTGCTGATCTCCCTATCGCAGAACACCTCCAACACTCCTACCAACTTCAAATCCTGCATGCAGGCACTGGGAGAGTGGATGGACTCCCACTGCTTAAAACTCAATGGCTCTAAAACAGAGGTGCTGGTGGTGGGGGGAAAAAGCGATAATTGGTCAGCTGAGTGGTGGCCTTCATGCCTGGGTCCCACTCCTACCCCCTGCGAGGAAGCGAAGAACTTGGGAATTTGGATGAATCCCTCCCTCTCGTATGATGGCCACATTAGGCGTCTTGTGGGCAAATGTTTTGGAGTTCTAAAGACCCTAAATAAAACTTTAGACCTACTGCCCTTAGCGGCCAGAAGGACTTTAACACAGGCACTGGTGACCTCGCGGTTGGACTATGGAAATGTACTGTTCCTGGGGGCAACCGAGGGCAGCCTAGGTCGCCTCCAAGTCATCCAGAACTCCGCCGCCAGGCTGGTGTTGAGAAGACCTAGGAGAGCCAATTCGCAGAAGGCGCTGGATGCGCTGCACTGGTTGCCTGTGAAGAAACGGGTGCGGTTCAAGTGCCTCCTCTTCTGTCATCGGATTGTCTGGGATAGGTCGCCCGCATATTTAAAGGACCTAGTCAGCCGGTATGAACCTTCCAGGACCCTCCGGTCGGAGGGGACCGGACTGCTGACAGTCCCCAGGACGAGGAAGGCCAGAGTTGGTGGACGTTCTTTTGCTCTCCACGCAGCTCAACAATGGAACAAACTTCCCTTGGCCATGAGACTGGAGAGCAGTGAAGCTCGGTTTAGGGCCTTGCTGAAAACTCACTTATACACTGCATAGACCATCGGATCTCTCTCTTGCTGTTCCATTGTTAGCTTCAGCGCGGGGACATGCCGCGATGGCATTACTGAGCGCTTTACAAGCTTTTTTATTATTATTATTATTATTATTAAAAGCGCATGGGAACCCTTTTTGGCCTTTGTGAAAAAGGAGAATATTGTGTCGCCGTCCCAAACTGGTTTAGACCAAGAATCTTATGTCATGATTGTCAACACCCCTTTGAACGGACCAATCCCGTAAGTTTTAGCCCCTCCAAATTGTAACTATTTTGTGTAGTTAGTTAGCGCAGGGTATAAATGGGACTATGCTCCTAATGTGGTAAATAAGCATGGGCTGAAAATTCGTTCCGCTCGAGAAATTTGCGGATTTTTGGCAATTTCGCGTTCCGCGAATCGGGCGAAATTGCCAAACAATCCGTAATTCGCAAGTTTGCAAATTTTTTTTGCTTGTTCGCGCTTCAAAAATACAATCTGCGATGACTGACCTTGATTCTGAGTTTGGCGAGTTGATTTCCTCCCGCGAACAAGATGGTCGCGCCCAAAAACGACCACATGGGTAAGTTCGCGGTAGCCACACTGAAAAAACCCTCGCGAACACGCCAAAATAAAAAAATTCGCAAGTTCGCACAAATTCGTGGATTTCGAGGAACGCGAATTCGCAGAACGCGAATTCACAAATTTCACCCATACTTAGTGGTAAGGTTATGCGAGGCAATGCGAGCGAATGCAAGACTCTGCACGGCAATGCTATTCTGTCGGATGCTGTTAGAGACTTTACCTATATGGACTTTTGAGACGGACTGATAAGACGAGGAGGTAGAGGGATAGTCAGTCAGCTTGGGGAGTCCTTTCTGTGACCTGCGGTCCATCTACCTTTCCATGGTGGTCCCTTTTAATACATGCGCCCACGGCCAGGGTAAATGTTTATTCTTTGTTTTCTAAAATTTCCTTAATCTTTGCTTAAAATGCTTAAATATTTTCTGAAATGTATGCAGAATTGTTATTCTAATGTAATTGCCGAAGAAAAGAAAGACAAGATTTATTGCTTGACTCTTTAGATAAATTTATTGTTTAAACTAAAAAAAAAAAAAAAAAAAAAAAAAAATCCATGTAGGTTAAAGACTGTCCAACTCCACTCTGTGCTGCTGCCAGGGCAAAACACCACACATTTTGTTATTTTCTGAGACACTTTAATAGCTTTACAATGTCATGTGCGTGCCCGTAAAAGTTCAAGCTCATGCAGCAGGATAAATAAGCAAAATGATCACAGCTGCGTGAAAGGCAAGCACTTTTTTTGTGGAAGCCCAAAACTTGTGCCCAATCAAAACATGTACTCCTGGCTTCCAACACGTGGGCGGAGCCAAAATTCCTCTCTGGTGTTTCTCACATTATGGTGACTGTGACTGCTGCACTGTCAAGCCAGACGAATAACAAATCGCTTGTATCATTTTGTAGGTGTGTGCATGCTTCATGCGTCCATCTACAAAATGACAACTGGTCGAATCACTGACTTTTCTTCCTTTTTGTTTTAAAGCCATGTTGTACAGACATCATTAATGACATCACTGATGACATCACTGGTGACATCATCATAATGAATATACATATCTTATAGCCTTTGTGGTTTGAAAATGATTTACAAGCTACACTTAAAACCGATTTTCTATCACCACTTGAGTGGTAATGAACATAACCTTTTGCAACATGAAGGACACAAACCACATATGTGAACTCACCCACATTTAGTATATGTTTTCCTCTTTTTACCATTATTTAGCTGCCTAAGGGAGCAAATCATCCTATGGATGCCCAAGAGTATCAGGAAGTGGCTACGAGTTCTTCCTAATCCATTGTTTGGGGCTTCTTTGCAATCCCTCCAGCACAGAAGAAAGAGTCAGCAAAGGTGGCACACGCACCCTTTGCCACTATAACTTTTCCAAAGGTAGTGGAGGAAATGGTTAATTGGAACATCTAGAATGAGAAAACATCTGAATGCTTGGCACACTACTCAGTGCAATTATGCCAAGAGAAGGTATAATGGAGACGAGGGAGCCTCCACCTTATCTGATCCACTCTGGACTCTACAGCTTGGCAATAGTCTTCTAGTAGAAGTTGTACCTTTTACATGTTAAAATGTGTCTTAAAATGGATTGGTTAAAAGAGGGTTCAAAAGGCCCCAGAAGAAAACAAGACAGCAACTAGACGATGAGGATGTCAACCATCCTAAAAATGAAGGTAACCATACCTTACCTTAGATGGAAGCATTTCCCTATCAAGTGCTTTCACAGACACTAATTTCTGAAACGTTGTAATTTGATTTAATAGTTACCTCCATGTATAACGCCCCAACCCCCACCAGATAGACATCCATGAACCTGCGCAAGGACTGAATTGAGTTATGTCATGAGTTGTTTTCCTACGGCCTTTAGACAAAAGTATAGAACGCTCTAGGCACTGACCGTCTTCCTGTTCCCATCACAGTGTCATACATCAAATTTCCCAACACAGAGGAAGACCTTCAGCTAAAGACAGCCCCAAAGAAGATTGAAACACGTCAGCGTTATGAAGAGGTAGTGAGGGTGAGGGTGAGGGAGTACGAAATTGAAAGACAGGATAAGACTGTTTGTTAATCATCCCACCCCTTGGCCAACTGAGTTCCTTAAAACGAATGATAAAGGGAATGTAATCATTCAATTGGAAAAGATTAATGTTTGTTGTACATCTTTTTCTGTATATAAAGCGTATAATGGAAACATCTGAATGTATATGTCCTTGGGAAATTGTGATAATTTAATATCTTTATGATTTGAGCATTTGTACTTTTTTAACATAAAAGTCTGTTTCGCAATAGTGTATTAACAAGGCATTACGTATACCTTAGTCTGTTTTTGACTATTAAGGAAAAAAGAGATCCCCAGTGGGTAGGTAATAAAAGTATTTTGAAGTTGTTGTAAGTAACTGATTACATATACCCAGTGTAAGTATGTGGGATATTGAAATGGATTGGAACAATCTATGGTTGTTGGGGGCACTTTATGTTTGAAACATTTGTTGGGATCCCAGACCGTAATTAATGAACTGGATAAAAGCCTGCATTGTATTTCTACTCATGTGGGCAAAACCACCCAGAGCTCTTATTTCCCTGGGGGCCTTAGGCAAAGGACGAATAAAGGAATCTATATATAAATTAAGGCACTGAACCACAAAAGGAGGAATAATGTATCCATTTGAACACTTTGTCAGGCATTGCTCATTACTTGCGTTCAACTAGGTTTGGCCTTGCTAAAATCATGAAGAGGCATGGGATCAAATAGGTCTAGAGATCGTCTCAGCCATCCCAATCCTCATTAAATCAATTATAAGGTCCTCCCCTCAATTAGGGAAGTGTTCATAATCTACCCACCAGTAAAAGAGTCAAATGAGATCAGTATCCTCTTTTAGTAATGACCTTTCTCCAGGGTGTAGGACTTCAGACTCTCCCGAGGTAAGGGACACCAGCAGCACACTACCTTTCCCAGCAAGACTAGTTTTGAGGATAAGATATGCAAACTGGTTCCCACAGTTCACCAATTTTACATTTTGGGAGGAAAATATTCAGACAGAGGCAGGAACAGCTGGGAGAAACATTTACTTCCATCATCAAGGCTGGTTCAGTAGAGCCGGTGGGCAATTTTTTTAAACAATATCTAGCAAACCACTGGAATGTGATCCTAATTAAATCCCTAAAATGCTATCGCGTGTCATTGTTGACAGCTTTATGGCTAAGGAAGCGAGGTATATTTCCCTTCAACTTCACTGGTGGGTAAGTATTTCCAACCATGTTCGACATGAGAGCGTCCAGTGTGGAACAAACACAGAAACTCTGCCTCCATCTCCTGGGAGTCATATCCACAGTAGCGTCTTACGAGCTCAGGTACTCGGCAATAACTACACCACACATGGAGCATAATTTTACAAGTCTTTATCCCGCTGCGTGTAAATCAGAACTTAACATTCGAAGCCTGCATTCAACCCATCCCTCCAACACTTACGTCAGAGGCCGACGGTGTGAAGTGGGAACCTCAAGTTTTCCAGCATTCTTTATTTACATGACACTACAGTCACCAACAACAAACACTGCACCATGATGGACTTGACAGCATCCAAAATCCAAGATGGTTAGCTGCCACATAAAAAAAGGAAGCATAGAAGAGAAACACATATTGCATATGCTACTCTGAGACAAGTGTGGTGCTGTTTAAATGAAGCACACACCCCAAGTGTTGCTTGTTAACTGGGGAAGAAACAGGTACATGGATGGAGAGCCCAGCCCAAAAGTTAATGCTCGGATCATCCCACTAACCTCAGCCCCTGGTAACTCCACTACCAATAGAAGAGTGTGCATTGCTTCCACTTCTGTAAGGGGAAGAAAAATTACACTCTTTAGGTTTTGTACATGTCTCACACATTTGGCAGAGACTACATAAAGGTCAAATACAAGCATAAAAAAGAGACAACTCCAACCACTGAAGTTCCTCACCTTGACTTGCTTACTGCTGTACGTGCTCCTCAGCACAAATCAGGCCGCTGCCCGCAAGTCACCACCAGAAAGATGGAACCAATAGCCTGCGCCACAGGAAGGTGACCCAAGTATTAGTTTGATGCCTCTGGAGGAAGGGCGTCAGATTACTTGGGTTCTGGCTCTGGTTCAATTTCCGGTAAGCCTCTTTAAAGGGCCACTTGAGAACTATCTCAAAGAAAAACATGAAATATGTAGCTGACAAAGGAACATAGGCTATTACGGTTTTCTCCTAGAAAGGAGAGAGTCTAAGCCAAGGGACTACCCTACTATTTTGTACGTCTTTGGGGTAGGGGGGGGCTTTCCCTCTGAGGTAGGCTAGCCTCCATCTTGAGGAGGTCTTAAACATATATGTAGAAGGTCCGGTTAAGAGTTGCATCAACCTACAAGCATCACCTGCAGCAAGGCTCTCCATAACACACTATAAGTCACAGCAGGACATTTTACAACCACGCTCTGTGAAAGCAGCCAAAATCAAAATGCTTTCAGCTGTATATAGTTATCTGGTGCTCCGCAAATACTTTACTGCTTTAAAAAATGTTGCTTTGCTAAAACAATAATGGTAATTTCGCAATGCCAGCATTGGGTGTCAAGTACGCCCAACAGCTATTTAATCATAACACAATGCATGCATTCTGTCTGAGTGACTGGTTTGTTTCAAAGGTCTGCTCTAGCTGGTTCAGGCTGAACCCCGATATTATCAGCCGTGGGAAAATGTACAGCAGGTTTTTACTCGCAATATTGTGCATGTTGCAATCCATTAAGGATTATAGTTCTACAAAAATAGCCAATACATTCTAGAGTGCATTCACTTTTCTGCCGACTATTATGATTTTTGTGGGTTATAATATTTCATACTACTCCCATAGCAACTTAAAAACGATATCACTCTTATTATCTCCGACATGTTGAGAATACATAGGCACATTATTGACTTTTTAAGGTGTTTGAGAGTCAGCCAACGAAAGGACAATACAACTGTTGAATGTAGATCCAATTTATTATATATACTGCGTGAGCCTGGATATAAGAATCAACAGATGGTTAATCAACACCAAAACAGTATTAAAATATTCATTGATCAATTAAAACACTTAGCCTGCATACATATATTCGGGCCGCCATCTAGTGTCCTCAACAGTGAGCTAAAAAATATGTACATTTTAGGTCTAGGTTGACAGTGCAGCTGCCAAACAGATGTTTTACTAACAATATATTTAAAGGCAGCATTATGCCCACCTCGTTCAGCCCTTGGCTTTTTCATCCTCTTTTAGTCTTTGGCTTGAGACTTTGTCATTCACAGCTTGACTGAACTCAAAGAAGTGTTTCTATGCCATGTGATGCTATTGGTTGTGAGGGTGCATATTCTGCCTTCAATGCAGTAGTGGCATAAACTGCATGATGGAAAACTTCATAACTATAAGCCTATAGTCTCACCACCACCCTTCACCTTAACCTTTTTCTCGTTTTCAGTTCCTCTGGCCCTCTCATGCCTTCCTTCATCTTTACCATCTGCGCTCCGCATCTGGCTCTTCTCTTGTTTCTTCTTCCTGCTCCTCCCTCTTTGTTCTATGTTGTTCCTCTTTCCAGCTGTCCACCCCATATTCTTGGCAACTTTTCATCAGTGCTGAATGTTTTAGATATTTTTTTGCCTTTTGTTTTTTAACTTTCCTAGAAACCAAAATCTATTTTGAAGCCTCCTTCGCCTTCAGTACTGACCTCTTTTGGTTTCGATGTCAAATGAAGTCAGGAAGGCAAAAATACTTCCTTATAGTCCTTCCTTTTTTGTCACAGAAAATAAAAGAGGCCTATAATGATGGCTCTCTATTAGCTGACCATGACGAGAACTGATCTGAGTGAACTAACCTCCTTGGTAGGCTTCATTTATAACAGAGTTGCAACTTTGATTGAGTGGACTGCATGCCATATTCTGAGACTTGGGGTAGTGTTACATGATCTACATCTTTTAGAACTTGCACTTTTCAGTGCTTATTTTGTAGTTCATTTCCTGCGGGGCTGCATGTACTCCAAGAAGAACCTAATCAAGCTGTTGCTTGGTGGTCACAAACAACAGAATAGTCTCACTGTAATTAAAAGAGTATCTTATTAGTCTTTTGACCTTGACTTTGGTCTACTGAAAGTTCTCAGTTGTGATGGGAGGACAAAACTGAGTCATTTGAGCCTATAAAGGACAACTTGCGGCATGAACTTGGTTATGTATCTGGACCCTTCTTTCACTCTAGCTGATCGAAAGTAACTATTGTTCAGATCCATTTTAGGAAGAAACTTGCTCTGTGTAGATGAGCTAGAAGAACAAGTCTACAGGTACCAGTTCTGGATGTGCTCGCAAGTTCCCATTAGTTTCTACACGCAGGACACACAACAAGGTACCTAAGTCAACTAAGGAGAGAGTTCTGGAATCAACAACAAGTAGAATGAGTGTAGGGCATTTCTTCTACCATGTTCCTTGCAGAGAACTGGATCCAGCACACCGTGTTTATGATGTCCCATTGACAGGTATAAATGCTTTTGTGTGATCCCCTACTTGTATGCTTACAGTGGGTGCATCAGTTTGATTTCCTTGTGCAGTTGATCATGTACACATAATCATCATCAATCTCACTGCTGGAGGTGGAAAATAGCACCTGAGATTTCTCTGGTGCTGCTTCTTGCCCATGGTGTTTGTCAGGCGGGTTTGTTTTTCTGTGTCCCTTTCTTCCAAGCATGTTTTCCGTCACTAGCTCTGTCCATGCACACTAGAAATGGTTTTCCTTTCCACATGGCTAAAAGAGCTGTCCCATTGCGGGGTACTGTACTTCCTGTGTATAGTCATGTACCCACCGGAAGTATTTTGGCTCCACATGTGGCTTGTGTCCAGCTCTTGCTTGATTTCCGGGCTTCTAATTTATTTTTGTTTTATGGTAAAGTTTCTTGCAGGGACCTCAGGGACCTCTCTCTCTGCTCTGTCATCTGCCCTGTCCATTTGTAGTTACAAATGGGGGTGGGGTCGCACACTACTCACACACCGGCGGTGTCGCCCCTAAGGACTCTGGTCAATGTAGTAAAGTGTTTGCGATGCATCATCTTTCGATCTTCTGCTATCTTCGCTGTCTTCGCCATCCCTGGACACGTGTTTCGGGGTATTACCCCTCATCAGCAGGGATAGGCCGTGTACTGGGGTTGCCGATGGCTGCCAATATCTGCCAGGTATAGTACCACTCAGGCGCGTAGGTGCGGGATCCCAGGCTCGTCAGCCCGCTGCTCAAGGGAGCTTTAAAGTTACAAATGGGGGTGGGGTCGCACACTACTCACACACCGGCGGTGTCGCCCCTAAGGACTCTGGTCAATGTAGTAAAGTGTTTGCGATGCATCATCTTTCGATCTTCTGCTATCTTCGCTGTCTTCGCCATCCCTGGACACGTGTTTCGGGGTATTACCCCTCATCAGCAGGGATAGGCCGTGTACTGGGGTTGCCGATGGCTGCCAATATCTGCCAGGTATAGTACCACTCAGGCGCGTAGGTGCGGGATCCCAGGCTCGTCAGCCCGCTGCTCAAGGGAGCTTTAAAGTTACAAATGGGGGTGGGGTCGCACACTACTCACACACCGGCGGTGTCGCCCCTAAGGACTCTGGTCAATGTAGTAAAGTGTTTGCGATGCATCATCTTTCGATCTTCTGCTATCTTCGCTGTCTTCGCCATCCCTGGACACGTGTTTCGGGGTATTACCCCTCATCAGCAGGGATAGGCCGTGTACTGGGGTTGCCGATGGCTGCCAATATCTGCCAAGTATAGTACCACTCAGGCGCGTAGGTGCGGGATCTCAGGCTCGTCAGCCCGCTGCTCAAGGGAGCTTTAAAGTTACAAATGGGGGTGGGGTCGCACACTACTGTCCATTTGTAGGATGGTGTCAAGTTCAAAGGGTCTTTTGAGAAGCCAACTTCTGAATGAGTTCCTCTGTCACCATCAATGATGTAAAGGTGTATGGCCTCCTCATGACTGAATCAATTGAATGTTCAGTGTTTTATTAACTTCCTGAGGCAGATTGTGAACTCTCCAGTGGGTTCACATTTTACCCTCTGAGTTTTGGTAAAATTGTACTGATCATAGTCAACATCAGTCTTTGGGCCAAAGTGTTCATTGAGCATTTTATAGGCTGCTTGATGCAGATCTGTTCGGCCAGATTAGAAATGTTCCTATGCGTTTTCTGACATCTATTCTCTTATGTTTTGAGTAACCTCAAGTTTTTTGTCATCGCTTTCATCTATGACATCCAAGTCATTAAAAGGGTTCAACCACAATGCCCATATCCACCCAAATGTATGTCTACTAGACTTAATAAAAGCAGATGGTATTTTTAAGAAGATAAAGTATTCAATACAGGTTTAAATTCCTGTGCTGTGTGTATTGCTTTTATTTTAATCCGTAGGGATGTTTGTGGATAATATATGTTTTTGACATTTATTTAATTCCACTACTACTTGATGATCCAGTCTAGTGTGAGACCACTCACCCCAGATATATCTGTCCAGACGCAGAGTTTGCTTATTCTCACTCTGCAACAGAGATTCAATATGTCTTTCATGGCATTTTGTTGTTTCCTTTTTAGTTGTTTCCTTTTTACTTTAGCCTTGGCCTACCCTATGGTTGCCTCTGCCAACCGTTCTTTGTCTCAGGTGCCCCTTCCTCCATTCCCAAACCAAAATGGCTTTTATAACAGCGGCATGAAGAGAAAACCACAGGTCTCTACAGATGGATGCGCCCAGTACTTTCCATTGAGATGCCACTGAACATTCAATTCACACTGTTTCGTCTGCTGCCTCAATCTTATATAAGGTAAGAGTGGGCAGGGTTGCTTCTGCCAGCTTATGCACACATGGACACATGCAGTATGAAATGAAAAACTGTATTGAACATGAGGGACTATCTTTCATAATGCTTAATGCACTATGCATAGACATTCCGGTTTTCATTTTCTATTTGTTGTGAATTCAGGTGCTGTTAAGTGTTTTCCAATCTTTAAAAAGAAGAAAAAGTGGTTATCATTGATTATGTGCCCTCCCTCCCTGCCTATTTCATTTCCCAGCACTCAAGCTCCTCTTTCCAAAAGTCCAGTCCCACCCCATGTCGAGTATGTGCATGGATGGAGATATGGTTGCACCTCATTACGATTTGATTGTAGCACATAAATGGTTAGCGGTGAGCATTTAATATGCCTTGCTGCTACACTATTCTTCAGACAAATGAAGACAATCAACTGAATGAAGATGAAGGCTTAACGAAAGAGGCAATGTGTAAAGTATTTATGCAGCATCCTCAAACAGTAACACAGTAAAAACACCACAAAAGAACTCAAACTAGTTTAGAAAAATAGATTACGCTTTTATAAATATAATACAACAATAAACCAAAACAATACAAATTCAATAAGTAGAAGTCAAGATATGGATTTCTAGATATTAAAAGGGTCCATAGCACTTAGAGGCAAATAGCACCTCTGAGGGTTATCTGGTTATGTTGGACTGGGGCAGAGTCAAGAGTTCAGGCTATTGTGAAGGAGATTGGGCCATACACAGGAGCCACACAAGGCCCACCCTGAACAAAGTATGATCCTGGTCGCAACAGCAAGATGTGGTGTACAGCGGATCAATGTGTTGTAGTCGATCCCGCAGTCAAGGTGATGCGTCAATTTTCTCCATGCAATGATGGCAATGCGCCGACTCCGAAGATGAAGTGCCGAAGCTGAGATGCGTTGGTTCCGAAGCTGATGCGCCGGCTTTCTCCACGCAGTTGAGCGGATGCCTTGATTGTCTCTCACTCCAGTGGAAGCACTATGGCGGTTCAATGTGTTCGGTCTGGAGGAATGTGTTGGTTCAGAGTACAATGTGCAGGTTCTGTTCCCACAAGAGCGGCGATGCATTGATTCTGCTTCATGCTCCAGAGGATGTGTTACTTCCAAAGGAGCAAGTATCTGTATCCACTTCCAATAGGCCAGGCACAGAAGCAGAAGGTGATAATTTGATATCCCGAGTCTCAAAACAGGAGGCAAGCGAACATGCTCTTGGAGATCACTATGGGTTCAAGCAAGAGTCCAGTTCTTCCTCAGCAGGGACAAAGGGTAGCAGGCAGCAGGACAACACAGCAGAAAAGCAGTACTTCTAGAGGAGCATTCCAACAGAGTGGCAGTCCTTGTAGCGACAATGCAGTCCTTCTTCCTGACAAAGTTTCTCTTTACAGGTCCAGCAGTGTCTGATTTGGTGGGGTCACTTTAAAGAGGGGCTTTGAAGTGCACAGAGTCACTCGCTTCCCTTTTCAGCCATGGCTCCAGACTCACTACAAGGGGGTATGCAACCCTTTGTGTGGGGACAATCGGATAATTGGCAAAAAAAAGTTTGTTTTACGACCTCATTTCCCATATTGGCTTCAATCTGCCAGCAAAAAAGAAGCAGATTCAAGCCAATATGGGAAATGAGGACCCAAGTCGTAAGACAAAATTCTATAGTAAATTTATCCACGAAACAGCTGACTAATGAGGAGGAAGAAGTACTCAACTTGGGACTCAAGTTTGTACCAAATAGACCTACAGACTATACCAAACTCAAGCTAGAAGCCATTGAGTTCTGCAGGAAAATTCGCCTGAAGGCATTTTTTGCCGATAAGGAATTTACTAATATTGGAGAAGTTACTGGTCTAAGAAATAAATCCAATGTTATTCCACCTTGCAGTAGCATTCCCAAAGAAGTTATTACCTATGAACAGACAGTGTTTTCCTCAATCAATCAGCTTGAAAAAAAAGGAACACATTTTGTCAAAGAAATATATCCCACAAACAACAGAACTCTTTAGAGGATCCCAGAAAAGACACAACAGTGGTCATAAAGCAGGCAGATAAGGGAGGGGCCGTGGTGATTTGGCCCAGAGATATGTATATATCAGAGGGCAAGAAGCAGGTTACAAATCAAGATTTGTACAGCCAGTTAAAAGTTGATCCCACAAGAGAGGTTCAGAAAAAAATTGGTACCATACTAAAATCTGGCCTTGAGGAAGGCATTTTGGGCAAGTAAGAATTTGAGTTCTTGATTAAACGATTTCCTAGAACCCCGGTTCTATACTTTTTACCAAAAGAGTTTGATTGATCCTCCGGGAGACCAATAGTCTCGGAGTGTGACTCACTGTTGGAACCAATTTTCAAGTACATTGACTTCTTCCTTAAGCCCTTTGTAGTAGAGGTACCCTCGTACTTGAGGGACACGACTGATTTTATCACCAAAATTGAGGGTTCTGAGTTTAATGAAGAAACACAACTGCTGGTGTCTTTCGATATGACATCACTATATACCTAAATAACCCAAGAAGAGGCATTACAGGTAATTGAATTTTATCTTGATAAAAGACAAAGACCTCATAGGGTCCCTACTGGATTCATTCTATAGCTAGCTGAAATTGCCCTAAAGAAAAGCTATTTTAAATTTGACGAGCCGTTCTACATCCAGGTGAAGGGTACTGCCATGGGTTGTCCATTCGCTCCAGAAATGGCAGTCCTTTTCATGGCGCAGTACGGAGAAAGGTTCATCCATGGCAACACTCCTTTTAAAGAAAACATGCAGCAATGGCTGGGGTACATTGATGACATCTGGTGTTTGTGGCAAAGGTCCTTTGAGGAGCTAATAAGGGCCATTAGTTGCTAAATATGCGACATGAAGATATCAAATTCTCTATTGCGTATAGTCCAACTGATCTGACTTTTTTAGACGTTCAAGTACAGGTAAATGAAAGCAAGTTAATTACGTCTCTCCATTGAAAAAGCACAGATAGAAACACAATATTACACCAGAAGAGTACAAACCCAAGGCGTTTAAAAGAGAATCTCCCCTATGGTCAGCTACTCAGGATAAGAGGGTATTCGAAAAAGTTGATTAGGCATTCATTGAAAAGAGCATGGAATACACCCCGAGAAGCCCTGTTACAAGTTAAGGAAAAACCTCAATTAAACAGGCTTGTCTGCGTTTCTACATTTGGCCCGGCCACCAATAAATTCTAACAGGTGATTCTGAAAAACTGGCATTTGTTGCAAAACATTGATTGCACCTACCAATGACCTCTGTTCGCCATGAGGAGGAATCAAAGCATTGGCCAAAAAATAGTGAGGCCTGATATCTTCCCCAAAAAAGCTAAAAGTGATCTACGCACACAGTGACAACTAAAACCTATTGAGGGCCACAAGAAATGCGGCAATTGTGCCGCTTGTCACACGTCCTTGGAAGGCACTGAATTTGTCCATAATTCCATAAAATGGAAACACACTGCCTTCACCACTTGTAAAACCAAGAATGTGGTTTATGCTATTGTATGCCCATGCAATAAGATATATATAGGTAAGACAAACCAACAAGTCAACCAGAGGATTACCCAACATCGCTCCCGTATTAAAAAAAGGTGCTAACCGCACTGATTGTTGAGCATTTTAATGTAAGTCTCTTAGCGAGAACGATTTTAAGTGGACTGTACTCTTCTCTCTTAATGCATTAAAGTATGCAATGGATGTGGATAGCCTCTTACTACAGAAAGAGGCATATTTGATTTGGAAATTTGACAGTGCTTTAATAGGCTTTAAACATGATGACTGAGCTTTCGACAGTGTGAAGTATTGTAATACATCATGCATTTGCCCAAATGCGCATTGAGATGACACTTTGTTCGACAATATGACATGCACGCAAATTTAGAACTATGTGTCCCAGAATGCATTAGGAACATCAGTTCCTTGCAGTGAATCACATAAGACTACATTACCCAAGTGCCTCAGCTGTTCACAATAAGCAATGGAGGTTGTGTAAACGCCAAACTGTCAGCTGTTCAGAGCGAGTGCACCGGTGGAACATGGACCATTGAAGTCAATTTCTAACTTTAGGTAAGCCCCCCCCCCGCTTAATTTTCTATGTTGCAAAACATGCTACGCTTGGGAGCAGATTGATTAATTTTGGAAAACTCCTGCTTGCAGCAATACGCTACACGGCGTGAGCGGACAGTTGCAGTTGACTCGTAGGTTACATCTGCGGGAGGCTTCTCCAGAGGCAAGCCCTTACTGATAATGGGTTTAGCGTTTGCAATAGCACTGACCACAATAGGGTGGAGATTTTAATACCATTAATTCTTGTCTGCAGTAATGAGCGACAAGAAGACACAGAGGGTAGAGACGGAAGGGGGCGAGAGCGCCAGCTGTTTTTTTAAGGTACGCGTACTAGCAGCCAGCATGTTGTCCATAAGCCCTTTTAACTCGAGCTGTACCGAATTGCAGCAACATTGGTTGATTTGTCTTGCAGAAAACCCGCAGGGCACCGATTAAAAGCTGTGTTGTATCCAGGCAGGGTACACATAGCATCAGTGCAGGTCTCCAACAAAAGATTTGGAATTGGGAGACGATAAGACATCTCCATGCCAGGTATTCTTGTAGAGTTTAGTCAGTGAAGCCTTTCATTGATGTTTAAAGGAAAATACGGAGTATGAATAACAGCATCATTTTGTTCAATATTGTCCTAGACAAATCATCATTGCATGCAGGAATGAAGTCCAGTGTGAATCTAGATATTCAGAAGCCCTGATGAGAGTCCTTATACCGCGAGGACTAGGATTCGAAATGTGTTGGTAATCTTTTCATTGAGGAACTCAAATGAAATATTTGCAGATCTTGAAGGAGTTCAATTGTTTCCCCCATCTGTCAAATGTTGTTCCCTTTGATTGCAAAAGATGATTTTGAAGTTCTGATGAATTATACACTGTGAATATTAATTTTGAAATTACGTAAAAGAAAAAATAGGTGTTCAATGTGTTGTTTGTCGTTATTAGTCAGTTGTCGGTTTCATTCTGTGTAATGGTTAATGTGTATTGTTTACTATGTGAATTAAGATGTTGACAGGTTTTTTGAATATTGCATCCCCCAAAAATTATTTTGTTGATATGACGACATGTCTTTCTCTATAAATTTTCAGAAAACAAAGGAATTATTCAGAAAATAATATGGGTTAATAAAAACCTGATTTAACAAAAGTCGATGTTGTTGATCATTTCAGCTTTAAAGAAAAATATGCTGAAAGTAATTTGAAGGCTTGGGTAACTATTTTCTTCTTGTCATCTTTCTAAAAGGGACATGTCTAAAATAGTAATGTTAAATCCAACTTTGTCAGCCAGCACAGAGGATTTATCACTACCATTCCAATGATATTAAACATGGCATAGCTACTCCTTGTCAATCAGGAATTACAGCTTAAATGTGTAATAGGAAATTCCTAATGTTGACCTATAGGCGGGATAGGTCTCACATTATTGAAAAACGAATGTAGTTGTTTTTCACTGTTAGGACATGTGAAGCTTTAAATGTACATGTCCTACGTTTAACATACAGAGTACATTGTCTATGCACTACAAAGCGCCTACCTTAGAGGTGACTTATATGTATTAAAAGGGGGTTTATGGCTTGGCACAGGATTTTTAATGCCAAGTCGACATGGCAGTGTAAACTGCACACAAAGGCTTTGCAGTGGAAGGCCTGAGACATGTTTAAAGGGCTACTTGTTTGGTTGGCACAATTAGTGCTGTAGGCCCACAAGTAGCATTTAATTTATAGGCCCTGGACACTGGTAGTGCACTCTACTAGGGACTTATAGATAAATTAAATAAACCAATTGTGGCAAAATCAATCAAACCATGTTGTAAGGGAGAAGCATATGCACTTTAGGTCTGGTAAGAAGTGGTAATGTGCTTAGAGTCTTAAGGCCAACATAAACAATACAGCAAAAAGTGGAGGTAAACAGGCAAAAAGTTTGGAGAAGACCACCCTAAGGCTGTTGTTTCGTCTAACAGATGCCTTTTGTTGTTTGCTGGTACACTTTATTTTACATGGTTATGCCTTGCCTATAGTATTTTGTGTTTATTCGAACACCATTGCGAGGGTAGCTAAGCATTGACTTTGCCATGCACATGGGCCTTTGTTTATTCTAATTATTCAAAAGCAGTGCAGGGACTCTGCTTCTGCCAAGTTTGTGTGAGAATTGCCCGAGGCACTTTACCTTTGTGTTCTGTGCAGCTTTCACTGTTCAAGTGCATTTTATGTTTTGGGACAATAACAAGCACAGCTAAATATGTCCCCATTAAATATCTTTGCTGTGGTTTGTACAGGTGTAAGAAGGTAGGATCCTTCTGCATGTGTACCCCCACTTTTTGCCTGGTGCTTAGCTAGTTTTTACTAGTCTGACTGAGATCCTGCTAATCAGGACCCCAGTCTATCTGCTTTTAGGTACACTCCAGATTGGATACTGGGATAACCTTGTCAGTCCCTAGTATATTGTACCAATGTACCCAGAGCATAGGTACCCCAGAGACATCTCATGGGCTGAAGCATGTATTATGCCGCCCATGAGAAGTCATGCAAAATGGAAGTACAGGCCTGCCATTGCATCCTGTGTCAGTTGGTGCATGCACCGCTTACTTTAGATATAGGTTTCCTATATCTAAGGGTCACTGCATTTGAAGCCAATGTCACCCCTATAGCAGTACTTAACAATCCTGAAGGCAGGGTGCTTGGTTCTAAGTGAGAGGGTGCCCCTGCATGAGCAATGAATGAATACGCACTTATATAGTGCATGGCTACCCGTGGGGCATCCCAGCAAGACACCCCTGCAGCCTACGGAGTCCATTCCCCCGGGTTGTTAGTGCTACAGCCATTTACGACATATAGAGTGGCATTATGCGACCGTGTGATGACCAACTCTAAAACGGCTGAGAGTAGCCCTATTGTGTTAGTTAGCAAACATTGTGGAACCATACCCCCACACCGGTAACCGTGTGGGAGGTATGATTCCATCTCTCAGAAACAAGCTTTGTGATGTCCCTGGTGTTCCTGGTACCAGCCTTCTAATCCCAGGCAGCCCAAAAGGGTGGCTGCCAAGGAAAGACACATTTCTTCCCACCTGCTGCTGAGCTAAGCTCAAGCAGGGGAAGGAATACCAGTAGGCCTCCCATCACAAGGAGGTGTGACCACCTCCCAGACAGAATTTAGTGTATTAGGCCTGGGTGGGTGAGCTTGCCTGCGACCGAAAGTCTGCATGAGGGGCACATTTGGTGTCCCTGTGCATAGTCCAGTTCAAACCAGTCCTGGAAGCCCTTGGCTCCTGCTCTGGTGCTAAACTGGACAAAGGACATGGGAGTAACCTTCCCACTGTCCAGACCCTCCCCCGGGAGGGTCCCCTGAATCTGTCCAACCCTCTCTTGTGGGTACAAAAGGGCTTACTTGGCTGTAGAACCCTATATTCGATGTGGACAAGATTCTGAACTAGAAACCACGGAACTTCGACCGTCTGGACTCTCTGGACTTCGTTTGGGCCCAACTTTGTCTCTTTCTCAGTCTGAAGCATCATCTGTGCTCGTGCACCGTACAGGCTCAGTGCAAGACCTGTGGAGCATCAAGGACAACCAAAGATATCTCCCTTGGAGTGAGGGAGTCACTCCACTACAACCGCAGGCACCACATCATGATTGACCGGTCTGCTGCTCCTGCGCTCCTACTGACTCCAAATTGAAATGTATTTGACGCCAGTACCTCACGTGATTAACTGCTATGCGGAAGTGTGGAATGGCGTTACAGCAATAGCCTGTGCCTGGAACAGCTTGCCGGGTAAGCGGTAGATTCCCTGATGTTAGGCTGTCTATAAATTGTGGTGAAAATTATTTTCTGAGCGCCCAGTCTTATGCAGGCTCTGTTCACTTACTTACAGAACATTGGCAGCCCGAGGATGGTATATTCTTAAAGAATACATCCCGAAATAGAAGTGTGTGCCAGAGACGACATGGAAATAACATGGAAATAATATGCTAAGTTCCAGCAAGTGAGTCTTTCAAAACGGTTCCCTCAGATTTCTTTGAACTGTTATAGATATAGAAGACTAGCCCGTGTTATCAAACATGAAATATATTTGATTCAAGAAAATAATCTTCTAGAAGAGGCAATAATATTCAGTCTTTGTTCCCCTTTTGTTTTTAAGGTGGTACAGTGTGGCATTTTTTTAAGACGGAATCTTTCTCGTACGGCTACGCCCTAATACATTTGGGTAGCCTTCGCTCCCGGTAGTAAGTGGAAAACACGTACAAAGAAATAGGTATGTGACATATATATACCTTTGTGTTTCCACAATGATATCTTTCTGGTTTTTAAGAAACCAATTTGTAGGCATCACGGTGATATTAGAAATTGTATGTTTCACTGTGTGGTGCAGGAGAGTTTCATCTTGGGACACCTCGCTAGAGTCTTGCCTGCTGTCACTCCAAGGGTTGATTTAGTTAGTTATTTGTTCTGCATAATCACGGAATATAGTAATTTATTTTTGGTTAATATAGGTCTCATTATGAATAATATTTTACTTGAAAGTACTACATGGATATGTAGATAGTAAAAAGTGCCTTTTTGACATTATAGGTATAGCATACTAGTTATGCTTTGACAAAAGCCCTAGTCCTGATGAGGCCCGCAAGTTAAGGGGCTGAAACGCGTCGACAATCTTGGATATGGACACCCTATGAATTAATATTCAAGGACAAGCAATAATCAGCAGTAGTTCAAAAGATCAAATAAGGATCGCGCATAATTCTGCTGTGATGAGGTGTACCTGTTGAAATAGGAATGCTCCTTGGTTAATAGATGATAGAGCATCCATTTAAGTAGTTTGGGCTATCAGAAATAATGAACAAATGTGCAACCTATTTTTCTAATGTTGTGTAGAAATTTGTATATGTGATTCTTTATGTGTAAATAGTGTAATATAGATGTTTACACTATACAAAAGAAAGTAAAAAATGAAACACAAGATACTGTGAAAATACATTAAAGCTCCAAAAAAAGAAGTCATATCCGGTGAATACAATTCATTTATTGAGAGAGCGGCGGGTAACAGACATATTTGAATTGTAGAGATTGTTTCTAAAAAAAGAAATAGGATCGGATAGGTAATTTATAAACCTGTTTGAGCATTGTTTGAGATACAATTGGTCCCATCGCATCATATTTGTGTTTGTGCATGTTCTTCCCAGATGCTTGTTTGGGTTATATAGGGAAAACCCCTTCCTTTTTTAAGGTTTATGATTACACTTGGTCAAGTGTGAGGGTCAATGATCAAATAATATAAATTCTGTTTTCTGGCTCAAATTGCTAAATCAGTCAGTCTTGTGCCCGTGTCTTTTTTCAATATATGGAGTAGTTTGGAAATTGTTTAAAAATTGTAGAGACCTATGTTATGTTTATTTATTATGTCCTATGAAACAGGTGCGCTGACCTTATAGGTGAAATTATTGGTTTGGTGCGAATGTCTGAACCAATCACAGTTAGCTATACAGGAGAGGAAATTGACAAGTTGTGTAGAATTCCATCACTTTTGAGTGGTGATCAACCACCACCTCCAATAATAAATATAGATAAAGTAGAAAGGCTTAAACAACTTAAGAAGAAGAATATCAGGACGCACCTACATGCGAAAGTCCTACTAGAACATCTAAAAAACCATACTATCCCAGTGGGACTTCAAGTAAGGAATATACCGGTGATATTTACGACTGACAAAATATATCTGGGTAAATTTGGAGGGGTGGGTACAAAATGTTCCATTGACTGGATGCCTTATCGGTGGAAACCGCGTTTAGATTATATGAAGAAGAGATGAAGGAAATTGAGACTTTGGAACAAGAAATCTTAGGCGACAGCACGATAAAAGACTCGAAGACATTACTGGAATCTGTCCAAAAGACGATAGCTGATTTCGAAATACATACTACGAATGTTAAGATTTCCAAGGTTGCAAAAGACATAAAAAACTTTAAACAAGAGGAAATGTATCCCTACCTCAAGGACGATTTTTATGCTAATAACAATCCAAGCTCTCTGAATATACAATACAGAGGTAGATCCAGGAATAAATTCATAACATTCTCGGATACATCCTCTGATTCAGACCAAGGGTCCAGTGGGGGTTAGCATCCATATTTTCAAAACCCGAGAGTACAACAACCTTTTTTTGGCAGAGGCAGGTACCGAGGCAGAGGGGGAGGACAAACATGGAGAGGTTACAACCAACAAGGGGGATACTTTCCACACATGGGACAGTATCCACCACCACCCCCACCAGGACAATACCCACCACAGGGACAATTTCCACCTCCAATATTATACCAGAATCAGGAACAAGAACCCTTCCGTACTCGGAAGAAGACTTACAGACGTTGAGCCCTAATAGTGGAAATAAGTTGGTCAACATTGAGACAGTCCCCATCTATAATCTATCTACTTATACACCAACAGAAACTGAATTGTTAGTTTTATCAAAGGAGCTCTCATTTGTACCCACTAACTTACAGAATGCAGTAGATACCAAGACCGAAGTTTTACATTTCTTGAAAAAGGTACACTTAAAAGCATTCTTTCAAGATAAAATACTACCGGAACAAAGTAATATCAGTGGCCTACAGAACAAATCCACCTTCATCCCAGAAAGTATGTCTTTACCTCCACAAATTCTGGTGTTTGAAGAACAAATCCTAAGGGAATTGGATATACTCCAAAAACAGAAGATCTACTATAATACCAACTGTAGTAATCAAGAACAATTGGCACTCAAACACTTATCTGAAAATTCCGCAATAATAATAAAACCAGCGGATAAGGGGGGTGGAATAGTGCTTTGGGACAGGAATGAATACGAGGAAGAGGTAATGCGGCAATTGTCCAACCCGGTACACTATCGGGTTTTAGAACATAATCCCACCCAAGAACTTCAGTCAGAAATACAGGAAATAACAAGAGATGGACTAGATGGAGGTTGGCTATGTCAAAATGAGTATGATTTTCTTGATAGTGTCACTAACAAAATACCAAACATCTATGTCCTCCCAAAAGTACATTAATCCACTATAAAACCACCAGGAAGACCAATTGTGTCCGCTTGTGGTTCACTTATGGAGCCACTTGCTTAATACATAGATATTTTTTTATTGCCCTTGGTTAAAGAAACCAGATCCTATGTCCGAGATACAATGGACTTTATAGCGCAAATAGAAGGTTTGCCTTTTGATCAAACTAAACAATGGTTAGTGTCTTACGATATTGAATCGTTATACACTAACATTCCCCCAGTTGAGGCACTGGCAGTGATTAAAAACATGCCCTTGAGAATAGAGAACGTCCCCATCAGGTTCCAACTGACTTCATTGTATCTTTAGCATATCTGTGTCTAAAAAATAATTTCTTTAATTTCAAAAATACCTTATATCTCCAAGTATCCGGGGTAGCAATGGGGTGTAGTTTTTCTCCTGAAATTGCAAATTTGGTTATGTCTGAATTTGAAGCTAAATGGATCTATGGCGACACCAATCCCTTTAAATCACAATTGGGTTATTGGTGTCGGTACATAGATGATATATTTTGCATTTGGGACGGAGATGAATTACAACTAAATGACTTCCACATGTGGCTTAATCAGAGGACTTTGGAGTTCAATTTCACTATTTCTAAAAATCAAGAAAAATTGAACTTCTTGGATGTCAATGTCCAAAATGACAATGGCAAATTATCAGTCGACTTATATACTAAGCCGACTGATCGCAATACTCTTTTGCACTTCCAAAGCAGTCACCCAAGAACGCTAAAAGAAAATCTGCCCTACGGTCAGTTCCTCCGTATCAGGAGGAACTGTACCCATAAAGTAGACTATTTTCATAATGCGAATATTTTGAATGACAAATTAGTTGCAAGAGGGTACCCTAAAAAATTTGTAAAATCGGCACTAAAGAGAGCCTGGTACACTCCAAGGGAAACCCTTCTGACACCAAAAGAACATAAGAAGGATACACCTCTTACCTGTGTGCTAACGTTCGATCCTAAGGCCAACAAAGTGAAAAAAATCATTAAAAAGAATTGGCCACTGATACAACCTTTGGGATTGGAGCAACCTTTGTTTGCATTCAAGAAAGGAAAGAACATTAGACAACAGTTAGTCAGAGCAGATACCCACAAAGAACTGCCAACTAAGGATTTGCGAAACCTTCTGGGCTTACCCCCGGTGGTCGGTCATTTCCGTTGTCAGTCATGTACGGCATGTAATTATACCATTGACAGTAAACAAATTGATATAAATGGACAAATACATTTCCAAAAAGTTTTTTCAAATTGTAACACCAAAAATATTGCATATTGCATAAAGTGCTGATGTGCAAAATTTTACATAGGACAAACGACACAATCAATAAAAAAACGAGTGCTACAACACAGATCTAGGATTAAGTGTAAGGTACATGGGGCTCCATTGGTACAGCACTACACAGATGCGGGGCACTCTGAAGAGGAGATACATTGGTCAGTCCTGTACGTAATTTCGAATCGGATGGGGGAAGACCTACAAAGAAAACTAAACAAATTAGAGGCCAGATTTATAGAAAAGTATCACACCGCTAGGAATGGTCTCAATGACAGGGATGAAATGTGGGCTCTGCTAGAAGAGTAGGTGGGTCAGTGAAATACATGTCAATGCATGTTATCAGACATATAGCTAACTGTGTTAAGTATGTTGTACGGATTTGTAATATATGTAAATATTTTAAATTTGCTTTATTAGATCACTTATAAGTGTTGGCGCACAGAATTGGCACATTAGAATGTAAGGAGTGGCGGCTTTGATGGCGCGAGGTGTCCATAATTCACTGTTGGGAATAGGGTGTCGTAACCTGGTTTCCTATATTTATGTTTTCTATGTTGTAGTGTAATTTATTTACACCTTCTAAATATGCAAGTACTGGTCAGTGTTGCCTTTTTTTCTCCCGCAAAGATTAGTTTGTTTTTACAAACAAGTCCGACCACTTGGGTGCACTTGTGTTGAAAATGGCAATGTATGTGTACATAAGCGGCGTTCATTTGTGTTCACTGTACCCCTTGTTGTAAGCAGAACAAATAATTACGAAACACTGACTGTGTTATCCCGCCAGCATAAGACCCATGCACACATGTACACGACAGCTATTTTAGGCACCATGGCCTCTCTGACCGTTTGCTAAACCCCCGACACCCTTCCCCGCGCGCACTGCTCATGCATCGACCACAAGACCCTCTCCCTCTGCGTGACCCTGCTCTAAAAGTAGCACTCCTGCTTGAATCACACCCCCCATTTCCTCCCAAGAACACCCTTCCCCTCAGCTGACAACCCCCCCCGGCTGCACTTGACCTATCGACCCGGTCCCAAGTCCTAAGACCAAGCCTCGTGGATATACATCCCCCTTTTCTCTGCCCAGCATAACAAAACCCGTGATACACCAACCGAAGTGTCCGACCTTACCACCTGACCAACCTTTGACCTGATCATCCCCTCCTGCCCTCGTGTCCTGTAGGAATGTCCAGCTGAGAGATCACAATCTCTTGTTACATTTAGGAGGGGAGGATGACATCTGAGCGACTGATATGGGAATAGGCCTGAAGCTGGGATTCCAAGCATGCCTTTCCCCTACTTTGAAGCGTCTTATTGTAATAAGGAATATTTGTGTGCCATAAACATATGTATAAAAGACGAAGCCTCAGAGAACTTGTTAGAGCACCTCCTGAAGACACTATGCGAGTGTCCGAAATGACAGGCTCTCCTCATGAGAAATAAAACTCTATTCTTGTATTCCTGCTACCAGCGCCCGTCTCTTTATTTGGTAATCGTTCAAGATGGGAACTAAGAGGCGTCCTGCGCCAGCAGCCTGGGCATCAGGTGTGTTATGGGCTGACTTTTCCTCAATTGGCGCCCTAACGCGGGGTCCATCAGCGGCATAAGGTCCGGTAAGAGAGGTCCAGACGATGGGGTGAACATCTAAATGATTGGAGTATACCTGCCTTGAGAGGGCCCTCGTCCGGCTGCCGATTGAATGAACTTCACCGATTCTGAACGGACCTCTCTCAAGTGACCTACTGTCCTGACTGGAATCCCACAAGAATGCTGCGATAAAAACATAGAGAAAAGAGGCGCTGGAGAAAGGAAGACAAAGAATTGCCCACATGATCCGGTCCGGGTAAGGTTAAGTAGGACGTCTTTACGTCTGATTGGTAGGATGGCTTTATCCATCTGATTGATTGATTGATTGTTGATATTGGAAACGGTATTTAGATACTGGTATTGTTCATTGATTGGTTCATTTAGCCTCGGTTGCTAATTGAAGTATTGGTTCTCTTGGAGACATTCTCTGTTTGCAAACAGCGACGAATAGGAACGTTCCTCTCTCTTTGCAAATAGTGAAGGATAGGTAATGCGGACTTTTGTCCCCCGTTGTAATCCGTCATGCCTATTTTTTCTCCCCACTGATTGATTGGTTGCTCTGTTGCTCCTTGAGACATTCGCTGTCTGCAAACGGGGAAGAATAGGAATATTCTGTCTCCCTTTGCAGATAGTGAAGGGTAGGTAATGCAGACTTTTGTCCCCGTTGTAATCCGTCATGCCTATCTTTTCTCCGCATTTGATTGTTTGTTATCGATTTTTATCGATTATTGCTCTTTGAGATATTCCCTGTCTACAAACGGGGAAGAATAGGAATATTCTGCCTCCCTTTGCAGATAGTGAAGGATAGGTAATGCAGACTTTTGTCCCCGCTGTAATCCGTCATGCCTGTTTTTTTTCTCCCCACTGATTGATTGATTGTCTGGACATTTATTGTTCAAGGAATAGTTCTTTTGAGGCATTCTCTGTTTGCAAATAACGTGGAATAGAAATGTTCTGTCTAGTCTTTGCAAATAAGGAAGGGTAGGTAATGCGGACCTTTGTCCCCCGTTGTAATCTGTCATGCCTATCTACTCCCCACTGATTGGTAAACCAGTTCCACCCGGACCATTTATTGGAGGTAGGTTATCTGGCTCGACCAGGAGGGTACCCCTAATACAAAAGGACAAATATAAAAATGCGGATTAGCCGCTGTATCATGCTAGCAAATAAAAGATAAAAATATATATATAAAAATCGTTAGGGAAAAGAAAAGGAATAGAGTGAAATCAGTAGGCCGCTGATGAGATCTCTTTTCAACCTCGCTGAAACATAGGGAACAACCCCTCAGGAAATATGAAACTGGTGAGGAAAGCCGAACTTAACGCTATGACTTCGAGACAGCTTGGCTTCGCCACCCACCCCACCCAATTAACGACAAACCTTAGGCGAATAATAGAAAATATACAACACTATAGCGAAGTAACAGGTGAAAACGTTTTATTTTTTTTAACAAACAAAAAAAAAAAACATTTAAGCAACTATTTGCAGGACAAACGGCTGCAACGGCAAACGAAAACCCACAATGCATTTCGCCGTCTGCCTGACGCCGTTCCAGTCCTTCCTTCCCCAAAGTAGCAATGTTGGGCTACTTTGGGCTACTTTCTAGTAGTTTTTGGGCATTTTAAAGTCTACAAAAACCGTCAGGGGCGGTGGGGTGCAAGGACCACTACGCAAATAGCCCGAAGGCGGCGCCACACGCCAAGGCCTGTCCCCCGGATGAACCAAGGGACCCGTTCCTGGGGCCAGGGCGAAGAAGCGTCCGGCCGCCATCGGCTGTGGGCCCGGCCCGAAACGTGCCAGGCGTCCCCACTTCTTTAATAATGGCTGCGACAACACTGTGGGGGGGGGGATGTCTTGCACATGCCTTCGACCCCCCCCCCTCGTCCTCATCGCCTGGTCCGGCCATAACAAATGTCAAGCAAGACGCCGTGGGGTGCACCGGGAGGGAGTGGCGGCGCAAACGAGCCTCTCCCACCTCCCCAGGTGAAGGCTCCCCAGCTGCACCCCCAACGCTCCACGCACCCGGCAAAGGGTTCATCCACTGTGGCGATGCTGCAACACCTCGCCCGGCAGGTTGGAGCCCGTCTGCTCATTTGACCCCGCGATTGCCGGTAGCTGCCGAACTCTCAAAATGGCGGTCGACCTTGTAAGAGCGGGCCCAGCATGAAGGAATGGCCCGGTTGCTTGTTGATTCCACCATCATAAAAGTTCTCCTCGACCCTGAAGATTCTAGAGGAGCCGCGGGAGTCCCCGACCCCCGCAGATACCCCCGATGGGGAATGACTGCCATAACTGCCCGCGGAACGATGAAAATGTAGCCACGGGACGTCGGCGCTCCCATGCTGACGCCAGCCTCAATTTTAATGACTAAAATCCTGCAGACTATAGTTCGGAACAGTTCCGGTGAAAAACCCAGTATGACCCGGTAGGGAAAATTGTTGCCTCCCTCCCCCTTTTGACTGATGGTTCATACTGCCGATCCCTTTCTGTTGCCCTTCAACGGAACTTTTTGGACTGCCGAAAGAGGTTCTGGGCCAACCACGAGTTGGTGGAGGTTTTTGACTATGCCTGGATCTGCCTGGCCGCACCCAAAATGGCGCTGGTACAAATGAAACTTTCAACTCCTTGTTGTACCCCGATTGCTCAGCCTTGGTGTCATGAAATATGCATACAGTTTTAAAAAAAAAAAAAAAAAACAATGAATTGATATGGGATGGGTACTGATTATGTGTTCGGACAATGAATTAAACTGAGATGGGTGCTGGTTGAACATTCGGACAATGAATTGTTGTTAAGTTTGGCGCATCATGACTATTGAAAGTTCGAATTTCAACACTTATGATACTCGCTCACACTGAAGTTTCGATATGATTTTATTGCACTTGTCGCACTTTTTTCAATGACCACCGACTCCATTAGGTTTTGCACTAATAAGTACCCCCACATGTACAGTTTTGGCGGGCCCACAGGGTTGTAGGCCCATATTTATGCACCGACATTTTTTATTAAAGATTTTTGGAAAAAACGTACGTAGTTGTCACGTGTAAATTGGTACGTTTCGAATAAATGATCACTGTTTCCGATATAACTGAATTACAGGTGAAATGGCTCAGCTCGATTAGTTAAGGGTTAAAAAGTATAATACGCAGAAATACTGCAAATATGAATGGTCTAGGTTTTTGTTGTATGTACTTTGCACATTTTTGTGCAGCCTAAAGCAACCGCTAGAAAGACGCTGGAATTCAGCCTATACTTTATATGCTACCTGTATCAGGAAAATTGTGCTAAAATGCCCCTAAGTCGCCCCGAAGGAATGCCACTTGGCCTCCCTACATACGGTCTGTAATACCACACTTGGGTGACCTATGCTATCCACCGGCTTCCGATAATCATCTCTCCCACACTAAAAGGTCCATCTGGGCTTAAATGCCGAGTTGGCAAGAACTGCGTTCCGTGGAGATAGACCGAGTATGTAGTAAGTAAAAGCCTTTTCGGGTTTATGCGCGCTGATGTGTTTTTAAATGCTGCCCCCGCCCCCTTCTTTTTCCCTCTTTCTGCAGGTCACTTTGGAACATCGATTAAAAATGCGAAAAAACAAAAGAAAAAGGTGATCTAACGGACGAAGAGACGGGAAAAAGGCGTTCGATTATGGTGCCCACGCACCCCGAATAATACAACCAAAAATAATGTGCACACATGATTAAGCACTTCACACTTAACTAAATAGGGAAAGGTTTAAAGAATATTCTGAGGTGAGGTTTAAACTCTAGTACACTCCGCTTGGAGGACTAGGAATGTTATCAGTGTATAGAAATTACTGCGTCCTTTCCACACCCTCATGGACCGGAAACTCAGAGCTGCTCTATTGTTCTCCCAACTGACACCAACTGTTGTCTCAGCCTGGAAACACATTTACTAAAATGACTCGAAAATACCACCGTGAGCATTAGCCCGACCAGGTTAGCTCATGACCAATTGCCAAAGGCGTAAGTGTGTAAAACAGCAAAGACCAGTAAAGGCAGCCGACAATAAAAGGAAAGAAAGGGGTAAAAAGAGCTTAGGATGCTAAAGATACGCAGCATACAGGAAGAGATCATTATGGCCAATAACGGTTATATGTCTTGTCTTGGATTTTTGTATATAATACATGTACTGTCTCCCTCACCTGAGTATGTATGTACGTAATGTGTGGATCTACGTCATCCCTCTGCCTGTGTTTCCGTAGTACTTAATCCCTGTTGTTCTGTGTTGTGTGTGCGCTGAATGACCCATTATTGTACACGTCTCTCTCTCTCTCTCTCTCTCTCTCTCTCTCTCTCTCTCTCTCTCTCTCTCTCCCTCTCTCACTCTCTTTCTCTCTCCATGTCATACGTGTACCGAATGGACCATTTAGAGTGCGCTCTCTCTCTCTCTCTCTCTCTCTCTCTCTCTCTCTCTCTCTCTCTCTCTCTCTCTCTCTCTCTCTCTCTCTCTCCAAAAGCCCCCTGTTCCCTCTTTCCTTGTATGGTAACGTTGTGCCCCCCCCCCGGCACAACACCTAATTGGGTCTCCTCGAACACAAAGGTGTTTGGAAAAATTGACAGGAACTAAAACGATTGTGACTCGCCATATTACTACCTCTCCTTTTCTGCAAAACGATAGAACCCGAGTTGGTAATGAAGAAAAGGACAGGTAAGACGACGGATGTCCTCTAATCTGGCCTTTTATGGGGGGACTATAACGTCAATGGCCTTCTGTTTTTCGGTTCGCTAAAAATGCAATTCCCAATGCACAGATTACTTCGCTCCTCTGCACTTAAGTGCGGATGTCCAGAGTACCCCACTTCTCCCGATCGACCCCAGCTCCCTGTCCAAAGCGTCCCCATTTCCCCCGATTAACCCCAGCTTCATGTCATCTACCCTCGAAAGCGAAATTGATGACCTTGATTAACGGCCACTCCCCAAGAAAAGCATGTTTTACATCTGCCCCCTCCCCCTTCTTCATGACGATAACGTCCCTGCCTACAAGAGTTAGCCGACCCCGGAGGGAAATGTAAGATTGTCGATACTTGGGTTAAAGGGAAGGGCGAGTCTCTACATAAGGACTCGATTTTGAGTTTTGATATAATGCACTGTGTATAAAGGTCCAATTTCTCTCCACATACGTCACGAATGAACGCCAAACAGGTTTTATGAATTCAATGGTAATGCCCTCCTACATACTCCATAAATAATGACTTCTGACTGTGACCGATGAACTTATCCCCCACCTATATAGGATTGGGGACGGAATTGAGATGTATAAATGTCTTCTCCTGCCAGTCTTTCTAAAACTTGTTTTTACCCATTCAAAGATACAATCACCGGAGGAGAGGAGCTGGACGTGACGCACAGCCTGGCCACAGATCATGAAGCACGTGTGACCGTGACCAAAGGTGGAGCCACCGAGCAACGAGACGCGGGACGAGGCACCACTCTCAAACCCGGCAGATTAAGGAATAAAGGGCTGCCTTGAAGCCCTCGATTTGCTGCCCCACTCGTGCCTGAAGTCCCCGTCCTTTTTGAGCCCGACCGATGGGCCTGCCTGCTCGATTATCCTTTGCTCCTTTTGGTCCCTTGATGTGCTCAAAGATCTGATCCTACTCCGCCCTCTCTTCCCTTGATTATTCAACAACATCACCCTTTTCGCATAAACTTTTGACTATGGAATGAGGTTTTACCACGGAAAAAGAAAGACACGCAGGTGCCCAGCACGAGGCACCCCTAAGAAAATGAGTTAAGAAACAGGACTGTGATCTAACAGCAGAGGACTGATCGCACCCTGCAACGTGTAAGGATGAATCCGAGCTGGACCTATAGCTCCACCGCCGGTGCTCAACAGCGCCAACAAAAGAAGACGGACTCCGTTAAAAAGACATTGTGACGAAAACCCCCTTCCTGAACTTTCTACTCACCCCCTTGACCAAATTGCTTGTATCAACTCGAACTCCTCCCTCAGCCATTTTTTATTGCTTTCTAAAATGTTTCATCGGTCACCCATGTATCTAGTTTTCCAAAGCACTGATAAGACCCGAAGGTATCAGATTACTCTTACTGTATGTTGATGTCACCGGAGAGAAAGTCTGAACTTGATTCTATAATGTTTCGGAACCTCTTTTATGCCGATCTCTAGACTTGTATGAAGAACCCAACAAATGTAAATTAACATGTATTGCATTCTGCCTATCGCATCGACTATGTAGAAATTGAACTTGCTTATGTAAAAAAGCGGCGACTGTTGAAAATGGCAATGTATGTGTACATAAGCGGCGTTCATTTGTGTTCACTGTACCCCTTGTTGTAAGCAGAACAAATAATTACGAAACACTGACTGTGTTATCCCGCCAGCATAAGACACATGCACACATGTACACGACAGCTATTTTAGGCACCATGGCCTCTCTGACCGTTTGCTAAACCCCCGACACCCCTCCCCGCGCGCACTGCTCATGCATCGACCACAAGACCCTCTCCCTCTGCGTGACCCTGCTCTAAAAGTAGCACTCCTGCTTGACCCACACCCCCCATTTCCTCCCAAGAACACCCTTCCCCTCAGCTGACAACCCCCCCCCGGCTGCACTTGACCTATCGACCCGGTCCCAAGTCCTAAGACCAAGCCTCGTGGATATACATCCCCCTTTTCTCTGCCCAGCATAACAAAACCCGTGATACACCAACCGAAGTGTCCGACCTTACCACCTGACCAACCTTTGACCTGATCATCCCCTCCTGCCCTCGTGTCCTGTAGGAATGTCCAGCTGAGAGATCACAATCTCTTGTTACATTTAGGAGGGGAGGATGACATCTGAGCGACTGATATGGGAATAGGCCTGAAGCTGGGATTCCAAGCATGCCTTTCCCCTACTTTGAAGCGTCTTATTGTAATAAGGAATATTTGTGTGCCATAAACATATGTATAAAAGACGAAGCCTCAGAGAACTTGTTAGAGCACCTCCTGAAGACACTATGCGAGTGTCCGAAATGACAGGCTCTCCTCATGAGAAATAAAACTCTATTCTTGTATTCCTGCTACCAGCGCCCGTCTCTTTATTTGGTAATCGTTCAAGATGGGAACTAAGAGGCGTCCTGCGCCAGCAGCCTGGGCATCAGGTGTGTTATGGGCTGACTTTTCCTCACTTGGGAAACTGAGTTCAAACGTAGGTCGGTATATAAAGTCCTTTTTAATTAAGTTCGAGTTGTTTTTTGTTTGTCCTTTATAATAACGGAGTTTTTTCAACAGCAGCAAAAGCTCAGGTTTTTTCGATACCCTGATGGAAAAACGAGGATTTATGTCCGTGGTGAGGCCGTTTCTCCATGTGAGACGAGATGAAGAAGTCTGTTTTCACGTTTCTTTAATTGAAATGTATTTGACGCCAGTACCTCACGTGATTAACTGCTATGCGGAAGTGTGGAATGGCGTTACAGCAATAGCCTGTGCCTGGAACAGCTTGCCGGGTAAGCGGTAGATTCCCTGATGTTAGGCTGTCTATAACTTGTGGTGAAAATTATTTTCTGAGCGCCCAGTCTTATGCACGCTCTGTTCACTTACTTACAGAACATTGGCAGCCCGAGGATGGTATATTCTTAAAGAATACATCCCGAAATAGAAGTGTGTGCCAGAGACGACATGGAAATAACATGGAAATAATATGCTAAGTTCCAGCAAGTGAGTCTTTCAAAACGGTTCCCTCAGATTTCTTTGAACTGTTATAGATATAGAAGACTAGCCCGTGTTATCAAACATGAAATATATTTGATTCAAGAAAATAATCTTCTAGAAGAGGCAATAATATTCAGTCTTTGTTCCCCTTTTGTTTTTAAGGTGGTACAGTGTGGCATTTTTTTAAGACGGAATCTTTCTCGTACGGCTACGCCCTAATACATTTGGGTAGTGAGAGAGCGCAAATCGAGAAAAAATTAGAAGTGCACCATATTTACAAGCACATTGCATTAGTTTAGTAAAGATTACATAAGAGTGTCGAATTTATAGAGTGAAAATACATAAGAGTGTTTAACTAGAATAGACTGCATATAATAGTGTGAAAAGCTAATGTAGAAGTGTGTAAAGATGTTGTAATGATGTTGAAATACCATGTTATGTGGCTGTTGTAGAGGAGAATGTAACGCTGCTAAACGAAGAAATGTGTAGGCCACATGGCAGTTCACAGAGAATGAAAGGGGTTGTTACACACACACGTGAGATGGATTTTAATGTTGTTATAATTCAAAGTATTATTGATCATAGATCTGAAAAATATGTTTTATAGAAGTGTTTCATATAACCATTGTGTGTAATGAGTTAGAATACTGTTTAGACTAAGAAATTAAATGTTTTACAGAGTGCACAGGCCCGTTTCATGTAACTCTAATAGGCCTGAATAGAGAAGGTCATTTCTTTTGATCTGCATGTGCTAGTTAGAAGAATGTCATGTTAAGCATAAATTGCGGAGCCTGCTCGATGGTTTACGACTTAAAAAGATATGGTGGAGGCCGGAATTTGGGGCCCACTGTACAAGTGTCTGTTTGCAGGTGCGAGGAGGTTCCAATCAAGAGAGTGATGAATAGGGTTTTGTTCAGGGCGCCAGGCACAGGCCTGGAGGAGGCTTCAGGAATTTCCTGGGGGGTACCGTCCTGCCGGAGAAGAGCCTGAGAAGCAAGGTCAACGCTAACGATGGGCCCAGAGGAGTATCAGCATAAAAAATGCCAGAACCAACACCACGTGAGGGGCGTCTCTAAAGGGCGTTTCTATTGTAAATGTGATTTTGTATTAGGGACAGCACCCCTGGGTGGAGTTAGGGCAGATGGTCTGAGGAACCTAAGAGAGCGGATGGGTAGGCAGATAGGTTAACTGCGAGACACCGATTTACAGTGAAGACTAAGGGAAGTGAGTGATCTTCTTTGGAAGTCACCACTGCTGACACCTTTTTAGGTTAAGATTTTGCTAAGTAGGGATGTCACTTAGTCCAGTGTAGGGACAGTCTAATCTGGATTTTCTTCCTTTCGGTAAATGACTCATAAGCTACAGCTTGTGTCTATTCTTGCAACTCTGATGATTTTTGAATTGGTTTTGGTAATATTCTTTTGCCGACTAAGAGCTTTTAGAAAAATGTATGTTTGTATTGATACCAGTATATCTTTTGAACCTTATATTGAGATGTTTGTATCTCCAGTTAATTTTGGATTTATAATAAACTTTTAAAACTTATTCGTAGTAGGTGGTTCTTTAGAGTGGTGTAAGTCCTTATTAATTGGCCTAGTAGTGGATTGCCTTTTACTTTATGACAGGTACCAACGGTTCAGTCGACCTGAGTTGGGATCTAGACCTATAGCCATAGATCAAAAATCCCGCCGTATCAGTTGGTAGCAGAGACGGATGGTTACCTTCTAGAGGAAGGTGATCTAGACTAGGTTAGATTACCCCAAGGTCCCTAGAGATCGAGAGATGAGCAGCGGAAGAATCGCCTGCCGAAGAAGGTGCTGACGTGCGAGAGAAAAGCAGCAGGGTCGGACGATAGTGAGTATAACAAGGGTCATGCGTTGACAGATTGCGGTGTTTTGTGTTGTATCTGTATTGTAATGTCATGCGGAGTTGAATGCCTGTAGTGTGAGTGAGAGAGGGTTGTGAGCGCGCGCAACCTGGTTGGGGGAAAATGTTAAGTTCGGGGAAGAGCTTAAGTGGTTCGGGTGTATCGAACATCCAGAGTAGTTGTCGACCAGAGAAGGGGGTCATGAGGTACCATTGATCGCCCGCAGGACCGAGATAGGGGGAACGCAAGAGTGAGTGTGTGGGTAACGGACGCAGGTCGAAAGTTACCGTGTGTAAGTAACCTATCAGTTAAGGCGATTGTCTGGACGTACACGGAAAGACATTTCGTCAGTTAAGGTGACAATTACAGTTAGACTGTGGGCGTACAGTCAAGGAAAGTGATCGCTTGGTCGGAAGTAATCATTTTTCAGAGTATGAATGGGACGCATGCATGACCGGGAGACGAGCGGAGAAAGGAGGGGAACTGCTGCGAAGGGGGACGAGTGACGTCAGCGAGAGCCGCGCTGTGATAGGCCGGTTGGTGTGAAGCCGCGCTGAGATAGGCCGGTTGGTGTGACGTCAGCGAAAAGCCGCGCTGTGATAGGCCAGTTAGCGAGAACCGCGCTGGGATTGATGGATTGTCATCAGGAAGTAAACAAACGCGGAGAAAATAGAAATTTTGTAGATTCGAACATGAAATGTTTTAAATGTTTGAGAGCGATCTTTAAGAGAAAAAGAAGAGAATCTTATTACGGCGAGGAGGCACCGCCAGAGGGTACACCTGCTCACTATATGGCAAACGAATGTTGGGTTGCATACTATACTGTGGCTTGGTACTTGGAGTAAGATTACAGAAGGGAATGAGGAACTGACCTTTCCGAAATACGGAACGTTTAGACTAGAGGTGTTGCATCAGCTGAAAGCAGTTATGTCCTCATTGAGACCTTTGCCTAGACCAACACAGTTTGAGGCGCTTAATGCGTGGATTAGGGCGGCGCATGACAGGAGTCAGAACAGACGCCAGGAAAGGGTAAGGCGATCAGTAAGGGCAGTGCAAGATGCCAAGTGGGATGCGGAAGCTAAGAAATGGAGAGTACAGACGATTGAGGTGGATAAGTTGTACCCAGTGAGAGAGGTTACAGGAGAAAAGAGACCCATAGAAGAGGATGAAGAGAGCGAGTCAGAGGATGGCCTAATAAATAGGCTGTTGATAGATAGACCACCTCCGGACAATAGGGAGATAGAAGGTACTGAGCTCTCAAGGGAAGGTAGGGTTGACATAGAAGAGAACAGGCCACTCCCTATAACGGATTGGGTACCTACCAAAGGTGAGGAGACACCTCAACATAGTCCTGTACAGAGAGTAGTTGGAAGGGTTGTGGTGCAGAAGATGCCAGCAACAGAGAGGGTTGAGTCTTATGGATTGCCAGATGCTCTTCAAGTACCCGTTACCATAGGTCCTGTAGTGTCGGTTTATTACCCAGAGAAAGGGAGAGAGGAAGAACAGGTATGGCTAGACAGAGAAAGAGTTGAGATGGAAAGGAGGAATAACACGACAAATGCCTGAAGGAAATTGCCAGGACCAATAACGTGGAGCACACCATTGGATTCAGCAGTGGAACCCGTAGCAGAGCAGGGGGGTCAGAGAGGACCGATGGACCTGAGGGGACCACGGCCGAAATCCTATAAAGAGTTGAGGGCTGACTTGAGGGAATGGGATAGGTCCACAGAAGCACCAAGCAACAGGTCAAGAGCAGAAGCTGGATGGGGAAGTCGAGGCAACGGGACATTATCTCACTGCGGGGCTAGCGAAAGCAGTCAGGAGTGGGACGGTAAAAGTCAGGAGAGTAGAGGAGTTACACGTCATATTGACGGTGGAAATGTGCAGGAGCAAAAAGGTAGAAGTGCGGAGTGTGGAGAGACGTCTCGTCTCATTTAAAGTGAGGGAGACCAAAGGACACAAGAGTACAGGGATAGGTTTAAGTGCACTCCCCATGCACCTGATGGTAACGTACAGTATTGGAATTGTGGGAACATGGGGAACCGCGAAGGATCTTGCCATGTGTCGAGTGATCAGAGATCACAGGCAAATTGCGAAAGCATGGGGAATAATGGGATGTCTTACCATGCACCGAGAGAAACCAGGCTGAATGGGAAATGTGGGACTATGGGAAATAGAGAAGTGTTTCACTATACACCCAGAGAGGACGGAACTGCATGGGACCTGGAGAGATGGGAGCATGGGAGGACTCCCCATAACACGCCTGAGCCCAGACGTAGGACTCAGAGCTGTGATGGGAGAGATGTAAATGGACTCTCTAGAGATAGCATACTGAAAGCTGTGATAAAAGCCAAAAGACTCGATGTGACCAGCTTAAAATCTGACCTGGACGAGATAATTGATGGTGTGTTGCCTTTAGAAAGGATCGACATGTACGAACAAGATGAGCTGCTGTTTATAGCAAAGGATGTTACCAGAAAGGTAAGAGCAACTCATGAGAAACTGTCTGAACTGGCAGACAAGTATATGGTAGATTTGTCCAGAACAAAGGCATTGCAGGGGAACCATAGGTTGCATTATTCAGATCAGGACTTAGATGAGAGGAGGACAACTGGATTAAAAACACATATAAGGGAACTGATCACAGGAATAAGAGCATGGAGAGATCTGGACAAATGGGAAGAGAGGTGGTCCAAAAAGGGAACAGTTAGGCGGAGCGCAAATGCGGTGTCACCGGAGGGAAGGCTACTGCAGATGGAGGCATTCCCTTTGCGAGAAATAGCGAATGGAAGTTATGTACACGTGCCCTGGAGTAGGGGAGATTTGGCTGCCTTCACCAACTCATTTCCGAAGTTAAGGGAAAATCCCATAGAGTGGTACAAGCAGGTAGAGAGATTTGTCAAAATTTCAAAAGTATTGTGGATTGATTTGAACACCTTATTTGACATTGTGGTCCCAGGAGACTTGTGGATAGCATGCAAGGTTAGTGTTGAGTGGCCAACCGCAGAACCAGAAAGGGATACTCGTACTAATCGACCGTCAGAAACGGTAATGTTAAAATATGATAGGGTAATGACATGGCTGAAGGAGAAGGTGCCACCACAAGATATAGATTGGGTAAAAATAGACCGAACAAGACAGGAACCCAAGGAGACAGTTCATGAGTTTTATGAGCGATTGCTGAAAACGTTCAAACAATACAGTGGTTTAGATGTAATGGATCCCAAAGATATAGGACAGTTTGTATCGAAATTCGTTTTGGGGTTGAGACCTGATATTTGTTTGGTGATTCAGCAACATTTAATTTGTTGGCAAAACAAACCATTGGATGAGATTTTGAGATACGCAAGGTATTGCAGTGATTAAATAGATTCCAAAGCAAAGAAATTAAAAGAGAAACTGATGATGGTGCAGATGCAGTCGGCTGGAAAGGGTGGACAGCAGCAACAGGGAACAGGGACAATGGGACAGATACCAAATAGCCAGAATAGGGACAGCGAGGAAAACTCGAGACTTAGAATAGACATTGCTACGTTGAAAAATACGACAAAGTGTCACAGGTGTCACCAGGTGGGACATTGGAAACGCGAGTGTCCATATAACCCTGAAAACGGAGAGCTAGAGGTAGAGGAGGAGGAAGTACTAGAAGTTCCAGTTCAAAGGGTGATAGTGCCAAAAAGTAAGGTGGTCAAAGGGGAGACTTCGGCTCCACGAGCCCAGTTCCCGCAGCCACCAAAGATTACGACAGGGGGAAAGATCTATAGACAAATGCCTCTTTTTATAGAAGAAGAAGAGTGTTACTACGTTGATCCATTGACGGGACAACGTGTAAGTAGAGAGGAGGACTGTACCCTCGGGGCAGTTCTAGAGGTGGATCAAAGAGGACCGTTTGTTGAGGCTGAAGTGGCAGGGCGTCCTACAACATTCTTAGTAGATACCGGAGCTACTCGATCAACTTTGAGATCGGCAGTGGTTCCAGATCTACCAATGTCGGGGGAAACTATTCAAGTGGTAGGAGTCGCAAATAGGAGAATGACCAACCCTTTGACGGAACCAGTGCTAGTGAGAATAGGAAACCACAACTATGAACATCAGTTTGTAGTATGTGATTCTAGTCCTGTGTGTTTGTTAGGAAGGGACTTATTGTGCAAACTGAACTGCACAATATACTGCACACCTCAGGGAGTAGAGGTACAGACTACAGACGAGGATGCTACCTTTAAAGTTGCAAATTCGAGAGCGTGTGTAGAACTGTATCCTACCCTGACTGTGGGGGACCTTCCTCTGGACTTGCGAGATACAGTGTCATCAGATGTATGGGATTTTACTGGAGAAGAGATAGGACTGATCAAAGGAGTAGAACCAGTGAAGATCATGGTAAAACCAAATGTTGAATATCCAAGAACGCCTCAATACAAATTGACCCCAGAGACGATTGCAGGAATAAAACCCGTAATCGACTCTATGATTCAACAGGGAATACTGAAGGAAATCGTGGGTAGTCCATGCAACTCCCCGATTATGGGCTTGCAGAAACCTAGTGGGAAATTTAGAATAGTGCAAGATCTTCGAAAGATTAATAACATAGTTGTTTCCTGTTGTCCAGTGGTACCGAATCCATCCGTGATATTGTTTCAGATACCATTCCAAGCTGAGTGGTTCACAGTGATAGACCTTTGTCAGGCTTTCTTCTCAATCCCATTGGATGAGGAGAGCCGGTATCTTTTTGCTTTTAAGCTGGAAGATCGTGTCCTAACATGGTGTCGTATCCCACAAGGGTATACAGAAAGCCCATCAATTTTCAACCAGCTATTGAAGAAAAACCTTGAAAGTCTAGTACTGCCACAGAACTCGGTTCTGGTTCAGTACATAGACGACCTACTTGTTGCGTCAGGAACGGAAGAAGCTTGCAAGATAGATACCATCGCCTTGTTGAATCATTTAGCTGAAAATCGGCATAAAGTATCTCCGAGCAAATTGCAGTACTGTCTGACAAAAGTACAGTACTTGGGTCACCGGATAGAAAAAGGAAAGCGCAAGGTGTCACCAGATAGGATAGAGGCGATAATGAAGATGAACGCGCCTACTACACAGAGAGAAGTCAGGATGTTCCTAGGGATGGTGGGTTATTGCCGACAGTGGATAGCTAACTTTTCCCTGAAAGCAAAACCCTTACAAAAACTGACGCACAAGGAGGTGAGTGATCCGGTACCATGGGACAAGGATTGTTTGATGGTATTCCTACAGCTGAGAGAGGACTTGTGCCGTGCTCCAGCTTTGGGGATGCCTGATTACGAAAAAACATTTTCACTTTACTGCTGCGAAAGAGAAGGTTGTGCTTTGTCAGTTTTAGTACAAACTCATGGAAATGCCCGTAGACCAGTTGCATACTTTTCGGCTACTTTAGATCCGGTAGCCGCAGCGTTGCCCGGATGTCTCAAATCCGTTGCTGCAACAGGTGTCAGCATTGAACGGTGTGAAAACATAGTTATGGGACACCAATTAGTGGTGTATGTACCTCATTCTGTAGAACTGTTAATGACCAGGACAAAGACACAGCATTTAACTAATAATAGGCTCACGCGCTACGAGCAAGTTATTCTTGCTGCGGAGAACGTGACCATTAAGAGGTGCTCTGTTTTGAATCCTGCTACGTTGATGCCACTTCCTAATGATATAGAAGGCGAAGAATGTGAAGATCACGATTGCCTTGATGTGACTGAACTATGCACCAAGCCAAGACCAGATATCGTGGATGAGCCGTTGACAGACCCTGATTAAATTTTCTTTGTTGATGGCTCATGTTTAAGAGACGATACTGGTCGGTTGAGAGCAGCTTATGCTGTTTGCACCATTACTGGAGTTGTGGAAGCCGCTTGCCTGGAAGGAGTACACTCCGCTCAGGTAGCTGAAATCATTGCATTGACACGTGCCTGTTTAGCAGGTAGCAAAATTAGAGTCACCATTTATACTGATAGCCAATATGGTTTCGGTGTAGTTCATGATTATGGGCAATTGTGGTCTCAGAGAGGTTACATGACCTCCTCTGGTTCGCCTATTCGAAATGGGGAATTTGTGCGACTGTTGTTAGAAGCATTACAAGGTCCGGCAGCAATTGCGGTTGTTAAATGTGTAGCCCACACCAAAAATACAGATTTTGTGTCGCAAGGTAATCGATATGCAGACGAAGTTGCCCGCTACTGTGCGAAGCAAGGATATTCTTTCACGGAAGTGGGAGTAGGTGGGGCTCAGGAAAAGACAGAGTTAAACATGATGCTAGAAACAGTTGATACTTGGGATGATTTAACAGACCTGCAAGAGAAAGCACCGGATACTGAGAAAAAGGCCTGGGAAACAGCAGGTTGTGTGAAAAATTAAATGGATTTGTGGGTTTCAGCAGATGGAAGGGCAGTGTTACCTGATGAACTAGTGAGTCCAATGGCACGACAGATACATGGTCCAGTACACTTAGGAAGAGATGCCATGCTGAGGTTATTTAGGCAGACTTGGTATAATCCTAGGTTTAGGATAGCCGCAGAAGCAGTGTGTCGGAGGTGTGTCACATGCCAGCAATTGAACGTAGGGAAAAGAACACCAGTTACAATGAGTCACATTGGGAGGTCTGGGGCCTTTCAACAGAATGCAATTAGACTTTATTGAGATGCCAAAAAGCAACCGCCTTAGGTATGTTCTGGTGGTTGTATGCATATTTTCCAGATGGGTCGAAGCATACCCTACACGCAGGTGCGTTACGCTCAGAGTAGCAAAGTTGTTGCTTAGAGAGTTGATCCCGCGCTTTGGGGTGCCGACCTCTTTGGAATCAGATAGAGGAACTCATTTCAACAGCGAAGTTGTGAAGATGCGTTGCTCTGCATTGAACATTGATCAGAAGTTGCACTGAAGCTATCGACCAGAGGCTTCAGGTATCGTGGAGCAGATAAATGGAACCTTAAAATCCCGAATAGCCAAAGTATGTTCTTCGACGTCCTTAAGCTGGCCTGATGCTTTGCCCTTGGTACTCATGAGTATGCGTAGCACACCAGACAGGAGGACAGGTCTCTCTCCACATGAGGTGTTAATGGGGAGGGCAATGAGACTTCCGTCTGTTCCAACTACAGCTTTGTTGAATATTACAGATGACCTGATCTTGGATTATTGCAAGGGACTCTCTGATGTCATTCATTCTGTGTCTCTTCAGGTGCAGGCTGCTGAAGTTCCATCTTCAAGAGACCTATGTCACGACTTGTGCCCTGGTGATTGGGTGCTTATCAAGAAGCACGTCCGGAAGAACTGCCTAGACGTGCGTTGGAAGGGGCCCTACCAAATAATCCTGACAACGAATACTGCTGTAAAGTGTGGAGGGCTGCCAAACTGGATCCACGCTTCCCATACTCGAAGAGTTCCAGCACCCTTAGAAGAAACAGCTCCTCTCACAGATGAAAATCCAACTGTGGACGGCGAACCACTAGAGGGGATCAGTCAAGCTGTGGGGGTGTCGGAAGAAGTTGGGAGTGCTACAGATCCAGAAGAAGAAAGACAGGACGACAGTGAAACTGAAGTTGCCACCGAAGGAGAAAGTTGTTGTGAATACGGCTCAGAGACAGATCAAGACAAGAGTGATCAAGAACAGAGTGTGAGGACAAGAAATAGGAGAACAAGGCGTGGAGAAGCTAGTTGGCCGGAAAGAAAGAAGAGGCCGAGCTTGAAGCCAACTCCAGAGAGAACTCTTGCTCCTATCTCTGAAGACTCGGGCCTGGACGAAGGTGCACAAGGACAGGAACAGGAAGGTCTGAGAAGATCGAGGAGGGCGCGAGTGCCCTGCAGAAGATACGCTACTCCTGAGTGGACCTACCTAGCTGCAGATGTCCAGTGCACGGAGATCTGGGAGGTTGAGGGAAGTGACATTGATCAGTACTGACCCAATCATAACAGTGGAAATAGTGTTGGTGATACCCGGAGTGGAGGTCGAAGGGTTGCTGACACTCACTGTCCCCAATCCTCCTTATCTGAGCGGGATAAGAGACATGGGGCCAGATGCATCAAGCATCCATTTTGCGATTCCTTATTAGCGAAAAATAAGGAATCGCTAATAAGGAATAGCAAAATGGAATGCATCAAGCAATCACTACAAAAATAGCGATTCCTTAGAATTCCTTAATTGCGACTCGCAAATTGCGAGTCGCAATTAATGAATACCTCCCCATTCATTCCTATGGGCCCAGAGGCCCATAGGAATGAATGGGAAGACAATCTCAATTTGCGTATCGCTATTAGCGACTCGCAAATTGAGATTGCGAGTTCAAGGGTGCAGGGGTGTCCAAAGGACACCCTGTTGCACCCCTGATTGTGATATGTGCACATATGTTGCGCACACACATGCCCTCAGGGCATGTGTGTGCGCAACATGAAACTTTAAAATATGCACAAAAGTGCATTTTTCTAAGTTTTTGCAAATTACCACGAAGTTGTACTTCGTGGTAATTTGCGTGCCCTATTAGCGAATTCGCTATTTTTGAAACTTTCATGCATTGCATTTAAGGAATCTCAATTTGAGATTCCTTAAATGCAAACAATCGCAATTTAGCGAATTCTCTATTAGCGATTTTTGCATTTGGGATGATGCATCCCAAATGGAAAAATACCGGTCGCAAAGGGGCAGATTCTGAGAATCTGCTCCTTTGCGACCGGTTTTTAGCTTGATGCATCTGGCCCATGGTTTTAAACAGAATAGAATTTCCGACTTTTTGTCCAACGAGGCCAACGCATGAGGAGATCACTCTTCGTTTGGAAATATTAGAATACATGATTAGAGCCGCTGGAACACGCCTGATTCCAGATTGTTAAAGACTTTGTAAATAAACAAGATTGAAAGCTGACCTAGCGCCAAGTGAAAGAAGAAGAAATTTAGGGGCTTCCTATTTAGTAGACGGAGAAAAGTTAGGGATGTCTTTTGCTTTAGAACTCAAAAACTGATCTTGCTGAAGGGATTATCAGCTTCCAGATGTGGTTCGGAAAGACTGAATAAGCAAAGAGAAGAGACTTTGTGTTGTTAAAGAAAACCAGAACTACACTGTCTTGAGATCATGGAGGCTGGCAACCCAAACCGCAGGACAAAATGCATAGTAGGCACACTTTTAGTGGGAGTAATTTTCCTTATAGTTTTAGTAGTTACCATATCATATGTAGTGGGACATGAAAATGAAGAAAAGGCTACAAAGGAAGCAAAAATTGTATCGACACAGAAACCTAATACTGCTGGTAAAAAGGGGGACAATACAGAGAAAGATAAAGCTTTACTAGCAGCAGAGACTCGTAGGTTGCATGTGGATGAATCACAGGGAAATTTCAAATCAAATGCATATGCTAAGTTGCTTTATGAATATATTGATGCTATGGAGGCTAAAGATTGTTATGTCTGCATGCAATTGCCAGCCTCTGTAGACGAAGGTATTAGATATCATCATCTTCCATTGACCTATGGAATCACATGTAGTTTGTTGCTTAGTATATTTTATGAACGAGATGGTTTTGAATATTATTTTTCAAACTTTGATGCTGTTTTACCAGAAGTTCCAAATTACAAGCATATGAATATGTGGGATTATTATAAGAGTGAAGATAGACTAAAGAAATTTTTCATTCCTTGGAAAACATTAGATACTTCACATGCCCGAAGAAATAATTTGACTTGTAAAGTTTCAGAAATTGAGAAAAGGTTTATAGGGCAGGTGGATGATCGGTACCGGAGACAGAAGATCTTAAAAGCTTCAGGCCAATGGAAAACAGATTGGACAGAGGAAGAAAGATCACACCAAAGAAAGGGTAGTAATGGTCCAATAGCTTTAGATCGAGAGAAGAAAGGGAAACTGTGTATATATAGGGGTAAAACCTATGATGAAAATGTGTTTGTGGGAGAAGTAAATTGTGAACATGCTTTCCAATTAGAGTATTATACCAAAGATTTCTTGAAGGGAATGCAGGTGATTCCGAATGTATATTTTGTTTGTGGAAGAAATGCATACGTGAAACTACCGGATAATTGGTATGGATCATGTTACTTAGCAATTGTCTTCCCCAAAATATACCATGCTAAGGATTTGGAAATTATAGAGGGAAAAACTCAAGCTAGAGGAAGAAGGGATGTAAGCGCTGAGGAGGTAGTTGGAGACGTATTTGGTGCTATGTTTCCTCTGTTAGGGATAGCACTGAATGATGTTAAGATCAGAAGATTGGCAACAGTTGTAGATAGGTTGTTCGCCAGTACTGCTAGATCATTAATGCTGGTGGAGGGAGAGATGCAATCGATAAGGGCAATGGTTCTTCAGAACCGACTTGCTCTAGACGTTCTGTTAGCCAAAGAGGGAGGAGTCTGTAAGGCTTTGAAGGTTCAGGAATGTTGTACTTACATTCCAGACAATTCAAAACCTCTAGAAAAGTATATACGGAACATCACTGAAATTCATCGTGAGATTGAGGATTTGACACAGGTAAATGTGTGGGAAAAAGTAGGTCATGGAATGGGTAAAGTTGGAAGTTGGTTTGCCAACCTAGGAAAGGGTTTCATTTGGTACATACTGAAACCTATCATCATAATAGTGGTTTGTATAATCACCCTGTGGGGATTGGTGCGGCTGTACCAATGGTATAGATCAAATAGATTGCAGAGATCCATGAGAGAGCAGGGGAGGAGATTAGCTGAGATGCAGGATAATCAGTACAGGAGTCTGAGGGCTCTAGAGATGATGAAACGAGAAAGTACTGCAACGAGTTCAGTTTGATTTAGTCATTCCTCAGGGATGGTGTTGTGATGGTGATGACTACTGAAAGTCATCAAAGGGGGGAACTGAGAGAGCGCAAATCGAGAAAAAATTAGAGGTGCACCATATTTACAAGCACATTGCATTAGTTTAGTAAAGATTACTTAAGAGTGTCGAATTTATAGAGTGAAAATACATAAGAGTGTTTAACTAGAATAGACTGCATATAATAGTGTGAAAAGCTAATGTAGAAGTGTGTAAAGATGTTGTAATGATGTTGAAATACCATGTTATGTGGCTGTTGTAGAGGAGAATGTAACGCTGCTAAACGAAGAAATGTGTAGGCCACATGGCAGTTCACAGAGAATGAAAGGGGTTGTTACACACGGATGTATGACGTTACAACGCATACTTTTACCACGACTACCATTACCACGCAATTTTTACAACGCAGGATCCATTACAATGCAGTACCATTACAACGCATGTATTTACAACGCTGGTACCTTTACAACGCATACAATTACATCGTAAGTATTGGTAAGTTTAAAATATTTTTTTTAATGTAAATTAATTAAAATTAATATAATTTAATTTAATTTAATTTAATTAATTTTTTTAATTTAATTAATTAAATTTAATTTAATGTAATTACTTTATTTTAATGTAATTTAAATTTAATTGTATTTAATTTTTACCCTGTACCCCTTTACCCAAAAACCCAAAACTGACCCTTAATCTTAAAAATATCCCTTTACCCAAAAACCCAAAATTGACCCTGAACCCTAAAAATACCCCTTTACCCAAAAACTAAAAACTGACCTGAACCCTAAAAATACCCCTTTACCCAAAAACTAAAAACTGACCCTGAACCCTAAAAATACCCCTTTACCCAAAAACTAAAAACTGACCCTGAACCCTAAAAATACCCCTTTACCCAAAAACCCAAAACTGACCCTAAACCCTAAAAATACCCCTTTACCCAAAAACCCAAAACTGACCCTGAACCCTAAAAATACCCCTTTACCCAAAAACCCCAAACTGACCCTGAACCCTAAAAATACCCCTTTACCCAAAAACCCAAAACTGACCCTGAACCCTAAAAATACCCCTTTACCCAAAAACCCAAAACTGACCCTGAACCCTAAAAATACCCCTTTACCCAAAAACCCAAAACTGACCCTAAACCCTAAAAATACCCCTTTACCCAAAAACCCAAAACTGACCCTAAACCCTAAAAATACCCCTTTACCCAAAAACCCAAAACTGACCCTAAACCCTAAAAATACCCCTTTACCCAAAAACCCAAACTTATAATATTTTTAATAAAATTATATACTTACCAATACTTACGTTGTAATGGTATGCGACCCTAAAAATACCCCTTTACCCAAAAACTAAAAACTGACCCTGAACCCTAAAAATACCCCTTTACCCAAAAACCCAAAACTGACCCTGAACCCTAAAAATACCCCTTTACCCAAAAACCCAAAACTGACCCTGAACCCTAAAAATACCCCTTTACCCAAAAACCCAAAACTGACCCTGAACCCTAAAAATACCCCTTTACCCAAAAACCCAAAACTGACCCTGAACCCTAAAAATACCCCTGTACCCAAAAACCCAAAACTGACCCTGAACCCTAAAAATACCCCTTTACCCAAAAATTCAAAACTGACCCTAAACCCTAAAAATACCCCTTTACCCAAAAACCCAAAACTGACCCTAAACCCTAAAAATACCCCTTTACCCAAAAACCCAAACTTATAATATTTTTAAGAAAATTATATACTTACCAATACTTACGTTGTAATGGTATGCGACCCTAAAAATACCCCTTTACCCAAAAACTAAAAACTGACCCTGAACCCTAAAAATACCCCTTTACCCAAAAACCCAAAACTGACCCTAAACCCTAAAAATACCCCTTTACCCAAAAACCCAAAACTGACCCTGAACCCTAAAAATACCCCTTTACCCAAAAACCCAAAACTGACCCTGAACCCTAAAAATACCCCTTTACCCAAAAACCCAAAACTGACCCTGAACCCTAAAAATACCCCTTTACCCAAAAACCCAAAACTGACCCTGAACCCTAAAAATACCCCTTTACCCAAAAACCCAAAACTGACCCTAAACCCTAAAAATACCCCTTTCCCAAAAACCCAAAACTGACCCTAAACCCTAAAAATACCCCTTTACCCAAAAACCCAAAACTGACCCTAAACCCTAAAAATACCCCTTTACCCAAAAACCCAAACTTATAATATTTTTAATAAAATTATATACTTACCAATACTTACGTTGTAATGGTATGCGTTGTAAAGGTACCTGCGTTGTAAATACATGTGTTGTAATGGAATTTCGTTGTAATGGATCTGCGTTGTAAAAAATGCGTGGTAATGGTAGGTCGTTGTAAAAGTTGCGTGGTAATGGTTGTATACCGTTACACACACACGTGAGATGGATTTTAATGTTGTTATAATTCAAAGTATTATTGATCATAGATCTGAAAAATATGTTTTATAGAAGTGTTTCATATAACCATTGTGTGTAATGAGTTAGAATACTGTTTAGACTAAGAAATTAAATGTTTTACAGAGTGCACAGGCCCGTTTCATGTAACTCTAATAGGCCTGAATAGAGAAGGTCATTTCTTTTGATCTGCATGTGCTAGTTAGAAGAATGTCATGTTAAGCATAAATTGCGGAGCCTGCTCGATGGTTTACGACTTAAAAAGATATGGTGGAGGCCGGAATTTGGGGCCCACTGTACAAGTGTCTGTTTGCAGGTGCGAGGAGGTTCCAATCAAGAGAGTGATGAATAGGGTTTTGTTCAGGGCGCCAGGCACAGGCCTGGAGGAGGCTTCAGGAATTTCCTGGGGGGTACCGTCCTGCCGGAGAAGAGCCTGAGAAGCAAGGTCAACGCTAACGATGGGCCCAGAGGAGTATCAGCATGGAAAATGCCAGAACCAACACCACGTGAGGGGCGTCTCTAAAGGGCGTTTCTATTGTAAATGTGATTTTGTATTAGGGACAGCACCCCTGGGTGGAGTTAGGGCAGATGGTCTGAGGAACCTAAGAGAGCGGATGGGTAGGCAGATAGGTCAACTGCGAGACACCGATTTACAGCGAAGACTAAGGGAAGTGAGTGATCTTCTTTGGAAGTCACCACTGCTGACACCTTTTTAGGTTAAGATTTTGCTAAGTAGGGATGTCACTTAGTCCAGTGTAGGGACAGTCTAATCTGGATTTTCTTCCTTTCTGTAAATGACAGCTTGTGTCTATTCTTGCAACTCTGATGATTTTTGAATTGGTTTTGGTAATATTCTTTTGCCGACTAAGAGCTTTTAGAAAGATTTATGTTTGTATTGATACCAGTATATCTTTTGAACCTTATATTGAGATGTTTGTATCTCCAGTTAACTTTGGCTTTATAATAAACTTTTAAAACTTATTCGTAGTAGGTGGTTCTTTAGAGTGGTGTAAGTCCTTATTAATTGGCCTAGTAGTGGATTGCCTTTTACTTTATGACAGGTACCAACGGTTCAGTCGACCTGAGTTGGGATCTAGACCTATAGCCATAGATCAAAAATCCCGCCGTATCAGTAGCCTTCGCTCCCGGTAGTAAGTGGAAAACACGTACAAAGAAATAGGTATGTGACATATATATACCTTTGTGTTTCCACAATGATATCTTTCTGGTTTTTAAGAAACCAATTTGTAGGCATCACGGTGATATTAGAAATTGTATGTTTCACGGTGTGGTGCAGGAGAGTTTCATCTTGGGACACCTCGCTAGAGTCTTGCCTGCTGTCACTCCAAGGGTTGTTTTAGTTAGTTATTTGTTCTGCATAATCACGGAATATAGTAATTTATTTTTGGTTTATATAGGTCTCATTATGAATAATATTTTACTTGAAAGTACCACATGGATATGTAGATAGTAAAAAGTGCCTTTTTGACATTATAGGTATAGCATACTAGTTATGCTTTGACAAAAGCCCTAGTCCTGATGAGGCCCGCAAGTTAAGGGGCTGAAACGCGTCGACAATCTTGGATATGGACACCCTATGAATTAATATTCAAGGACAAGCAATAATCAGCAGTAGTTCAAAAGAATACGGATCAAATAAGGATCGCGCATAATTCTTCTGTGATGAGGTGTACCTGTTGAAATAGGAATGCTCCTTGGTTAATAGATGATAGAGCATCCATTTAAGTAGTTTGGGCTATCAGAAATAATGAACAAATGTGCAACCTATTTTTCTAATGTTGTGTAGCAATTTGTATATGTGATTCTTTATGTGTAAATAGTGTAATATAGATGTTTATACTATACAAAAGAAAGTAAAAAATGAAACACAAGATACTGTGAAAATACATTAAAGCTCCAAAAAAAGAAGTCATATCCGGTGAATACAGTTCATTTATTGAGAGAGCGGCGGGTAACAGACATATTTGAATTGTAGAGATTGTTTCTAAAAAAAGAAATAGGATCGGATAGGTAATTTATAAACCTGTTTGAGCATTGTTTGAGATACAATTGGTCCCATAGCATCATATTTGTGTTTGTGCATGTTCTTCCCAGATGCTTGTTTGGGTTATATAGGGAAAACCCCTTCCTTTTTTAAGGCCTACTGACTCCAAAGGCTCCAGCAACACAGGAGGTGGGTTTCCAAGTCCCTTGAGGTCCGAGCTGCCCTCTCACTCAGTTTGAAGTCAGAATCCCTTGTGGGGGCTGCAATACCCCTACCCCTGTGCACCGCGTTATTTTTTAAGTGCATATGTTTATTGACGTTCCCAAAACAAGTGCACTGGGCTCCAAGTAGCCCTAACCTCTGGCACCTTTTCCTACAAAGAACTCCGGCCTCCTCACACCAAATGGTCCGTGGGCAGCTGCTTTGTGAAACTGTTTGAGGTCCCCTTGCGACTCCAGCGCCTCCAGCCTGTGGGTCCTCTTGAGGGTCAACACTGCTTTTCTTAGGCTCCCCTGGTTGCTTCAGGCTTGGTGAATCTCCTGGACCTTGCTGGTCCGAACCGTAACCTTTCTTGACCTTCTTACTGGGTTGCCACTGCCAAGGCTTGTTGATGCTCCCGCCGGACACTGACCATCAGGACTCAACATCCTTCTTGGGACAGCTCATATCCGGTTCCTGGTTGTCCTCAATGTCTCTGGGTCCCGGTGGCTGCAGAGTCAAGAACCCCCTCAAAGCACCTGAAGCACCCCACATCAGTGGGCATTCATCTACCGCACCCCTGGTTACTTCTGAGTGACCCAGACTCTGTCCCCTCTGCTTTCAGACACTCTTCATCGAGAATCCACCTTTGGATTCACTTTTCATCTTCCCAGCAGTGGCTCTTCTTCGAAGTTCTCCATAGAGATCAACAGCAGTTTCCGACACCACTTCAGACCTATGCACCTGGCTTCCCTTGGATAGGTAACTCTGGTACTATGGTATCCACGGGTAGGGTGGCTCTCCAACCTCCTAACTTTCACAGGATTTCTTCGAAGTCCACTCAGAAGGGTCCTTAAACTTTAAAACTGCAACCGTGACTCTCCCATAGAATTGTACGGCGCACACGGTCGTGTTCCCACACTGCACCTGTCCCCCGTGGGGTCCCTACTTACTCACCCTGGGTGGTTCCTTGGGGATCCTACCGATTTTGCATCCTCTAGACACTTTCTTGACTTGGTCTCCCCCATAAGCTCACAGTGTATTAGTGCTACTTATGATAGTTTCTGTGCTGCACTAATGTGTGCTTTGTGTTTATCTGCATGTAGCAGATAATGTGAAGTATTTAGAGTATGTTATTTTAATCAATACATATTTTTATAACTACTGTGTGGTTCTCCTTTCATTTAACCAATACACAAAGATTGCATTCTGGAAGACAAGTTGCTTAACACTCCTTCAAGACTAAGCTTGAAGGCTGCTCCCCACAGCTACCACTTGGATAGCTTTCTAAGGTTATATTTGACCTCTTAAATCACTATAAGGTTTGTTTGGACTGGTACAGGGTGCCCACTTTAAATAGTGGACAGCATATACCAGGCCAACGTCTCACAACAGGTGGTTTTGCCAAGTGTTATATCGTGTTCAAATCTTCAGTTTGACATGGAGGGAGTAAAAATAAAAACTGAACTTGGTGATCCTAGAATTATATTATAACAAGCTCTGCTTCAGTGTGCAGTCTGAGAACGGGTCCATGCACCTATTTTGCTCACATTGTATGGTCTGCAGCACATACAAGGAAACGTTTCCGAGCAGCACTTTCTCCAGGCCATAAACTAACCCATAGGTTTTCTGAGTTAATGTATGCGCTGTAGGCCGCTCAGTTCCAGAGACACGAATGCATGGACAACCCTTCGGGCCTGTGCATGATTGCAGAAGATGTTCATGATTTGCTCTTTGTACTTTTGTTCTGTAGGATGCGTGGATGCTGTTCATATAGATGTGGTTCTCAGACAATCACAATGTAAAACTAAGAAAAATAATGTTTCATCCAGCACTGAATAGGAGATTGGTCTTAGAAGCGGCTATTGGCACAGTGTTCTTTACTGCACAGACTTGATGCCTAAGCTTTCTGAAAGCAAAGCTCCATCTCGCTCTCAGTGAAAGAGGATGACCTCAAAGGGGTGCCTCATGCCCTGGACTGAGACCCTCTACATAGTTTAGCACCAAAACTGCAAGCCACTGCAAAGCAATGTGCAGTGAATAGTGAAAATTGAGCTTAAATCATATGTGATGAACCATACTTCTAAAACGAGGGAGGATGGTCCAGGGTATCCAGAGGGTCCAGGGACTTTGTGGAAGCTCAAAGGGCCTATTAAGTGTCTTACTGTGGCCAAAGTGGGTCATAGCGGGAGCATCGATCATAGAGGCTGCACGTATACACCTTTGACACCACAGGGCACAAAAGGAGTGAAAGTGCAGCAAACTCTGGTGGTTTCCACTTTCTACTGAAAAGCAAATATTCCATCCTGTGATATTTTATCATTTATAATTGGTGTTAACTGGAAACCCTAACAATACCCCACATGAAGGGCACTCAGGTGAAAAGAAATAGAACAAACGGGGAGTAAAGAATGCAAATTCAAAACAGTCCTTGCGTTTAGTGAATTGGGTGGCAACAATTTCACTTTTCATTGCCAGTTGTGATCACGGCCTGGCCTTCAGCACAGCAGGAAGTAAGACACGCAAGGCAGGTTGGCCCACCTCACTAATTCCTTATTTAACATGCCCTAATACACACAACTGTCTTCTACGAATAACCCAGATTGTCAAAAGCCATTCTGCCTCTATCTCTGTCTATCCCTAGACTGCCTTCCACTTGTTCCCTAGGGCCCCTCTTCTGTTTCTCTTGTTAGGAAGTGGTCATCATTCGGGGACAGAATTCTGGACAATCTCCGGGGTCGTGCTGCCCTGGTCACTCCTCCAATTGCTGACAGTGCTCTACGTGGAATCTAAGTTGGAAGAGCCCTATATATCAACCTTGAAATTGAATATTGCTGTGTTCTTGAACAACATAAGCGATAGGGACTAGATTGGTGTCCTTATCTCTAATTATATCATAGCAATTCCGGAGATTCTGTCTGCAACTGAAATAATGTTAGAGTGGCATAAAAGAACTGACTTTGGAAGTTGGAGGTTGCTGTTCCGCTCACTCAAGTGAATTGAAAATTCGTCTTGATTTTTTGAATGAAAACATTTTCCACTTGAACGAAGGTTGGCACATATAGCTGTACTCAATGCCACATATATAGGAGAATTCTTTTGAATATGATTATCCATTGATTTGGTTCCTTAGTGCTTAAGGTGCTTTTCCAGTTTCTATAAACATCTTGAACCAGACAAATAATTACAAATGACCCTGATGAAGTCCTTGTAGGACAAAACGTGTTGGCTGGGCTGAACATTTATATGTGATTTATGACAACTCCCGACGATTTGGTTTGTACTGATTATGGATATTGTGGCTATTAAATTGTGATGCCTGGATGCCTTAAATGTCTGGAAATATCTTTATAAGGACATGATTTGACTATTATGATATAATACGTACTGTGTTATCATTTTCATATGCTTTTTTGTGGTGATCTTTTGGCAATATGATCACAACAAGTTCAGCGTCTATTCTTATATTCCTATGAACGATGGGTTAGTATTAGTGTGACGGTTGGACAGCCCTATTGCCTGTTTTCTCCTTTGTATAAATTGGCATGAAAGAAGAATCTATGTGACTAAGTCCTACGGAGACCCTGTGGAAAATACATTTTTATCAGGAATTACTTATTGCCCCATCTGGCAATGAAAAATGCTTCACAATTCAAGCTCAAAGCAAACTGAATTGGGTGTGGTCTGAGGAGACGCCAAATACCCATCATTCATTTTACCTTCCACTGTCATGCTGCAGAAAGAAAGTGAAGAAGGACCACTTCCAACCAGTAAAGGCTATGTTGACAGAAATTCCCAGTCAACATGCTATGTAAGTATTTGAGGACACATCAGCCTGAAAGTGTCGTTAGCAGACAACGCAGGTGAGGCACTTCAACACAAAGACTTATCAAATTTACCCCAAGTGGCCAAAAGACTGCCTCCATTTGACTGTTTCTTTCCTGCATTGTTACAACGGGTTTCAAAATGATGTGCCAGCACACCACGCCTAACATGCTTTAATTCGACAAAATCCAATTCACAATACTATGACGCAAAGACTTCCATGTGACTAGACAAATAATGGATGATCACCATTCTCTGGTACTAAACTGCGTCCTGGCACACGCTGGAGAAGGCGAATCAATTGCAAAGTGCCCTGCCTAGCACAGGTGGTAGCCCCGCCGTACCTAATGCGGGAAAATAATGAAACCCGATTGTGCCTCAGTGATAAACAGCCACACCATGGGTTAGTGCGCTGTAGTGAATGTGTTGTATGCGTGTGGGAACCGAGTCTATGTGTGTCTTGGAAGCCTTTCAGAATGTCATGGAAGCTAATTTATTTGGAAGAGAGAGAGGGTTATAAATTAGTTGGTTCTGGGCCAGGCAAGTGAGCAATTATGCAAGATGTACATCTGAAACGACGTTCTTCTTTCTATCCCTGGGGGGTTATTGCTCCGTTTGCTTAAGTGTTTGTTGCCTAAGGTTTGCAGCTCTATATAAACAGCCAGGATGGTGATGACATGTTCCTTCACTGATAGCGTTCCATTAATCTACTACTAAAAGGGATTATTTTTAGTCCCTGTCGAAGCCTGTGAGGGAGTGAGCCTGGCTGAATTGCACAGTGTCCTATGCTTAGTGTACTTGTGCGTCACCCTTTTATGAAGTAGAATGGTGCAAGTTCTCTTTGCATACTGTATCCCGCTTACTTCAGCGGTGGACCTCAAATCTGGGGAACCGGGTTCGAGTCTCACAACGACGTTCAACATCCTGTGACTCTGGCAAATCACTTAATCTCCTTGTAACAAAATGAATGTGTCCTTATGTAACGCAACTGGTGCTCACGTAAAGGGCTCCGATACCTGATACCTTCGGGTCATGTTCGTGCTACATAAAACTCGGGGGGAACAAAGGTCACCCAGCAACAACACATTCCAACCAGTGCCACTCGATTTTAGTACAAGTTGTGCAGAGAGAGGCCTTTGAGTGGGTCAGGTCACTCCGGGTCTCAGACCCTGTAATGATTAAAGACGGACATTGAAACGGGTCAAGGTCTGGTCCTGTAGTCATGTCCTTAACTTTACTAGTATCACACAGTTGATTTCTGAACAATGAACGGTATAAACGTCAAGGAAATTCATGTCAGTGATTTATTTCCAGATTATATTTCACGTTCCGGATTATCAGCTAGATTCATGAATGAAAAATCGGCTCGCAAAGGGCCAGATTCGCAGAATCTGGCCCTTTGCGAGCGCAATTTTTGCATTTGGGATTCATCATCCCAAATGCAAAAATCGCTATTTGCGAAATCGCATATTTGCGAGGAATTGCATTTAAGGAATCTCTATTTGAGATTCCTCAAATGCAATTCATTAACCATTTTCAAATTCTGAATTCGCAATTTCTGGCCGCTATTTACCACGAAGTCTGACTTCGTGGTAAATAGCGAAAAAATAGAAAAAAACACTTTAGTGCTTTTTTCTCAGTTGCATGTTACACACACACATGTCCTTTGGACGTGTGTGTGCGCAACACCTGTGTACATTTGCTTTTCAGGGGTGCTACAGGGTGTCCTTTGGACACCCCTGGCACCCTTGAAATCGCAACCTTATTTGCGATTAGCATATTGCTAAATCGCAAATAAGGAATATCTCCCCATTCATTCCTATGGGCCTTTAGGCCCATAGGAATGAATGGGGAGTTATTCCTTATTTGCGATTAGCAATTTGCTAATCGCAAATAAGGAAGATGTAGGAATCACATAATTTTTTGCAATTCCTTCATGAATCCCGTTTTGCAAGTCCTTAATAGCGATTCCTTATGAATCGCTATTAAGGAATCGCAAAACGGGATAATGATGAATCTAGCTGTGTATTTCATGTTTACATTCATACTTAATCGTTCATTCCCAATAGGGATAACTATTTCCAGAATGTTGTGTTTTGTATTTTTTTTCTTGTAGCATATTTCTCTTGTACAGTGCATAAACTGAGTATCCCCAGGTGTTTATAATGACCGCGATCAACAGCTCTGGAGTCTAGGCAGAGGGCAGTGCGAGTTCCTCACAGTACCTGTTGGTGGGTCAAAAAGATGTTCAGAATACATGGTCATCCAATACTTTGGTTAATCACCCTTGATAGAGACGGTCACTATTTTCTGTCTCAGGAGAACACAGAAAAGAGCTAAAAGCAGTAATTGATAACAATTAGAGGGGAAAAGCAGAAGGACCCGATGGTATCACTGGAGAGCTTTATAAAATCGTAGGCCCTCATTTAATTCTGATCTGAAAGGGGCTTTTCAATGCTATTTTAACCAAGGGTCTCCCTTCTCCGATATCCTGAGCGAAGGCTAAAATGACGGTTCTTCTTAAACCTACCAAGAACCCCTTAAGGTGTGAATCTTATAGGTGGTTGGGAAATTGGCTAAGGAATATCAGAAGGGGTTCATTCCTGAGTACAACTAGAGGAATTAGTCCATCAAGTGATCTGCTCCATAGACCTTTCTAGCCAATCGAATGTTCACCTGGCAATTATAGCAGTAGATGCAGCCAAAGCTTTTGATCAAGTTTGTTGAACGTTTTTATGGGACTGCCTTGCAGACTGGTTGCTTAGCTGTGCTTAATTGCGTAACACAAAATGGGCAGGCCCCCTGCAGAGTTTGATGAGGGTCCCTCTAGTGCCCTGTACCTCTGACATGTTCATTGGCCTAGGGCTGAGTGGAGGCCCCGTGAAGGGTTGGGGGTCCCCGGAAATATTGCCCCCTGTGTGGCAGGGCTTTCAGGAGCCTTTGTTACACCCCTTGGCTGTGCGCTGAAGTATTTGAAGCAATGCTTTACCCCCTCCCCCACACTATTTGATCTCTTATGTCATCTGAAAGCATCTCATGTCTCCCGCTAACAGTGTATGAGAAAAGGCAGGAGCTTTATAACCTAAAGGCTCATCTGCTTGGTTAATTCTCTTTTATGCAGCACTTACCCTATACTTGGGTTATATGCACTAAATAGTTCTTATTACTTAATTGAGCCTTTTCTTTTACTCTTTTAATTTATCATGATATGCTTGTTGAATTTGTGTGTTGCTTTTTTGGAGATGGGTGTGTGAATGTAATAATGAGCCAGTCGGTAGGTGGATGGATGCCTGAGTATAACGATGTGTGACATAATGCACCTATGATGACTTATTGAGTGCTTAAACTCTTTAGTGACTGAAGAGGTACTTTGAGTTATAAGCCGGATCTTTTAGAATTGTCAATGCTTATTCAAATACTTCATCACATACACAGCGGACGTAGTCTCAGTCCTCTTCTGTAACTGGGTCAAATGATATGGAGCTGTACTGCTGTCTATAATGCTGCATTTCTTAATTGTGTTGACATTTTTTTATTTCAGTTTAGAAAGAGTTTAAACGTTGTTCCATAATTCTTTCTTTTTGTGCATAGTAAGAAGGAAGTCAGCGTGGAAGATCTCAATTCAATTCTTGCCTCTGACTAGTCTCCACCTTGATGAACTCCAACTCTCTGAAATTAAATGTGACAAGACTGAGGTCATGGTACTAGGCAGGAACCCCCAGTTTTGGGGTACCCAACACTGGCCTGTCACACTGGGAGACCTCCCTGAACCTGTCAACAAAATGAAGAATCTAGGCTTCTGGATAGACTCCACCTTGTCCATGAAGCCTTAGGCTGCTAAGATTGTATCCTCCTGTTTTACCATTATGAAATGGCTTAAAAAATCATATGGAAACTTTCCTTCTCTGTTCAGAAAGCCGTCATCCAGGCCATGATATTATCAAGGTAGGACTATGTAAACATGGCAGACCGTGATCAGACGTCTTCAGGTGGTCCAAAATTCTGCTGCCAGGCTCTTATTCCAACTTCCCAAACACTCTTCTGCATCTGGTCTTCTCCGTGATCTCCACTGGCTCACAGTGGAAAGTGCATTAACTTTAAGTCACTTTGCTTTATGCACAAAATAAACTCAAACTCGGGACCTCGGTTCCTGCAAAAACTAGTCATCCCCTATCACCCCCTAGGTTCTCGGCTCTCCAGCAACTGATCCCTTTTCACAGTGCCCAGATTTAGACGCGTCTGGATGGGCAGCCGCTACTTCTCTTTTCTGAGCCCCAGTCTGTGAAATGCTGGCTCTGATATCTCAGAGGCCGCACCTCCTTGTCTGCTTTCCGCAAGGAGCTAAAAACATGGTTATTCTAGGTCACATACCAAGACTGCTGAATGTGTTCCTAAGCTCTGGCAAACCCTATGGTAGCTATGCACGATACAAGAACTCAAGAATAATAATAATAATTATCATTATTATTATACTTTTCATGTAAACCAATGTCTAGGAAGTATAACAATTTGGGTGTTTTTGTTCCATAACTACAGCAGCATTAGTGCCCAAAACATTTATAAATGTACATCTGGCTTACACACACAAATGACTGAGTATCATTCCGCAAGGCCCCAAACAAGCCCTGTTCCACAGCACTCTTCGCAAGCTTGAGCTACATCAGACTCACCCAGTCAATCACAGAAGCAACACATACCGCAAGACACACACTGAACCGCATCTTCACCACAAGCGACAATCTCAAATATAACTCCACCACACATCTCACATGGACAGCCCAAACCACCCTCTACTTCCAAATCAACAGACCTACAATCAACACCCCTACCAGGTTCAGCACTCCAAGCCTCAGCTTATGCAAAATCACAGAAGCAGACTGGTTCACCGCCCTCAGCACTTATCAGCCTAGCCCCACAAACAACCTCAACAAGGACATCAACAACTTCAACAACTGAATGAAGAGCTGCACAGACTTCCTAGCACCCATCTAACAAAACAAGCATACCAGATCAAACAAGCAGGTCAGCTAGTACACAGAACTCCTTTGAGACACCAAACAGCACTGTAAACAGCTAGAATGTAAAAGGAGAGCCAGCCACAACACCACCGACAAAATGACCTACAGGGCTGCACGCAGACGCTATTATCAGCAAAGTAGGGACACCAAGAAAAAAGCAATAGTGGACCACATCAAAGAAGCACCAACAGATGCAAGGAGATCTCGAACTTCTTCCACAGCAAAATTGCAAACCTCTACAGCAACTTCACACACCATAATAGCCCTAGAGAACTCCTTGCTAACCTACCCACCACCAATCAAGACGGCATTTTGACCGAATGGACCACTCTCAATTGAAACAACACAGCAGCCATCATGCGGACCATCCACTTAGGGGCCCCAACTGACGCATGCCCCCTCCACATCTATAACTTGAGTACATCAGAAATCCGCACCAACCTGACCCACATCATCAACACCTCCATCAGATCCGCCACTTTCCCAGTTGAGTGGAAACTAGTTCATGCCCTCCTCAAGATACCCACAGCCAACCCAAATCAACTAAGCAACTTCCAACCCATCTCCCTGCTCCCCTATGCAGCAAAAGTGATTGAGAAGGCTGTTAACAAGCAACTCACAACCCACCTTGAACTTCACCATCTTCTAGACACAATCAGGATTCATAAAGAACCGTAGCAGCGAAACAGCACTCATTGGACACTGCCGACGTTCGAAACATCATGGACTGAGGAGAAATTGCAACCCTCATCCTGCTCGACCTCTCCTGGGCATTTGACATTGTCTCCCACAACACTCTCATCAGAATACTACATGAGATTGGCATACAAGGATTTGCTCTCAAATGGATCTGTTTCTTCCTCATGGGAATGACCCAAATGGTCAGGCTGTCACCTGTCACATCAAAGACTAAGAGAATAGCATGCGGTGTCCCACAGGGATCTTCCTTCAGACACACTCTTTTCAACATATACATCACACCGATTACCAGCATCGACCAATCATATGACATCACCGCCATCTCCTAAGCTGATGACACCCGACTCACCCTCTCCCTGAGGGACAAGACAAACACCACCAGAACCAACTTCACCAAAAGCATGACCATGCTAGCAGACTTGATGCGAACCAACTGCCTGAAGCTCAACTCCGTCAAGATGGAAGTCATGGTCTTCGGCAACAAGATCTTCCCATGGGATTCCACCTGTTGGCCGTCGAGGCTAGGACCAACATCCACAGACCACACAAAGAATCTAGGGATCATCCTAGATGACAAGCTCACCATGATGACTCAAGTCAGCAGAGTGTGCTTCCATATCCTACGCATGCTGCAAAACATTTTCAAATTGTTGCCTTGAAGAACCAGATGGACCATCACACAAGCACTGATCACCAGCAGGCTGGACTACAGCAACATTCTCTTTGCCAGAATCTCCAAACAACTCCTACACAGACTCCAGACCAACCAGAACACAGCTCTCATGCCGCACCCACATCGCACTGCACCTGAGAAAGCTTCACTGGCTCGCCATTCACAAGCGCAGCCAATTCAAACTTCTCCTTCACACATAAAAAGCCCTAAGAAAGACAGGGCCGGAATATCTGAATAATCATATAAACTTTCACCAACCCATCAGACACCTATGGTCTGCCTCACTTTCACTTACACACATGCCCCGCAAAAGCAAAACTGGAGGTCATTCATCCTCCTACATCGCACCTAGAACATGGAGCAACCTACCTCAACACATCAGAGCCTCCTCCTCACTTATTGAACTCCGCAAGAAACTTAAGACCTGGCTCTTCATATAGGCACCTTGGGACCACACACCTATACACCTTACAAAGTGCCTGGATACCCTCTTGGGTAATTAGTGACCTATACAAATAAACATGACATAACAAGGCAACTCCTTTACTCACATGTAATATTAAAACACCCATATTACATAGAAGTAAATACCACACATTTATTTTTAAATGCCAATACATAGGAACAGCCAGGAATTTACAAACCAATTCCCGAAGTACTTTTGAAGATTTACATGTGTAACCTTGAAAGACTTTGTGAATACCCTTAAGACATACTTTGAATGGGACCCTGTGGTTGATTAGTTCTTCCATTCTTATTAGGCATCAACCAATCTAAGAACTGTGTTCTTCAAACACGTGGAACCTGCCATGATTTTGTACTTTGAAACCAAATTCATTTGCACATTTGTGAGAGAATGTTTTTATTTAAAGGTTGCACAGCTTGAACAGAAGCATTCAGGCATTGGAGAATAGCGTAATAATAATGGTGCCATCTTATAAAGGCCACCAGAAGCATTGTTTCTGTTAGGGCCAAATTTAGAATTCAGAATTGTAATCAGTATGGAGCAATTTCTAAATCTGGAGGAAAATCCACTATTGAGATTTTCTCTATTATAGGAACAGTATTGTGGAAGAAACTCCAGCACATTTATATGTCAAAATATTGTGTACAGAAACATTGCCTGATACAAATATTGTTCTTAAATAGAATTCTACAAACACATAACCCCACTGGGTACAGATTTTCCATTATTGAGTCCAGTGATGCATTATTTTTGTAAGCAATATTTAGTTCCCCGTTTTTATGTCAGACAATACTCTAACTACATTCCTCTTTGTATTTAAGAATTCCACTTGAAATTGGTTGGTTTTCAGCTACCTCCCCAGGCTAAATCATGCCCTAAGTATTCTACTTACACCATCTCAATGTAGTCCAGTGTCCTATGTAACCCATTCAGGAACCTCTTACTTCACTGTAATGAACACTTCATATTACTAGGGGGGGGGCGCTATAGTGCCGGCTGCAAGATGGCCACTACATAGCGAAGCTCTGCAGGCTGAACGGACTATCCTTCAGTTATCCAGCAGATTGGGTTACTTATTGAGCCCGCTAAGGCCAGGAAATGTTCCCGACACGACAGAGAAGCTGATGCCTGTGATTTCGCCGATGGATGCAGACGGGAGTGAGTGAAAGACGCAACAGACATGCGAACGCGGCCTGAGTTTGCAAGATGGTCTGCTGGATCAGTGGGCAAACTGTTTGCTGGTGCTGAACGGAGAGGAACAGAGAGGAAGCGCGTGACCTCCGGAGATCCCGAATGTGCCTGGCCCGAGAGAAGCTGCCAGCGGATGAGACCTGCACTGGGCCCCTGGTGCTGCGGAGTGGCTGCAGGCCACGGCGAACCCTGAGGAGCGCGGGAGCTGGGGACAGGAGCCGTGCCGGATGCCCGGGAGCAGCATGCCCCCTTGCAAGACCTGGGCGGAGATGAGAAGGTGCGCGTCCAGGCTGTGGGAGGCTCGGCTGGGAAGCCAGCCGGTGGGGGGAGCCACGAAATTGGTGCAGGCACCTGAGGGCCATTAAGGAAGGCGCGGACTGTCGGGCAGCGGCTGGGCCGGGCCGCGGCCCTGTTAGGTCAAGAACACACCAGCCTTGCTGCGCTGGCAAGCCCGATTCACTGGGAGACCGGCTAGAGACACTTAACGGCGACAGGGGAGGACGGAGAAGAGAACAGTGATAAGCACCCCTCCTTGTTACTCTCCCCACACCGACCGGCACTGTGCAAAACCAGCGAAGAGGGTACATGATCATCACTATTGAGTGGGCCCCATGCATCTAGTAGGTGATTGGTTGTACGCAGTGTACTGCACAAAGACTCCCCTGACAGAAGTGTCGCTAATCAACTGTGACTCCTGAGTGAGGCATAGGCCTCCCTGAGGCGGGGAGAGGCACCTGGAAACAGCGCACAGCAACTGGGGCATGATACACAGTAGAGGGCAGCGGGTGCCTGGCCCCTCCCCCTCAAAGTGTATCAGTACGGACCACAGACCCTGTGGGTGGGGACCAACGGACATGCGGCAAGATGAGGTGGCACCAAGCTGAAGCCGCACCTAGGCGGAAAAGACTGTGATGGTCATATTACTGGCATGCCGTGCCACAACACTGCAGTAGGAAGAGAGCAGCTACTCAGGCAGGCGAGCTAGGCAAGGAATTTGCGCCCATTTGTGTCTGAGTGACAACACCTGTGTCCACTGATCCAGCCGATGACACGCCTCTGCGAGCAAAGCATGGAGTAAAGCTTCGGCAGAACTGTTGCAAGGCAACCCAAGATCTCTTTTGAGCAGCGCAAACCTCCCAGAGGAACCATCCTGCCAGCCGAAGAGCAAGCAGTGACTAGCATGGACCCGTCATTGTGCGACGAGCCTAACATTCGCGAAATGTTTACAGATTTGAAACAGTCACTGTCTGCGATTGACCTCAAAATCTTACTGACTAGATTGGCTCAGAGACGAAGTGTCAAATCACGACGAGCACCTTGCTGAGGTTGAACAACAGACCTCCTCACTGGAGGACGAGAGCAGTGCAACCCAGGAAAAAACTGCTGCAAATTGAGAAGGTGCTGGAATGATCAGAAACAACGAACGAAGACCTTGAAGCCAGGTTGCAGCATAACAACTTAAGTATTCTTGGGATTCTAGAAACCACTGCAATGACCAGGGTTGAGGACTACATCAAAGAAATGCTCTGCTCCCTCTTTGGCGAAGCGTTATATAAAGTCTGCATAGTTGAAATTGCCCACAGGTCACTTGACCCGCAACCCCAACCGGAAGCCCCGGCAAGACCAATAATTGCGAGATTACTTAATCACAGGGACTGCGACGTGGTGCTCTGGGAAAGCCAGAGACCTGCAGGAAACCAGGGAAATGTGATTTCCTTTTTCCCGCACTTTATCCGTTCAGAATGCCAGAAGGGAGTTTGTGCCAGTAAAACGTCTGCTGCAACAACAGGACATCAAGTACGCTCTTCTTTACCCTTCGAAGCTCCTCATTTTCCACTCTGGCAAAACCTCATTCTTTACTGACCCTCAGCTGGTCGGCAAGTTTGTTCGAGAACTCCAGCCTGACAAACCTTCCGCGCATAAGGACAAGGAATGGTTGAAGATACTCTCAGCGAAAATGACAAAAAACTTAAATGCGCTACATCAGACATCTGGTAGGAGATCCCTGCAGCCCGGCAAGGCTGAGGGGGAACACTCACTCTGTTCCACTATCAGTCACATCTGCCTTTTCAAGTTTATCATGCAAAGAACTGCCCAAGATGGCCTGATGGCAGGAGAGGTAGTCCCTCTGTGTACCATACCTCCAGCCGCCCAGCACCACGATCGCTGAAATACGTTGAGCCTTCTGGCACTAACCTCTGGGATGAGTCCTATTCTTTGCTCCACTGTAGCCCATTTTCAGCCCATTTGGGATAGGGAAAATGTATTTAAGCCTCGTTGGGTGGCTGTAGTGGGTGGGGGTGGGTATGGTGGGTGTTGGGTGATTCATATTGGTTGTCTTTTTGGTTTTCTGTCTCATTCCTCCCACTCCCCCGCTCTGGCCTTGCATCAGCACACAAAGGGAGATGACTCGATACCCGCACACTCTGATTTCTGAGGATGCTCGCATGGGTGAGAATGCTATTAGTGTGACCACTCTGAAAGCAGTATCATGGAATGTGCGCGGATTGAATGACTGCAGAAAGATGGGACTGGTAGCGGCGTATCTTAACCGCCATGGGGTGAACATAGGCTTTCTACAAGAGCTGCACTTAACGAACACTAGCGACACATGCCCGCTTGCAGGATGGATGGGAGAAAAATTCATAGCAAGATACTCCAATTCTGCTAGAGGTACAGCCATAATTCTGAGGAGGGAGCTCCCATGGCACACAAGGGCTGTCATATGCGATCCTCAGGGGTGCTACGTTGTGATGGTGGGGGTGCTTGGTGGTCACCTGGTCAGGCTCATATCAGTGCATGGCCCCAATACGGATGATCCTTCCTTCTTTGCCGAGGTTTGGTGACTGACAGAGTCCCTGGGCCCGGGGGCAACACTTTGGGGGAAATTTAATGTGGTTCTCGACCCGGAAAAGGACAGATCAGGCAGGCGCCATAGACCTTGTCAGGCGGGCAGTAGAACAGCTACGGGTCCTCATGGAGGATCATGATCTGGTGGATGTTTTGTGTTGCCGACATACTCACAGCATGGAAGGAACTTGTGTTTTGACAGCTGTACCACGTAATCCGGAATCGATTATTGGTTAACGTCGGTGCGACGTGGACACTTGGGTGTGTATTAGTGCTTATCTCGCTAGGTCCCTCTCGAATCACGCATCGGTCCTACTAAAATTTGTGCTGCTCGACACTCCAAGCAGAGCATTCACTTGGAGGCTCCAGGCTGGGGCTCTCCGAGACCAGGTCTTTCAGGATGAGATCAGGTCCGCAATCAGTGAATATTTCAAAATAAACATGGGATCAGTGGAATCCCTGTCTGTTGGACTTGGCCCTTCTGGCAGGTTCACCCCTAAACTTTTTGCTTTTAATGGTGACCTGGTGATGGTGATTTTTGGGCTCTGCGCACTTTCACTGTGTCCCAGTGGAAAGTGCGTGCGCACTCTGAGTGCATGTGGTGAGATAGGCCTGCCCTCCCATAGGAATGAATGGGGAATGTCTGTGTCCCTGGTAGTTCCTGATGCGTGAGGTGTGCATGCTCGAGTTTGGTATGTGTGAACTAGTGTGATTAAATGCTTCGCAATGATGTATGTGGCATGATTGTGTCTTGTGCGGAAGTACCACTTCTAGGCATGGCTATGGGTGTGCTGTGAAGGTGCTAGCGTGTGATTGGCTGGAGCTGGCTGGGATGCCAGGCTCCATGAGTCATGATGGGTCTGCCCGGTGGTGAGAGTGGAGATTAGCATGCTGATGGCTGGGGAGGAGTGCACCTGGTTCCTGATGGGGCTGGGCTTTCCCCACACAATGCTGGCTCCACCCCCTGTGGTGCGTCTAACGACCCTAGCCTCCCCAGTGAATGAAAGGGGTGGTTGGGCCATCAAGGGTGCTCCAAAACCAGCTGCGACTGGTTTTCCCCCCACCCTGCACCTACAGACAAAGGAATGTGGTGTATAAAAATGGGGCTGTGTCCCCACACAAACTGTTCTGCTTTTGGATCCTACCTGAGGGGGCTGCTGCTGTTGCTGGGGCCAGGAGGACCGCCACTTGGAGTGTCTCCCTGCCTGGAGACCCAGTGAGCTGGCTCTGGGCCCAGTCTTGCCCCCCTACCTGCCTCCAGACCTGGCTGGAGCTTTGACCTTGCCCCTAGCGCTGGGAGCGCTTCCCTGTCCCTGCCTAGCCCTTGGGAGCGCTTCATTTCCCTGAAGCGCCTGGGGGCGCTTTATTTTGGGGCCCCAGCGCTTAAGAGCGCTGTATTCTTGCTGAAAGTGCCTGGAAGCACTTTTTCTCTCTCCCGAGTGCTTGGGAGCGCTGTGGATGGCCTTTTAGCGCTGGACGGCGCTTGATTTCACTTGTAGCACTGGGAGAGCGCTTGGGTTACTGAGCCGAGTGCCCACCCTGCCTTTCGCGCTGTCGCGGACCTTGCCGCTTATTTGCCCCGTTCTTATTTAGCTATTGAAAGCCGGTGCCCACCCGGCATTGCCCCGTGATCACCGCCGCAGCCCGGGGCCGAGGAGACGCCGAGGAAAAGCCGAGGGAACCACCCCTGATGTCACCCGGGAGCCGCGCTGCCATTGGCTTAGGCTGCGGGAGGCTCGCCGGGCGTCCTGCGCGGTGATTGGTTCCCCCGGAAAGCAGCCGAAGGAGGAACGAAGAAGCAGGAAGCAGCCTGCCGTGCCCTGCCGAGGCTCCCAAGTGAAGGGAGAGCCCCGGGAGAAGAAGCAGAGCCGCCGCGAGACCCGGTGAGTGCAGGGGGCATTGTGAATTGAGTTCCCCCCGAGCGGGACTCCACCTACAGAGGCCGGCAGTGTTTCCCGCCCCCCCCCGCAGCACCAGTGAAGTCCCGGTGAGTGCGGGGTCAGGTTCTCTTGGTTCTTTGAGCGGCCCCAGTTGGCAGAGGGCCGCTCCAACGTGTGCGGCATTTCCTTGTTGGAGCCAAGAGGCTCAGGGGGCATATCTTGTGTCGAGCCCCGAGCAGGGCTCTTACGTTACTTGGGGCATTTGTATTCACGAGCCTGCGAGGCTCGAGGCGCCATCCTGTGTTGCTGAGTCCCCAGACGAAGGACTCCACGCCGCACCATTGTCGTTCAGAGTCCCGAGGCTCCTCACAGCCCATATTTGTTTTGCGAGCCCGAGAGGCTCAGGGTGCCAGTTCGTTTTACGAGCCCAGAGAGGCTCTAGGCGCCCCAAGTTACTTCGAGTCTCCAGGAGGGGGACTCCCAACGGTGGGGGCCATTTTGTGTGCAGAGCCCACGAGGGCTCAGGGGGCATTGTATTTGTTCAAGAGCCACGAGAGGCTCAGGGGGCACAGTTGTATTTCAGAGCCCCGAGGCTCTCAGCCCACATTGTTGGTTGAGCGCAGGAGAGCCAGAAGGCACGCTGGTGCCCGGCTCGAGTTCCCAGTTGCCCAGCACTTTGTGGGCAACTGCCACGTTTAGGCCCCTGACATTTGGGACAGTTCTGGTGTTCCTGCCGAACGGTGATTTGTGCGCAATTGTTCTTGTTTTACACCGCTGAATGTTTTTATGCATCATGTGCCTTGCTCTTACACCGCTGAATGTATTTTGCATCATGTGTTATGTGCACCTCTGAATGTGTTTAGGCGTCATGTGTTTTCTCCTACACCTCTGAATGTATGCTATGCATCATGTGTTATGTGCTTACACCCCTACAGGTATTGTGATACTTAGGTGGTTGTTTTTCTCCTAGTGCATGTGGTGCTAGTGAGGTCCTGGTTACCAGTAGTTACTGGTTGTGTGCTATTTTGTGCTACAGTGATTTTACATTCTATGTTTTATATTCTAAGTGCTGATTCCTGACAGTGGTCCAGGTGGCCCTGTCTTGTACATATCCCCTGTAAATTCTGCCCGTGCCTCTTGGCACATTGTAAAGTGTGTGTTTTTATCTAATGTGTTTTGGTGTAATACAAAGGCTATTTTTATATAACCTTGTGTGGAGTTTCCTTTGTGGTGGGCCTTGGGTGTTGTTGCTGGGGGTGCGTGTGCAAACACTTAACTCACATCGCCTCCGAGTTTAGCCTTGCTGCTCGCGCCACGTTACCTAAAGGGTGAGCAGGGGTTATCTTGGCGTGTAACTCCCTTGCCCTGACTTAGGAGTGGTGGTCTCTGACTGACTTTGGCGCAAGCCCTGGCCAGCCAGGGATCCCATTTCTAACACTGTCCGTGCTGTGGGAGGCCTTTAAAACCGTTATTAGAGGCATGTGTATTGCCAAACAGGTAGGGATATTGCGGGTGCTTAGGGGCGACCTCCGGCGCCTGGAAAGGGAGATTCAGAAATTTGAATCCGAGTACTTTGCCTCCAACCAGCTAGCAATCTTGGGCCAAATCAGGGTCAAGATGGCCAATTTGAAGGAGCATCGCATAGAGACACTGTACCTAGGCAAGGAGGCCCAAGCCCGCCATTATGGTGAAGGTGACCAAGCTGGAAAAAACCCTGGCGGGACTTCTCAGAAAACCATGGGCAAATGACTATATTAGTCAGTTGCGGGTCGGCGAAGATGCCTCAGTAGTCGGACAGGAGGCTGTACCATCAGAAATGCTGGCCTTCTATTCATCACTGTACGCTGCGCGACAGACTGAGGCACACCCTGATCTGCTCCCCTTTCTTGACTCGCTTGAATTGGTGTGGCTAAGCGATAAACATCGTAAGTACTTGGATGAGCCATTCTCTGAGGAAGAGGTAATGGGTGTGATGCGAGCGATGCCCGGAGTCAAAGCGCATGGTTTGGATGGACTCATGTCCACATTCTATAAGGAGTTTGCACCACTCCTTGTGCCCCACATCCTCAACGGTAGTTACTCTCCCTGATAAACATGAGATAATGCACCTGAGGAATCGATTTGATCCTCTAACAACATTGGAGGAGCTCGATTGACTGGAGACCCATCATGCTTTCCCCATGAGGCCCCCATATGAGGAGGGCTGTCTTATAAACGACCCTTGGCCTATGCTCTCTCCTTTGTGCACAGCTCCTAGTGTGTCCGCTGGTTGTGACGAAAACATTTCAGGGAATTCCAAATTGTGTAATGGGGAAGGCTCCCAGGTTTTATCTAATACAAATGAGGTTGTCTCAACAAAGGAACTCATTGGCTTGTGCCTGTTTGACCCCCTACTAGCTCCTCCAGTTCTCGAGAATAGCACCAGTTTCCAGGGCGGGATAGTTGAGAGAGACCAATTCCAAGGGACGGGTTGTTAATCTTTGCCCTTTTAAAGCCTTATTGAACCAGTATATTCCCACCATGGCTTCATGGAATATTGCAGGTCTCTCTTCAAGACTTTGCTCTGCCAATTGGGCAGAGTTTATTGAGACCTGTGATATTTGGCTCTTCCAAGAGACCTGGGCATTAAAGCCCATTTTCTTCCCAGGCTATCTCAATTATTCTAAGCAAGCAAATCCTGGAAAAAGGGGTAGGCCATCAGGAGGCTTGACCGTCGTTTGGGTTATACAGGATAGGGGCTGGGTTGTTCAGGAAGTTTTTCTTGAGAGCCCAGATATCTTGGTTTTAAAGCTAAAAAAAAAAAGGGAATGCTTGATCCCCTCCTGATCAATGTCTATGCTAGAGGGGTTCCAGGTGGTAAAATCTCGCCAGCAATGGTAGATTTAAAATGTTTTTTAGGAACTCTTTGTACCTTAAGTAATGTTATTTTAACAGGAGATTTTAATTGCACATTTGAGCCTTTAGACAGTGAAGATGCTGATTTAGGTTGGGAGGAGGACATTAAGTGGGATATTCCCCAGCTTTCCATCCCGCCTATAAAGAAATGGACTGATGCTGCTTTGCACCTTAAGGGTCTTATATTGACTATATCATTTAATATGCCCCTTTGGCCTATGCTGATAGATATGGCGGTGCACCCAAGATGTGAAAGTGATCATGACCCCTTAGTCCTGAGTCTTAACCTCCTGCCCGTGACCACAACCTCCCAACGGCCCAGCAAAACTAGCTCAGGTGGACTCGTTCTCACTAACAACATGAGAAGAGTTGATGGCAGTATATTAATAACAATGAAGAGGCTAGGAACTCAATGAAATTTCTGGATGGTGCTGTTGTCTCTTCTCTCCAAGCCTGTGATTCCCAGGAGCATATTAATAGTGTGATCACCGGGCTACACGAAACCTTGTTTGGGGATCTTAAGTTACATTTTACCACACCCCAGACGCAGAGTAAGGGACCCCAACCTCGAAGAACTTCCTGGTATAATGGCACCTGCAGGAAGGCTTACAAGACCCTGGCCAGAGCAATCAAGTCACGCGACAGACCAGCCATTAGACCTGCCCGACGCTTATATAGAGAGCACCAACAGACAGCCCGAACTGCCTTGGAGAACAAATATTGGTTGGACTTGCTGGAGGCTAGCAAGGACAGGGATATGATGAGATTCTGGCATACTCTAAAATGGGGCAGGGGCAATATTTCTACTGCTCCTGAAAACAATGTTTCCCCCGAAGCATGGGTCTCTTACTTTGAAACCCAATTCAGAGGCCCTTCAAGCGATATCACTGCTCTAATGGAACCGACTTTACAATCGTGTGTTTTATTTACAAAAACTGAGGTCTTAAAAGTCCTGAAACGTATCCCCCGTGGAAAAGCTCCGGGCCCAGACTGTGTCCCGGCTGATCTTTTCACATCGGATCCAGATACTTGGGCTTCTGACATACTATTTTTGGCCAATGCAGTGGCAAGTGGAGCACCTCCGCCAAAAACATGGGCGGGAGTGTAGATAATCCCAATATTCAAAAAAGGGGATCGCTCCCTCCCCAACACTACAGGCCCATTAGCCTGATCAACAGTATTCAGAAAGTGGTGGCAAGACTGGTCCTGGGTAGACTCCAATCTTGGATTGAGGACAATACCATTCTGACACCCTTACAGGCCGGTTTTCGCTCCCACACTGGCACAGTTTATCAGGCCTTTAGGTTTGTGGCTATTCATTTGAAGGTTGTAACTCTGGGAGGGGGGTCGCTCTATGCTGCTTTTATCGACTTAAAAATAGCTTTTGACCTGGTCCCTCTGGCCAAACTATGGCAGGCTCGATGGGCTTATCATCAGCACTTTTGAATATTATTGTTAGGCTCCACCACGCAAATTATGCGCAGGTACGGTGGGGTTAGCAAGGTAATGTGACGAGCAAGTTTAAGGTTGGAACAAGAGTCAGGCAGGGGTGTGTCCTGGCCCCCACTCTTTTTTCCTTGTTTATTAACATAGTAACACAATACTTTGATAAACAACCAACAGACGCACCAAGAATTGCGGGGTTGCACATTCCCCTTTTGATGTTCGCAGAAGACACTCTGCTGTTGTCGAGAACTCAAAGGGGATTGCAAGACGCCCTCAACTGTTTTGAGGCTTTCTGTCGTGACCAGGATTTAGTTATCAATATGTCCAAAACAAAATTCATGGTTTTCCACAAAACCTTGAGGGGGAGGGTTAGTTTGGACGAAGCACCCCTAGAGCAAATAGACACATTCACGTACCTAGGTTTAACAATAGGTACAAACTTCTCCTGGAAATCCCACATAGACACAATGAATTTGAAACACTCACAATTGGCGGGTGTCCTGCTCAGAGAGCATAAACAATCTAAATCTAAGCCCATTGCCCCGCATTACACATTTATAATAACAAGGTGGGGTCTTCGATTCTATATGGAGCGGAACTATGGGGCTTCAGTGACCTATCACCCCTAGCCGTGGCACACAACAACTTCCTCCAAGCACTTTTGAGGCTTCCCAATTCCACACCTTTGATCCCCCTGTATCTTGACACAGGCAGTAGGAATATTAGGGACTCGGCTCGATTTCGCCCCATAGCCTACTGGTGCCGTCTCTGGACGACTCCTGAGCTGGCACAGTATGCACAGGCTCTGAGCGAAGTCAAGTCTATGAATTCTTCTGACCAGATCCCGTGGTTAAGGGAGCTTAAGCTAACCTTAGTAGCCATGGGCATGAGGAGCCTATGGGAATCTCCATCCTCAGTGTTTTTTCCCTCCAAGATGATACTAAAAGAAGCCTACTGGAACCACATAGAGCAACGGAGACTATCCCAGAGTAATAACACCCTAACAATTGGATTCTTAGAGTTTAAAATGATCTCGACCTTAGAGCCATATTGGGACATTCTTACAAGCACCCTGGAAAGAAAACTGTATCCCCAGTTCAGGGTGGGCTCCCTACCTCTGGGGTTCCATATGGCTAGTTGGAAACGGGGATATGGAGGCAATTGTCCGTTTTACCCAGAAGTGTTGGAAACAACTGCACATTTCTTTTTTATATGCCCGTCCTATAGAAACCCCAGACTAAAGTGGTTAAACCCCATTTGCAAAAACTTGGGGTTCAGGGTAGCCATGGCTGCTCACTTTTTTAAATACTGTTTTAAATATTTGTATAAATTGTCTTTCTATGCTGACGTCTTTTATGATTTTTCCAAAAATTGAAATAAATACTTTGAAATTTGACTGTTCTTAAGCCGGGCAAAGACCCCCTGCAGTGCGACCCCTATAGGCGGCTATCCATGATCAATCTTGATAATAAAATCACCGCCAAGTTGCTTGCCTCTTGGTTACTCTGACTGCTCCCCACAGTGCTTAGACCGGACCAGTGGGGGTTTGTTCCTGGTAGGAGCACGTCCCATAATCTTCGCACCCTTTTCACCACTATGCAAGAGATCAGTCGCTCCCTCCCAGCGGCTGCCATCTTTTTTGATGCCACCAAGGCATTTGACACCTTGGAGTGGCCTTACCTTTTCAAACTTCTATCTCATATCAGCCTGAGCTTGTTCTTTCTAAAAAAAGATTGAAAAGATTGCTCTCTTGTACAGCCTGGGAGCCTCCTTTGAAGAGGGAGTGTGGGAATACTGCTGCGCGCAGGCCAGAGAGCTGTTGCCTAATTACAGACTGCGATTGATTCACTTAAAAATCATTCATAAGCTATATAGGACCCCTGTTTGGATGCATAAAGCGGGTTTGAGTGCTGGTACATGCTGTATGCTTTGCATGATACCAGATGCCTCCTTTCTGCAATTGGCATGGGAGTGCCTGGGGATCAAGCTGTATTGGGGAAACATCTTTGATCTACTGGAGGAGGTGACGGGGCATAAATGTGAGCAATTCCTGATAGTTACCTTGCATGGATATATGCGCAATGTACTATCCGAATATAGGAAGCTGACTGCTTTGCTTCTGCTATTTGCTAAAAGGAGGGTAGCAATTTGCTGGGGTCGCAAGCGGAAGCCTCAGGTGGCTGACTGGCTTACGATGCAGCTTTTTGCCATAACCAGGTCGCAGAATTTTGGGAAGTAATGCCTGTGCAGGCGCACCCCAAAAACATTTGGGAACCGCTACAGAGCTACCTCGCTGCTCAGCCGCTCGACCGGGCGTAGCCCCATGCCAAAATAGACTAAGTGGGTGTAAGAAGAAAGCTGTACTGCTGGAATTTTAAGATCGCTTCATATTCTATGACCAGAGAGATCCCCGTTCCTCCCCTCTCTTCTCCCCCTCATTTTTTTTCTTTCTGTTCTTTCTCTTATTTTTCTTTTTTCATGTCAGCTCTATTGATTCTCTGAATGCAGAACGGACCGTGATCAACACGATTACCTGAGCGGCCTTAGTTGGCCACATGGACACAAAGATGTTATATGAGATGTTAGACTGGCAACACATACAGCCTGATGTATAAAATGTATGAAGATATTGCATCTCTATACTGATCCTTTCTGTCATATTAATCCCTACAGGTGTATGAGGGAGGATAGATGTGAAGTGTACTTGTTGAGAAATTACAAAAAAACTAAATATTACTATGAAAGATAATATTATAATACCAAGAGCAGTCACAACATAACACATAATAATAACAAAATAATAGTAATCATAACAATACAAATAATAATATAGAAATGTACATCACTATCTTGCGCTTCATATCCTAATAATGAACACTCCTTAAAATCATCCAACTTAATGGTAGTATTGGGACGGGAATATCCCCCCAGCATGGTCTGCAGCCATGCTCCCCTGCCCTTATTGACAAATTGTGAGTATTTGATATCCTAGTTTTTTATTTTGGCCCTACCCTCACACTTATCTAGTATGTGTATAGAGACCAATGCTGTCCCTTGACATGAGTGAGATCCTGGATCTGTCTTGTGATCTGGAGGGGTCCACCAACCATGCCCTCATTGTCCTGAGAATGACATGGGTTTAGTGCATAGAGCATCTGTAGCAGCATTTCATGTTTGGGAATCCATAGTTGTGTCCAGAATTATTTTATCAGTGACACTGGAGTGGGCTCCTACTGGCACACTCATGTAAAGGTACACCTCTATGCCCTAATCCAGAGTCTTGGTGAGCGTCTGAAAAGGTTCAGCACTCTGTCCATCATCTCCTTGTATTTGCTTTATTCGCCCTAAGGTGGGTCCCTTGCTCACTTTGCCACTGGATTCAAGCTAGCCTGAATGATGAGGGGTGTTACCCAGAAACGTCCAGGGAAGACCTGGCTTCGCAGTTCGGGCAGGACTGTTCAATAAGGAACAGGGTCAAGACTGATTTGCATATGGCTGGGTCTGAACTGGGGTGGTGAAGTAAGCTAAAGAACGATGATGGATTCCACCTAGATCTGTGACTGGGGGTGAGTGTCCGAAAGGTTTCAGCTCTCTGTCCATCAACTCCTTGTGTTTGCTTCGTTCACCCTAAGTGAGCAGGGTGTGCAATGGACGAGGGTCCCTTGCTCACTTTGCCACTGGATTCAAGCTAGTCTGGCTGATAAGGGGTGTTACCCCGAAACCGGTCCCAGGATGCTTACTTCCGGTCCAGGGACTACCTGGCTTGGCAGTTTGAGCTGCACTGTTCCAATAAGGAACAGGGTCAAGACTGATTTGCATATGGCTGGGTCTGAACTGGGGAGGCGAAGTGAGCTAAAGAACGATGATGGATTCAACCCAGATCTGTGACTGGGGGTGAGTGTCTTAAAGGTTTCAGGGCTCCGTCCATCATCTCCTTGTGTTTGCTTTGTTCAACCTAATTTGGCAGGGTATGCCCAGACGTGGGTCACTTGCTCACTTTGCCACTGGATTCAAGCTAGCCTGGTTGATGAGAGATGTTACCCTGAATCCTGTGCCAGGCTGCTTGTTTCCGGTCCAGGGAAGAACTGGCTTGGCAGTACGGGCTGGACTGTTCCCATAAGGAACAGGGTGAAGACTGATTTGCATATGGCTGGGTCTGAACTGGGGTGCCGGAGTGAGCTAAAGAACGATGATGGATTCAAACCAGATCTGTGACTGGGGGTGAGTGTCTGAATAGTTTCAGTGCTCCGTCCAGCATCTCCTTGTGTTTGCTTTAATCCAGAGTCTAGCACCGAAATCCTAAGTGTATGGTATGCTCGTTTGCGTATGTGGCCAGCATGGTACATGTATTGTGTATATAAGTGAACCAGAGTAATAAAGACCAGTGGAGTCCATTTTGGATGCCCCTGACCTCACTTTGGACACAAGCACTAACATCCAAGCATATGTTATGCTTATTTGTGTATGTGGCTGGCATGGTACATGCATTGTGTATATAAGTGAGCCCGAGTAATAGAGGCCTGTGGATTCCACTTTTTAATGCCCCAGGACTGATCTTAGACACAAAATAGAGGTGATGTTGTTTTCCCAGACAGTGTATTGATCACATTTCTGAAGCTGGAAAGAGGAGGCCTAAACACTGATATAGGAGAGAATGATCATTTAGAAATTCAAGTAGGCCTTTCGCTAAGTGGAGCTTTTGATTTCTCTTCCTGTAACACTGCAGTTTGGTAGATGGTGGGATAAAGTGGGGGCCTGAAGACTGCTGTTCAGTTGGAAGGGGCTTCCTAGGTGAAGTCAACCTTTTGTCTTTCACTGATCACTGTTCAGCGTGGTAGATAACAGCCAGGTGCAGAAAGACCACACCTCTTTGTGCCTCAGTTGAGAGAATTCCAGGCTGGAGATTACCCTGCAGTGAAGATCCTCACTCTGTACAAAGACTGTGCCTGGAGAGCAGGCAGGAAAGAACGCTTAAAAGAAGAATCACTCTAAACCACTTCTGAAAGTATTGATAGGGAATCCACATCTTCTGCTATTACTATTTAAAAATGAACTGTCAGCCGCCGATCCACTTGTTGTTCCAGCTCCAGGTCCTTCATGGCCAAGGGACTGTTGTGCCACCATGGCCGGTGTCTGTGTAACTTCTAACTTCTCAGGGGTTAAGGACATCACCGGAAGTCTTAATTTACTGGAAAAGCTGTTCACTTGATCTGAGGTGCCTAGAATCCCACCTTGCTGTTGAGAGAAGGAAGGCACCTGCCAGACCTGCAGGAGGTGGGACTGGTCTGGAAGATTATGAACCAAGTTTCCAGTCCTGATGGGGTCAGCCCAAGGAAGGAGTACAGAGTAAAGTGACCTGCCCCAGGTGTTGGTGGGCATCAGATTCTCTGTGTGTGGGTTTCGGCCAGAAATCGCAGAATCAGAACTGTTCTTTCTGCTGTGACAATGAGTCAGTGGGCGGCATCTAGGCTAATACCTTGGCATTTGGCTTCCCTGGGCCAATACTTTGGTAGAAGGGTCTACCTAGACACTTCAGTTAAAATGACTGTGCAAGGATGAGTGTTGCCCAGCTGAGAGATAATATACATACGGTTCATGCAGCCCTGTTTAAGATAGAGTAGCACAGGTAGTTGTACCAGCTTTCTCCTGTAATTGTATTCAACACTATTTCTGACTATTCCTCTATATTATACCAGCTTTCTCCTGTAATTGTATTGAACACTTTTCCTGACTATTCTTCTATATTATTTAGCATAAAACTAAACTAAGGAACCACCTTAGTTCCTGTGCACTGATTCGTGGCGGCTGGTGACGTTTGAAAGTGGTAGGGCGTAAAAGTTGTGTTTGTGTCTTACATCGGGAGCTTGCGAAGCGCGCAAGGATGACCAACAGCAAGGGTGTTTGGGGTTTCTCCCCCAGAGAAAATTTTGAGGAATACAGTGGTAAATTGTGCATTTCAAAGCAAATTTGAAAAAGGAAGGAGGTTTATATAGCAATTGTGAATGTGTGGTATTGAACTATTTATAACACATTAAAAACTGACCCAAATTATACTGCATTTAATATGTTCAACAGTTACTGTAGTGTGCAAATTGTAGAGTAACCTGAAACTATGGAAATGTCGCTCCTAAGCAATTTGAAAAACCACAGAAGGCAAATTCAATTGCTTCACATGTGAACATCGCCATCAACAGTCGCCATAACTGTCAATTAACAAATAAAAAAACACAAAAGGCAAATTCAATTGCTTCAAATGTGAATGTCACTGTCTACAATTCTGAACAGCTTTTCCTACTTCAAATCAAATTACAACAAAAGTCCGGAAAATGTTGAGTTATAAACGGAAGGCTCCATAGGCAAAATGTAAGTTTGTCTTTGAAATCTTTGCATCGTTATTGGAATGTGTAACACAATTTACTCCCTGGTGGGGGCCTCTCCACAAAATATGGCGAGGAGATGAGGGGACCCCAATACTCCTACAGCAAGCAGCTTTCCAAGAACCTGCAGTGAGCTGGCTCTAATGCAGCACATGGCCTAGGAGAGCTTACATTACACCGCAGGTGCGTTTATTTACTTTATGCTGTACCAAGAATCAGATGGTACTAGATCTGTTACCTTCTATTATACAACACAGAGCTACAATTTTCCTGTAGCCACACTGCAACTAAATCAACACACGCATAGCACCAGTCCAGATAACACTGAATCTTACTGCACAGCACACATAAAGAAAAATGCTTATTTTATTATGTATAATGCTGCACATGAAAATACATACTAGCTCACGTACCCTCCATTACCCTGTCTTTTAACAAGGCGCTGCCACTTAAATATCAAACTAGACATTGACACTGAGAAAGGAGAAAGTGTTTTGTTTGCAGCTAAAAAAAAGTAACGCTGTAGGAAGCACACAACTGAACACAGCTACAAAGTCCTAGTGCAGCATACAGCCCTAAACCTATTAATGACCTCCGTACCTCTACAACGCAAGACACAGCCACGCAGCGCAAGTAGGCTGGCCGCTCTGGGCACAAATACGCTGACGGACACTCATAAAGGCTGCTGAAACCCCCTTACCTTCAACCAGCCCATATATATATTGCCCTGTAAGTGTTGCTGGAGAGTCTGCCACAGAGCACAGGGTGCCAGCTACCCAGAAAGGGGTGTTGAGGGGTGAGGCCTGTCTACAAAGCTCCTCACCCGGTCCCCTCTGCCTGCTGTTTGATCCTCGTTCAATGATCGGATGCTGCAAGAGGGGTGCAGCTCTCAGACACCCTCGTTCTCCCCCCTCTGGCCCTTCTTCGCCTCTGCCCTCCTGCTGGTTCTAGCAGAACACTCACTGTCCTGGGAGCACCTCCCCGACGGCCCCACACTCCCTGTTCGCTTGTTATCTGAGTCCCCTTTTGTACCGGGGCCGAGGGAGGTGCGCCTGGGGTGTGCTAACCTGGACACAGCCTTAAAGGGGTAGGCGGACCAACCAACAGGCGAGTGGAGAAGGATACCAAGCCGCCTACATCCTCTCCCATTGCAGCCAAATCTTCATGGATCAGCTCCGTTCTGCTGACTTCAAGTGTGCCACTGCATGTAAAAGAAATCACAACTAATAGAGCCTTTCAGCTTTTCGGGTGCATGTAGGGCCCTGTTGTAGGGGAATGTACGATATCCACAAAAGGTTGGCCCCCACATGTAAAAACACATGTCAGAATTAGGTTTCCTACGCAAGTTTGACCCATTCATAATCAGATTAACTCGTATCACAACCATTGCCGAGAATTTAATTCTCGAAAGCCTTGGGGTTACCTTAATTACATTGCGCCGTTATGTTTAAGTACAGAAGAACCGAGTCATTTGCCTGTTTGGTTACTTCTTCAGTTCTGTCAAAGCCTGGAATAGACCATTGTTAACGCTGGGTTTCTGGTCTTTAGTTACCATACCAGATCCCTAATCCTGTCGACTGAATCGTTGGTACCTGTCATTGAGTAAAAGACAATCTACTACTAGGTTAGTCAATTAGGAAATTAAACCACTCTAAAGAACCACTTACCACTGGGAAAGGTTAAAAAGTTTTAATTCAAAGTCAAAAGTATCTGGAGATACAAACATCTCAGAATAAGATTCAAAAGGTACACAGGTATTAGTACAAAAAGGTACTCTCTAAATATTCTCAATCGACAAAAGGAAATTATCAAAACTATTTCAAAGAGCATAAGCGTTGCAAGAATCGCTGTGAGTTGCAACCTGAGAGTCATTTACAGAAAGGAAAAGTACAAGTTAAATCTGTCCCTACACTAGACTAAGTGACATCCCTACTTAACAAGATCTTTACCTAAAAAGGTGTCAGCAGTGGTGACTTCCAAAGAAGATCACACACTTCCCTTAGTCTTTCTCAATTGAAGTCTTTTCCGTTCTCTATCTGCCTACCCATCCGCTCTCTAAGGCTTCTCAGATCATCTGCTCTAACTCCACCCCGGGGTGCTATCCCGAATACCAAATCACATTTCCAATAGGAACGCCCATGTCGACGCCTCTCACGTGGTACAGTTTTGAGCAGCAAACTCCGTACTGGTGCTCCTCTGGACTCTTCATTAAAGTTGACCTTGCTTCCCAGGCTTCTTCTTCAGCGAGACAGTACCCCCTAAAATTCCTGAAGACTCCTCCAGGCCTGCGCCTGGCTCTCTTGAACAAAGGAACCGTTCATCATGGTACTGATTAGGGCTCCTCGCACCTGCGACAGACACATGTACTGTGGGCCTCAAATTCCAACCTCCACCATATCTCTGACCATAAAACATGTGTAAGAATTCTCAGTTAGTGCCTAGCACATCTTTCCCCTAACGAGCACATTTTAGATCAAAGAGAATGACTTGGTCTTTTCAGGCCTAGTTGATTTACACAAAGCGGTTTCTGTCTTCTAAAACATTTCCTTTCTTTGGTTTAAACAGTATTTAACTAACACGTATTACTATAATATAATGCAACACATCTATATAAAACATATATTTTAATACTATGCCTAATAATACATTTGCACTCAAATGACATTAGAATCCACGTCACTAAAAGTGTAGCAGCATCTTTCGTTTCCTGTGAAATGCCATGTGGCCTACACATTTTCATGGTTTGCAGAATTACATTTCGTTTCACTTAGTCATCTAACGTGTGACTCCAACATCATTTTAACATTTCTACAACCTCTACATTAGTTTTCCACACTTATATATGCATCTATTCTAATTAAAACAAACACTCATATTTTTTCTCTATATAAATCGACACTCTTGTATATTCCATACTAAGCTAATACTACGTGCTTGTAAATATGGTGTACTTATACATTTTTCAGATTTGTGCTCTCTCACCATCGGGGTATAACGAAACAAGCTTAATGATTAGGCGCGAATGCAAATTTCAGGGGAGTGGGGGGCCATATCCACTGTAATGTACTTTGGGGAACACACACATTGCCACTTCCATTTCTGCTCCATCAGAACGGCCAGATCACCCCATTTAAAGGGACACTATTTACATTTATTTATAAAACCGTGAATTCTGGGAGCTGTAGTCTTTGTACTCTTCAGTTGAACCAATCTGAAAAATATTTCTAAATACAACCTAAGAAAGGAAGCAACGGGACTGAACAAGCGGTGTCTGCGAACATGGAATGATGTGACAACCATACCCACCTACAGCTCCCTTCGGTGCCCCTTTAACAAGTGTTCACAGTGTCAGGTTGTAATAACCTGTGTAGCGTGCGTGCAGATAACGCGCTGCGCAGAAACACACACGGACATTAGCTGTAGTCTTACGCGTGGTCCCGACTGACCCGGGGACACGCCTTCTTTATTTTTATAGCATACGCGGCGTCGTACGCCACCGCGTATGCGCACGCCTGCGTGCGCCTGGCAACTAGACTGCAAACGTGCAGTCTCAACATTACATTCCTTTCCACCTTTAGTAGAAAACAAACATTGACAGTATTAAGGTGGCACTTAATAGCGGGGTTTAACAAATAACAAAAGTTCACGGCCATCCGGCCTGTTACCAGTCTCCCTGTCTTCCTTCAGCCCACCACGTAGTCCGCCATCTGTGAGGAAGGTGCTGGATTTCTTCTCAGTCCATAGCCTGCCGCCTCACCACGGAATAGCACTCTCCTGGGTTGCTCGTTGTTGGAGGTCTCGATAGCCAGGGGTTCCCTGGGGTTTCTAGGGGTAGATGTCTTAGGTTTCTCAGAGACTTGTGGTTCTTCAGCTGTGCTGATGTTCCATTCCTGGCCTGCACTTTCAGGAGGGCTCTGGTGTACTTCCTGTCGAATAGGTGATTCCTCGTTCCTTTCGGAAACAGGCTAGTCATTCCCTGGACTAACTGCTTTTTTGAAGAATGAGACATTTCTGGTGACTGTTTCATCTCCTCGCTGGGCGGTGATCATTGTCCCGTTGCGGCCCGTGACTGTCCACAGCCGTGGTTCATACGGGAGTCTGAACTTGCTCCCAGGATATCTGTCACGGACATAGACCCAGTGGTTCTACGCAATGGACGATTCTTTGGACTTTCGCCGGAAGCTGGCATAGTCGTTCGATTTTTTCCTGTTGGACACAGTCCTCCACGAGTCTGCCCTGTTGGGGCTCCAGGTGTGGTGATTGGGGAGTGTGTCACGGATTATGCGTCCCATGGTGGATGGACCGGGGGCCGCTTCAGTGGTGTGGTGTGGTGTAAGCCTGTACTCCCGGAGGAACGAGTATATCCCTTTTTCCAGAGGTGCTCCTTCAGCATGGGCAATTCGGATGGTCTTGTTTAGCGTGCGCATAAATCTTTCCACCTCTCCGTTTGCTTGCGGCCACCGGGGTAATTCTCAGTTAGTGCCTAGCACATCTTTCCCCTAACGAGCACATTTTAGATCAAAGAGAATGACTTGGTCTTTTCAGGCCTAGTTGATTTACACAAAGCGGTTTCTGTCTTCTAAAACATTTCCTTTCTTTGGTTTAAACAGTATTTAACTAACACGTATTACTATAATATAATGCAACACATCTATATAAAACATATATTTTAATACTATGCCTAATAATACATTTGCACTCAAATGACATTAGAATCCACGTCACTAAAAGTGTAGCAGCATCTTTCGTTTCCTGTGAAATGCCTTGTGGCCTACACATTTTCATGGTTTGCAGAATTACATTTCGTTTCACTTAGTCATCTAACGTGTGACTCCAACATCATTTTAACATTTCTACAACCTCTACATTAGTTTTCCACACTTATATATGCATCTATTCTAATTAAAACAAACACTCATATTTTTTCTCTATATAAATCAACACTCTTGTATATTCCATACTAAGCTAATACTACGTGCTTGTAAATATGGTGTACTTATACATTTTTCAGATTTGTGCTCTCTCAGTCCCCCCTTTGATGACTTTCAGGAGTCATCACCATCAAAACACCATCTCTAAAATGTAGGATCTTTCAGACTGAAGTTGTTGCAATACCCCCTCGTTTCATTGTCTCTAGAGCCTTCAGACTCTTATATTGTGTATCCTGCATCGCAGTCAGTCTTTTCTCCTGTTCCCTCATGGATCTTTGCAACCTGTCCCCACAAAGTGATCACACAAATCACAAATATGATGATGGGTTTCAATATGTACCAAATGATACCCTTTCCTAGGTTGGCAAACCAACCTCCAACATTACCCATTCCTTGGCCTACTTTTTCCCACACATTTATCTTTGTCAGATCCTCAATTTCGTGATGAATCGCAGTAATATTTCGTATGTACTTCTCTAAAGGTTTTGAATTGTCTGGAATGTAAGTGCAACACTCCTGGACCTTCAAGGCCTTACAGACTCCGCCCTCTTTGGCTAACAGAACATCTAAAGCAAGTCGGTTCTGAAGAACCATTGCTCTTATCGATTGCATCTCTCCCTCCACCAGCATTAAGGATCTAGCAGTACTGGCAGATAACCTATCTACGACTGTAGCCAATCTTCTAATTTTGATGTCATTCAGTATCAATCCCAAGAGAGGGAATGCAGCACCAAATACATCCCCAATTACCTCTTCAGCACCTAGACCTCTCCTCCCTCTTGTTGGTATTCCTCTCTTTGTCGTTTCTAAATTCTCAACATGGTATATTTTGGGGAAGACAATTGCTAAATAGCATGATCCGTACCAATTATCTGGTAGCTTCACATATGCATTTCTTCCACATACAAAATATACATTTGGAATTGCTTGCATCTCCTTCAAAAAATCTTTGGAGTAGTACTCCAATTGGAAAGCATGTTCACAATTGACTTGACCTACATACAGATTCTCATAATAGGAGTAACTCCTGTGAATGCACAGTTTCCCCCGTTTCTCCTTGTCTAAAGCAATTGGACCAAAGCTACCCTTTCTTTGCTGTATCCTTTCTTCCTTGGTCCAATCTGTTTCCCATTGTCCTGAAGCTTTTAGAATCTTTTGCCTCCTGTATCTAGTATCCACCTGCCCTATAAACTTTTTCTCAATTTCTGACACTTGACAAGTCAGATTATTTCTTCGGGCATGTGAAGTATCTAACGTTTTCCATGGAATGAAAAATTTCTGTAACCTGTCTTCGCTCTTGTAATAGTCCCACTTATTCAGATGCTTATAATTTGGGACCTCTGGCAATGTCGAGTCAAAATTCGAGAAATAATACTCGAATCCATCTCGTCCATAGAATATGCTCAACAACAAACTACATGTGATTCCATACGTCAATGGAAGATGATGGTATCTGATACCCTCATCCACAGAAGCTGGTAATTGCATACAAACGTAGCAATTCTTCGCCTCCATGACATCAATGTATTCGTAAAGCAACTTGGCATAAGCATTTGACCTAAAGTTCCCCTGTGATTCGTCAACATGTAATCTTTTGATCTCAGCATCTAACAAAGCCTTTTCTTTCACATTGTTTTCTCCTTTTACCTCAGCAACAGTGATAATCAATCAATCAATCAAAGCATTTATATAGCGCACTACTCACCCGGAGGGTCTGAAGGCGCTGGGGGGGGGTCCGCTACTGCTCGAACAGCCAGGTCTTGAGCTGCTTCCTGAAGGCGAGGTGGTCCTGGGTCAGGCGGAGGTGGGTCGGAAGGGAGTTCCAAGTCTTGGCGGCCAGGTAGGAGAAGGACCTTCCTCCTGTGGTGGCTCTTCGGATGCGGGGGACGGTGGCGAGGGCGTGGCCGGTCGATCGAAGCTGGCGTTTGGGAGCGTAGAAGTTGAGGCGGCTGTTGAGGTATCCTGGGCCTTGGTTGTGTAGGGCTTTGTGTGCGTGGGTGAGGAGCCGGAAGGTGATTCTTTTGTTGACCGGGAGCCAGTGCAGGTCTCTCAGGTGTCCGGAGATGTGGCTGCGGCGGGGGATGTCCAGGATGAGTCGTGCTGAGGTGTTCTGGATCCGCTGTAGTTTCTTCTGGAGCTTGGCGGTGGTTCCGGCGTAGAGGGAGTTGCCGTAGTCCAGACGGCTGGTGACGAGGGCCTGGGTGACCGTCTTCCTGGTCTCGGTGGGGATCCATCGGAAGATCTTACGTAGCATGCGCAGGATGTTGAAGCACGACGAGGAGACAGCGTTGACTTGTCTGGTCTTGGAGAGGGAGGAGTCCAGGATGAAGCCCAGGTTGCGTGCGTGGTCTGTGGGTTTGGGTGCACTGCCTAGGGCGGGGGGCCACCAGGAGTCGTCCCAGGCGGAGGGTGATGATCCCAGGATGAGGACTTCCGTCTTGTCCGAGTTCAGTTTCAGGCGGCTGTTCGACATCCATTTGGCTACGTCTGTCATCCCTTCGTGCAGGTTGGCTCTGGCGGTGGCGGGGTCGTTGGTGAGGGAGAGGATCAGCTGGGTGTCGTCGGCGTAGGTGATGATGTTGAGGTTGTGCTGGCGTGCGATGGCTGCGAGGGGGCTCATGTAGACGTTGAAGAGTGTTGGGCTGAGCGAGGAGCCTTGAGGAACGCCGCAGATGACTTCGGTGGCCTCTGATCTGAACGGGGGGAGGCGGACTCTCTGTGTCCTTCCGGCGAGGAAGGAGATGATCCACTCCAGTGCCTTCTCCTGGATTCCGACGTTGCTGAGGCGCTGTACTAGGGTACGGTGGCAGACCGTGTCGAAGGCCGCGGAGAGGTCCAGGAGGATGAGGGCCGCTGTTTCTCCGTTGTCGAGCAGGGTTCGGATGTCATCGGTAGCTGCGATCAGGGCGGTCTCGGTGCTGTGGTTGGCCCGGAAGCCAGACTGCGAGAGGTCGAGGGAACCGTTCGTCTCGAGGAAGGCGGCCAGTTGCTTGCTGACGGTCTTCTCGATGACTTTTGCCGGAAACGGGAGCAGCGAGATGGGGCGGTAGTTCTTGAGGTCGGTGGGGTCGGCTGATGGTTTCTTGAGTAGAGCGCTGAGTTCGGCGTGCTTCCAGCTCTCCGGGAAGGTCGCGGTGTCGAAGGAGGTGTTGATGATGTCCCGCAGGTGGGGTGCGATGACAGCGTCGGCCTTGTTGAAGACGTGGTGAGGGCAGGGGTCTGTCGGAGATGCGGAGTGGATGGAGTTCATCGTGTGGACGGTGTCTTTGGTGCTGATCGGGGTCCAGGCGTGGAGGGTGGTTGTGGGGGGCGGTGGGTCGATCGTGGCGTGCGTCGGTTGAGTGCTGAAGCTGTTGTGTATGTCCGCGATCTTGTTGTGGAAGTAGGAGGCGAGGAAGTTGCAGAGGTCTTGTGAAGGGGTGATGTCGTTGTTTCCGGCATTGGGGTTGGAGAGCTCTTTCACGATGTTGAAGAGTTCCTTGCTGTTGTGTGCGTTGTTGTCCAGTCGTTCCTTGAATGCGGTTTTCTTGGTGGTGTGGATCAGTTGGTGGTGTTTTCGGGTGGCGAGCTTGAGGGCAGTCATGTTGTCTGGTGTTGGGTTTCTGCGCCAGGTTTTCTCGAGTGCTCTGCAGTTCTTCTTGGAGCTCTTGAGTTCGCCGTTAAACCATGGGGCTTTCTTGCTGCCGGGTCTGCTGGGCAGGGTCTTCAGAGGGGCGAGGTCGTCTGCGCAGTCGCTGATCCATTTCGTGAGGTTGGTGGCTGCTTGGCTGGGGTTCGTTGTGCTGGTGGGAGGGTTCTTGCTCAGTGAGGTAGCGAGCTGGTCTGCAGTGATCTTGTTCCAGTGATAGGCTTTTGTGTTGATGCTTTCTTTGTTTCTGATCTTGTCTTTGTTTCGTTCTCATGTCCCACTATATACGATATAGTAACTACTAAAACTATAAGAGAAATCACTACCACTAAAAGTGTGCCTACTATGCATTTTGCCCTGCGGTTCGGGTTGCCAGTCTCCATGATCTCAAACAGTGTAGCTCTGGTCGTCGTTCCCAGCAAAGTCTCTTACTTCTTCTCAATGTCTTTTTTGCTTTGCACAGAGACACCCTTCATTTGAACCACAATGTCTTTCTTTGAACCACACTTGGAAGCTGACAATTCTCTCCCGCAAGAACAGTCATTAAGTTCTGTAACAATAGACAACCCTCCATCCACTAAAAGGGAAGTCCCTAATTCTTTCTTCTTCCACTCGGCGCTAGGTTATCTTCCAATCAATATTTACAAAGTTCTTTACAAAGTCTTTTTAGCAATCTGAAACTATGCGTGGTCCCAGAAGTTCCACCACTAGCTCAAATATTTCCATACGGAGAAGGACTCCCTCCAGTATTGGACTCCTTGAACAGCAACACGGAAACTCAACAGTCTCAAATATCAATTTTCTTATTCCACTCAGGAGAGGAGGATAGACGATGTTGAGTGTCAGCAGTCTTTCGACCTCCAATCCTGGCAACAGGAATCTTATTTCCACTGTGATGATTGGGTCAGTTCTGGTCAGGGTCACTTCCCTCACCCTCCCAGCTCTGCGTCCCTCGGACATCTGCAGCGAGGTAGGTCCACTCAGGTGTAGAGTATCTTCTGCTAGGCACTCATACTCTCCTTGATCTCCTTAGACCCTCCTGCTCTTGGTCCGATACACCTTCTTCCAGATCCGAATCTTCGGATATAGGAGCAAGAGTTTCTTCTCGAGCTAGCTTCAGGCTCGGCCTCCTTCTTCTTTCAGGCCAAGTAGCTGCCCCACTTCTTGTTCTCCTATTGCTTTCCCTCCTGCTCGGTTCCTGATCACTCTGTTCCTGATCTGTTTCCAAATCACATTCACAACTGCTCTCTCCTTCTGTTGCAGCTTCAGTTTCGCTACCGCCTTGCCCTTCTTCTTCTGGATCTGCAACGCTCCCAACTTCTTCAGACACCCCCACAGCTTGACTGATCCCCTCTAATGGTTCACCGTCTTCAGCTGGATTCTCATCTGTGAGAGGAGCTGTTTCTTCCAGGGGTGCTGGAACTCTTCGGGTGTGGGAAGCGTGTATCCAATTTGGCAGGCCTCCACACTTGATAGCCGTATTCGTGGTCAGTATGACCTGAAAAGGTCCTCTCCAGCGCACGTCTAGGCAGTTTTTCCGGACGTGTTTCTTCACCAGCACCCACTCTCCTGGGCACAGGTCATGACACAACTCTCTTGAAGATGGGACCTCAGCAGCCTGCACCTGGAAGGAAACAGAATGAATGGCGTCAGACAGTCCTTTGCAGTAATCCAGGATCAGGTCATCTGTAATGTTTAATAGTGTCGCAGTTGGTACAGAAGGAAGCCTCATTGCCCTCCCCATCAGCACCTCGTGTGGAGAGAGACCTGTCCTCCGGTCGGGTGTGCTGCGCATACTCATCAACACTAAAGGCAAAGCATCTGGCCAACTCAAGGAAGTTGAAGAACATACTTTGGCAATTCGACACTTTAGTGTCCCATTTATCTGCTCCACAATTCCTGAAGCCTCTGGTCGATAGCTACAGTGCAACTTCTGATCAATGTTCAATGCGGCACAGAGCATCTTCACAATTTCACTGTTAAAATGTGTTCCTCGATCAGATTCCAGAGAGCCTGGCACCCCGTAGCGCGGGATCAATTCTCTAAGTAACAGTTTTGCTACGGTGAGTGTATCGCACCTACGTGTAGGGTATGCCTCGACCCACCTGGAAAATAGGCATACGACCACCAACACATACCTAAGGCGGTTGACTCTAGGCATTTCAATGAAATCTAATTGCATTCTGTTGAAAGGCCCCCCAGACCTCCCAATGTGACTCATGGTAACTGGTGTTCTTTTCCCTACATTCAGTTGCTGACATGTGACACATCTCCTACAGACTGCTTCTGCTGCAATCCTGAATTTTGGGCAATACCAAGTTTGCCTAAATACTCTCAGCATGGCATCCCTTCCTAAGTGTGTCGGACCATGTATTTGTCGTGCCATTGGACTCACTAATTCCTCTGGTAACACTGCCCTTCCATCTGCTGAAACCCAAAAATCCATTTCACTTCTCACACAACCTGCTACTTCCCAGGACTTTTTCTCTGACTCAGGTGCATTTTCTTGCATTTGTTTCAGATCTTCCCATGTATCTACGGTCTCTAACATCATCTGGACTTCTGTTTTTTCCTTCGCCCCGCCTACTTCCACCTCCGTGAAAGTATACCCTTGCTCCGCACAATAGCGGGCAACTTCATCAGCATATCTGTTCCCTTGTGACACAAAATCTGTATTTTTAGTGTGAGCTGTACACTTGACCACTGCAATTTCAGTTGGACCTTGCAATGCTTCTAACAGTTGTCGTACAAATTCCCCATTTCTGATTGGCGAACCAGAGGAGGTCATGTAACCCCTCTGAGACCACAATTGCCCGAAATCATGAACTACACCGAAACCATATTGGCTATCCGTATAGATGGTGACTGTCTTTTTGCTACCTGCTATACAGGCACGTGTCAATGCAATGATTTCTGCTACCTGAGCGGAGTGTACTCCTTCCAGGCAAGCGGCTTCCACAACTCCAGTAATGGTGCAAACAGCATAGGCTGCTCTCAACCGACCAGTATCGTCTCTTAAACATGAGCCATCAACAAAGTAAATTTCATCAGGGTCGATCAACGGCTCATCCACAATATCTGGTCTGGGCTTCGTGCATAGTTCAGTCACATCTAGGCAATCGTGATCTTCACATTCTTCGCCTTCTATATCATTAGGAAGTGGCATCAATGTAGCAGGATTCAAGACCGAGCACCTCTTAAGGGTCACATTCTCTGCGGCAAGAATAACTTGCTCATAGCGCGTGAGCCTACTATTGGTCAAGTGCTGCGTCTTGGTCCTTGTCATTAACAATTCTACCGAATGCGGTACATACACCACTAATTGGTGTCCCATCACAATGTTCTCACACCTCTCAATGCTGACACCTGTTGCAGCAACGGATTTGAGACATCCGGGCAACGCTGCGGCTACCGGATCTAATGTAGCCGAAAAATATGCAACTGGTCTACGGGCATTTCCGTGTACTTGCACCAACACTGATAACGCACATCCTTCTCTTTCACAGCAGTATAATGAGAAAGTCTTCTCATAATCTGGCATTCCCAAAGCCGGAGCACGACACAAATCCTCTCTCAGCTGTAGGAACGCCATTAGGCACTCGTTGTCCCATGGTACCGGATCACTCACCTCCTTGTGCGTCAGTTTCTGTAAAGGTTTTGCTTTCAGTGAAAAGTTAGCTATCCACTGTCGGCAGTAACCAACCATTCCTAAGAACATCCTAACTTCTCTCTGTGTCGTTGGCGCATTCATTTTCATGATGGCCTCTATCCTGTCTGGAGACACCTTGCGCTTCCCCTTCTCTATTCGGTGACCCAAATACTGTACTTCTGTCAGACAGTACTGTAATTTGTTCGGAGATACCTTATGTCCATTCTCAGCTAAATGATTCAGTAAAGCAATGGTGTCTTCCTTACACGCTTCCTCTGTTTCTGACGCAACAAGTAGGTCGTCTATGTACTGGACCAGAACCGAGTTCTGTGGCAATACCAGACTTTCAAGGTTCTTCTTCAACAGCTGACTGAAGATCGAAGGGCTATCTGTGAACCCTTGTGGAATTCGACACCATGTTAAGGCGCGATCTTCCATTTTAAATGCGAAAAGATACTGGCTGTCCGCATCTAATGGTATGGAAAAGAAGGCTTGACAAAGGTCTATCACTGTAAACCACTCAGCTTGGAATGGTATTTGAAACAGTATCACTGATGGATTCGGTACCACTGGACAACATGAAACCACAATGTTGTTAATCTTTCGAAGGTCCTGAACTATTCTGAACTTCCCACTAGGTTTCTGCAAACCCATAATCGGGGAGTTACATGGACTACCCACGATTTCTTTCAGTATTCCCTGTTGAATCATTGAGTCAATCACAGGTTTTATTCCTGCAATCGTTTCCTGGGACAGTTTATACTGAGGCGTTTTATCATGATCTTCACTGGTTCCACCCCTTTAATCAGTCCTATCTCTTCCCCAGTAAAATCCCATACTTCAGCTGAGACAGCATCTCTTAGGTCCCAAGGAAGGTCTTCCACAGTCAGAGTAGGATACAGTTCTATACATGTTTTCTCATTGGCAATCTTAAAGGTAGCATCATCATCTGCGGTCTGTACCTCCACACCCTGAGGGGTGCAGTATATGGTGCAATTCAATTTGCACAACAAATCCCTCCCTAACAGACATACAGGACTAGAATCACATACCACAAACTGATGTTCATTTGTGTAATTCCCTATTTTCACTGACACTGGTTCTGTCAAAGGACTAGTCATTCTTCTATTTGCGACTCCAACCACCTGAATTGTTTCCCCCGACATTGGTAGGTCAGGAACCACTGCTGATCTCAGAGTTGATCGAGTAGCTCCAGTATCCACCAAGAATGTCATCGGGCACCCTGCTACCTCTGCCTCAACAAATGGCCCTCTCTGATCTACTTCTAGAACTGCCCCGAGGGTACAGTCTTCTTCTCTGTTCACACGTTGACCGGTCATTGGGTCAATGTAATAACATTTTTCTTCTTCAATAAAAAGAGGCATTTGTTTATAGACTTTTCCCCCTGTCGCGATCTTTGGTGGCTGTGGAAACTGAGCTCGTGGAGCCGAAGTCCCCCCTTTGACCACCTTGCTTCCTGGGACTGTCGCCCTTTGAGCTGGAACCTCCTGAACCTCCTGTTCTAATTATAGTTCTCCACTTTCAGGGTTAAAGGGACACTCGCGTCTCCAATGTCCCACCTGGTGACACTGGTGGCACTTTGTCGTTTTCTTTAAAGTGGCAAAATCTATTCTAGGTCTCTGACTTTCTTCACTATCCTTGTTCTGACCATTCGACTTCCGTCCCATTGTCCCCGTTCCCTGTTTCTGCTGTCCGCCTTTTCCGGCTGACTGCATCTGTACCACCATCAGCTTCTCCTTCATTTTCTTTGTCTTGGAATCTATCTCATCGCTACAGTATCTGGCATACCTTAAAATTTCATCTAGTGGCTTGTTTTGCCAACAAATTAAATGTTGCTGAATCATCAAACAAATATCAGGTCTCAACCCCAAAACAAACTTTGACACAAACTGTCCTATATCTTTGGGATCCATTACATCGAGTCCACTGTATTGTTTGAATGTTTTCAACAACCTTTCATAGAACTCATGAACTGTCTCCTTTGGTTCTTGTCTTGTTCAGTCTATTTTTACCCAATCTATGTCCTGGGGTGGTACCTTATCTTTCAGCCAAGCTATTACCCTTTCATACTTTTGCATGACAATTTCAGACGGTCCATTTGTCTGAGCATCCCTCACTGGTTCAGTAGTTGGCCATTCAACACTAGTCTTGCACGATGTCCACAAGTCAGATGGGACCACAATGTCAAACAAAGTGTTCAAATCAATCCACAATACTTTCGAGATCTTTACAAACCTTTCTACCTGCTTATACCACTCTACTGGATTGTCCCTTAACTTCGGAAATGAGTTGGTAAATGCAGCTAAATCTCCTCTACTCCAGGGCACATGTACATAATTCCCATTTGATATTTCTCTCAAAGGGAATGCCTCCATCTGCATCAACCTTCCCTCAGGAGACGTCCCATTCGCACACCGCCTAACAGTTCCCCTTTTGGACCATCTCTCCTCCCATTTGTCCAGATCCCTCTACGCTCTTATTCCTGCTATTAGTTCCCTTATGTGTGTCTTTAACCCTGTAGTTCTTTTCTCATCTAAGTCTTGATCTGAGTATTGTAACCTATGGTTACTCTGTAGGGTCTTTGTTCTGGACAAATCTACCATGTACCTGTCTGCCAGTTCAGACAGTTTCTCATGAGTCGCTCTCGCCTTTCGAGTAACATCTTTCGCTATGAACAGCAGCTCATCTTGCTCGTATAACTCAATCCTTTCTAATGGCAACGTACCATCTATAATCTCATCCAGGTCAGATTTTAAGCTAGTGACATCGAGTCTTTTCGCCTTTATTGTAGCTTTCAGTACGCTAGCTCTAGGGGGTCCATTCACATCTTTCCCATCCCAGCTCCGAGTCCTACGTCTGGGCTCAGGTGAGTTACGTGGAGTCCTCCCATGCTCCCACCCCTCCAGGTCCCATGCTGTTCCGTCCTCTCTGGGTGGATGATGAAACACTCCATTGTGCCTCATAGTCCCACCTTCCCCTTCATGCCTGGATCCTCTGGGTTCATGGTAAGACATTCCATTACTCCCCCTTTCTTCACAATTGGTCTGTGACCTCTGATCACCCGATGTATGGCAAGATCTTTCATTGTTCCCCCTATTCCAGTGTTGCACATTCTCCCCTGGCGCGTGATGAGTGCACCTAAACCTATCTCTGTATGCTAGTACCATTTGGTCTCCACCCATTTCAAAGAGCCGAGACATCTCTTCACACTCCATGCTTCTACCTTCTCGCTCCTGCTGGTCCCTCCCATCATTAGGACGTATTACTCCTCTGTTCTCCTGGCTTTGACCCTCACGTCCCTGACTGCTTTCGCTAGCCCCGCAGTGAGATACTGTCCCATTGCCTCGATTTCACCGCTCAGCTTCTGCTCTTGACCTACTGCTCTGCGTTTCTGCGGACCCATCCCATTCTCTCAAGTCAACTCTTAACTCTTGATTTCGGACGTGGTCCCCTTAGGTCCATCGGTCCTCTTTGACCCCCCTGCTCTGTTGCGGGACTCACTGTCGGTTCGAATGGGGTGTTCCACGTTACCGGTCCTGGCAATTGCTTCCAGGCATTTGTCGTGTCATTCCTCCTCTCCATCTCAACCCTTTCTCTGTCTAACCGTATCTGTTCTTCCTCTCTCACATTCTCTGGGTTGTAAATCGATACTATGGGTCCTATGGTAACGGGTACTTGGAGAGCATCTGGCAATCCAAAAGTTTCAGCCCTCTCTGCGGTTGGCGTTTTCTGTACCACAAACCTTCCGACTACACTCTGTGCTGTACTATGTTGAGGTGTCTCCCCACCTTTGATAGGTGTCCATTCCGATATAGGAAGTGGTACATACCCCTCTATGGCAGCCCCATCTTCCCTTGCGAGTCCTCTACTTTCTATCTCCCCAACTCTCGGAGGCGGTCTATCTATCAATAATCTATTTATCAAGTTGTCCTCCGAGTCGCTCTCCTCATCTTCTACCATGAGTGTCTTTTCACCTGCCACCTCTCTCACTGTGTACAACTTATCCACCTCAATAGCCTGTACCCTCCACCTCTTGGCGTCCTCATCCCATTTGGAATCTCGCACTGCTCTTACTGATCGCGTCAGCCTTTCTTGACGCCTATTCAGATTCCTATCGTGTGCCGCCCTAATCCATGCACTAAGGGCCTCAAACTGGGTCGGTCTAGGCGGGGGTTTCAATGCGGACATGGTTGCTTTTAACCGATGTAACACCTCTAATTTAAACGTCCCATACTTTGGGAACGACATTTCCTCATTCCCTTCCGTAAGCTTGTTCCAAACTCCAATCCATAATATCGTATGCAGCCCAACATTCGCTGCCATATAATGAGCCGGTGTACCCTCTGGCGGTGCCTCTTGCCCGTAAAAAGACTCTCTCCTTTTTCTTTTAAAAATATCCTTCAAACATTTAAAACACATCATTTTCAATCTACTAGTTTCTGTTTTCTCCGGTTTGTTTACTTCCTGATGACAATCCACCAATCTCAGCTCGGTTCTCACCAACTGGCCTATCAGAACGCGACTTCTCACTGACGTCGCACCAGCCGCCCAATCCCGTCGCGGCTCTTGCCGACGTCACACCAACCGTCCTATCGCGTCGCGGCTCTTCACTATCCACCCTATCTCAGCGCGGCTCTTGCCGACGTCACTCGTCCCCCTTCGCAGCAGTTTCCCTCCTTTTTCAGCTCGTCTCCGCGTTTATGCATGCGTCCCATTCATACTTCGAAAAATGATTACTTCCGTCCAAGCGATCACTTTTCTTTGACTGTACGCCCACAGTCAATCTGTAATTGTCACCTTAACTGGCGAAATGTCTTTCCGTTTACGTCCAGACAATCGCCTTCTCTGATAGGTTACTTACACACAGTAACTTTCGACCAGCGTCCGTTACTCACACACTCACTCTTGCACTCCCCCTATCTCGGTTGTGCAGCGGTCAATGGTACCTCATGACCCCCGTACTATGGTTGACAACTACTCTGAGTGTTCGATACACCCGGACCACTTAAGCTCTACCTTGAACTTAAGATTTTTACCAGGTTGCGCGCGCTCACAACCTTCTCTCAATCACACTACAGGCATTCAACTCCGCAAGACATTACAATACAAATACAACACAAAACACCGCAATCTGTTCACGCATGACCCTTGTTATACTCACTCTCCTCCGATACTGCTGCTTTTCTCGCACCGTCAGCGCCTTCTTTGGCAGGCCACCTCTCGAACTCTAGGGACCTTGGGGTAAACTAACCTAGCCTAGATTACCTTCCTCAAGAAGATAACCATCCTCACTCTGCTACCAACTGTTAACGCGGGGTTTCTGGTCTTTAGTTACCATACCAGATCCCTAATCCTGTCGACTGAATCGTTGGTACCTGTCATTGAGTAAAAGACAATCTACTACTAGGTTAGTCAATTAGGAAATTAAACCACTCTAAAGAACCACTTACCACTGGGAAAGGTTAAAAAGTTTTAATTCAAAGTCAAAAGTATCTGGAGATACAAACATCTCAGAATAAGATTCAAAAGGTACACAGGTATTAGTACAAAAAGGTACTCTCTAAATATTCTCAATCGACAAAAGGAAATTATCAAAACTATTTCAAAGAGCATAAGCGTTGCAAGAATCGCTGTGAGTTGCAACCTGAGAGTCATTTACAGAAAGGAAAAGTACAAGTTAAATCTGTCCCTACACTAGACTAAGTGACATCCCTACTTAACAAGATCTTTACCTAAAAAGGTGTCAGCAGTGGTGACTTCCAAAGAAGATCACACACTTCCCTTAGTCTTTCTCAATTGAAGTCTTTTCCGTTCTCTATCTGCCTACCCATCCGCTCTCTAAGGCTTCTCAGATCATCTGCTCTAACTCCACCCCGGGGTGCTATCCCTAATACCAAATCACATTTCCAATAGGAACGCCCATGTCGACGCCTCTCACGTGGTACAGTTTTGAGCGGCAAACTCCGTACTGGTGCTCCTCTGGACTCTTCATTAAAGTTGACCTTGCTTCCCAGGCTTCTTCTTCAGCGAGACAGTACCCCCTAAAATTCCTGAAGACTCCTCCAGGCCTGCGCCTGGCTCTCTTGAACAAAGGAACCGTTCATCATGGTACTGATTAGGGCTCCTCGCACCTGCGACAGACACATGTACTGTGGGCCTCAAATTCCAACCTCCACCATATCTCTGACCATAAAACATGTGTAAGAATTCTCAGTTAGTGCCTAGCACATCTTTCCCCTAACGAGCACATTTTAGATCAAAGAGAATGACTTGGTCTTTTCAGGCCTAGTTGATTTACACAAAGCGGTTTCTGTCTTCTAAAACATTTCCTTTCTTTGGTTTAAACAGTATTTAACTAACACGTATTACTATAATATAATGCAACACATCTATATAAAACATATATTTTAATACTATGCCTAATAATACATTTGCACTCAAATGACATTAGAATCCACGTCACTAAAAGTGTAGCAGCATCTTTCGTTTCCTGTGAAATGCCATGTGGCCTACACATTTTCATGGTTTGCAGAATTACATTTCGTTTCACTTAGTCATCTAACGTGTGACTCCAACATCATTTTAACATTTCTACAACCTCTACATTAGTTTTCCACACTTATATATGCATCTATTCTAATTAAAACAAACACTCATATTTTTTCTCTATATAAATCGACACTCTTGTATATTCCATACTAAGCTAATACTACGTGCTTGTAAATATGGTGTACTTATACATTTTTCAGATTTGTGCTCTCTCACCATCGGGGTATAACGAAACAAGCTTAATGATTTGGCGCGAATGCAAATTTCAGGGGAGTGGGGGGCCATATCCACTGTAATGTACTTTGGGGAACACACACATTGCCACTTCCATTTCTGCTCCATCAGAACGGCCAGATCACCCCATTTAAAGGGACACTATTTACATTTATTTATAAAACCGTGAATTCTGGGAGCTGTAGTCTTTGTACTCTTCAGTTGAACCAATCTGAAAAATATTTCTAAATACAACCTAAGAAAGGAAGCAACGGGACTGAACAAGCAGTGTCTGCGAACATGGAATGATGTGACAACCATACCCACCTACAGCTCCCTTCGGTGCCCCTTTAACAAGTGTTCACAGTGTCAGGTTGTAATAACCTGTGTGGCGTGCGTGCAGATAACGCGCTGCGCAGAAACACACACGGACATTAGCTGTAGTCTTACGCGTGGTCCCGACTGACCCGGGGACACGCCTTCTTTATTTTTATAGCATACGCGGCGTCGTACGCCACCGCGTATGCGCACGCCTACGTGCGCCTGGCAACTAGACTGCAAACGTGCAGTCTCAACATTACATTCCTTTCCACCTTTAGTAGAAAACAAACATTGACAGTATTAAGGTGGCACTTAATAGCGGGGTTTAACAAATAACAAAAGTTCACGGCCATCCGGCCTGTTACCAGTCTCCCTGTCTTCCTTCAGCCCACCACGTAGTCCGCCATCTGTGAGGAAGGTGCTGGATTTCTTCTCAGTCCATAGCCTGCCGCCTCACCACGGAATAGCACTCTCCTGGGTTGCTCGTTGTTGGAGGTCTCGATAGCCAGGGGTTCCCTGGGGTTTCTAGGGGTAGATGTCTTAGGTTTCTCAGAGACTTGTGGTTCTTCAGCTGTGCTGATGTTCCATTCCTGGCCTGCACTTTCAGGAGGGCTCTGGTGTACTTCCTGTCGAATAGGTGATTCCTCGTTCCTTTCGGAAACAGGCTAGTCATTCCCTGGACTAACTGCTTTTTTGAAGAATGAGACATTTCTGGTGACTGTTTCATCTCCTCGCTGGGCGGTGATCATTGTCCCGTTGCGGCCCGTGACTGTCCACAGCCGTGGTTCATACGGGAGTCTGAACTTGCTCCCAGGATATCTGTCACGGACATAGACCCAGTCGTTCTACGCAATGGACGATTCTTTGGACTTTCGCCGGAAGCTGGCATAGTCGTTCGATTTTTTCCTGTTGGACACAGTCCTCCACGAGTCTGCCCTGTTGGGGCTCCAGGTGTGGTGATTGGGGAGTGTGTCACGGATTATGCGTCCCATGGTGGATGGACCGGGGGCCGCTTCAGTGGTGTGGTGTGGTGTAAGCCTGTACTCCCGGAGGAACGAGTATATCCCTTTTTCCAGAGGTGCTCCTTCAGCATGGGCAATTCGGATGGTCTTGTTTAGCGTGCGCATAAATCTTTCCACCTCTCCGTTTGCTTGCGGCCACCGGGGTGTTATCTTCCTGTGTTGTATTCCCCATTCTGCAAGATAATCTGCGAACTCTTGGCCTTGAAAGGGGGGTCCGTTGTCGGTTTTGACTTTTTCGAAGATGCCATGGGTTGCGATGGTCTTCTCAAACTTGGCGATTACTTCTTTTGCAGTGAGGGACGCCACGATTTCCACTTCGGGGTATTTTGTGTAATCGTCCATGATGACCAGCATGTGTCTCCCGTCTGGTAGGTGACCAAAGTCAGCGCTTACGTGTTCCCACGGCTTCCGTGGGCCGTCCTCGGTGATGACCGGGGTGGGCTATCTGGGGGTCCTGCTGCCTGGCACCATTGGCACTCTTTGACGGCTCGTTCTACTTGTGAGTCCATGTCAGGAAACCATATTTTTGCGCGAAGTCTGCTCTTTGTTTTCACCACTCCCTGGTGTCCTCGATGGGCTAGAGTGATGGCTTGATGGGTGAGGGTTGAAGGCATCACAATTCTGGGCCCCCTTAACACGCATCCTTGACTGTCCACTGATAATTCCTCCTTAACTCTCAGGAGTGCTTCCCAGGCCCTTTTGGCTTGCGGTGTTCTCTTGCTCAAAGATGCTTGGAGTGTCTTCCAGTCATTTGTGCGTATGGCGTTCGAAACAAGCTGAGAGACTTCATCATTTCTCGTGGCCTCGATAATCATGTCCAGACTCATGGGAAGGGGCCTTGATCTCTCAACTGCAGCGTTCACATAGGCCTCTGTATCCTCGGCATCTTCTTCTTCTCCGGTGGTGGCTGCCCGTGGGTGCCTAGAGAGGTAATCTGCCGGGTTGGTGGCTCCTGGTCTGAACTCTAACTGATAATCGTATTCTTGTAACTGTAGTATCCACTTTTCTATCCTGGGGGGTGGTTTGGATACCGACCCTCGGAACAGTGGAATCAGGGGCTTGTGGTTCGTTGAGACTGTGAACCGGTGACCATACACATACACATGGAAATGTCTGCACGCCCAGTGGATCGCTATGGCTTCCCTCTCGATCTGGGAGTACCTTTGTTCTGTCTCGGTCAGAGACCTGCTTGCATAGGCGATCGGTGCCCAGTCGTCTTCCCCTTGGCGTTGTGTTAGGACAGCACCTAGACCGAAAGGACTGGCGTCGACGGCAATGTTGGTCTGTTTGGATGGGTCAAAATAGGAGAGTGTTTTCTCTGCTGACAGGGCTGCCTTGGTGTTGTGAAATGCTTTGTTTTGTTCATCGCCCCACTGCCAGGGGGTGGTCGATTTTGTGAGCTCTCGGAGAGGTCGGGTGAGGTTAGAGAGGTCTGGGATGAACCGACCGCAGAAGTTAACCATTCCCAGAAAACTCCGTACCTCGGAGATGTTCGTTGGGGCAGGAGCTGTCTGCACATCCTTGACCTTGTCAGGGTCGGGTGCGATGCCTTTGTCCGAGAATGTGTATCCGAAGAAACTGATGGTATTTTGGAGAAATTGGCACTTCTCACGGTGCAAGGTGAGGCCAGAGTCCTTAATTCTTTTCAGTACTCCTCTCAACCTCTGGTGGTGCTCTTCTACGGATTGGGCGTATATGAGCAGGTCATCACTGACGTTTAGTACGCCCGGGAGTCCGCTGAGTACCTCTCGAATTGTATTTTGGAAAACTTTGGCAGCACTGGATATGCCGAAATTGAGGCGGCGATATCGCCGTAGGCCCACATGGGTGGAGAAAGTGGTAATATACCTGGAGTCAGGGTGTAGGGGCAGCTGGTGGTAGCCGGAGCGGAGATCCATCTTGGAAAACCACTTGGCACCATTCAGTTCACCTAAGATGTCGTCGACAGTAGGTGTCAGGTGACGTTCCCGCTTGACTGCTGCGTTGGGTAGGCGCATGTCTACACATATGCGGACCTGCCCTGGCTGTTTGGGCTTCCTTGCTACCACAATCGGTGATACCCAGGGTGTGGGCCCGTCGACTTTCTCAATTATGCCTTGTTTCTCTAGACTTTCGAGTTCATCCTCCACCTTCTTTCGGAGGTGAAATGCTATCCTCCGGTGTCTGAGGGCCACTGGTTGGATGGACGGGTCTATGTGCAGCAACACCTCTTTCCCCTTGAGGCACCCGATGCCTTGAAACGTGTCTTCGAATTCTTCGAGAATGGCGTCTAGTTCGTCCTCTAGTACTGCCATGGCATAGAAGATAAGTTGGAGTTCTTCGGCAGCCCGCCCACTGAGGAGCATGCCACTCCCTTCCTTTGTCACGTAAATGGTGGTGGGGATTTTCTTGTCTTGGTGACAGATTTTCGCCTGGAAGCACCCGATGAGTGGTATCGGTGTTTTCTGTCCGTAGGCAAACACTCGGACTTTCGCCATCTTCAGGGTTGGCTTGTCTCGTAGTTGATTGTACACATCAGCCGCCATGAGTTCTATTGATGCCCCCGTGTCTATGGTGGCTCTCACCTCTTGCTGGTTCACTCTTATTCGGCATTTTGGGAGACGCCTCTTCTTCCTGGCTGGATGGTTGATGGCAAAAACATAGTGGACGGGGTAGTCATGGGAGTCGTCGTCCATGTCCTCGCTCTCTGGGCTGTCTCTAATGACGTGTGCTGCTTCCGGCTTCTGTTTTGAAGATCTACATACTGAGGCGAAATGGTTCATCCGCCCGCATGCGCCACACTTCTTGCCATTTGCTGGGCAGTCTTTCGCACGGTGTGGTGTGCCTCCACAGTACCCACAGTCTTTCCGCCGTTCTTGTGGCTTCTTCCCTCCGAAAGGCCGTTGCTTTGGCCGGACGACGTTCACTTGTTCTGCTACATTGACCTGTTCAACCTTCACCGGCCTGTGCAAGGCCGCCTCCATATGCGATGCTCTCGCTCGTGACAACTCCTTGGATCGGCCTAGTTTCAGAATCTCGGCTAAGGGCTTCCCATCTTCCTGTAGGATTTTGACACGCAGGTCGGACGAATAGCAATTTTGGATGATTTGGCCGCGTATCTCCTCCTGCTCGTCTCTGAACCCACAGGTGCTGGCGAGTTCTCTCAATCTCCCATGGAAGGCATCAAGGGATTCATCAGCCTCCTGCCGGGCCTGACGAAAGATGAATCTTTCGTAGTCTTTGCTGGCCATAGGCTCGAAATAGGCGTTGAGCGCATTCAGAAGGGTGACATAGGTGTGTGGCGTGGCCTCCGTCAATGTCTTGTAAATTCGGTGAATGTCCTTACCCCCTAGGTGAAGGAGGAGAGCTCTGCGCCGTTCCCTCGCCGTCCCTGCACCTTCGAAATAGAATTGTAGGCGCTCTGTCCAGTCCTTCCATCTCGGCGCAAGGGACGCGGGTGCACCGTCCACTACAAATGGCTCAATTGGAGGGATGGCCGTCATCTTGGCGCAGTTACCTTCAGTCCTGCTGGAGGTGGGGCTCGGGAAATGGGCTGGGGCCTGTAGAGATCCCTGTGCTGGAGTCCTGGGGGACGTGCGTCTGTTGTGGCGACTGCCGCGACTTCAGCGTGGGGCGGGGCTTCACCTGTAGCCGTGATGCCGATGGGCACGTGTCGCGGCCTAGCGACTCCGCATGTCCACCCTAAACGCTGGCGCAGACACCCCACCGCACTCGGTAGGAGTCGGGAGAAAATGGGGCACTTGCCTCACAGTGCACTTGCTGTAGCGCTTGGTGGTCCCACCGAGCCACATCCACAGGGCAGGGGCCTGGGCTTCATCCGGGCCGACAGGGATCGAGGGCCGGAGCTTGGCTGGCCTCGGCGCTCCAAAGTGACAGGTCGGAGCGTTGGGAGAGGCACAGCGTGGGGTCTGTAATCACCTCGTCGCCATTGTCAGGTTGTAATAACCTGTGTAGCGCGCGTGCAGATAACGCGCTGCGCAGAAACACACACGGACATTAGTTGTAGTCTTACGCGTAGTCTCGACTGACGCGGGGACACGCCTTCTTTATTTTTATAACATACGCAGCGTCGTACACCACCGCGTATGCGCACGCCTACGTGCGCCTGGCAACTAGACTGCAAACGTGCAGTCTCAACATTAAACACAGGGCAAAAACTACTCACCACAAGAAGCTGTGGAGAACAAATTCAGATTGTCAGGACAGACACACTTCCATGATGCCAAGAAAAAATACGAAAGTCGGTGTCCCTCTAAGAGATGTTTTTTAGCTAAAGACAGGAATTCTTAAACGAAGAACAACAATCAGACTCAGAGACAAGTGTTGCCTTATTTGAAGATCATCGTTATGATGTAATTGAAAGTCTTTAGAAATGAAGTTTCATGAAAGTCCTACAAATATTATAGTGATTAAAAAAAGGGCATCACGGACGATAAACACATCTCTGAAGTGAAAGGCTTGTAGGGCTGGGACAGAGTGGGTCACGTCGCAGTGGCCCCCGCCACTATCAAACAGTGGAAGGAGCATGAGGGAAGAGTGACTGAGTGCGGGGATTCATAATAATTTTAAAACGTACCATGCGGCTTTCAATTCCCCCCAGGGGGGGGGGGGAGTTGCGCGGGAATGTGGGCCGGGGCTTTAAAAAAATAAAGTTTAAAAAAAAAAAAACTTACGCTTACCTGACCGGGCGGGTACGCGCCGCCTCTGCTGACTGCTCCTGGGCCTGGTTCCGGTGCGTTGGCGCCTTCACTTCAACGTCTTCTGGGTTGTGGCTGGCAACCCCACAGCCAATTCTGACGCTGCTCCAGCAGCGCCAGGATTGGCTGAGGGCATGGATACTCTCTGCCCGTTAGGAGACCGTGGGCTGCGCATGAAGCAACCCTCGGTCTCTTAAGGAGAAGGCTACTGCGCATGTTTGGGCTGATCGTAAAAATGATCAGCCCAAAAACGAACATGCGCAATATTGCGCGCTGCTGCCTGCTGTCACTCAACCCTCACAGTGCTGCCGCTGCCCCGCCCCTTCAGCGTCTGTGGCGTGTTCTACTTCTGACGCTAATTCCAATCAGGACTCCTGATTGCTGCAATTAGCGTCAGAAGTAGAACAATTACATTCTAAATGAGGCCGTGGCATTAGTGGGGCAACGCCCCAAATGGACGAACCGCCTGACTGTAATACTCTGCCAGAGAGCTAGAGGCTTAGTGGGAGTCTAAAAGAGTTTGGACCCATTCCCAGGTTGCTGAGTGTTTGCTATTATTCTTATTTTTGTGGGACTTCTTGAATGAACCACAGAGGTGTGTTATGTTGAATTCCCCCATAAGAAATCTATCACCCACACTAGTGGTGCATGTCTCCTCTTCTCTCCCAGAGTGTCTGTGCACCACAGCTACAGATTTGGCTGTGCACCACAGCTACAGATTTGGCTGTAATCTGTAAATAAAAATGAGTGACTCACAAGACTATTAATATGAAAGTGAGATAAAACCTGCCGAGGTAGTTCCTCCATCTGTAGGTGCATGAGGCCCGGCTCCAGGAATTTTTATTTGGGTGGACCAAGGACGCATTTGGGTGGGCCACTGCGTGCTCAATTTTTCGCTTCTGGAGGTAGCCTACAAGCCCTAGATTACATCATATGTACTTGCAAACAGGCAGCATGATACAACGGATTGCGTCTGTGTGTACACAGAGCATATGGAGAGTTATTTGAAAGTAAGACCAATGTCTGGACCTAACTGCAAACCCTCCAATTCCAGCTCTGCGGCTTCATCACACGTACTTGAATGCTAAGCATATAAAAAGCATTCAAGTTTAAGGAAGTCCCTACTACTACACGAAAGCCTTGAAACCAGTGCACTAGAGAGAACTGTGAGTGAGTTTTAACAACATGTGAGTATTTAAAAGTTCAAAAACAGTAGGGCAAGAATTAGCCCGGAGGCAGTTTTTAAGAGGGCAAAGCAGGAGTGCTACAAGTCACCATTTAAACGTAATGTAAAGGACTTTAGTGATTATTAATGCAGAAATACCAGTGCTGCAAATCAGGACTAAGATGCATTGTAGGGGGCGTGGCCAAGATGGCGGAGTGAGAGGAGGAGTCTCTCCGTAGCTCCTGCCAACGGCCTGTATTTTGCACCGGTTCTGGCGCCTTTCCCGACCGCAGTCGGCATCCAGGGCTGCCAGAACCGTCTTTGCACCAGAGCGGACCCCGCTGGGGGTACTGGCGGCGCTGCAGTTGGAGCCGCGGAGGTCTGCGACCGAGGGGAGCCCATCCCCCCTCCGGCCTGGGAACGTGGCCGGCTGCCGCCGGGGACGCATCCCACCAGAGCGAAGCCGCTGCGGGGCCTGAGACCGCAGCCACGGCGGAGGGCCCGGCGGGCCAGACAGCGGAGGAGGCAGGCCAGCCGGTCGGACAGCACCAGCGGGGGCCCCGCCGAGGACAGAGGACAGCGGCAACCTTCAGCGCGGTAGCTGGAGGGCGCAGAGGTCTGCGACCGGGAGGCGCCCATCCCCCCTCCGGCCTGAGAGCGTAGCCGCCGGCTACCACAGACACGGCCCGGCGGGAAAGAGACGCCTGAAGACCGCAAGACGTGAGATGAGAGCGGCCCAGGGAGCGTGGTGGGCGGCACTCTGCTATCTGTTGGGCTGTGGCAGAGGGGAACCAGCGGCGGGCCTACCGACGGGCATATCGGCCCGGGGGCATGTGGTGCCTTCCGTGCTCGCCTCCCTGTGGCTGCTTGCTCCTGCGCGGGGGGCTCGGCGAGGTGGGGGCCCTTGACTCCTCCGGATAGGACTACACCTGCTGGCCATAGCTGGGGCACCCTCCCTCCTAGTGTGAGTGGCGGCGCTCGAGGGGGGCGGCCGAGGGAGGCCCACTGACACACACCAAGGACACCAGTTTGGGTCTGCGGGCCCCCACGCCGGCCCCTGGGGCCTGACCACGTGCGGCGTGGTGTAGTGGCCTTTGACCGCACCAAGTGGTCCCCCGCCTGGGAAGCCTGAGGCCCCTTCTGATGGCACGCCAGCCCTAGGAACAGCGGTCCACGGACGTCTGGTGGGTGGCAGTGTTCGGCCCCAGCCCCACGGGCCCTTATCGATTCCTGGACACCTTGATTCCCGGTGCAACGGCACCGCGACGAACGTACAGCGGCCGCGGTGTCGGGGTTGGAGAAGATACGCCGCCATATTTGCTTGGGAACCAGGGAAAGCGCCCACCGAGAGGGGGGTCTGGTGAGGGCACCCCACAAGTTGGCGAGCGCAGTGCGGCACGCGGCCGGTGGTCCACAGATTGGGCGCGGGAGCGGGGGCGCCCAGACCGCCGAGACAGAGAGATGTCCACAGGCAGGCCTCCCCGAGGCAAGACAGTAAAGGAAATGTTCGCCAAGACGCAATCCCCCTTACAGAAAGACGCCGTGGACCCTGCGACGAAGGGAATGGACCGGACCGCGGGGGAGGGCACGGAGCCCAATAACGAAGGCCTTCTTGGAATCCCTCTTTGCCTCCCTGCGTGATGATATCCAGACCTTCAAGACTGAGTTCGCCAGTGAGATCCGCGAGGTACGGCGCGAAATGGATGGCATAGGAGAACGAGTGGCGGACCTGGAGGCCAAAGGCGATGAGAGGGAGACGGAACTCTCTGCCCAACAACAGGAGATCATCCGCTTACACGATCAACAGGTGGACTTGCAACTTCATCTGGAAGATTTGGAAAATCGTTCCAGGCGACATAATATCCGCATTCGCAACGTGGCCTCATCTGATGCCACTCAGGATGTGTTTCGATATGCCAGGGAGCTCTTTAACCATGTACTGGGGAGACCGTTGGACTCACCCCTACAGCTAGACAGGGCCCACAGGACGGGTCCGCCCCGCGCGGCTACTGCCCCTCCTCCCGACATCCTGGTGTGCGTTCAAGATTACCGGACCAAGGAGGACATACTGCAAAAGGCGCGTCAGAATCACCCGATTATGTTTCAAGGCACCTCGCCGCATTTGTATCAGGACTTGGCGGCACTCACGCTTCACAAGCGCTGGCTCTTCAAACCGGTTACCTCCTTCCTGCAGCAAAAGGGCATCCAGTACAGCTGGGGCCATCCCTTCGCCTCGTCTTCAGGATGGAGACTAAGCAGTACCAGCTCCGATCAGTCTCTGAAGCCTGTTCCCTGCTTGGCATTGAGATATCAAAGGATGAGGCGGAGGGCCCGGGGCCGACGCATGAAACGGAGGGAAGGAGGCCACAATGGGCCCAACAACGGCGACGGAGGCGGGTCAGAAGGCCGCAGGAAAAGGAAATCGAAGCAGGACAATGCGCGGCAGTAGATGCAGTGGCAGCGGACGGCGGCGCCGGTCCCCCAGGATGAACGCTCCACGACGCTGTTTGATTTGACCGTCTGCTCTGGTCATCGGGCCGTTGGCGGGAGGAAGACTCCCGAACTACACAGTAAGACTACCTTACTTCACCTCCTATTCTTCTTTTCGTCCTTGGACGAGAGACAATGACATTTTTTGGGGTACGCATTGCAAGTTTGCAGTTGGGGGGGAGGGGGATGGCGAGTTGGGCGGGGGGGGAGTTCATGGGAGTTGGGGGTGAGGGACGGGGGGGGGTTTGCGGTCCATGGTTGATGGGTGGGGTGCTGAGTCAGCTATAAGGGGGCAAGGGGGGCGGCAACCCTGGGGATTGGATGAGTCTACCTTTCGGTGCGCTGGGCACTGGCCCCGTAGCTCCTTGTCCATCTTTATCCTGCTTGATGGCGTCGGGTGACATTGTTGTTCTCACTCTGAATGTGAGAGGCCTGAATAACCCAGTGAAACGCAAGGCTGTGCTCCTGTTTCTAGAACATTCCAAGGCAGATATCTGCCTCTTGCAAGAAACGCATCTTCTGGCTAAAGATTGCCACCGCCTCCATTCTCCCAAGTTCCCGCAGCAATTCTTTTCCTCCTGCACCGAGAAGAAGGCCGGAGTGGCTATTCTGATAGAGCGCACTTTTAAGGGCAAGGTACTGGGTAAGATAGCGGAGATTAAGGGGCGGTTATTGGTTTACAGGTTCACACTGGGAGACCTACACTACACGATTGGCTCAATATATGGGCCGAATGAGGGTCAAGAGAAGTTCCTACACTCCGCACTTACAGAGGCGACTGCGACACTAGATCGACATATCCTGTTGGGGGGAGACCTGAATTTAGTTCTAGACAATTTGCTTGACCGCTCTTGCCAGCGCGTTAGTCAAGTCGGAACGCTGTCAACAGCTGGTTTGGCCCGCTTGAAGGACCTGGGGCTGGTAGACGCTTGGTGCGAGCTTCACCCGAGTGACACGGAATACACGCACTTCTCAGCAGCGCTTAAAACTTATGCGCGCCTAGATTACCTGCTTGTCTCCACAGCGGCGCGCACACTGGTCACCAATGTTGAAATCGGCACGGCGTCCCTATCCGATCACGCCCCAATCATGATCACCCTGACAGGGCCGCGGGCACCGCGCCCGGGTAGAGTTTGGCGGCTTCGAGACTCCCTGCTCTTTAAACAAGATGCGGTTACCAGAATTCAAAGAACCATAAAAGACTACCTGTCCCACAACAGCAATGGGGACACCGCACTGGCCACTCAATGGGCTGCGCTCAAGGCCGTACTGAGGGGTGAATTTATATCGATTTCCGCCGCTGAAAACGCGGAACGCCAGGCCAAAAGGCTCACCCCCAACACCAGGGAGTTAGAGCACATTCACAGAAGAACGGGGGCCCCGAGAGTTTGGCGTCAGTTTCGAGCTGCCCGTCAACAGTTGGCGGCACTGGACATGGACAGGGCGGAATACGCTGCGCTGCGGCTGAAACATGCCTATTACACGGGAGGGGACAGGTGCGGGCGTCTCCTGACACATAAACTCCGAACGGTCGCCCAGAAACGGGAGGTGAAGGAACTGAAACGGCGGGACGGTACTAGTGTCACCGAGGACCGGGAGATAGCGGGGGCCTTTAGCGCCTTCTATGCCACTCTATACAGCGCTGACCCACCTGATCCTGAGGCGGAATCTACCTTTCTCGACAGCATTCCATTGCCGGCCCTGACTCAAGAGCAGGTGGAGGTTCTGGAGCGAGACATACGTCCGGAAGAGGTCATTTCCGCGATCTCTCGGCTCAAACTCGGGAAGGCGCCGGGACCGGACGGCTTCCCGGCATGCTTCTACAAAACCTTTTGTGTTCAACTTGCACCGCTCTTGGCCAGACTTTTTACTTCGTTTGCGGAGGATGGGGCGATCTCCCGGGACCTGCTAGAGGCCTCCATTGCGGACATACCCAAGCCAGGCAAGGACCCCACCGACTGTCGGGCATACAGGCCCATTTCCCTTCTGAATGTTGACCTTAAGCTCTACACGGGGATCCTCGCCTTCAGACTGGGCCCCTTCATGGGAGGCCTCATTCATCCAGACCAGTCGGGCTTCATCTCGGAGCGCCAGACCTCTGACAACACCAAACGGGCCCTCCATCTTATCGAGAAGGCGGCCCGCACACGGGGCGAATACATGATGCTGGCCATCGATGCAGAGAAGGCCTTCGACAGGGTCCACTGGCCCTATCTGGAGAAGGTCCTGCAGAAGGCAGGTATGGGACTCAAATTTCGGACCAGGGTTCTGAACTGCTATAAATCCCCCTCGGCCTCGGTTAGAGTTAATGGCTTGTCATCCCCACGTTTCCAGATTGAAAGGGGCACCAGGCAGGGGTGCCCGTTATCCCCTCTACTGTTTGCCCTCTACATGGAACCGCTTGCGCAGCTTGTTCGATCTAACCCGGACGTCAGAGGCATCAAATTTGGAGCGGACGTCCACGCCATCAGTCTCTACGCGGACGACGTCTTGCTCTCGCTCGCGGATCCCCGGAATTCTCTTCCCGCTTGCATGGCCGACCTTGATAGGTTCGGTAAAGTGTCGGGCTTCAAAGTCAACCTGACGAAATCGGTGGCCCTTGACCTATCCCTGGCCGCGGACACGCGCGCCTCATTGCAGTCTCACTTTCCACTTCAGTGGGCTACGGAGGCGGTCCCATACCTGGGAATCAAATTGGCGGCCTCCCTCCAAACCACGGTGGACGCTAACTACGATCACCTTCGGCGGAAAGTAAGGCAGGAATTGGGACAATGGAAACACTACCCGCTGTCTTGGTTGGGTAGGGTGGCGGCGATCAAGATGACGATCCTGCCTCAGATCCTCTACGTCTTTCGCGCTATACCCCTCGCCTCTCTCCGAAGGGTTGGCTCAGAGTGATGCAGTCGGACCTTTCACGATTTGTCTGGAACGGAAGGAAACCCCGTATGAAAGCCCAGATAGCGATGCTTGCGCCGGAACGGGGAGGGATTGGGATTCCGAATCTCACGGCCTACTTCCAGGCGGCACAACTACGCTTTCTGGCGGAATGGGTTCAATGGGAGTCCGGGAAGCACTGGTTATTCCAGGACCAGGCGGTGGCGGGGCGCACCCTGCAAGAGATCCCGTTCATGCGCAGACTACACAGGCCCCGTAACCTGTACGCTTCCTACATCACTCGGGTCCCCCTTGAGATCTGGGACCGGGTTGGCCTGGAGCTCGGTCTTACCACTACCATCTCGCCTCTCACCCCGCTCCTTGACAACCCCGACTTCCAGCCGGGGCTAGACGAGAAAGCCTTCGAACGTTGGAAGTCTGCCAGTTGTCGATCCCTTTGCCACGTGTATGGTTCTGAGGGGATAATCTCCTTTCAGCAACTGCGCCAGGACTTCGGCCTCCCGGAGACCGAGAGGCTCCATTATTTCCAAGTCAGGCACTGGGCCCTCAGCAAGACAGTCAGAGCGGACGCAGATCGGCGCCTGACAGATTTTGAATATTGGTTGATCACTCGCAAATCAGACAAGCAGCTAATCTCGGACCTGTATAAGATGCTCACACACAAACACGACTACACTTATAGCGCGAGTAGGGCCCGCTGGGAGAGGGAGCTGGGGAGGCCCTTAACGCACAAGGAGTGGGAGGATATATACTATAGAGCTCGGCACTCGGCATACCATATGGGGCTCACTGACACTCTGACGAAGGTGGTGACCTACTGGTACTACACGCCTGAAAGACTATACGAAATGGACAGTAATAGAGATCCCCTGTGCTGGCGGGGCTGCGGGCAACTAGGCACTCTCACACACGCACTATGGGAATGTAGTCTCCTGCAGGAGTACTGGGGCCGTGTTCTGGACGACGTGGACAAACACTTTGACACCGAAATCCCACGCTTTCCTTCCTACGTCATCCTGGGGCTCCCAAATGCGCTGACCTACCCACTGCGCTCACGAAGGGGTCGCCTGATAGCCATAGCTTTAGGGTCGGCGATACAAAATATCACAACACATTGGCGCACGACTCATATTCCCACATATCAGGGTTGGCTCCACCGTCTGTGGATGGTCCTGGGTATGGAACGGCTCTCCCTATACAAAGCCGGGGAAGGGGCGAAGTACGCTGAGCTGTGGCAGCCGTTTTTAGCTCTCCTGTCCTCGGAGTTCGTAGAAGTCACCTGTCCGAGGTACCTCCGCTTGTTGAGATTGACAGAACCAGCTCCGAAAGTAGGGCACGACGTACCTATCCCTACGTCAGGGAAGGGTTGATGGGGAATCAACTGACTCGAGACTGTGGACCGGGGGGGGATGTGGGGGGGGGGGGTGGAAGGGTTTGGGGGTAGGGGGCTGGATTTGTTGGGGTTGGGGAATTGGGGAGGGGTAGGTTGATTCAGGTCAAGGGGGGTCTGGGTGAAAGTTTCGGAGGGTGTTGGCGACTTGCAAGACCGAGCTGTGGGGGTGTGCCATATTCTATATGGGCGAGGGTTGGGTTGAACTGGCAATTGGACTTGGAAATTCCCTGAACATCGTCGCACTGTTTGAAACGCGGCCGGCCCGACATGGGTTGTAGGCGGCTTGCTGTGTATAATCTCGTATTGCGACATATTGCACACTCCCGACCCCTTGGATGAGATCGAGCCCCAGCTCCGGAAGGTACGGCTGACTTGACCTCTTGATTGTTGATGCATGTACTCTGTTTCTTGCTCAATAAAAATATTGAATACTAAGATGCATTGTAAGAGCTTGTTGCTAGGGTCTTTGAACCAAGCCAAACAGATGGCTCAACTGCCTCAGTTCTTCCTGTTAATTTGTTGTCCCACCCACCCCTAGAGATGGGCCCATATATCTAGCAAGGCCTACTTCAGGGCCCTCCATTATTTTCCAAATCTCTTTCGAATCGTTAACACTCTCAAAAAGTGTTTTGGTCCCCATGTAAGGTCCCTTTGATTGGGAAGAGGAGGTTTCTGAGGTGGGAGTATCAGGCAAGTAACACTACTCAGTCTCCCGAGTTGCCAGCCTTCAGAGAGAATCTCTCTTCATTTATACCTCCATCTGACCCCGGACTCTGCAGTACACTCCCTTCCAGGCCTGATTATCAATGTTCTACCATCTACCGTGCACCTTAACTCACAGCTAACCTTGGTCCCCAGCCTCATATCAGTCACCACCTGGCTTCATTCTCCATATTCCCACTAAAAAAAAATGAGTAAAATCACATTCAAACTCAAAACCCTGAATATAACAGTAAATATAATTAGCACACAGTGGCCCTAATGACCCAACTGCTAATTAAATAAGCAAAAAGAGAAAGGCCATTATAGGGTCTATTTTAGCGCTGGTGCAAAAGTATTTATTGGCGTCCCACCACTGACCTCTTACTCAGTAGACACCTTTACTACCACCCTCCAACAGTGCACTTTATCTCTCCGTAGCCCCTTTCAGTCATGACCTCATCATCAGACTCCCTCCCTACCACCCTCCACCAGTGTCCTTCATCACTCCAAAGCCCCTCCCCATGACCTCCTCCTCAGACTCCCTCACAAATACCTTCCACCAGTGCCCCTGATCACTCCAAAGCACTTCCCCCATGACCTCATCGGATTCCCTCATTGCTGCCCTCCTCCCAGACTCCCCGACTACCACCCTCCACCAGTGCCCCTCATCTCTCCGTAGCTCCTCCCCCATGACCTACCCCTCCTTGGATTCCCTCATTGCCATCCTCCAACACTGGCCTTCATCTCTCCATAGCCTCTTCCCCTCATGACCCCCTCCTCAGACTCCCTCCCTGCCACCCTCCACCAGTGCCCCATATCACTCCAAAGCCCCTCCCCCTCATGACCTCCTCCTCAGACTTCCTCCCTACCACCCTCCACCAGTGCCCCTCATCACTCCATAGCCTCTCCTCAAGACATCCTCCTCAGAGTCCCTCCCTACCACCCTCCACCAGTGCCTCTCATCACTCCAAAGCCCCATCCCATGACCTCCTCCTCAGACTCCCTCACAAACAACCTCCACAGTGCCTCCCATCTCTCTGTATCCCCACCCCCCATGATGTCCCCCTCAGATTCCCTCATTGCTACCCTCCAACAGTGCCCATCATCTCTCTGTAGCCCCTCTCTCATATGCATTTTATTTGTTGTATAGCGCTACTCATAGTGTAGGGTATCACAGTACTGTACATCACACACACATTATGCAGGCACAATGATTCATAAAAGTATGCACATCAGCCTATAGGGAATGTCAAAGAAGCTAATGAGGATTACGAGGTGTAGGAATCACATCTCATCCATGCTGCTGGGAAATATGTTCTAAGAGGGTTGGGTCGGGAGAAGCACACACACAGGATTTAAGCATACCCCAGTGGTTGGCTTTACTGATTAGAATGTATATCTGCCCCAACTCTGTATTGCAACATTAGAATAATGAAATACCGGGAAAATTCGAACTAACTAGCAATACAAAAAAAAAGAAATCTAATTATACCATTCTGGTGTGTATACACGTCTTTGATGACAGTCCATAGGACACTGTCCTATGTTAGGATTGTAACTTCTGAATCAAAGGATCTCTATGATAAAGGCAGTAACCCACTGAGCTATCCATGTTAACTACAATTTAACTGCATTTAAGAACTACAAACTGACAAAAAATTGCTCTCCAGCAGGATCATTAATACCCAGAGTTATCTGGACATTTAGTTGTCGTGCATCCTTGGCAGAACCACTCATGTAATGATACAAACGATTTAAACACACAATTTAAATGAATTATACACCATTCTAAGTATGTCTTGCTCACAGATTAAAAAAACACAGCAATAGCCACACATTCTCTTACCTGCTCCTTACAAACTCTGTCACAGCCCAATCTGATAAACAGCACAGCCCAATCTGATAAACAGCTCAAGGGGTCAGGAAGGTCAGGAAAACGAATCAAAAAAACAAACTCCTCTTCACCAGCTGAAAAAAATTAAGTATCCACGCAGCAGGACCGTACACAAATCCAGTTCCAACTAAAGGATTTGTCCCCTTTGCGGTGCCCCTAATGTACCTGCAGAGTGGGCGGGGACACAGCCCACCTTTCTAATAGGAGATGCGTGATTGGGGGTGCGAGCTCAGGGCCAATCACGCAACTCCTAAAGAAAGAATAACGTTCAGAGAACGTTTTAAATTGCAGTGGCCATATTCTGTTGGCCTTGCTGACGTCACTGCCAGGGCCAAGGTTTATGTTTGGGTGGGCCAGGCCGATGTTTGGGTGGGCCTGGCTCACCCGGCCTACCCGCTAGAACCGGGCCTGGCATGCCTCCTTTCTGATTTTTAGATCTGGCCTGACAGTGCAGCTGTCTCCAACCTATTGTTAACCTATTGTTACCATGTATTATAAATATATAAACAGAAGGATTGAGATTGACGCCGAGGAGTATGATTCCCTCACCTTGATGCTGTTGCCTAGTAGCGTAGCTTTTTGCCTTTCAGGAAGTGCTTGCACTGGAATGCATGAGGGACTATTGAAAAGTACACTCGGGCATCACCCTTTTGCCACATTTAGTTCTTTATTTCCTATACGCAGATGTTGAGGTACAGTTAACGTCTAACTTCTAGTCTTATTTTACCATAATCCCTTTAAATTTCTTTGAGGAAACGAATCGTGCCACTTTTATGGGAGAACATGAAAGAGATGAGATCAGTTAAGGAAGAGGTGTGGCGCCGCGGCCAGGGCGACTGACGCTGGAATCTGGGGACCACGGTTCGATCCCCGGCTCCGGCGGCAGGTTAGCCCAGCACCATGTGACTCTGGGCAATAGCTCGCTTAATCTTCCCGACGGCCCCCAGCGCCTAGAGACCCTTACCGGGTGATTGTGCGCTTTACAAATATGGACTTTACTTTACTTTACTTTTAGATGAGCATCTGTTAGATATTTGGCGTTCCTGATTCTTACAGATGACAACATGGTGACCTGGTGTACACAATTCAACTAGCCCATCGTTTCATTAATAATGAGCAGGTCTGTTCCATGATCAGAACAGCGTATTTTTACTCCAAATGTGTAATGCGTTCAGGTAGGGTTCTGAACAAGAAAATAGTGCTCAAAGTGCTCTTGAGCACCCTTCTGTGTATTTTAAAATTTTAGATTTTATTTTAAAATATGCAAACAGACACATGCATCGGGGGATTGCAGTATATGTTTCCTCACAGAAGACATCAGCACCTACAACAAACCTAAAATAATTGAGTAACAAGTTCTTGCAGCCTTTTGTTAAGATGTGCTTGGTTGGGAAGAAATTAACCATCACAATCAATCCTGGGAAAGCATCTCCACCCACAGCACACACCGAACCAACCACCCTGTTCACAATCCCAGCGGTTCCGAGGCCTCAACACTTGAGCCTAAATGGCTGTTCATCTTCATCGTGGAACGAGTCCAAGGCTCTTACAGCCAGATTCATCATTGGAAAATCGGCTCGCAAAGGGCCAGATTCTGAGAATCCGGCCCTTTGCGAGCGCTATTTTGCATTTGGGATTCATCATCCCAAATGCAAAAATCGCTGTTATAGAAAGCGCAAAATTGCGAAGAATCGCATTTAAGGAATCTCAATTAGAGATTCCTTAAATGCAATTCATGAACCTTTTAAAAATTGCGAATTCGCAATTTCTGGCCGCTATTTACCGCGAAGTCTGACTTCATTTTAAATAGCAAAAACTTAGAAAAATGCACTTTAGTGCATTTTTCTAAGTTGTATGTTACACACACACATGTCCTTTGGACATGTGTGTGCGCAACATCAGGCTACATTTTCATTTCAGGGGTGCTACAGGGTGTCCTTTGGACACCCTGCGATTTCTACATGAATCCCGTTTTGCGAGTCTTTAATAGCGATTCCTTAATAATCGCTATTAAGGACTCGCAAAACGGGACATTGATGAATCTGGCCGTAAATCTTAGAGCTGTATTTCTTCACAGAGTTTTCGGTAGTTTTAGGTAAATAAACCTTGCTGGAGTATGTATGGCCAAAAATAAAGATAATAAGGTTGTGCACTTTGAAACAGGAAAGACCTGTGGTATTACTGCATTACCCTCCATTACAAGGTGCGAAACTCAAAATGATGAGCTACATCAGCAGTGAATAGTGTCGAAATTCAGCAGCCAGTAGGTTGCTCGTCCCCTGTTATTGGTATTTACGGGGTGCAACGTTACCACAGGAAACGCTGGGTAAATCAAAAAGATGTCCAAACTAGGCAGACCACACATCAAATCCTGGTTAAATCCAACATTAATACCACTCTTGGTGCCATCCACGAAGCTTCAATTGCAAGTCATTTTAACAAGTAGCTTTCTCATTCAGCATCAGCACCAGCTGGGTCCTTGCTCACTATCCAAAATCTTGCAATTAACCATTTCTACAAATTCGGTAGAAGACTTCTAAATATGCCTATCAGAACAGGGTTTCAGGGTCCTGTGGAATACTCGTGTTGTAAAGTCTCAGACGTGAAGTGACCTGGTAGGGTTAGCAGGACACAAATTCGGTCACCTTGTATAATCCATGAAGGGCCTGGTAATGAGTTACCATCCCCGCTGGAGCAGTGAGCATGACCACATTTTGTGAACACATTCTGCCTTTCACTTTCATTATTTTGAAAATACAAGATTTATTTTCCTATGCAATCGAGGCTCGACATAACTGTTTTGCAGCATCCCAAAGAGTGTTTACTATAATTTGGACCAGAACCTTGTAATGCTAAAAAGAAAAAGGTTAGTAATGTTAATGCAAAGTTACATGGCCAAATTAAGCCTACAAAGTGGCAATGAAGAAGACCTGCTCATGAAGAACTGCTCATCATCTGCAAGTCAGGGATCACCCAGAGAGGGTTAATTGCATAGTGAAAGTTGTCAAAGCGTTGATTCTGATTTAAGAAACACGATTTGGAGCAATTCTTTATTATGACAGATTTCTAAAATTAAGAAAGAATGTCTGACGAAACTTTGTTTTATAGAAACTTCAAATTGAACATACACCGTTTGCACTAAAAAATAGTGTTTTCGGGGGGCGTGGCCAACTGCCGAGCATGGCGGCAGCTTGAAGCGGGAGCTCCCCAAGGCGTAGCGGCCCGCATTGAAATCCGTACACTCATCCGCATCATCGCCCGCCCGAAGTAGCGGCATCGGCTCGGGGACCCGAGCGGCGCTGTTTGATCCGACCCCGGCGGCAGTCGGAGGCCGGGAACTGCTCCGTTTTGAGACGAAGTGCTGGGGCCTGTAACTGCCTGGCCGCACCGGCCTGGCGTGACTGGTGGGCCCGGGCGGAAGTGCGTCCTGCTCGGCTTGGGCGCGGTAGCACCAGACGGCCCCTTCAGGACACGAACACGGAAAGTGCTCCGGCGCTCCGCATTGCCGGCAGTGACCCCCGTGAGTGCAGTGGGTAATGCCGAATCCGGGACTGGCTGCGTACACCATTGAAACACAACGCTAGTACCAACGCAAACGGTGATATCCCTGGGTCCCGGACGGCGCCATATTGGGAGAGGAGGACGATCAGGCTCGACGCACACGCTGCAGGGGGAGGAAGATCGGTCGGAGGCCATACCGTCCTCCCGCAGTGCCAAACATCCGTGATCTCACGCAAGATTAACGGGGGGACGGGACTGAGCCCCTGATTTCTGGCACAGAGAGACCATCCTGAGGAGGCATCCATTTTGGTGAACGACCCATCGAGAGGCGCCGTGGCTGACCGAGCAGTTACACCCTAACGCTGCTAGACTGGGGTGCCCTCCTGCTACACGGTAGGGGTCTGAACACGGTGCGCAGGGTGTCCCTGCCAGAGGATCATCGTAGACGCACCGGAGCGCCGGGGCAAGGCATACTAAGGTGGACACGTGGGGCAGGGGTGACCACGCGGCAGGCCGCACTAGTACAGCACTGGGACTAGAGTGCTGATCATCACAGCCGCCAACTACATAGCGCCTGGGCCCTGTGGGAGATAAAGCGAGCTATTAAAACCGGTGGAAAGCCCACCCTAATGCACACCGCCTGACGACCGAGGGAGCCGCATAGCTCATTGAAGCGTGGTGCCGCAAATATCGCCAGGAACAGGCTGTACGTTCTCGAGCACGACGGCGGCATGGCAGGCAAGGGTACAAGGAGTGCGTTGACACAGGCAAAACTCGACAAATTTGCGTACAGCCAGCAAGGACACTCTCAGAGTGGCGGGCGTCACTCTGCAGGCGCAGCTTCGGATGCAGACGGAACTAAAAAGGTGACCTTGGAAGACATTATGAAAACCCTCTCCGAGGTACAGACAACGGTGGCTCCATTTCTTCCGAAGTTAATCTGCTAAGGGCGGACTTTAAGAAAATGTCAGAAAGGGTGTCTCAAGTGGAGGTGATTACCAAATCGCTCGTTGAGGACACCTCGGACCTGCAAGTGGCGATGGAACGAATGGAAAAAGTTACCAAGCAACTGCAGGACAAGCTGGACGATCAGGAAGGGCGCTCCCGGAGAAACAACGTCCGCATCCTAGGCCTTCCGGAATCGGAGGGAAAAGGTGCTATGGATTTGTACGTCGAGGACCTCATCAAAACCAAGCTACAACCTAAAGGCCTGTCACACTTTTTCTCTGTTGAGAGGGCGCACCGGGTTCCTGGCGGTGCGGCCAAGCCAGGAGCCGCACCGCGGCCTGTACTTGCTAGACTGTTTAATTTTAGAGACAGAGACGCCATCCTGCAAGCGGCCAGGGTCTCACCACCTGTAAGAATTCAGAACTCGACTTTAGCCTTCTTTCCGGACTACACGGCGGAGGTGGCTAGGCGCCGGAAATCATTCGCTGGAGTGAAAAAGACGCTACGTGACAAAGGGCTGCCGTACTCGATGCTTTTCCCCGCCAAATTGCGGATTGTGGCCGATGGAAAAACGTGGTTTTTTGATATGCCGGAGGTGGCACAAGAATGGCTTGATGGTTGGAGACAAGTGGGCCAACCCCGGCGCCCGCACAGGGACCGCCAGGACCAACGTAACGGAATACCGACGGAACACCCATCCAGTAGCCCCACGAACGAGGAAGGTGCCGCAGGAATGGAGTCCGATCTTGAGAGGTACCCACTTGATTCAGGACAGCCTGTCCGGGCCTGACAGCATGGCTGCGTGGGGGGCAACACACTTGCAGCCTTTGGGACCTTGAAGCTGATGGAGCTGAGTAGGGGGGGCATTGGCCGGTGCCTGTAGGGGACTCACCAACCCCACGAGCAAGTAAGATAGTTAGGGATGGGATTAAGCACTCTGCCAAGTTGGGGTTGCGGGCGGGAAGTCGTCCGTGGTGCAGGGGAGCAGGGAGGGGGAGGGGGGAAGAAGTTGTATTGTTACTGTTATTGTTCTTAGTCATCACTACTATCATATGGAACACGGTCCCGATGCGGGCCGCATACTCCTGGTACCCTAGCACACGTCATTGCTTATGCGCTACATATCACTGCCACACACCAGTAACACTAATCACAAGCCCAAATGGCCCAACAGGGACAGGATGCATCCGCTGAGGGCGCCCCTGCAATGACAGTGGTGCCCCCCCTGAAGCTGCTCACATGGAATGTTAGAGGCCTGGGAGACAAAATTAAAAGAGGTTTGGTCCTGCAAACCGTCAAACGACATGGGCCTGATTTAGTAATGCTACAAGAGACGCACCTGGCAGGGACTACATGCAAAGCACTCAACAGACGTGGATACGCCATGGCAGTACACGCAGAATTCACTACGGGGTCCAGGGGCACTGGGATACTCCTCAAAAAGAACTCGTCCTTTATGGTTGAAAGCCGCAGGACGGATGACCAGGGTCGCTTTGCGGCGCTACATGGCCAATGGGAGGGGAGGCCCCTTAGTGTGGTGTCCGTGTACATCCCCCCGGCACTCCACTCTACAGCACTGCCAGCGCTTGGTCAGTTTCTCCTAGACCTACCAGAGGGTGATATGATCATTGGGGGGGACTTTAATGCAATAGCAGACCCCTTGCTGGACACCTTTCCCATACGTGACCGCCCGAGAGGAGCTGCCAAGCTTCCTGGTTTTCTGAGCGCATTAGGCCTCACAGATGTCTGGCGTCAATTGAACCCCACGGCGAATCAGTACACACACTACTCCTCTACACATAATAGCCTCTCACGTATTGATTACTTTTTCCTTCTAGGGGTGGGATTGGGATCAATAGACAAACTGGAGATTCTGCCCAGAGGCATATCTGATCACTCCCCAGTATCCCTCCACCTTACTACCAAAGAGAGGAAGCGCGCCAGAATATATCCAATATACCCCAACTATTTAACAGTCCCTGGAATCAGGAAGACACTCAAACTGGCCACAGAGCACTATTTTACCGAGAATGTAGGCACAGTTTCATCGCCCTCGATGCTCTGGGAAGCATACAAGGCAGTCCTGCGCGGTGCAGCCATATCAGCAATAACGGGGCATAAACGGGACTCCAGAAGTGAACTCGCGAAATTGGAATTGGCGCTCCACACCGCGAACACCGCCCACATGTCAGACCCAACCCCTGAAACGTCACATGCGCTGCACCTCCGACAGCAGCAACACCAGGCTCACCTCACAACGACTACTCAGAGACATTTGGCAAGCACGGCACATAGAATATATGACATGGGTGACAAGGCAGGGAGGATGCTGGCTTGGTTGGACAAACGGGGCGGTAGTAACCGGGGAATACAGAGACTCTACGCACATGACGGCCAGCTACAGACACACCCTGAACAAATAGTACGCACTTTAGCACGCCACTATCAGGAGATATACACCCCGGTGCGGACCGTCACGGAACGGGAGGCGATGGCCTCACTCGAGCACATTGCTATCCCCATGCTTTCACAGGAGGCGCAGCAGGAACTAGACACTGAATTGACGGAGGCCGAAATCCAATTGGCAATACAGGCTTTACAATCCGGCAAGGCGTTGGGGCCCAACGGGCTACCCGTAGAGTGGTATAAAGCGACGGCTTCCGTTTTGAGCAAACCCTTGCTGAATATGTATGTTGAGAGTGTGGAAAGGGCAGAACTCCCGCTTGACCAGCGCACGGCCACGATAGTGGCCATTCCTAAACCAGCTAAACCGCCGACTATGTGCACCTCGTACCGACCCATTTCATTGCTCAACGTTGAAGCGAAAATCCTGGCGAAACTCCTTGCCAGTCGCTTGACCCAGCATCTACACACACTGATACACCCCGATCAATCGGGTTTCATGCCACACAGGAGCACGTCACTGAATCTGCGGAGGGTCCATGGGGTGCTGGCACGGGCACATCTCCTTTCAGATCAGGCTGTAATTCTATCCCTGGACGCCAAAATGGCTTTCGACCTGGTGGAATGGGAGTATCTATTTGCGGTCCTTGCTCGTATGGGCTTCGGCCCGAAATATCTGGCGTGGGTACGGCTACTGTACACATCACCAGTGGCGCAAGTGGTGGCGAATGGTCACATTTCACCAACGTTCCCGTTGGGACGCGGGACTAGACAAGGGTGCCCGCTATCGCCCCTACTCTTTGCGCTTGTAATAGAGCCATTGGCCACCTTGCTCAGAGCAACGCCATTGTTCCGGGGCATCACTTGGGAGGCAGGGTGGGAGGATAAAGTCTCCCTGTATGCAGATGATATGCTAATTTACATGACTAATCCTAACGAGGGAATCCCTGCCCTATTGAATCTATGTGATGAGCACGGAAGGGCGTCGGGGTACACCCTGAATTGGTCCAAATCAATAATATACGTGCTTAAAGGCCCGAAACCACTGTTGCGGGAAGACTGTCCCCTGACGTTGGCAACCACCTCCTTTAAATACCTGGGTATTTTCATTACTGATAATGCTGCGGACTTCTATGCCGAAAACTTGATGCCACCTCTGGCACGCCTGCGTGCAGATGTGAAATATTGGGCTACTCTGCCATTGACCCTCCTTGGACGAGCGGCTTTATATAAAATGATGGCTCTCCCCAGATTTCTCTATGTACTAGAAAATACCCCTTATGTGGTGGCACCGCGTTACTTCAAACAAGTAGCTGCGCTGGTATCCAACTTGCTGTGGAGCAACAGCCCAGCCCGTATAGCGCATGATAAATTAGTGAAAAGCTGGTATGAAGGGGGGATCGCGTTGCCCAATCTTCAGTTGTACTATTGGGCGTCCCAACTTAAGGTAATTAATCACTGGATCCACGTATCGCGGGGGGACCCCGCGTGCAAGGCGGACTGGTCACAACTGGGGACGGATGGTATGCTTTCGACGCTATACAATCACTCACAAGTTAAGAACCTACTCGGGCCGACGTTTCATACGGCGGCACTATGGCACGCAGCACAATCTCGAATGGGTTGGAAGGGGAAGATCACTAGGATGACGCCATTGTGGGACACAAGATCGCTGGGAAATTTAAGATCCTGTAAGGGATTCACGCAATGGGATCACATAGGAATTTCCACGGTGGGAGTCCTTTGGGACAGGGGCACGGTAGTTGCTTTTTCACAGCTCCAGCAACAGTATGGTTTGGGCCCCACTGAAACATTCAGATATGTGCAGATTCGGCCCGCACTACTGCAAGCAATTCCACCTGATACCACACTCCCAGAATCATCACCACTAGAGGATAGACTACTGACTGACTTTATGGAGCAGAAGGCAACCTCTCTCACATATAAAAAGCTGGTTAACAACCTGAAAGATCCCACACAGAAACTCAGGGAGAGATGGGTTGGGGAACTAGGCGAGCTGGATGACTCAGAGTGGAACGAGGCGCTTGCATCGCCGAGGGTGGTGGGCATTTCGGCTAGGTTCAGGTTAGTGCAACTCAAGATTCTACATCGCACTTACTACACCAGAACACTTCTCCACAGGATACAGAGGGTGCCACACCCCTTCTGCCTCAGGGGCTGCGGGGAGGAGGGTACTCTGTTCCACACATTATGGGACTGCCCACTGATCCAAGACGTATGGAAGCAAATTATGCACACAGTCTCCCAAGCTATTAAACTGTCAATCCTGCCTGAACCCCGTAAGTGCCTATTGAACATTTGGGACCCTAATGACTTAGACAGGTATGGACAGCGGTGGGTCACGTTGGCCGTGACGGTGGCCAAGCGGGACATTGCACAAAAATGGGGTGCCCCGGAGTTGCCGACGGTGGCTGGATGGATCAGGAATATGGACTTACTTATGGTGAAGGAACGGGCGGTGTACGTATTACGGACCTGCCCCCGTAAATGGAATAAGGTGTGGAATCCCTGGAACGAATACAGGGGAGAACCATGTGAACCTTTGCCAGAAGACGAGGACTTGGACTCAGAGGAGGAGGAGGACTAGGAAGGGCTGGCATACATAATGACCTCTGGTTCGTGTTGGGGCGGCGCTAGGGTATGATAAGACCTTTGATATAGAGCTGGTCATGTGCAGTGACTAATAACCAACTATGTACGGGTATACCTCTCTACTGAGTGATGACAATCGTTGAGTTTTGTTATTTTTCATGTTTTATAAGTTGAATTTACTAGGAACTGATAACTGTGCTGAAAATGGGCAGATCACAAGAGGCAAAGTTGCTCTGGTATGAAGGTTAGACAGGATCTGTGCGAACTAATTGCTAACGATTGTTATTGTGAATTTGTCTTCTGCCTTCATATCAATAAAGATTTTTCAAAAAAAAAAAAAAAAATAGTGTTTTCGTGGAAAAGGTGCATGTTAATTGTATTAATTGTATACTACACTTGTTCTTGTATGTCTTCCACGACCCGTAACTGAAGAAAACAAGCATTTGCAATGCAATACGTCTCGCATTTGCGAGAGTTTAAACTATTTGTATTGTAAATGACAATGCCTTTTATTGATCTGTTTTGATAATTAATACATAAATAAAAGGCTTTGTCATTTACAATGCCAATAGCTCAAACTCTTGTAAATGCAAGACCTATTTAATTTCAAAGAAGCGGCAGCCATTGTCCCGAGCTGCTTGGAAAATGAAAGCGTGCATGAAGCGCTGAATGTTGCAGGAAAGCATGTAATGCCTGCAGTAGGAGAAACTCATTAAAGAAAATAGTGCCTACAGATCTAAATAAGACATACTGTGTAACAACAGAAGTAAAAGGGCCAGTCCCCAAGCGAGGTTACAAATGAAGAAAAGGCAGTACTAAGGAGGGACTAACAAGCCTATTAATGAATCAGAAGCCAGCATTTAGAAAGGACAATGACACAAGCCAATGAAAAATATGGGCAGAGAGTGGGCAGGGCTTCAAGTCCATACTTGAACACAGCATGCCTGGAAGCGCAGCGCTTGCGCTGCTCAGGCTCGACCTAAAAAAGAGGAGACAGGAATAAAGAAAAAGAGACCTTCGTGAAGAGGTAAGCTAGGAAAAAGTGGGTAGGTATTGAGGAGGGTTTGGCATGGATTTGATAGGGGACACATGTTGGTATTTACAAAAAGAGGAGTAAAGTGGTGGGAGCATCAAAGACAGGGGAGGGGCAGGGCAAAAAAGGAAAAGAACGCAGGCAAGGGTGGCAACCCCCTTTAAATATAGCACACAAAAAGACAAGCAACTTGGTGAAACCCATTCTTGATTAAAACTTTAACAAACACGATCTTACATTCTGTTTTAAAGATCTATGTGCTGCTTTAAAATAAATTCTTTATTGCTTAATTAACAAAAATCATTGCAATTAAAACATTAATATAATGTGTTAAAAAACAGTTCCTCCATCATTTAAAACATTTGATTTGAAATAACTAGGACCATTTTCATTTCCCTATGGCTGCTTTAAAAGGAAGTTCCTGCTTTTTGCGGAAGGAAATCAACTGCTTGTAATAGAAAATCATACATATCACCGTCAGGTGACATTACCAATAAATCCAAATGCAGCACCTCAGGGAAAGAGCTAACTCAGCTAGGTAAGGTTCAAGAACATGTAAGAATTGTGTTGTCTTTCACTAAATTAAATATATGTCGCTAAAATAGATACCGTAAACTTGTATGAAGCATCAATTTCTTCACTTAATTTCTCAGAAATAGAAATTACACGTATGTTTACCTCGAGGTTCCTCTCAGAGACATAACATGCCAGGCCCTGCTTCATTAGATTTAGGATAGTAATAATGGCAGTTTAGTTAGGCAAACCCGAGAATACCAGTTGTAAATCCACGTTTCCCTAATTCAGCTGGCATTTACCACCTGCTCTGACTATCTGGTAACTGTCAGCAGGGGACGTTGCTGTTTAAGGGTGGGTAGCAGTGTTGTGAAGGGAGGTGTGGGCCATGCTATACTGTGGCCTGGCTGGAGAGTGAGCACTGGCTGCATCCTCTGAAGTTCTGGAGAGGGTAGGCCGAGACAGACTGTGCCACTGCCTGTAGCCACTGCTCGTCTCGAGCCATGGTTTTTATGGGTGTGGATTCACACCAAACACCCGATGCTTCCGGGCATGGCAGTCCTGGCTGTAGAAACTCTAGACAAATCATACTCAACAGTAAGGTATGCCCCTGGGGACACCAGCCTGCAATACTCATAATGAGAGCATAAAAGACGATATCCTGATGTGAGTGTCGTGCTAGGGAGAGCAGTGGAACATGCATCAGAACTCTTGAAACCCAGAAGCAGTGCTTAATTTGAGCCAGTGGTTTCCTGTGGTGAGCACCGGCACTTATGACAGTCTGCCAGTTGGCACCGCTGTTTGTCTAAATTAGAGAGAACAACAACAGCAGTTGTTTAATAATTCAATATATATTAAAAATGACTAAAACCAGCCACCAAAGTCATTCTTATAGTTTTGGGGGCCTGGAACAGTCAGAACTGCCACACTTGTAGTAGTGTGATGGTTAGTAGTTATGTTCTTACTATAATTGGCAGCGCTGACAGAGGCAATGGAAGTGGCCTCCTGATGAGGGCCCTGACAGTTATAATTTTACAAATGAAGCACTGCCTAAAATGCGTCAGGCCTTAGGCTCTCTGTAAACACCAGGCTTTATCTATAGAGCAAGAATTCAGATGCAGAGAAACCTCTTTTAGAATGACAAAGTTTAGCTGTGGGGGAAGCTGCTGTCTACTTCCAAGGCCTTGGTGAATATACTTAGGGCGCTAGGACATAAGATAGCTTTGCTACGGTTATAGAGATCCCCAATTTATCTAGGAAGGATGTAACTTGTTGCAAAGGATATTTGGGGTGCAGAGGGAAGAGGTACTGACTATCAGTTGTTTAAGCCAGATAAATATGTATGCACAGGCAACTAATACGTTTTCCACCACTACCATTATTAAGGTGAAGAATTGAGGAAAACAGATGAGACCAAAAGGATGAAAAGAAAGTATTTTGTACCTTACTGCCATGAAGATGTGGTACTTCCTAGTAGGTTGACAAACAGGCACACACAATCCACACAATCCCCCCACAAAACTGATAATAGTTTTTGAATCAGTCTACATTTTGTATAAATATTGTATGCTTCTTTGTCAAGGGCATGCTGAAAGTGGGTAGGTCTAGGATGGTTGAGCTATTTTATTCTACTGCAAAAAAAAGGAGGTCATGACCGAATCAGTTCATTTGTAAACTCCCAGATACTCAATAGGGGTCCTGGTGCTTAGAATTACTTTATCATCTGAATTAGAAAAAAAACTAGTTAGTTGATAACCAGTTTTTTTGAAGGAAAAAGGTGCAGCAATCTTAAGCCACATGGCAGGTGTCGATTCTTCGGCCGCACTAGCAGTGATGCGTTGGTTTTTCAACACAACCACACAGCAAGCTTGCGGTGGGAAAAACAGGTGCTGAAGACTGATGCATGGATTTCCTTACTTTCTTGCAGCAGAAGCCAACTCAAAGGGCCCAGGAGTTCAGGAGATGCAAGTGAAGTCTTTGATGGCCATGAGACTTCTTAACAGGAGGCAAGCCCTTGGAAAACCTTGATAAGCAGGATAAGTCCAGTCATTTCACTCTTCAAGACAGAAGCAGCAAGCAGTAATCCAGCACAACACAGCAACAAGCAGAGTGGCAGTTCCCCTCCTACCGCTTCTCCAGCTCTTCTTCTCTGCAGAATTTCCTCTCAGTTCACAGCTCTAGTACTAATACCAGTTTCTGCCTTTAAAGTAGACACATGTTAAAGGAAAGCCTTTGTATTGAACAAGACCTTGCCTTTCCCTGACCTGGCTCCAGACAAACTACGGGGTGCAGACAGCTTTGTATGAGGACAGGCACAGACCTATTCAGGTGTCAGTGGCAACTCCTTAACCACTATAGTTCAGGAAGACCTGAAGGGCCTTCAGGATATGCAGGGCATACCTCAGCTCCCTATTTGTGACTGCCTATAGTGAATGTTCAAACAGCCTAACTGACAGTCTAAACCAGACATGGATCCCACAGGCAGGCATAGGCACAGAATGATAAAGCAAGAAAACGACCACTTTCTAAAAGTGGCATTTTCAATACAGAATTAAAAAAACAAATTCACTAAAAGATATATTTTTAAAAAGTGTGTTTAGTGACCCCAATCTCCAAATAGCTATTTCTTCCTAATTGGAAGTTGCACTTGCAAAAGATTACAAGGGAGATGCACTGATGACCTATGGGAAAGATAGTCCTTGCAATAGTAAAGACCATAATTACCAGTATTTCACTATCAGGACATGTAAAACACACTGGCACATGTCCTTCCTTTCACATACACTGCACCCTGCCCTTGTGGCTACCTCGGGCCTACCTTAGGGGTTCCTCACACATAGAAAAACCGAAGGCTTGGGTCGACATGGCAGTTTAAAAACTGATCTTACAGACACTGCAGTGGCAGGCCTGAAACATGTTTGCAGGGCTACTTATGTGGGTGGCACAATCAGTGCTGCATGTCTACTGGTAGCATTTGATTTACAGGCCCTAGGCACAGGCAGTGCACTTTACTAGGGACTTACCAGTAAATCAAATATGCCAACCATGGATAACCCAATAACTTACTAGGGACTTACCAATAAACCAAATATGCCAACCATGGATAACCCAATCACTAATACAATCTACACCGGGAGCACTTGCACCGTGGCACTGGTCAGCAGTGGTAAAGTGCCCAGAGTTCTAAAACCAGCTAAAACCAAATGCAGGACACAGTCAAAAACAGGAGGTCAGGAGCAAAATGACAAGGGAAAAACATGCCAAAGATGCCAGGTCTAACCCCGGCTATGTATTTATATATGTTTTTTCTATTCATGTAATTTTTCATTCATGTGTGGTTATGTTATGTTAAAATTATTTGTAAAGCGCACTTACACCAAGCGGTTTCATGGCGCTGAGGGCAGGATGACGGCAGCAGCAGGATAACAGGAGCTTTACTCGTATGCTTGTAAGAACAGGAGGGTTTTGAGAAGTGTTCTGAATTCGGTGTAGCAGGTTACAGATCTAAGTTCAGTCGGAAGGGAGTTCCAGAAATGGGGGACCAGGTTAGCTCCAAAATAGTTAATGTGATGGTTATTTTGGAACTAAATATTTTATGATTGGTTAGCTTAGGTAGTCATCTTTAGAAGTGTCAGGGCCAACAGAAGCAGGCAGGACAAGTCCCAAATAAGTGGACAGACTAGACTGGAAAGAGAAGTGGAGTGCAAATAGGAATGAATAATGGCCACATTCAGGCAGGAAAGCAATTGAAACAACAGGAAGACAACGTAACTTTTAATGAGAAGCACAGTTGTGAAGCACAGTTGGGAGTGGCTACACATATTCTATTCTAGTGTACGCAGGAAGTGATGATGGTTTTGTATGGATTGAATGAAGCATGATTACTCTGTCAAAATTGAGCAAGGAGGGAAATGACAGTGAGATGCTACTCTTCTTTGCATGTTTACATCTGAGCAAGGCATCATCTTGAAGCACTGAAGCCACTATTCATGGAGCTAATGTGAGCTCTTGACTATCTTCCACTCCACGATTCTTCTAACACCAGTCTTTGTGGTAGGTTAATGTTTAGACGAGGTATATGAGCGGGTAGTTGAGACATGGGAGTGATTAGCCAAATAAGTCACTCCTTAGAATAGCGCTTGCTGTAATTGCTAGCACCAGCCCAATAACACATAGTCCATTTTCACTTCCTGGCTTGTTTGTAAACTTTCCAAGTATCTCATCTTCTCTCCTTGCCTTCTCACATTGGCTCAGAACATTCCAAATAGATTGCTGTTTCAGTGTTTAATTTTTAAAAGAATAAGCATTTAGGGCCTACATTTTAAAATTCTGCTCAGACGTCTGCCGCCAGCAGTATTGCACAGTCTTGATTCCACATCAAGCCTTTTTAACCATCACCACCAGAAACTCCCTTGCCCTTATCTCACCCATGCAGGTTCTTTTTTATCCCCGACTTCTCCCCTTGTCAGTATTTTTCAGTCTTTCACTTCCTCTTTTTTTCCCACTTTGCATTTTTCGCCCTCTTGCTCTGGGTTACAGATTAATGAGGAAACATAAGTACTGATCCCACACAAATGAGTGCAGGTGGACCTCACCTACAATTACAGACTCAAATTAAGCACTGATCTGCTCTTCATTGCAAGCTAGTCACATGATACACACAACAAATGTTCAATCTATGCAAGATGAGATAGCATTTTAACAGAAACTCACAACGTAACTATGGGAAAGGTCAGTGTAGGACATTAGACTCAAAGCTCTGTGAAAGGTAAATACGACCCTACCGGCCTAAGCTTACAAATGTCTTCAAGTTATATAAACATGTCTGAAAAAATAGAAGATGGTGAAAGGGTAAAGGCATAAGACTAATGATTAGAGGAATAACCAATGCCAGGTTTTTGTTTTAAACAAACTCTACACTGTTTGAAAAGTAAATGTCTAGAGCTTAGATAAACTTATTCAACCTGGAGGAGTAGATTGCAAATACCTTCTACTGCAACTGTGTCCTCTACAGCATGTGGCATAGGGTACCTTTATTTTCAGCAGTATCTTAACTGTTTTATTTATTGTCGTGTACCATAGTTTGAGAGGATTGACGTACATTTTTGTTTCAGTCCCACAAAAGTAGAATTTTAGAGTATCGCTGCGTTATTGTGTCCATCTGCCATCCACCAAAATTATTAATTTCTTTTTTCAATAGTTTATTGTTTATTTCCAGGTTTTTACACATCGTTTAACCACTTTATTCAGTAATCTCTTCCTAGTATAATTTACATGCATTTGATAGCTCTAAAATCAAGATGATATTTTCAAAAATGTTTCAATAGGCCTTTTTAGATAATTGTATCTACAAGCTATCTTCATTTTAAGGTAGGGCACGGCATGATGGCAGGGCTGGCCACTTCCACTGCTCCTTTATTAACAGATAAAATCTGTTACAATATGAAGTCAATGTTGTCTTTGCATCGTCCCTGGTTAGATCTGGTTCTGTCACAATAAGTCTATCAAATAAGGAAGGGGGTACTAGGAACTAATGGAGGTCCAGTATCCGTGCTCTAAAAGATTATATTAATCCAACCCTAGACTTTCTTAAGTATGTAGTTTTCAGAAATGTCTGGGTTTAGTATGTTGCCATGAGTGGGGTCGAAGCCCAGACCCAAATATCACTGCTACCCACATCATTAAAATAGATTCTTTTTTATAGGAAGTATATGATGTCTCCACATTGCATTTTGGGGCTTTGCAAGTCGTAGGTGATAAATACACCCACACAAGCAGGGCTTTACTTTTATCAGGAGTGGGAATACAGAATAGTGAAACATTTGTTATTAAAAAAGGAATTTCTCTCTATTTTGGCTTCCAAACATAAGCCAGTGTGCAAGAAAGAACACATCTTGCAAAATCCCCTGAGAATCACAGTGGTGTGGGTAACCCCAAACTCAGACTTGTTCAAATAACCATTATTTCTAAAATTAATATCTTGGGTACATTTAAAAAATACATAGGTTTCCTTAATACCTACTTTTCACTCATCAGGTTTTACTATATGAATTGAAGCATAGTCAGTGCACAATGAAAATCATAAGCTGCAGCTCAGTTGTTGGCTCTAGGTATCACATGTATTTGGAAAACCAATCACGACTATATTTCCTCATGGCCAGAAGGGCTTTGCGGAGAGAGAAGAATATTACTTTTCTAAATCAGCCGTCAGAGCAAATAATTGCAATGAAAACATTGTCACATATTTCTGTTTTTCTCACTTACTTTCATTATTTTTTTTCAACAATTAGTTTCTTTAGAAAAAAAACAAGTGATCTATAAAGCTGACCATTTGCTGACTAAGGAATTGTGCTTAGCTTTCAGAAAAGTAGAACCTTCTGGTTCACCAATGGGTTTCACACTTCTTTCCACCACAAACTTCAAGTAGTTAGAAAAGGCAAAAAATAGAAAAAATCGATTACCACTTGTGAAAAATACAAACACTATGGTAGAAAAAAATGTTTTCATTACAACTCATTTTTCTGAGAACTGCAAAGATGGCTATCTTAGCTCAGCAAACCTTTTCTTGATTCAATTTGCAGGAAACAAAACACATATTTTCTTACACAGTTCAGTCTGGGTGCATGTTGGGAGTCACACCCTGAGTAAAGAAGTGAATCCTCTGGGACCAGATTTTGAATAGACTCCCTACAGCAAAGAGATGAACAAGGATTTTTGGCGGAGTAGACTTCTATGAACTATATGAGGCAGAGCTGGAGAGATACCCACTAATTCATCTTTTACACTGGAGGAGCCTGACCTTAGAGGGAGTGTTGAAAAATAGAGATTGATAAAAGGCACAAAAATTAATGCAGAAAATGGGATTTGAGATACTGACTGATGAGAGACATCTAATGCACCATGTTGTTTAGATGAGGTATAAAAAGGGAGGTACTGAGCACCTCACAACGATTAACCACATATGCATATTTTGAGGATATTTCTGGACAGTGTATGAGACCATGACTACAATGTGAGGAGAGCCCATCTTTGCATTGCAGTGTTTGTGGTACACTTTTAACAGAGGCCAAACACAGAGAGATGCCACAAAAAGGAGTGGTTATTGTAATTTTCTAGAAACCCAAGACACAAGTGGGAAAGGCCAACAGGCACAACTTATAATTTGAAGGATTGTTGAGGAATACAGATGGTCCTAAAAAAGACCATGTGACATAACAAAACAAGTGAGAGGCACACTTGTCTGGGATCACTGGGAGAATGATGTAATATATTGGATAACCCATGGAGATGCAGAGGAATTTTGGAGTGGTTTGTAGGCTGTGCCATTTAAAGAGGTTGAGTGAGTACTTCCAAGTATTGGATGCCTCAACTAATAACTAATAAGTGTCCCCTGAGACGGTTATTGAGGGCAATCAGTTTAGAGTTTGTCAGTTTGTTCATAAGAGGGATACCTTGAGAATTGATCTATTTTAGAGCAGGTTGACTTTGCTTTTACTGCTCTTCCCCCTGTTTGTGATTTTGCTATGAACCCACCCTGCCCATCTCCCACATTTTCCTCTATCTTTTCCTCTTTCCCCTGTCCATCCATTTTCCCAACTTTCTCCAATTCCCCTCCCCAATCCTACCCTTCCCCCCAATGCTGAGTATGGATGCTTCTATTCCAATTTAGGTGGTAAGTTTATAGGTCAATTGCGCTCTCAGGCAGTTTGCATTAGTATTCAGTGCAACGTGATATGTGTGCAGTGCAAAGAGGTAGGGAAGACCACCCCTCCCCCTAGTTTGAGGTCGAAAGACCACAACGAAAAGACCACAACGAAAGTACCAAATAGTCCCCCGCACACGCTCGTAGTGTAAAGTCAAGTGACAGAAAGATACAATGACAAACTTCTTCTCGATCCTTTGTCTCTTTTAATATTTTTCTTTTTTCTTGCATGAGGTTTCTTTACATCCCAATGGAACCTTTTACAACCTTATCTGACACGAGTTTCGTCGTGTTCGTTAGGAAATTATCCCATTACTGCTTCAGGGCTAAAACTTTAATACTGGAGGTCCTCTTGTTCGTTTGTACTTCCGACCCAAAAGTCATACACAGCATATACTTGTATCCAGGATTAATCGCTGTTCGAAATTGCCTCATCATAGCATTTGCCTCCCCACAAAAAATGATTTGTTACTTTCAATTGTTGATTCCTCTTTCTCGGTTTTATTTACGACCCGAGAGTCACGCTGTGAATGACTTTCGGGTACAGGGTAAATTTGGTACTTTGAGTATAGATGCTAACCAGGGGTCTTCTTTCATCCTCTTCAACCACCCTTTAATGTCCCCCAAATACTTGCTATATTTCCTAACTTTACTGGCCCCTTTCACTCAGCTCATGCTTTTTGTGTTACATACACTGACTAAAACCTTCCTACAGAAAACATAAGGTGGTAGCACACCCTCTGGGCTTTTCTAAGCTGACCCGATTAATACCAGTCAAATTTGGACTTAACCTGAGTATTAAGATGTTTTCTTTCAGTTGAGCATCACTTGTTACTTTATCATGGTAAAGTGAAAGATAATCGAGTAAAATGAAAGTTAAGCAAAGCAATGTATGAATTTCTTCTTCAAGAAGGTAAATAAGGATGCAATCTGGGAGAGCACCTGGTCCAAAAGGATTCCCAAAGGAAACCCTGAAAAGGTTTTCATCCACTCTAATTCCGCATTTCCATGCTATGATAAAAGGGGCAGGTGAAGAGGCACTCCTTCTATCAGACATCTGTGACACCATTTTGGTGGCCCTTCCCAAACGGGCTAGTGGTTAATGCCCTAGCAAACTGTTAAGTCACACAGATAAGGTTCCTGGTCACTATGACCAAAATAGCTTCATGCCAATCAGAAACACCCAATATTGCATTAGGAGGTTGAACAAGGTAAAAGCTCTTCTGGACTCCATCTCAAAACACTTGGACTTTGAGAAGGCCTTTGACTCTGTTGAATGGTCTTTCTTGCAAGCTTTTCTGAAGAGAATGAACGTTGGCCTTACATTCCATGAATATGTGAAGTTGTTGACATTGGACTTTTGTGTTAGAGTCTGCATCAAAGGCATCCTATCCTGACAGTTCCACATCAGCCGCAGCACCCGGCGGTTTGTCCTAGCTCCCCTTTCTGTTCACCATTGTAACAGAACACCTGGCTGAATGGATCAAGAAGGATGCCCAAATAAGGGGCCTGGGGTGGTAGGGAGATCTGGAGGACTGAATCTCTCTGTGCACAGACAATGGTATATATCCAGCGCTTGACACATTCAATCCCACGGGTGATATATATTCTAGAGATTTAGGGTGATGTAGCCAGCCTGAGAATAAAATAGGGTAAGTCGGTCATAATCTCATTACTGGGTGCTATCCTGGGGTTGCCTTCAGGATCTGAGAATCTCCGACTTGTAACAGGGACATTTAAATATCTAGAGATGTACATAACCAGGGACCCCGTGCCTGCAGGGAACACAATGTGTGCCTTCTGCACGGAAAACTCAAGGGACACATAGTGAGATGGAGCCCCCTCACCCTGAAAATGATTGGGTGTATAGTCCTATGCAAAATGGGGGAACTTCCACTATCGCTCTGTGTTCTGCAGAACTATCCCTTCAAGACCCCCACATGTCGATTCACTGATCTGCAGGCAGGCATTAATACCTACATTTGGGGAGCATTGTCTCTGAGTGTCTCCCACAAGAAGTGCATTAAATCCCCCTACAATAGAGGCTTGGGGACATTTGATCTGAAACTATACTATTGGGTGGCTCAGTTGCTCCCGATTAATGAGTGGATATTCAGAGACTGACACGGCCCGGCTATGAGACTCAAGCAAACTGCCCTAGCTTGGAAAGCACCATGGTCCTGCCTGTTTGGGTAAGCCCTTCCACCAGACCTTCTGGCACTCATGGCATTCAAGAAACAGCCTTTACAATATAGCTGGAAGAACGCTGTGCCTTTATAATGTGGTCCATACAATGAATGCATCTTTACCACGCATTCCTTTACCACGCAAATCTTTGCTTTATGGAGTGTGTTGTTGTTCTAGTTTTGGATTTTAAATCCAACACTCCCCCTACTGTTGTGCAGCTGGGAGTGGGAATAGTAAATTATATTATTCAAAAGTCCAGTAATTCCCTATGGCAAGTCGTTGTAATGACTTGCGTGGTAAAGGAATGCATGGTAACGACACATTCATTGTATTGGCCACATTGCTAAGGCATGCGTGGTAAATGCATCAATGTTTCCATCATACCATGGCCATCTCATCATTGGCTGGAGAGAGGCACTGAAGTGGATGTAATGGCATAATGTCCTCACCAAGGACATGCTGTTGAGAATGGGCACATGGCTATCCAATACAGCATGGCTCCAAGGTTTCCAGAAATAAGACAGGCTTGGAATCTCCAAACCGGGAGACGTCTTGCGGACTATAACATGATGTCCTATGAAAAAATGATGGCTGTCACCCGGCAGGCAGGTCGCTCCCCTCACCGCCACGCAGCCCCTGCGCCTGTGTGTGTCCTGATCCTCGCCGCTACTGTTGTGCGATTTGCCTTAACCCTTGTGCCTTTTATTTTCTGTACCCCTGTGCCACTCACCGCTACTGCTGTCCGATTGCCTTAACCCTTGTGCCTTTTTCTTTCTGTCCTCGCCGCTACTGTTGTCTGATTTGCCTTAACCCTTGTGCCTTTTATTTTCTGTATCCCTGTGCCACTCTCTGTCTGTTCGCTCCTGGTCTCCCCATTGTTGCTGTTCCGCTGTTTTGCCCCAGTTCCCGCCGCATTCCCTTCCCGCCGCTGCGTCCCTGCGGCCCCGCCCCCTCTCTTTCCATTGGCCACCCCGCTCCCACCTCCCAGCTGCTCTTCCCTCCCTCTGCCCTCATATGTCCGCGCCCGGCCCCCGAAGATGCCAGCCCACACGACGGACTTACGACGCCGCCACCCTCAACACACTCAACGCCGGATGGAACCCCGCCTCCTACCGAGCCACCCCAAAACGCACCCACGGACCCTTCACCTGCCAAACCTGCAAGTTCACCTGCCTCCGGACCTGCACCGCACCCACCAAGCCGAACACCAGCAACAACCACCTCTAGTGCATCCTTCTCAACACCCGCTCCGTCCACAGACACGCCGTCGAACTCTGGAACCTCCTCGACACAACATCACCAGACGTCGCCTTCCTCACAGAAACCTGGATCAACGCCTCCTCAGCGCCCGACATCACCACAGCCATCCCAGACGGATACAAGATCACCCGGAGGGACAGCGTCAACCAGACTGGAGGAGGCATCGCCATCGTACACAAGAACACCATCCGCATCACGACCAACTCTGACGCCACCTTCACCGCCGCTGAACACCTCCACTTCCAGATACACACCGACCCCAAGACGACCCTCATAGGCACCCTCTTCTACAGACCCCCATGACCACGCCCACAATTCAGCGAAGACATCGCAGACTTCATCAGCCCGCACACCCTCCCCTCCGCTGACTACATCCTCCTAGGGGACCTCAACTTCCATCTGGAGAACAAACAACAAGGACTGCAACACCACCACCCTGCTGGACAACCTCGCCAACCTCGGACTCAAGCAACTGGTGAACACCACCACCCACTACGCCGGCCACACGCTTGACCCTGTCTTCTCATCCAGCAAGCACATCTCCTTCAGCCACTCCACCGGACTTCATTGGACTGACCACAGCTGCGTCCACTTCAGCTTCAGAAGAACCACAACCCATTACCACCCGCAACAGGTTCCTCCCCGGAGCTGGAGCAAGATCACCGCCGAGCAGCTCACCACCTCCCTTAGCCAGAACCCTCCCGCCAGCACAACGGACCCCAACGAAGCAGCCAGCAACCTCACACAGTGGCTGACCGCCTGCGCCGACGACCTCGTACCACTGAAGAACCCTCCCAGCAGACCTGGCAGCAAGAAAGCCCCCTGGTTCACCAACGAACTCAAGGACTCCAAGAAGAACTGCCGCACCCTCGAGAAAGCCTGGCGCCACAACCAAACCACAGATAACATGACCGCCCTCAAGCACGCCACCCGCAAGCACCACCAGCTGATCCGCACCACCAAGAAAACAGCATTCAAAGAAATACTGGACAACAACGCCCACAACAGCAAGGAACTCTTCAGCATCGTCAAAGAGCTCTCCAACCCCAGCGCCGGAAAAAACGACATCACTCCTTCACGAGACCTCTGCGACTCACTCGCCTCGTTCTTCCACCGCAAGATCGCCGACATACACAACAGCTTCGGCGCACCAACCACGCACCCAACCCCCGAACCAACGCCCCCCACCACCACCCTCTGCGCCTGGACCCCGGTCAGCACCGAAGACACCACCCGCACAATGAACACCATCCACTCCGGATCACCAACCGACCCCTGCCCCCACCACGTCTTCAACAAGGCCGACTCCATCATCGCACCCCAACTCCGGGACATCATCAACACCTCCTTCCACACCGCCACCTTCCCGGAAAGCTGAAGCACGCCGCGCTCAGCGCCCTCCTGAAGAAACCAACAGCGGACCCCACCGACCTCAAGAACCTCTGCCCCATCTCGCTCCTCCCTTTTCCTGCCAAAGTCATCGAGAAGACCATCAAAAGACAGCTCGCCGCCTTCCTCGAGACGAACGGATCCCTCGACCCCTCGCAGTCCGGTTTTCGAGCCAACCACATCACCGAGACCGCACTGATTGCAGCCACCGATGACATCAGATCCCTGCTCGACAACGGGGAAACAGCGGCCCTCATCCTCCTGGACCTCTCTGCAGCGTTCGACACTGTCTGCCACCGCACCCTAGTACAGCGCCTCAGCAACATTGGGATCCAAGAGAAGGCACTGAAGTAGATCATCTCGTTCCTCGCCGGAAGAACTCAGAGAGTCCGCCTCCCTCCATTCAGATCCGAGGCCACCGAAGTCATCTGCGGCGTACCACAAGAATCATCACTCAGCCCAACCCTCTTCAACGTCTACATGAGCCCCCTCACAGCCATTGCATGCCAACACAACCTCAACATCATCTCCTACGCTGACGACACCCAGCTGATCCTCTCCCTAACCAACGACCCCACCACCGCCAGAACCAGCCTCCAGGAAGGGATGAAAGACGTCGCCGAATGGATGAAAAACAGCCGCCTGAAACTGAACTGATACAAGATGGAAGTCCTCATCCTGGGATCATCGCCCTCCGCCTGGGACGACTCCTGGTGGCCCCCTGCCCTGGGCACCACTCCCAAGCCAATGGACCACGCACGCAACCTGGGCTTCATCCTGGACTCCTCCCTCTCGATGACCAGACAAGTCAACACCGTCTCATCATCATGCTTCAACACCCTGCGCATGCTCCGTAAGATCTTCCGATGGATCCCCACCGAAACCAGGAAGATGGTTACCCAGGCGCTCGTCACCAGCCGACTGGACTACGGGAACACCCTCTATGCCGGAACCACAGCCAAACTTCAGAAAAGACTCCAACGCATCCAGAACACCTCCGCACGACTCATCCTAGACATCCCCCGACACAGCTACATCTCAGGCCACCTGAGAGACCTGCACTGGCTCCCCGTCAGCAAGAGGATCACTTTCAGGCTCCTCACCCATGCACACAAGTCTCTCCACGACCTGGGCCCCAAGTACCTCAACAACCGCCTGACCTTCTACATGCCCACCCGCCAGCTACGATCGACCAGCCTCGCCCTCACCACCGTACCACGCATCCGCAGAGCCACCGCCGGAGGAAGATCCTTCTCCTACCTGGCAGCCAAGACTTGGAACTCCCTCCCCATCCACCTTCGGCTGACCCAGGGCCATCTCTCCTTCAGGAAGCAACTCAAGACCTGGCTCTTCGAGCAGTATTGTACCCCTCTCCCCCAGCGCCTTGAGACCCTTCCGGATAAGTAGCGCGCTATACAAGTGCTATGATTGATTGATTGATTGATCTGCAGAAAACACAATTCTTTCTCTATGTACAGCTTCAACATGCACTGGATAAATACAGACTGAGGGCCAAAGTGCTCCCGGAACATAGCCCCTTAGAAGCTAGACTTACAATGGTGGCAATTGAGAGTAAGAGCATCTCCTGCCTCTACAGTTCTCTGATGTGTAATATCCCAGACACACTGACCATATTAAGAAAGCAAAGTAAATTCGACCTGAAGCCCATGGAGAGTAGATGGAGGCCAAAATATCGTCTCGTGAACTGGTGATTCAAACTCGCCTGAGGCTGATCCAGTTTCAGTATTAGCAGAGAATGTAGTACACCCCAGCAAGGTTGTGGAAAATGGAACTTGGCAGAGGTCCTGAATGCCCTCACTGTGGGAGCACTAGAAGGCACGCTGATACACGTGGTGGGGGAATGCCGGGTAATACAGAGATACTGGGATTTGATATTTTATGTACTGGAAGTGGTGATCAGACTCCTGATTGACCGCGATCCAAAACTGGCAATAATGGGAGCGTTCCCAGGGAGGGACGGGAAGCGGGAGCAAACATTACTGGATTGAGTATATGCTGGCGAAACTGGAAATTGCAGGCTACTGGCGATCCAGTGATACCCCGACTGTGAAATGGGTATAAGCGATGGACTATTGCTCGCTGACAGAAGAAGCGGTATACAGAGCCAGAGGCTGCCCTCAAAAATATCAAAAATCAGGGGGCAATGGAGGGAGCAATACGATATACTGTGATTGGCACCCAGGGCGCGCGACACCACTGGTGGAAAGGAACAACATGAGATGGGTAGCATATCGACAAAGTATGCTCTATAATAGAGATTTTAGTGATTGCGGGAAGATTACATTCTGGACTGGAAGGCGTAATTGCTGATGGTGTCACCGTATGGTTTTGAACTAATGTGATGTCTTTGATTTTGAATAGCACACTAAACAGAAGTTTTAAAACAAAGAATTTAAACGAGTCACCGTTTTATAAAAGTTATACAGAATGCTTATTTATTGGTAAGGCAATGCATATATACTTAAGTAGTTTCTTTAACAGTGGCACGTGATTATCTATTTATTAATCTTTTCCAAACTGAGCTCTATTCATATTTAAAGATATTTTCATTTCTTTGCTAAATTGAGGCAAACCGGTTCCTTTCAATTTGATAAAGGAGGAAGGAAGCGAGTGAGAGTATTCTACCAATGATAGACAAAGGAGAGGACAAAAAAAGTACATTGCTAGTATAGATTAAATAATAAACAGGTTCCACTTTCTTCAACGTTCTTCTAACGATTAGAATTTTAGAAACCGCGTTTAATTTATTTTCAATTACATTTAATTTATGTGTTGCATTGCACGAGACAAATTTGAACTGCACAGTTTACACAATATTAAATTTAAAACATCTTCGTATTTTATTGGTATTTATACAATGCGCTCCTTTCCCTTGGCAAGCCCAAAGAGCTTTCCAATGCCACAAACAGAAAGTAACTCTTGAGGAGGTCGCAAAAGGAATTTGAATTTGCGGCTTCAGGAACAAACATACACAAAGCATACTTATAGTTCAACATGTCTCGTCATAATGATCCCACATTTTATAGGGTAGTGTCAGCACTTCTGTGATCTGCTGGTCTATCAAATCGTTTAAAGGGAAACTGCCAGTACTAATTTAAAAGGCTGTTTTATGTGGGGAACGTTACGGATCAAAGGCTTACATCTACAGTTTTCTTGTGATCTAAACAATTCTGATGTGAGAATTGACAAAAGTTATGGATTTTATTGTGAAAGCTAAGCAAGAATACTGTGAAGATAAGGATGTTCCAACTGAACATATCTTCGAATCTGGAACAAATGTACCAGTCGACACCCTCAGCACTGACACTATGGGCTCGCTTACGATGTGGGCTGGAATGGCTCCGATCGTCAGTCGGAGCCCTCCAGCCTGCATCATAATGGGCTGGTCAGATTCCTTTCTGACTGAGCCAATAAGATGGGCTCAGTAAGAAGGGAATTCCAATAGGTTTTCCGAATGGCTTCCAATGGGCTCGGAGAGCCCGTCCACCATTCGGGAAACCTACAGTAATCCCTCGGCCGGCTCTTTCCAGCCGAGGGATTACAATGGCAGTTTCCCACTGCCTCTCTGTACCAACCTTTCCAACACAGAAAAGCATTGGGAAACTGTCTTTGGGGGCCTCCAGCAGGGCCCCATGGGTGCAAGCTCACAGAATGGCGGCCTAGGGGGCACTATGGTGCCCTCCTGTTGAACTGCACCCCTGCTCTTTGCTATGAGAGCATGCATTCCATTCAGAAAGTATAGGATAGTGACCGAACAGGGTTCATTCGCATCCTAATTCCTGGGCTGGAACCGATGACTGGAGGTTGTTAAGTTCTAGTTCAAGAACGATGCCGGATGGACTCGGGTCAGTCCAGCACCGTAATCCGCCCCTAAGTGGGAAGAGGGGATATGAATACATTGGGAAGGTTTGTGAATAACCACAATGCTAGTACTTACTTTGTAGCTAGTCACCACCTTCCCAAAGATCAACCCACACCCCATTGGATGTGGACACCCAAGAGCCCATCACTAACCACACACTTAGCACTATGGAAGACCTGTGATCCTTTTCGATTTTCCACAGTGATGCATTCAATTTGGACTGTTCCTGTGATTCTATGAGTTTTGAGAATAAGCCCCAGTCATTTCCCAGTACAGCAAGTGGAATGTTGAACCATACCCAAATATTACAGATTTTTTAAATATGTTGTGTCACAATTAAACAGACCCTTTAACTTAGAACCAAATGTCTTTTGTTTAAACCCTATATTTCTTATATTAAACATTCAAATACTTCCCCCTTAACTTATTGCAGAAATAGAACTCTTTCTAAAAAAGTGGTTTAACTTTTGTTTAGAGCATGTCTACGTGGACAGAGACACAGCTATCTGTGCATGCAATCACATAGATCATACCTGCATATGCCAATAGACGAATAAACCCATAGGCAACCAAGAACACACCTGCAAATATCCATGCACACAATCAGCAGGGAAAAGGCTGCCCATGCAGGCAGGTTCACTTGTGGATACACACAGACCTAGGCAGCTATGAATCAGTCAGGGTAGCAGTCGATATCACCTGCAGCACAATACAGTAAGACACGTGGCCCCAATCCAAGCCTCAGAATTTATGCTGCACAGTCCTGGAGCCTTTTGTGGATACACGGATCCTGGCCCAAAAGCAGAGGATCAACACACATCCATCCCACTTATCACCATGCAGCCTCCCAGGATGACAATCACTCCTGTGAAGGAATATTAACTTTTTCACGATCTTGTGGGATAAACTGAACACCCATCGAATCTTTTGAGGACAGCTGATGGCAGGAGTGGCTCTCTAGTATAAAAAGCCTTTTCCCTCCTGCCTTTTTCTCTTAGAGTAGAAGTTCATACTCATCGGTGCAAAGTCCCTAAGAACATCAGTTCTTGCTAACCACATCCTGATTCATGGAAAGAGCAGTGGAGTACCTGTGAAGAAAAATAAGTCAGTGAAGTCTCAGAAGTGTAGATCAAAGATACATCAAACATTTAAAAGCAACACTATAGAAGCAGTGTACCACAGAGATACTGAGTACTTTTCAAAGAGTTAGTGGTGAGTATGCAGTGCAAAAGAGGCCAGACCAACAAGTCAGACATATACATTTTTTCCACCTCCAGAGGACTGGGACAAAGTTCTGAGGGAAGTAGCACACAAGGTGGACAAGCAGAACAAATTCGGCCCCCTCAAAGTTTTTTAAAAACCTAAAGCCATTTCAGTGGATCTCATTGTGAAGGTATCCTGACTAGTGGAACCCTGTTTGGATATAACTTCCAGTCTTGACCACCTGGAAGATTTTGTCTTTCAAAAAAAGTAACTAAGTCTGAAGATAAAAAAATTGCACCAGGGTGGGATGGCAAATCCGTCCAACCTCTGATGCAACCAATGTAGATACCAACATCTAGGTTTTTCTCATTCGGGTTTTTGGTACCGAAAGCTTCAGTGGGAGCTCAGTGATCATGTATCCAACTTCTAGCAACTGGTGTATCAGACCTATTCTCCATCATCATCTTCCAGAAATTATAATTACTTTCCGGTTAACCAGGAGCAGTGAGTTTTTGTGTTTCTTTTTACCATAAAACTTTACAGAATCATATCACTGTTTTCCCATCACCTACCTTAATGATATTGGTGTATTTTTACAGTTGTCACTTTTTTATCTTTTTTTAATTGGTTTGGGGATTTTACTGTGGTGAGTTCTTTATTTTAGAATTATTGCTACTACTTGAGCTTAACATACATGTCTCTAGGAATTTGCTCCTGCTTGTGCCATAGCTAACATGGGTTGAGCAGACATTCTCCCAAATTAACATTCTTATTCCTGACAGTGAGGCTGATCCTGCGTGCCATCCAGATGCTGACAGTCTGTGTCCCTGGCATCCAATTAATATAGTCTTATAGCCCGCCGTAGCGGGCTAAACCGGCTATTAAAGGCCAGCTCCAGTGTTAATTCCATGAGGTAAACATTCTGAGAGAGATAACCTCCTTGGTGTATCAGACCTCTTCTCCATCATCATCTTCTTGAAATTATTCTTACTTTCCAGTTAACCAGGAGCAGTGAGTTTTGTGGTGCTTTTTTACCATACATCTTTACAGATTCATATCTCTGATTCCCCTTCACCTACCTTAATGATGTTGGTATATGTTTACAGTTTACATTTTTTTCTCTTTTTTTAATTGGTTTGGGGATTTTATTGTGGTGTTTTCTTTATTTTCGAATTATTGCTACTACTTGAGCTTAACATACATGTCTCTAGGAATTTCACTGTACCGGATGTGGGTGGTCATTGAACAAAGTTTTGTCGAAGAGGGCCCCCAAGGAGCCAGGGCACTTTGGTGATCCGATGCATGGGCTGGGACCCTCGGTACGTACTTTCAGATGTGCCCTTTTGAACACTAGGTCGGTGTGCAAACATGCTCAGGATTTGTTTAATTTGTTATCAGTATCCAAACCTGCTTGCCTCTTCCTGACAGAAACTTGGCTCGGCGAGGCGTCTGGTCCGGATATCGCCAACGCCCTGCCTCCTAACTATTTTATGTTAAGAAAAGATGGAGGCTTGAGCAAAGGCGGTGGAGTGGCACTGGTGATAGACAGACGCTTTGAATGTTCCATGGTACCAACGGAAGACATTCATGGAGCAGAAGCGTTGGGTTTCTGCCCGACACTTTCACCTGCCCAAACCTGTGCGGGACTTTTGGTCTACAGACCCCCGGGTCCTATAGGGTCCTTTCACGAGGGGCTCTACTCAGTGATTTTGGCAATGAGTGTGCAGTATAAACACTGCGTACTCTTAGTCGATTTTAACATCCACTTTGATGTAGCGGATGCTGCTGATACCATCAAGCTTTTAGACACCACTAAACCTTTGGGCCTATCGCCTTATTTGACGTGCCCCACCCACAACAAGGGGCACACGTTGGACCAAATCTTTTCTACTACTCCTATTGCAGTTGCCCCCCCTCAACCAGTGCTGTGGTCTGACCATATGCTGGTGACCTTTGATATCCAGTATAAAACCAGCTCTACCATCAGAGACAATGGGCGTCAGCCCCAGATACCCCGCGCCCTCCATCGAGTGTCACCGGATACGATCAAACAGTATCTGTCGACACATACACCCCTGCTCGTCGTCAGGCGACATAGAGGAGGATCTTGCTCTCTTCCAAACGTGGCTCCGCGTTGCTTGAGGGAATTGGCACCACCTGAGCGGGCTCCTAAGATCTCTACTCGCGCTTCGGCACCATGGTTTACGCCAGCGCTCAACATCAGACGTATGCTTTGTAAGAAGGCCGAAAGAGCATGGCGATAAAACTATCTGGAACCACTGAAGGAGGCCTACAGGCATTGAATCAAGGCCTATCACAAGGAAATCTATCTGGAAAAGAAAGCCTACTTTGCCAGGATTGAGGAGGCCACGAACACCAACAAAGAAATATTTGTGATTGTAAAGGAATTTACATCGCCGGCCTCCATTACTCCTAAGTGCTCCTTTTCGGAACCTTGGGTTACCCAACTGGCAAGTCTTTTTGCTAATAAGATCAAAAGCATTCAGGCAACTTTTCCACCTGCAGTGATAGTGGGGGTCTCTAACCCAGGACCCCTCTCCTCTGTGTCTGCCGCGGGACAGCCTAGTCTGTCAAATTCGCCTCCCATTGGGCAGCAAGCTTCTTTTGAATTTTTATCTAAAATGAGATCCGGCTCCCCGCTGGACCCGTGTCCCGCTAAGTTTTTAGCTAAAATGGCATATGTCATCAACCCTATGATCAACCCGATTTAAAATTGCTCCTTGGAGACAGGGGTAGTGCCGCCAGTATGGAAACAGGCGTTGGTTCTCCCTCTTTTAAAAAAGCCGTCTCTGGACCCTAGCTTCCACGCCAATTATCGGCCTATCTCTCTGCTCCAGGTCCTGGCTAAGGTTGCGGAAAAGCATGTGCAGGCCGTTCTCTCTGACTTTGTAGAGTCACATGGTGTCCTGCATCATACTCAGTCCGGCTTCCGGGCAAATATTAGTACTGAATCGGCACTGCTGGAGGTGTCGGAGGCTATCAAGGAGGTCCTGGACATTGGAGGGAAAGCACTGCTGGTGTTATTAGATCTTTCGGCGGCGTTTGACACCGTTCCCCATGACCGACTCCTGTCAAGACTCTTGGAGATTGGTGTCGGGGGAACGGTGTTCAGATGGTTTGAGTCTTTTCTTTCCAACCGACAACAGACAGTCTGGGCCCCTCCGTACTCGGCCGCAGTGCCGCCTCTGGAGGTGGGAGTCCCCCAAGGGTCGATTTTAAGCCCCACTCTCTTCAACATTTATATGTCCCCTTTAGCGACACTGGTCGAGTCATTTGGCGCCCAGATTGTCTCGTACGCTGATGACACCCAGTTTCTCTTCACCTGTGGAAAGAACATGGACTTTGATGGGGATCGCATTAAGAGCTGTCTGGGTGCGGTTTTTGCCTGGTTTCAACTTAACCAGCTAAAATGTAACTCAGACAAATCCGAGGTCCTTTTATTTGGTTGTCCTCCGGACCCCGGTTAGAAGTCTTGGTGGCCGGCGGTATGTTTCCACCTTCCGCCGACACCTTGGCGGCTAAGAATCTTGGAGTTAAGATGGACAACTGTCTTACCCTTAAACCACAGATTCTGGGCCTGGTTGGACAGTGCTTTGGGATACTAAAAACGCTAAGGAAATTCCTCCCTTTTCTTTCCATTGCCCACAGGAAAACCACGGTACAAGCCTTGGTAGGATCAAGGCTTGACTATGCTAACGTGCTCTACCTTGGTCTTCCTGAGTATCTTCTATCGCGTTTACAGGTAGTGCAGAACTCGGCGGCACGGGCAATTTTTGGCCTCAGGCGTAGTTCCCATGCTGCGGGCTTGCTGAAGTCTCTCCACTGGTTGCCAATTCGGAAACGCATTGAGTTTAAGGCTCTTACCACCGCGTTTAAGGCACTTCATGGCACCTGTGCTTTTTACCTAAGGAAGAGAATTAGTTTTCACCATCTGTCTAGAGCCTTACGCTCGGCATCATTGTCACTGACCACGGTCCCGGCAATTAGGCGTGCTCGGACCGGAGGTCGATCTTTTAAATATCTGGTGCCCCGTGCCTGAATGCCCTTCCACTGTCATTGAGAAAGAGTGAAAACGTACTGTCCTTTAGAAAAAAGCTCAAAACGTGGCTGTTCCACCAATAATCTCCCCTCTCCGCCGGGGTTATGCTGTGCTGGGTCTGATAGCGCCAGGACACTCTGCTTGAGTAGCTGAGCGCTCAACAAAACACCAGTTAACATAACATAACATAACTTGTGCCATAGCTACCATTTGTTAAGCAGACATTCTCTCTGGAATGTGTTTTGGCCTAATCAGAGTGGATTTAATAAATTGGTAGGCTTAGTCCCCTCCCAAATTAACATCCCTATTCCTGACAGTGAGGCTTATCCTTCGTACCATCCACATACTGAACCAATGTCCCTGGCATCCAATTATTATAGCCTCATAGCCCGCTGTAGCGGGCTAAACCGGCTATTAAAGGCCCGCTCCAACGTTAAAGTCCCAAGGCGAAGGCCTTTAACAAGGGAGCGGGACTTTAATAGCCGGTATAGCCCAGTTAAGAAGGGCTATAAGGCTATTAGAACATTCTGCCACTTAAGGGCAGAATGTTCTAACAAATAAAACAAAGGCTTCTCAGAGCCCGAGGAGATTGAAATCCGCTCATGCTCAGGGAGGCCTTTGTTCAAACAACATTGGAATGTTGCTTTGCGGGCCTTTACTGGCCCGTAGAAGCTCAGAGCACTCTATTATATTCAATGGAGTGAAGAACCGGGTCAGAACCCAGCGGTGCCAGGGACACACCTGAAATCTTCGGGTTCCACCTGTCTTGGTATACAGAGACATGGAATACTTCTGGGTGGCGTCAGAGACCAAGTTTATTAGCTGCAGCTAGAAACGGAAATCCCAACAATACATCACAATGCATATTCCTAGGAGACTGTTCAAATTACTAATTTGACGACGGTGTTAAATACCCGGGAACTAAAATGGATGGCTACATTTGACTCAATCACCAATGGTCTTAATGAAACTGATAGTAGCTATGCTCAGATGGCAGCATTAGGACAGTAATTATAGTGAAGATGTACACATGCAACAGTTGTCACGTAGACGTCATTCCAGTGGTTTGCCATATACAAATTAAATTGATAACGTGCACACTCTCGTGCTTGAGAGGTGCACGATTTCAATTCATCAATTTTGTGGCCACTTTACACTGCACCGTCTTCTACATGATACGTTACCCCACTGACAAATTTTGGTCTGTCAATTAAACTGGTCTCCTGATCTGCCTTAATGAACTGTTTGATGTAAAATGAATGAGCGTCTTCACCCTCATGTTGCAGAGGTGCACGCTCTGTAATTCCATCAAACTATTTATTTGTTTAATTTCTGTATTGAGGCTGATGTATTCACAACCCAACAAAAAGTGTTGTCACGTTTTAATGAACTGTCTGACGTATAATGAATGAACGTTTACACCCTCGTGTTGGCGAGGTGCACGTTCTGTAATTTCATCACACTATTTAATTGTCTAATTTTGTATTGAATCTTATGGAATTGTATTTATGTTCCAACAATAAGTGTTGTCATCCCTACTTGTTGCGTAAACTACTTTGTAGTTTTGTCCAAAATTGAGTAGTATTTCCTCCCTTTCTACTCACCCGCGTGACCACACTAGTAAGCTTAGAACCCAAACGCGGAAGTGAATCCACTTCGCGTACATGAAGAAGCGAGCAGCTTAGAGACGTGAGACCGTGGCTGCGGCTATGTTTTTTTGTAAGTATTATACTGCGGCGGCTTTTCGCCGTTTACTGGATTATTGAGCGGAAACTTAAAATGATTAACTCCGGCTCAATTACTTTAACTCTTTCAGAGACTTTGCGAACAAACGATGAGGCTTAAGTTCGAAATTTGAAATCCTACGCGATCGCCTGATAAATGTAAGTCTCTTTGATCACGGAATATAAAGAATAACACACAAATGTTTTTCGTAGTAGTTTGATGCTTAAACTATATTCCTCTTGCTCCTTTAGTGGAAGTCAAGAAGAAACAAGAGAAAATAACCATACCCTACCACTACAGTCCCCTGCATTGACGGACTGTTTCCAAAGTGAAGGATACATGTGAGTTAGACCTCATAAGAATACAGTCAATTCTTGTCTAAATGCTTGAGAATTTGACGCCTGGAATCTATTGATTCATGATACCATTCTTGTTCCTCTCTAGTTGGCTCCGCCCACTAGTAATCGACCATACAGAAGTTGCTCCATCAGATTCTTGATATTCGGAGCCGGCTGGCCCGATATACCATGGTAAATAACATTCTCTTATTATTGTACAGTTTAATTTTAAATTCACTTTCCTTTGAATTCACTTAGTCCTCCTTTATTATTTTTAGAATTGTCTGGCCCCATCACTACTCTCCTCGTCCTGATGAAGACCCTGTTTAAGGGTTCAAGTAAACCTCCATGTAGGGGTCGAAACGTCGACGGCTCTACCTGTTCTTGTCATCCGGCACTATCCATGACTCAAATATTTACAAATGTGACCGTAGAATGACTTTTGTACTAGTTTAACTGTAAACTTTGGCTTGAATAAGTTATAGCCTTTTCTTCATTAATAATGAATGTCTTGTTTTGAATATGAAACTTAGTTCTCTCTCTTGAATCACTTTACCCTCCTCTAATACACACCTACTTTTCCTTCTCCCCTCCTTTTTGTATTTGGGGCTTTAATAACTTTTATGTCAAAGATTTGAATTGATTCACCAGCACATTGTGATTTATTGACAATTTTTGCTTTATTAAACGTGATGAATTTTGCAATCAAAAAGGTCTTGCATTAGGAATTGCGTACATTTTTCTCATTATAAATGTACACCCACTGCGCAAAATTCTTACCAATAGGGCACATTTTCTAACTGTGTATCACATTAACAAAAACCCAATTTACAGTAACCCAACCCAAAAGTTAATTATTAGGAATGTCCCAAATTCAATCTTTGGAAGCCGGACAAATTTATAATTGAAAAGCACAACCCATGTAATGTCAGAACATAAAGGTAACAGTAATAGATGCTGAACAAGATAAAACATGTGCAAGGAAACTAAAGGTTAACGAGGTCCTGAACATTAAGTGCCAATCTTAGACAAGGATCAAATCAAGGGAAATTGGCTTTGCAAGGCCAGTTTCAGGTGAAGAGGTCAGTTTCTCTGCCGTTATTTCAGAGTCGAAAGGAACCTAGTTAATGTGTACATGAACTCAGAAGGCCAGGCCACTAGTTCGCCGGGCCTCTTTCACAGGCCTACGTGAGGGCAACACAAAATGGAGTCAGGCTCGAGAATTACAGAACCTCAGACCCTCCTTTTGGATGTAATAACCTAAACTCATGTTAATCTGAATCTAGGTCCATATCAATTTTTATTAGGTCATCTAAGTGTTGCTGTAGCATCATCCTATTATTCTCTACTTCTCTCGGGACAGGTCTCCTAACGCACATAGTAGCACAAAGACTACAAATGGCGGGACCACACTGGCTGTAAAGACAACAAGAGAAAAGGATGGCCAAAACCATACCAAGGAATGTCAAAATCTTCCATCCCCATTTAGACAGCAATTCCCAAAACCATCCCATCAATGACCAGTCTCCTTTGTCTACATGGATAGACTCAGAGATCCTATGTAACCTAGAGATGGCTTGGTACACTGTAGGGCAGTGGTTGCCAAACTGTGCGCCACGGCGCCCCGGTGCGCCGTTCTCAGTAGCCTGGGGCGCCACGCACGATGTGGGAAAGATAGCGTCTGGTCGTGTGTAGGCAATAAATATTATGCGTATATTTGAGGCCCTACCAGGGCCTGAATGCAGGATGAACGTATTGCAGCTTAGAGCAAGCTTATCACAAGATATGCAAAGTACGGGGGAGTTACATTTTGCTAGAAACATAATTTAAACGATGTCTTCGAAGGCAAAACAAGGCACGTCACCTAATTTATTTCCAGATGTGGAAAGGGAGTATAAATTCTCTCAGAGATCATGTGATCTCATGCCTGGTGTCCTGCGAACAGGGGGCGGCGGGCCAGAGGTCCAGAGCTGCAGGCCCGAAGACAGGTTGGGGGGGCAAGTGCTGTCTGCCGGGTGGGGGGAGGAGGGAGACGGGACGAGCAGCGTAGGCTAGTAGGCTGCATTGAATTTCATCCGTGATGATTAATATGAACTTCAGTGTGCCAGGCAGCTCTCATCCTATTCACAAAGGCTAGGGCTCCAAATTACAATTAGTTCAAAAGTAAATTCCGTTTTCAGCAGGGAGGCTTTTTGCACGACTTGGATTGACTTGGATTGACCTTTGAACGGGCTTCCTGGGATGAAGTTCAAAACTCTGTCCCCACTAGGCCTTGTGTCACTACTGCTAGCTGCAGAACCCTTGACGTCATCAAACCTTTCCTTCCCAGCACTGCAATGCACAAGCCGTGCATCCGGAAATAGCACACAACGCATTGGTAGCATTCACGGCAGTATTCAACAGAAGAAAATCTTTTTCAAGTTCATCCGTTTCTTGTCATAAAAATGGAGCAAGGGGTGCTGGTAGCTTCATTTTGCGATTTACCATGAATACTGCAGTCTATCTTGCTCAATTGAGATAAATGCTAGAACTACAGGTGGAGAGCTCTCATTGCTCCCAGAACCGGTCACATAAAGATGATTCTTTCCTTGTTACTTTCCAGTTGCAAGACGCATCCTCTCCGGGAGTTCCACTCCTCTTCTCTGACAGTTTTATGACCATGATGATCGCTTACAAATGCCCTTTCATTAATTCATAGAGAGTATCTCTACCTGCACACCTGCAATATTTCTTATTTTTGCGATTTGTGCTGCAGCTCCCGCTCCTCTTCTTGCAACATCTATTGCTAACACCCCATGTGTAGTTTTTGGCACAAAACACCCAGCTGCAGCTCTGCCTCTCGCTGCATCTACTACTGCTCCTTCTTCAATGTACTGCATCTTCTACTTCAGTTCATGTTACACTCATTGATGAAACCCTACTATAGTTTGTTTTTGTTGAGTTCCTCAAGCTGCATGGTCTGTTGCTGCATTCCTGCTTGCATCTCTTGCTTCAGCTCGTCTGCTAGCAGTTCTGTAATTATTGACTCAGCTTCTCCAGCTGCAGTCAATAACTTGCCTTCTATTGAATTTAAAGCTGTACCGTTGGTTTATTTGCTCCAGCCCTCTTCCTGCAATTCCTGGCCCTACTGTCTGTTCATCTTGCTTGTGACCTCTCCTGCTGCACAACTTCTGTATTTCTTTTGTTCCGCCCTTCATACCCCCACATCTGTAGCATCCACTGATGCCCCTCGGCTATTGCATTGTAAATGTAAATTGATACTTGTATAGCGCACTACTCACCCGCAAGGGTCTCAAGGCGCTTGTACGAATACCACTGTGGAACCCATCCTGGCTTTCCCTGTGTGGTGTTCACTCCTGGGCACCCCCAAGGTGGAGGCCAGGCATCCTTAGCGTTGTGGGGGCTGTTGTGGAGATTAAGCAAGCTATTGCCCAGAGTTGCAGAGATGGACTCCATGATTGGAATAGGCACCGAGGCGAGAATTATCAGGTCCGTGGAATTTTGAGCCCAAGACCCGCCGAGGCGGGGAATTGAACCCTGGTCCCGGGCTAGACCTCTGCATCAGGGTCTGCCGCTCTAACCATTGAGCCACACTTCTCCACACTTTATTTGTTACAACTAGCAGCCAGACTCGCCTTTCATGTGTGAAAGTTTGAAAATGATTAGACCAGTGGGCTCTGCCATCCCAATTAATTTAGGAAGCCAATAGGAAGTATTCCGGAGGTTGTGCTTACATCCCTCCCCCCCCCCCACCCGTCCACCGATAAAAAAATGGTGGGGAGTCACGGTCAACTGCCAATTAGGTCAAGGGAGCCATGGGTTAAAAAAGTTTGGGAACCACTGCTGTAGGGGCATTATCTGGTACGTAAATACAACAACTAGATCCGATCAATTTGCATACTCCACCTCGATGTGCAAGTATGACGTTTAAAACCATATGATTCTGCAACATCATAAGGCGGTCCGCTTGAAGCTCAGCTGTAACATTACTAAGAGCACCTGCTGTCTCGTTAATAGTAGCTTCAACAACGCGAACAAGCTGTCGAATATGCCTACTGTTGATCATAGGACCCCAAAAGGGCAGGAAACCCTTGAAGAAATCTCCTGCTTCTTGTCCTGCAGTATCTTCCTTATCGAAGACCCCTCTACCATATCTCGTTCTATGATAGTCCGGAGCAGTAGTATATGTAGGGGGAAGCAAAAACGCCACATAATGTACCTGAAAAATCAGGTGGCAACCATGTATAGGCTCTGTCGTGACAAACAAAATATGTGCCTTTAGCTGGTACAAACGGTGGAGAAGTCTGGGACGAATAGACATAGGTGTGAACACACACACTCTTACCTAGCTGAGCTTTTGGATTTCGACCAGTGCCTTGCAAACAAAAATAACCTTGATGGGGCACAATCCAAATCGGAGGAGACCTTTTTCGTCTCTCCTTCTCAGTCAAGCTGGTACTATATCCGGTCAAATTCCAACCAACATAAGCCTGCATCTCATCCTTAGGGATAGCATTATATGCATCGATATCTCTGATCATATCTACTATTCCCTTTATCAAGGCACTATTGCTGGAGTTATCCTTAAGGGAACGTGAAGGGCGTATCTCATTTGCATAGATAAACATAGTCTGTAAAGCCCACACAGACCCATTAAAAGAAAAAGGCAAAACCAAATATGGCATACCCTTATCGGTCGTATGCGGCATAAAACCACAAACCCAACAGTTAGTGGTATTCACTACTAACTGATGCTGATGCAACAACTGTATGAACGAGTTGTTGACAAATTCTGACCTCCTTGTCTGTTCATGTTCAGGCAACGTATAGAACTGATGCAAAGAAACAGTAGTGTAAGAAAGCATAGGTTGGGAAGTGGGTGCAAACGTCTGTTGTGTAGCATAGACAACCCATCCCACATAAGCTATCGTAATACTTAAAAACATTAAAAAGCATGATATTATAAAACATTTGCTACGTATCAATGTAGAGAATTTAATTTTAAGGTCTATTTTCTCAACATCTCTCTCAGGTATAAAAGACTCCATCCTCTAACATGCTGCTCGTGGCAATTTTCCTTCTTCACTCAAGTGTGCGTCCAGGCGTCCTAGACAACCTAGAACCACAGACCTTTCATCAATTCATGGTTCACCCCTTAAGTCTTACACCACGACCCTGCAGCTGAACCCGGATGGTGGTTCGAAAAAGCAAAAAGAAAAATAGTCTCTTGTCTGAGAGAGCACAATACACAAAAAATATTACTTTATTTGTCCTTTTTTAGACCTCGGCCTTAAACTATAATGTTCTTTATTCGGCACAGTTTTATCCTGAAAAAGAATCTCCGGATGCGTAGTGTCCAGTCTCAAATGCGGCGGCACAGCTTCTTGTAAAATGTCATCATCTGCACGTTTCGACTGAGTCCATTTTAAATGAGCATCACTAAAAGGCACAAATCTCGGGACATTTTCAGTCTCAGAATCGGCGACACCTTCCCGGACCCACTGATCATACGGTAAGGGCAGAGGTATCCTTTTCGTGTGGGTGGCATGCACCCAACTATTTTTCCCAAAGACTTTCACAGTGGTCCTCGTTGCTAGCAGCACTTGATAAGGACCAGTCCACCTCGGCTGTAGGTTCTAGGACCTCTGGAAGATCCTGATCAGAATCCAGTCGCCGGGTTGGATCGCATGTCCCGCGTCAACAGAAGCTGAAGGTAAGGTATCATGAACCTGTTGGTGAAGAACACGCAATTTAGCAGCCAAATCATGTAAATAGTCAACCAACATAGGGACTCAATATCGCTGTATTCTCTTGGCCTCGGCACACCCCAAACATTCACCGGGCGTCCAAAAACTATCTCGTATGGGCTAAGTCCCACGCGAGAATGTATTGTCTTTCTTGTAGACAAAAGTGCCAATGGTAGAGCATCGAGCCATGTGAGACCAGAGCTCGCTTGCACCTTGGCCAACTTCAGCTTTAACGTGCAGTTATAGCACTCCACCAGGTCTGCTGACTGGGGGTGATTCGCTGTGTGGAACTTCTGTCTAATTCCCAAACCCGCACACACTTTCTGCATCATCGGACCCACAAATTCACTTCCATTATCACTCCAGACCATCCTCGGCAATCCATACCTCGGGAAAAACTCTTTGAGCAAAACCTTGGCTGTAGACAAGGCAGTATTATTCTTCAGGGGGTAGGCCTCTATCCATCTGGAAAAGGCACAAACAACCACAAGGACATACTTCAAATTATTTCATCTTTCCATATGAATATAGTCTATCTGCAACACCTCGAACGGGTACGTTGGAGGAGCAAAATGACCAGCTGGAGTTGGGGTTCCCTTGCCAGGATTATGCATCAAGCAAATCATGCAGTGTTTAACCAAATTCTCAGCACATTTGGGAATTCCACTATTCTCCCATACCGGAGCCAACAACTTGCATATCCCTTTTGAGCTGATGTGAGCCATCCCATGAGCCATAGTAACCACTGGAAGCACATACGCATCTGGCAACAATCATCGCCGATACTCTGACAACTCAACCCAACAGCCTGTCGAATCCAACATTCCCGTACTCTCTCTCCACGTACTCAATTCTTTCTCAGTAGCTTCTGCCTGAATCATCTTCACACTTTCTATTGTATCTTCACACATTCCTCTTTCCACAACCCATCTTGCAGGACCTGCAACATACATTTGACTCGTCAAATCTCTCGCTGTTTCTCTCGCTACTTCATCTGCAAACGCATTCTCTCGACCCACATCATCTGTAACCTTTTTATGCGCACTACACTTTCTTTCTTTCTCAGTAGCTTCTGCCTGAATCATCTTCACACTTTCTATTGTATCTTCACACATTCCTCTTTCCACAACCCATCTTGCAGGACCTGCAACATACATTTGACTCGTCAAATCTCTCGCTGTTTCTCTCGCTACTTCATCTGCAAACGCATTCTCTCGACCCACATCATCTGTAACCTTTTTATGCGCACTACACTTTACAATGGCGATTTGTGTTGGCAAAGTAAGCGATTCAAGAAGCTCACTCACTAATTGGCCATGCTGGATTTTCGTACCATGAGAAGTAAGAAATCCTCTTTCTTTCCACAATCGTCCAAAGCTATGAGCAACGCCAAACGCATACTGGCTATCAGTAAAACATTCACTCTCTTTCCTTTTGACAACACACACGCTCTAGTCAAGGCTATCAATTCAGCTGCCTGAGCTGAATTCTTTGCAATACGCGCTGTTTCAACAATCGTGTGCAAAGTTGTGACAGCATATGCTGCAGTCGTCTCTCCATTCGGAAGCTTAAAGCATGAACCATCTACCCATAGGGTACCATCAGGGTTTGAAAAAGGAGTATCTTTCAAATCAATTCTACCCTTTGTTTCCTCCTCTGTCCTAAGAACACAATCATGCTATTCTTGATCATCTGTCTCTACACAAATCGGCAACAATGTAGCTGGATTCAATGTGTTGCACCTCTTAATGTGCACATGACTAGCCAAAAGCATCAACTCGTAACCTGACAGACGTGCACTAGTAAGGTGCTGAGTCTTCATCCTGTTTAATAAGGTTTCCACTGCATGTGGGACCATCACAATCAATGTATTATCCAATACCAAACCAGCAGACTGTGGGATAGAAACAGCTGCTGCTGCCGTAGCTCTTAGGCAACCAGGCAACGCCCTAGCTACCAGATGTAAAGTAGCCGAAAAATACGCACATGGGCGCTGCTTGTCTCCCAACTGTTGTGTCAACACTGACAACGCACAACCTTCTCTCTCGTGCACATAAAGTGTAAAAGGTTTACTATAGTCAGGGGTACCCAACACCGGAGCAGAACACAATGCATCACGCAATTCAGAAAAACTCTTCTGACATTCATCAGACCAAGGAAGAGGGTGTGGTGTATCTTTGAGAGTAAGTGCCAACAAAGGTTTCGCTAGCAAAGAAAAGTTCGGGATCCACTGCCGACAATACGAGGTGATACCCAAGAAAGCACGCACTTCTCTCTGTGTGGATGGTACAGTCATTTGGGCAATCGCTTGAATACGCTCTGGGGTCAATCGTCTTCCCTCCTTCGATAAGAGATGACCTAAGTAGGCCGCTTCTTGTCGACAATACTGCAACTTGGAAGGGGAAACTTTATGATGAAGGTCAGACAAATGTCGTAGCAAAGAAAGAGTAACCTCTTTACAAATCTCCTCATTATCAGCAGCCACTAGCAGATCATCAACGTACTGGATAAGAGTAGCACCAGAAGGCAACACAAGAGTATCGAGTTGAGTTTTCAAAGCCTGACTATAAATGGAGGGACTCTCACAATAACCTTGAGGAGCTCTCTTAAACCGGAAGCTGCGGCCTCCTAAAGAGAAGCCGAAAATATCCCTACTTTCCTCAGCGATCGGAATACTGAAGAAAGCATTCTTCAGATCAATCACAGAAAACCAAGCAGCTGAGGCAGGGACCATAGTCAATAAAGCAGTAATGTCCGGAACAACAGGAAACTGTGGCACGACAATCTTGTTGACCTCTCGAAGGTCGATCACAAATCGATACACAGGTGGCTGAGAAGAGTCAGTACGCTTAAGAATAGGCAGAACAGGACTGTTACACACATTACCTCTCGTTTCTTCAACCACACCTTTCTCAACCAAATCATAAATAATCGCTAAAAGAGCTCTTTCACCATCACTGGAAATTTTGTACTGTGGAATGCGTGGCAATTTAGCATTTGATTTAAGCGTAACAACGTAGGGTGGAATCTGCAAAAGACCAACATCATTAGGACCCGTAGCCCAAAGTGCATCGGGGAGAGAACGCAATTCCAGCGGCAGGCAATCCTTAGACAAATACATCGGGGAGATCACTTTCTTACCCAAGGTAAGATGTACTCCCAACGGAGAACAATATAATGTCGCATGCAATCTTTTCAGAAAGTCCAAACCCAACAAATTCTCACCACAACCAGTCGTTAGAATAAGGGGGGCCTCCAATTCACAAGGACCAATAGAAAGGGGCAAAGGACTAGAAACCGGGTTGCTAACTGGGGTGCCAGAAAATCCTACCGAAACATTCGTCAAGCCAGACAAAGCTGCGCCAGGGAGTTTAGAGTGCATGATAGAACTCTTTGTTGCACTGCACCAGTATCCAAAAGAAAAAGTTCTGCCACACCTGATGTAATCACTTCAACATAAGGCCCACTCTGGTCTACTGGAACAGACACTACTCCATCTCTTTGTCCATGGCTGTCCTAGCTATCATTAAAACCAGCACTCTCGCTTCCAACGTAATAATCATCAACGTAGTACTGAGCAGACTGGACGTTCGGAACATTCTGTCGGTCAAAATAATTTGCAGAATTCTGGGGGGAAAGGAACGTTCATTCTGAGGAAACGTACCATGTCCCCTACCCCTAGGTACTTGTTGGTAACCACCACGACCTCTCAGACCAGACATACCATTCACACGTTGTAGCAAGACCGGACAACTACTCTTGAAATGACCTTCCTCTTTACAATAAGCGCACTGATTAGGGCCTAGCAGAAATCGCGGAACAAAAGACTCAGGCGTCTGCAATGTTTTCTGAAACTGTGGGGGTTGCTGAAACTGACACTGATTAGGGCGAGTTGGATAAGCCTGTTGCAAAAGAACTTTTGTTTTTAATTCTTTAGTCTTCTTCTCTACTTTATCCTTCTCATCTTTGTCTCTATTCTCATAGTGTTGTGCAGTAGCCAATATCTGGGCCGAAGAAGAAACTGCCCATAAACTCTCAGAGTCCTTTAACTTATTACAAAGTTCGGGGAGTAAATTAAAAACAAATGTATCTACGAACAGCCTCTGTCCACCTTCTGTACTCATGTCCTGACCACTATGATCAATGAATGTTTCTTCAAACCTAGTGAAGAAATCGGACACACTCTCATCTTTCTTTTGTTTGCATGCTGCTAACTTGTCCCAATTCACTCGCAAAGGAGGCATCAAAGTTTTCATTAAATTAGCAATCCTACCAGGTAGTTCTGCAACTAAAGGCTCAGGTTTAGCACCTCCTACCTGTCTACCATCTGCAGCAGTAATATTAACCCATGTTTCTCCTAACTCTTGCACATGATCCTCATGACGGATCTTCGCCCACAAAGGTTGAGGAACTACATTACCCATCAACATATCGATGTCAGCTAAATTCATAACACACGCATCAACTGTCTGAGACAACTCCTTGTAATAACCAGCAGGATTTTTACGAGGGTCAGGCAATGTCTGCTTAAGTGCCAAAACCTCTGCTCTCTTCCAAGGGACATGTACCCACACTTGCTGAAAATGTGCTGGTGCAGCCGCAATACCATGAGCGGCATCAGCCAAAACTTCTTCTCTCCATACAGGGGGAACCTCTCTCATAGGATACTGCTTCACTTTTCTCCTAACAGAAGGATCAGGTTCGAACAATGACTGAGGTGGAAGTCTAGACCTGAAAGTAAGTATTGTCTCTACCGCTACCTCAACATCTGAACCCACTATTGTTCCCTTAGCAAATTCGGACTGAACATTAATCAAGTCCAACGGGATTGGACCCAACTCATTATCTTCCCACTCCTGACGAAGAAAGGTACACATGACATCAAAAACATACCTTTGCTTTGGTGCTTCCCACTGTAGAAAAACATCCACAACCGCATGTAAACCGTACCTGGAAGCATTCGAAACCCATCTACGAGCAAGGAGATCTAACACTGCCCGCTCTTCGGGACCAGGAAGCTGACTACGTCTCTGCTTACATTCAGAAACAGGGGTCCTATTCAGTGACCCAAAGAGAGGAGACAAAAGACTAGTGACAGTTTCAGTCAGTCTTTGTCGAGCAGAAGGAGAAGAAGCTGACATAAGGCAGGAGACAAAGTAGTCTGAGGAATAGGAGTCATAGGGACAGAAGTAAGAGAAGACAAAGATAAGGCAGTGTAAGTCAAAGGAGTTTGAGGCAAGGCTGGTAACAAAGCTGGCGGCCCTAGAGGGGGCTGCACCGCAGGAGGAAGAACCACTTGTGGAGCAACAAATGGCTGAACAACAGTAGGGGGTTGAACAACAACAGGGGGTGCAACAACTGGAGGTAACTGAGGTGCTGTAGCATCAGTAGATGCGACATGAAAGGATCCTTTTCAGGGTCTTCAGTCACAGTTGAAAGGGGAGGTGGCAAAGCCGGATAACATTTATCAATGGCCATGCAATGCTGTCTATCTGACACTTCAATCGAACGATCTTCTTCATCGTCCTTAAACTGCGTAGCGGCTTGCATTACTGACATATTCCTTTCTTTCCTATCTCTTTTCGCTTACTTAATTTCTCGCTGTTTGGCTTCCTTACACCAAAAGCGGAAAGAGTCAAACATCGCCGGCCGGGCTTTCTTCCTAAACAGCGCAATTTCCAAGTTATCTAAAATCTCTGTTTCAAAACTACCATGTGGGGGCCATCGTAAAACACTGTCCTTCCTAGTGTAGCGGACCCAAACCTCATTAAAGGTAATGGGACCCACGCCATGTTTCGAATAAAGCTCATAAGTTGGAGTTCCAACCGGAGGTATCGGACACTAATCCTCCAATCGGGAATCCCTATTAAGACCACAAACAAACCATTTACCAAGTTTACCAAGACCAGGCATCTTGCTCACTAGTCTGGTTTCAAACTTCAAAGGGTATCAAAAAAATGATACACTCGTAAATATACAAACCCCTCGGCTTCGACCACTGCAATGGCCGAATCAAGACCCAAGAAACAAAACAAAGTCGTGGGAGCGACCCACTTATACTTAACCAAAATGTCTGTCACGCCACCAGAAGACCGTCTAACGTCTCGCCTTACAAATCGTCACACGAGGGTCCAAGACAGGGCGACAGTCAGGGCAGCAGTCCTTCGTAGCCGTCAGAAAGGGGAAGCCTCGCAGAAAACACCTTCGGACCACTTTTCGACATGCAGGGGTCGATGGAGTGGGGCCCCTCCTCCAGAGTTTCCTCATGGGGCTCCTCACAATCTTCGGGCTTGGACCGGTACCGCTGAAGTCGCTCCACGTTGGGCGCCAGTTGAAGAACCGGGTCAGAACCCAGCGGTGCCAGGGACACACCTGAAATCTTCGGGTTCCACCTGTCTTGGTATACAGAGACACGGAATACCTCTGGGTGGCGTCAGAGACCAAGTTTATTAGCTGCAGCTAGTAACAGAAATCCCAACAATACATCACAATGTATATTCCTAGGAGACTGTTCAAATTACTAAGGCAAGACATCTCCTTTTATAACCATATTCTCATTATAAATGTACACCCACTGCGCAAAATTGTAAGCAATAGGGCACATTTTCTAACTGAGTATCACATTAACAAAAACCCAATTTACAGTAACCCAACCCAAAAGTTAATAATTAGGAATGTCCCAAATTCAATCTTTGCAAGCCGGACAAATTTATAATTGAAAAGCACAACCCATGTAATGTCAGAGCATAAAGGAAACAGTAATAGAGGCTGAACAAGATAAAACATGTGCAAGGAAACTAAAGGTTAACGAGGTCCTGAACATTAAGTGGCAATCTTAGACAAGGATCAAATCAAGGGAAATTGGCTTTGCGAGGCCAGTTTCAGGTGAAGAGGTCAGTTTCTCTGCAGTTCTTTTAGAGTCGAAAGAAACCTAGTTAATGTGTACATGAACTCAGAAGGCCAGGCCACTAGTTCGCCGGGCCTCTTTCACAGGCCTACGTGAGGGCAACACAAAATGGAGTCAGACTCGAGAATTACAGAACCTCAGGAGTGCTCCACATTCTAATGTTCCAATAGTCCTTAATGGTGCCAAGTCTTAATGAAGCTTAGTGGCCTCAGGCATTATTAACACTCAATGGTTACAGGGACTAATGAGCCTCAATTACCTCAGGCAGTAATGATCATCAATGGGTCAGGTCGTAATGAGCATCAATATTAGCCTAAACAGTAATGAGAATCAGTTTACCCAGGCAGTAATATGCCCCATTAGGCCTGGGAACTGATGTACATGAATGGTCAGGCAGTAATGAGCTTCAGATTCCCCAGACAACAATAGACATTGATGGCCCCAGCATTTAAGAATATCAATGGACTGAATCTGTAATGAGCAATAATGGATGCACGCAGTTATGTTTATTATATACCCCTGAATTAAAGCTAACACGCTCTAGCACTAAATACTGTATTTTTCAACACGCTGTCTGCTTTCCTTTTACCTATTTTCTCAATGTAGTTAATACATTTCTCTTACACAAGTGGAATATGTGAAAAATTCGGATGTTGGTTGAGAACCCTCCTCAAGCAACAGCCAAAATCCTTGTCAGGGTGAACCATTAAAGTTACTAAATTAACCTGCACTTAATGCTCTGGTAGCTCGCCACTCAAGCAGTCAGGCTGAACTTAGAGGCAATGTGTGAGAAATTTGGTTTTTGGTCGACTGGGGTGTGAGCCCTGGTCAAGCAACAGCCACAATCTTTGCAGGGAGAACCACAAAAAGTCACTAAATTAATGTGTGCTTAACCCTGGGAAACTTGGCACAAAAAGGGGTCAGGTTTAACTTAGAGGCGGTGTGTAAAGTATTTATGCAGCACACAAACCGAAGCCGCAGTGAAAATGTCTGCGTTTGGACTTAGTTGCCAAAATGAACGTCAGAAACATCCAACAGGACGAAGGAGAGGGCTATAGCCTACAACAGATCCATGAGGTCGGATACACCTTTGGCAAAGGACCGATGAAACAGATTTGCTGCTGCGGAGAAGAATGTAGCAGGAGAAGCGCTAACCCAATCTGACTGGTGATGCACCTCGGGCAAATAGGCAAGCAGGTTGGTCCCAGTCACCTCCTGGTTCTCAGAGCACTTTTTGACCAAATTTAGTTTAAGTCCTCAGTTTTGAAAAATGGTCCTCTGGGCACTTTCACAATATGTAAAGTATTTATGAAGCACAAAAATATAAATAAAATGAAAAAACAACACAAGAAATGGATTGGAGATTGGATTTAGATTACTATACTTAAGCCCTGACGAAGTTCCATTCGGAACGAAACGCGTTGGCTGATGTCCAATTTTAACAACAACTACAATAAAGGAAAATAATTTTTGGGGATACACTTGAAATTCATTGACTTTGTTTCTTGTGCACCTTCCTCCTCTTTACGAACTCATGAAATACAACCTGCCCTATGGGCTGTTCAAAGCCTATCTTAGCGGCGACTCATATGCATTAAAAATGAACGTATGGGCCTGGCAAAAAATTTATTTTGCCTGGTCAAAATGGCATTTTAAAAGCTGCACACATCAGCTGCAATGACAGGCCTGAGACATGTTTTAAGGGGCTACTTAAATGGGTGGCTCAATAAGAGCTGCAGACCCACGGGTCCCCTGGGTACATGTAATACCACTTTACTAGGGACTTTCAAGTACATTAAATCTGCCAATAGGGTGTATGCCAATTTTACCGTGTTTATAGGAGTGAGCATGAGCACTTTATCACCAGTGAGCAGTGGTAAAGTGCACAGAGTCCTAAAAGCCTCCAAAACGGGCTCAGAAAAATTGAGGAGTGAAGGCAAAAGATTTGAGGGTGAAAGGGGAAGGTCCAACAGAATATTGTCTGATTCCTGAATCCTACTGAAACTAAATGTTTGTGGTCTAAATATAGTCTTTGAGATAGCTCAGTGCAAATCTGCATGTTTCCAGTAGGACATAGACTTAATTCTCAGCAAATACTTTTATTTAGCTGAGATAATAAATTGAGCCCCATTGGGTTCAATAATAACAACTTATACTATTTAAATACCAAGATATAATTCACTTTGCTAACTTTTAAAACCTGAGTCTCTAATTGGCAACGGTGTGTACCTTTGTCAAGTAGTGACCCTTCGTCCACCCCAGGGCAAGGAAGTTCACGCTGTTGATAACTCCGGCTCACCCCCTTGGTAGCTTGGCACGAGCAGGCAGGCTTATCTCAGAGGCAGTGTGTTAAGCATTTGTGAACACGCACAGTAATATAGATGAACCACTACAAACGGACACCACACCGGGATGTATAAAAAACTAAGTACGCTTTATATAATTAACAGAAGACCTTAACGGCGAAAGATTCCACAGTACCAATATGCTTTACGGTTACTCAAAAATAGGCTGTGGCTTCCAGTGTCTCTTGCAAAAGATAACCCCAACTGGCGTTATTGCTTCAACGCACAAAAGATTTCTCTGAGTACAGCCCGACTGCGAGGAGCACAGCGTAGGGCCCGGAGTCACAACTAGACTCTCTTGGAACTGTACCTCCAGGAAAACAAACAAAGTCTCTTCTCGGCGTCAGGGAGCTGTAATATCGGGTGGCACGTTGTAGCGTTGGTTCCTTACTTCAGGGGAAAGAGATGCGGGGGTCCTGAATGCAGAGGCAGGCAGGGGGCAGCTTCGGTCCTTACCGGAGGGGAGGCGACGTTACAGCAGTGCCGGCACCACAGGTCGTCGCTGATGTTGTTGAGTCAGTGAAATGTTGGTTCACTTTTATCGAGGGTCGGCTCCGCCCAGATGGCGATCTCGGAGCCGGTGCAGCACAGCGGCAGGCGTCGGTCTACGGGGTGAGTCGGAGCAGTGCTCGTGGTTTCATTTGCAGAAAGCGGCATAGTTGACTGGCTTGAGTTGCAGAGTTCTTCTGTAGCAGCTGAAACCTCGGTTCCAGCCCTCGCTCAAACAGAAGAGGTGAAGTTGTTGGTATCCCTGCGTCTTCAAACAGGAGGCTAGCTCGACTCTAGCCCTCGAAGAATATTCGGCAAGATGATGAAAGTTTCTTCCTTGGTCCTTTCTACCTCTCCTTGGCACGAGAGACACCACCACAGGCCAACCCACTACAGCGATCTGGCAGAGGGGCAGTACAACTCCTGCGGTCTCCAGGTGCTCTTCCTTGGCAGAGGGTTGTCTTGTTCATTCCCAGAGAGAGATCCTAAATTTCGAGGGTCAAGGCACCGATATTTATACTCCTTCCTCCCTTTGCCCTTGGGGGCAGAGGGTCCTGTGCCCAGAACAAACCAGTTTCGGTGCCTTCGACCAGGTGTGCTCTTCAGCGGCATAGCTAGGGGGGGTGGTCTGTCCCAGGCGGCACTATATTGTGGGCGGCCGTGCGGCACTGGTGGACCATTGCGGCAGCCTTTATAATTTATTTGGGGACACTCGCTGACATTACAGTAGTGTCAGTGTACCCAAATAAATGATAAAGGCCGCTGCCACGGGCCACTAGTGTCACACACGCGGCCAAGTTTTCATTTGAAAATGCAAGCGCACCTGACCTGCTTGTTGTGCGCCTGCAGTGCTGCCAATTGCTGCTGCGATGTCCCGCGTTTGTGCTTGCTTGTTTTTGGTCTGTCCCAGGGCCGTCAATCATGTAGTGCACTAGCGCTACCAATAACGGCCCTGGGCATCACTTTGGCCAGCCCTCGCGATGAGACGTAGTAGTGACGCATCACGTGCTTCACCACCACGCGCTCTCGTGATGAGTCGATTTTGGGCCTACAGTGGCAGTAGTGGGCTATTTGCTGGCTCTGGCTGCTGCAGCAGACGTGAACCAACCCTACCAAAGAGACCCTAGCAGGCTGGCTGCCACCAATGTGGAGTGCTGTGCTGCTGGACTCAGGATGAGTGAGGTAAGAGCTTAGAGCTAAACGCATAGCTTCCATGGTTTCAGATGGGTATGTGTGACATAGTCATAATTTCAGTGAAATTATGAACACAAAATAATACTAATAACAACATTTTTGTTCTCAGTTACCCACCCACTTTATTCAGGGTAGGCGGGAGGTTGACTCCAGCTTTCATCAATGGAGTATTCATCTGAAATTGTAACCATACATATGTTTTGTATGCTGAAATGTTCTCATATTAAATGTGCATTGCTTTAGTTCTAGCACAATTAGAAGTTGCTTCTACAAATCGTTCCTAATTTTGCGAAAATAGAATTTGTTTTGGATCTCAAAGTTGCAGTATTATTTCTTTAATACAAAGATGTGTGTAGCATGTTGAAGTTCCCCTGTAGAGAACTAGCCTGCAAGCCAGCTTAATAGCGTTTTAACTCCAAGCAAAGATTCCAGAGGGAAGTCTTTCCTCGAGTGAGCGTTCATTAACATCTGACCTTTGTGCCTTTCGCCCTTGAGTAAAGGTATTTGGCGTCACTGACCCTAACAGCCTTTTTTTCAGGCGTTTGCTCACTTGAGATTGTGGTTGCTACAAAGTTTTGAAATTCTACATTCAAAGTATTTGTGCAGATCTGTACCCTTGTGCACTGGGACTTGCGAGAATTGATGTGTGATGAAGATGTGTGGGTTGTGATGGTTTGTGCACTTATGTTTACAAGAGTTCTTAAATCTCTTATGGCCTCACATTTCAAAGCTAGAGTATTCTTTACTTCTTGCTCTAATTTTAGGGAGTTGGCAAATGGTATCCATTAACTTGCTGCCTATTGCATTGTGTAGTCATCCTGGGCTCTTGTGAATGGTCACGTTTTTCTCCGCTAACGGTGTACTTTGGACGTGATGTGGAATATAGTTTGAGCCACAGATGAGAGAGCACCCGTTGTAAAGTTGGGTTGCTCTAAGTTATGATATGTGCTGTATAGTTGCTCCAGGGGGTTCCCAATGTTTCTGTATGTTGCCTGATAGAAATGTATCTGTCTGGAATGTGCAGCCACTTATAAATGTACATGTGTTTTTTGTTTTTTTTTTAACACGTGGGAGTATCTGTGGAGTCACGTTTGCAGGGATGCAACATCTTAACTGAAAAGCGGTTTTCAAAACAATAAAAACATTTTCAGGTGTTAAAAAACAAAAAAACAAATTACAACTGTTTGAGCAACGAGAAACTCTAAAAACTCACTGAACTAAAGTGCTAATCGTAGGCAGCTGAAAATTGAGCGGAGCACTGCAGAGTCAGACTGCGTGACCGCACAGTTGTAGTTGTTTCTGTGTTTGCTGCAGTTTTTATGACTGTTCGCTCATAACTTTTTTTTGGTACCAGTACCAACCCTCCATTGTAATGAATTTATCGACCTTGGAAAGAAGAATGGCTGTGGAGGTCCTAATATGATTCAAATCTGTGTCTTGCAGGCTAGACACAGATTAGTAGCGTGTTTCTAATACACTGAAGCTTGCCAAGGAAATAGCCACTATCTCTATAAAAATACCCATAAAGAAACTACATATGAAAAATGTAATATTGATACAGTCTGTAACGCACTACAAAACATTATTACACATAGTTTTGAAATAATAAAGTAATTGAATGTAAAATATGCTATTTAAAGGTTTTTGGGTTTCATTTGTACAAATAAGGAGGTAAAAGTCACTTGATCTCAATGACATTAGTGGTTTGCTAAACAAAGATTTTGGGATTACAGAAAAGTTATTGCTTGCTATATTATTTCTCTTCTTTTTTTTGGTTTAATAAAGTTTTATTGAGAATTTTTACAGAGAACAGAATACATGCCAAAAGTGAACATATTATTATCATGAATATGAGAATAAAAAAGAACAATCTGGCAAAGTATTATACTATCAAGTAAATCTAAAAGGGATGGGCATGGGATGGGAAAGAGGGGAAGAAGAAAGAAGAGAGGGAGAAAGAAAAGAAGAAAGAGAGAAAAAGAAAAGAAAAGAGCGAGCAAAACTCATCTAGCGGGGGCAGCAGAGGAAAAATAAGAAGTAAAAGGAAGCCATAAAAGATCAGATATAATTTTTTGAGGGATGGAGGAAGAGGAAACAGTAGCAATCCTATGCTCATCACCACATATGTAGTGATAATTTAGAATTATCTTTCCAGGATGATAAGATAACCTTAAAAGCTAGAGGAATAAAAAGGTCAAACAGCTTAGAATCAGTAGTAGCTATATCTATGTCAGACGCTAAAGAACCTAAAAAAACATGTATAAAACATATAGGAGTATTACACTTGAAAATTGACATGCAAATCCTCCAAACTGACTTCCAAAAGGATGAAACAGCAGTACATTCATACAATAAATGCAATAGCGTTCCTGTAGTATTAGAACAAGACCAACATAGGGGAGAGGAATGAGGGGAAAATTTGCAAATGCTAACAGGAGTAACAATCACTCTAAGATAAACAAAATATAAAGATTGAGTTATACGTGCCGCTTCAGAAACTTTAAATAACTTAGACCAAGTTTTTCCCACAGAATAATAGGAAAAGTAACAGATAAGTCAGTCTCCCAAATAACTTCAACATTAGATTTGGGACGCAGTTGAACATTAGACAACAATATGGAATAAACAAGAGCAGCCTTAGGTTTGTGAGTAGAGAATAAAGGATATAACGAAGTTGGAGGTGTGATGGAGGGAAAGTCAGTTGGAAGTGAAAATGTAGCTAGATGAGATTGGATAGCTGTAGAGATAATAGTGTATTCATTAAAAAGAGTGACAGGTAATAGATAACGGAGTTGCAGGTCTTGGAAGGGAACAATAGTGAAATTATTAAGAAATTGATAAACAAAGAGACATTCTTTTCCTTCCAGTATTTGTAATAGAACGATTTACCTTTGCAGGTGAGAAATGTATTGTACCAAATAATGGAGGATAAAAAACACTGCAAGGGAGTTACATCTTTAGAGAAAGTATTTGAAATGAGAGTCTGTGAATATTTTAAAATGGGAAGTTGGGATAAAAAGGAGCAATTGGACATAAAGGCAACATGTTTAAACGGGAAATCCTTTAAGAGTGAGCGTTCAAAGAGAACCCATTTAGGGATCGGCATGTTTAAAAAATCATAAGCTAGTAAAAACGATTGTTTAATTAGAAAAGCTGAATGATAAGTTTTGAAATTGGGAAATCTTACACCCCCTTCAGCTTTAGGACGAGTAAGTTTAAGTAGAGCAATACGAGGATGTTTATTATTCCAAAGGAATTTAGTACAAATAGAGTTTATTCGGGATAAATATATATTGGGTATCTTAATTGGAAGCATGGATACAGTATACAATACATGGGGAGTAATCATCATTTTAATAGTGTCTAATCTGCCCCACCAAGAAAGAAAAAGTGGGGACCATATAAGGAGAAGGGATTGGAGTTTCGTTAGCAAATTGGTAAAGGTGAATTTAAGGGTGTCAGTTAGGGTGGACGAGAACCAGATGCCCAAGTACTTGATTTTGGAAGGACACCAGGTAAAATCAGTATCAGAGAACATAAATTGGGAACAAATAGAGTTTAAGGGTAGGACTTCAGTTTTCGATAAATTAAGTTTATAGCCAGAGATAGAGGAGTAGAGTTGAACTTCATCCATAAAATGTGGTAATGAATCAACAGGTATGGACATATACACTAAGATATCATCCGCATAAGCAGAAATTTTTGTTTCGACAGAGGAAAATTTGAAACCTGTAATCATGGGATTATTACGAATACGTTCTAAAAATGGCTCAAGGCATAAAATAAATAATAAAGGAGATAGGGGGCAACCTTGCCTTGTACCACGGGATAAAGGAAAATATTTAGAAAATTGATTATTAATAAAGACACTAGCACGGGGACATGAATATAATAATTTAATAAAGGAGATAAATGAGGGTCCAAAACCAAACCATTGAAGGGTACGAAACATAAATTGCCAGTTAATTCGATCAAATGCCTTTTCTGCATCCAGGGAGAGAGCAGCAAGGGGGTCTTTACATTTTTTACTAAGGGAACTAATATTAGCAAACATACGTGCATTATCAGACGCTAGCCTGCCCTTCACAAAGCCAACCTGATCAGTTTTAATCAAAAGGGGAATAATGTTATCAAGTCGAGCAGCGAGAATCTTGGCAAAAATTTTACAATCGTAATTAATTAGAGAGATAGGGCGGAAGTTTTTGCAGTAAGAATGGTCCTTGTCCGGTTTGGGGATAATAATAATTAGTGCATCCATAGAGAATCCGGAAGCTTTGGCTTCAGCAATGAAAGAGTTAAAAAGTTGTAGAAGTTTAGGGGCAAAAATCGAGTGAAAAGTAGAATAAAATTCGATGGGAAGGCCATCAGGACCGGGTGATTTAGATTTTTTCAAGGCATGAATGGCAGTAATTACTTCTTGGAGGGTAATATCCTTTTCTAGACTAGCAAATTCATCAGGGAGGGCAGAAGGGGTTGGAAGACCTGAAAAAAAAGAATCAAGGTTCTGAGGAGACGGAAAAGTGTCATCTGAGTAAAGAGACCGATAATAGTTGTGAAAGACATCAGCAATATCTTCATCAGATGACATTAATTTGTTGGTGGATTCATTAAGAATGGGACCAATGGTTTTGCATTCAGACTTAATTTTCAAATAATTAGCTAACATCTTGCCCGCTTTGTTTTGACCACCATGGTATTTAGATTTGATTTTAAGCAAAACGTTACAGGCCTCAACAGTTGCCAATGTATTAAGTGCCGTTTTTGCTGCAATTAGGTCATGAAGGGCAGTGGGATCTTTGGAGGTGAAGTAGGTGTGTTCAAGTCGTTTGATGTGTTGCAATTGAACCTCATAATTAGCTTTGGCAGTTTTTTTCCTCTAAGATACAAAAGATATAACAAAGGCACGCAAAGCAGCCTTAAAGGCATCCCATGTATTAGGTATGGAAGTATCCGCAGGAACATTAAAATGAAAAAATTCATTAAGGAAGGTAGTGACATTTTTAATAAAAACCGGGTCAGAAAGCAGGAAAGTATTAAATTTCCATCGACTAAATTTTGAGGAAGTCAAAATGTAGCATAAACTGGGGCGTGATCAGACAAGAAAATAGAACAAATTTCCGATTTCTGAATGGATGGGAGCAGGGATTTACTAACTAGAATGTAATCGATTCTGGATCTAGTATGATGCAAATTAGAAAAAAAAGTATATTCAAAAGAGTCAGGATTGCACGTTTTCCATACATCATAAAATGGACGAGAGGCAATGGCCGATTGGAAGGATTTGTGAGTTTTGTCAGGTTGAAATTTACACTTAGATAATCTATCAGAGTAAGGATCCAACCACTGGTTAAAATCCCCAGCTACAACAATGTTAGGGCAATCGATAGAGGATAGAAGGATTTTAATCTCTGACCAAAATTGGGGGTCCGGGCGAACAGGGCCATAAATATTCAATAGGACTAACGTTTTGTTCTGAACTACAATCTTGGCCATTACCCATCGTCCTTCAGCATCATGTTCAGTAGACACAATTTGAACTGACAAAGCTTTGTGGAATAATATAGCGACACCACCTTTTTTGCTAACAGCAGGGGATAAAACAACATGACCAACTCAATTTCGCTTTAACTTTAACGACTCCACATCAGAACAAAGAGTCTCCTGGAGAAACGCAATTTGAGATTGAAGTTTAGATAAATGTGACAATACCTTTTGACGTTTGACAGGGTTTCCAAGACCATGGACATTCCACGAGACAAGATTAAACATAATGAAGGATTGGAGTTATGAGAAACACGTGAAGGGAGGGCACTTCAGGAAGGAGACTACAAAGGAAAACACAGCAAGGAAAAATGTTACAAAGGGGTAAATCATCAGGAAAAACATTATGAGCCAGACAAGCAAACTCTGATACACACAACAATATGAAGCGGGAAAATGGAAGAACAAAGTGACCAAAAAGAGAAAAGGAAGAAGAAAGCAGAGAGAGAGAGAGTAGGAAGAGATAAAGAAACAGTAGGAGAGAAAAGGGGAAGAAACAGATCAGGGCAATGAAGCCAGATCTGTAAAAGAACGAAAATACAGTGAGGATGGAGCATGTTGACGGACGGCAAGGCAGGTCCTTTAGCAGAGAGAAAGAGAGCAAGAAGAAATATCACATGGAAAAACAAGAAAAGAGTAACTCAGGTAGGAAAAAACCAAAGTAAAGATGATAGAAGAAGGAAGGCAGTAAGTAACAAAACGAAGTGAAAGAGAGGGAGTCAGCAGCAAAATGATATGGAAGTTACAAAGAAAAAGAGAGAGAGAAATAAGAAACGGAGAGAAATCTCCTAGACACTAGTATCCATTCCTGTGGAAGGAAAACTTTGTAAAAACAACTTTAGTTTTACAGGATCATCAAAAGTGCGTGAACGACCATCATGAGTGACCTTGCAAAGGCAAGGATGGAGGACGCCATACTGAAGATGAAGATGCCTCAGCAGAGGACGTAGCTCCAGGAACTCCTTACGGCGAGCATTCGTTGCATTGGAAACATCCTGTGAGATGTATATGTTGTGTCCCGACCAGAAAAGATGGTGTTTAAGCTTGGCAGCCTTGAGAACAGTCATTAGTTCGGTGAATTCCAGGAATAACATAATGATGCCTCTAGGTCTAGCTGAATTAGTAGCAGATCGACCTAACCGGTGAGCCCTTTGAATGTTAAGAGGAGGAGATGAAGGCGAGAGACCCAGGAGCTTCGGTAGGAATTTTTGAAGAAACACAACCATATTAGGCCCCTCAACGTTCTCCGGCAGACCATAAAGGCGTAGGTTATTTCTACGATTTCTATTTTCAAGGTCCTCAGTGTGTAGTTTCAGTTTTTGAATTTCCTGCTCAAGTATTGGAATTTTAGTAGATGTATCCTGAATATTACTAACACGTTGTTCCAGCTCTAGCACCCTGCCTTCCATAGTAATCCATCTCTCTTCCATTTGCTTCAATTTCTCATTGGTTGAAGCCATAAACGGTTGAAGGCCACGTACTTCATCCAAAATGGTGTCCAAGACTGGATTGGAAGGAGCGTGGATCGGAGATGGAGGGTCATTTTTTAGTCTTTTAGGCTTGGTGCCAGTAAGTGAAGAACGAGCTGAATGCGAATCATTAGCCATCGTAGACAGGTGTATTAAGTATGCCAATGAAGAATGAATGGGCACACTAGTACAAAGAGTACTCAAAAAGTAGTAGTATCAATAAGATTGTACTGCCTAAGGAGATGGAAACACGCGCTCAGTGACTAGAGGAAGTGGCCGCACACATTACCAATGAAGGAGGAGGAAGCAGTAGAAAAATAAACAGGAAGAAATGCTGCATAAAATGTTGAGAATGGCATTATCCAATAGACTCCGTCCAATGAAGAGGAAATGCAGCATGACAATTAGCGCTATGCAAAGATAGGGCAAAGCGCACGAGTCATGATGCAAAAAGAGACAGTAAAAGGTAGTCCTCAATGACCTGGGAGACTTCAGAAGCAGACATAAGGTGAGCAGGATAAAAAAAAGGCGCAAAAAATATTGACCCGCAAATGGAACAGCAGGAAAGCGCACCTCACATTAAAGTGACATCAAAAAGACAAAAATGCCTCAAGAAAAGGCAGCTGCAGAAGGACGAGGAAAAGCGCAGCAGAAGGAAGCGCTATCGCTGGCAAGGAAACATAACCGGCAACGGGACTTACTGCATACCGGGACGGCCTAAAATGGCGGCCGCCCGCACCCGTTATGAGGGAAGTGCGTCTTGGATGATATTTATCGCTCCAGCGATAAATGAGCAACGCAAAAGTCTTCCTTCGTTTCACCGCATGTTCCGACAGCGGATGCCAGCACAGGAGGAGACAAAGGCGGCGTAGAACGGCAATACAGTGAGAAAGAGCCCCGCCGATGCGCGGAGCTCACGTCGGGACCGCCATCTTGCCGCGGCGTCCAAACCACGCACCCCTTATTATTTCACTTCTGACAGATTCGTGCAAGTGCAAATATCACACAAGTGCTTCAAGGCACTGTAAAGCAGACATTTCCTAAACATAAACATGTACAAATTAAGTATTTGATGGCTACAATATTCCCCAGCCCTCAGCCCCACAGCCCCTAATTCTACCATCCCTCAAAGCAAATGCAAGCTCTCACTTCATTACATTCTTGGTACCTGCTATAAAACCTCCGAGGACTTTGAAACTCCATATGCGTATCAGAAGAACACAAGGCACGCTGGATTATAGAATATAGAGCTGAATTTCTGTCGGAATCCTGGGTATTTTAGCTTTCAAAGTCTTGATTTCGAATTCAACCACGACGACAAGGTTATTAAGAAGTATTGTAATTTAACGGTACGAGAGCCACTACAGGATCGAACAAGATGCCTGACTGACCTCAAGGCCCTCTTTCACGTCAATCTGATCGCGCCGCACTAGTCATAAATCAACCCAGTAGCAGAGACAAAAAAAACACCTTGGCAAACCATATACCACTTAAAAATCAGTATAAAAAAATAATTATAAAACAACAGCTTTGTAACTTCATATGCATATAAATCATCTTAATTCCAGTGGTGCCTTGTGTCCGTGAAGTCCCAACGGGTGCTGACAAACCTTGTCACCTGCAGAGTTTGGTGCTAGTGGCGCACGTAAGTCTGCTGGTACCAGTGGTCGATGTGGGGAAAAAAAAAGTAGGGGAACTGTGGTTGGAGAATCAGGGGGCGGGAATAACCAAAGATTGGATAAGTGGGCGGAGTCAGGGGTGTGGCTAGAAATAGCAAAACATACCATTTTTAGTAAGTTTAGCATTTCACTGACCAGTTACAGCTTATAACGTTATTTAATTCAAACAATGGATAAACATGTTTATTTGAGGTTTAATTCAGAAAAAAGCAAACGCTCATAGGGAATACAGGTTTATGTAAAGCGTGTGAAATATAAGCAGGAACAACATGTTACCATAATGCTTTTACTCTCATTGTTCAGAATTCCATGTCTGTTTTTTGTCTCAAGCATTGAGGACATGAATACAGGGCTCCTCCTGTACACATGTGTTAAGCAGGGCTCAGAAGAGAAAGGGACTCTTCAGGAGAATCTAGACTCACGGAAACCCACAAAGGCTCCTTTATATTCATGTCAGCCAGCTAGCTGCTCAATCATAATTTAGCAAAAAGAACAACTGGTGGACAGAATGCAGAACAATGTCATACATTCACCCTAGTACGGAGATCTGGGCCTAAATCCATAGTTTTTTTGCTCACCATGCCATTCCAGTTTGGACCCAGCCATATGCAAATCAGTCTTGATCCTGTGCCCAATGGGAACAGTCCAGCCTGAACTGCCAGACCATATGTATTCAAGTGTCCTTTCATTCGGGAAGTGAACACAAAGCAGTACCCACTGAACTATGCTCATAAAATATTGCTCTTTGATATGCATGGTCCAGTTCTTTCCAGCAGGCATATTACCCCTCTGCGCTACCTTAGGTGAGTAAAACAGCCACTAGACAAAACATGCTCCCATCTCTCTCCAGCAGGTACATTGATCACCAAAGTTATCTTGGCACTTGTATTGTTGACCGAAACCTGCTGAATATACAAAGAACTTTGCAGTGTTTTTAAAACTCCTGCACTTGTACAAAAGCGGCCCTCCCTAAACTAAACTGTCCCCATACCCTTCCAGTCGCCCTGGGAAACGCCTGATGCCTGGAACGGCCAGTCCGGCATAGTTACCTTTTTCAATGCAATACTGCAGATATGTATGCTTATTAGATATAAACGTCATGGATCACTGTGTTTCCAGTTTAGGGTGCACAGGTATCCCGTTTAGTGTAGTCAGTTTGTTAAAATAAACTAATTTGTGTGCCTCCCTGCACCACACCATCCTCTACACAGAGGATTTTACACTCCTTGTTCTGGAATCCACTGCTAATCAAGGGCCGATATTGCATTGTCAACAATCTGCTCTGCTCTGTTGTGTCACCAGTTAATTCACAGTTGTCTGATGGCCCTTTCAGTGTTGCTTTGCAGGCCCTTAGATAGAAGGGAAGGGGGAAGAGGTCGTGGGCACTGCAGAGTAGGGTGGCCACCTGGCATGGGCGCAAATTCAGGATGGTGAGTGTAAACGTTCAGGACAAGGGGTCAAAATTCACAACAAAAATTCAGGACAGGAGGTCAAAATTCAAGACAAAAATTAAGGGCAACAGGTATGCTTTGCAGACACATCAGTGGATGTCATGCAATAGTATATAAATAAATAGGCAAGGAACATAAGTACACTTCTCCTGCCCTGTCACTTTCTCCTGCCCGGTCACTTCTCCTACCCCATCACCGCTCCTTCCCTGTCATTTCCCCGGCACCGTCACTGCTCCTTCCCGTTCACTGCTCCTGCCCCGTCACTGCTCCTGCCCGTTCACTACTCCTGCCCGTTCACTACTCCTGCCCGTTCACTACTCCTGCCCGTTCACTGCTCCTGCCTGTTCACTGCTCCTGCCCATTATCTGCTCCTACCAATTCACCGCTCCTGCTCATGCCTTATCACTTCTCCTGCCCCGTCACTGCTCCTGCCCCGTCACTGCTCCTGTCCCGTCACTGCTGCTGCCCAGTCAGTACTCCCGCTCATGCACGATCAACACTCCTGCCTCATCAATTTCCCTACCCCCTCCCTTGTCCTGTCCCGTCACTTCTCCTGTCCCATCACTTTTCCTGCCCTGTTCACTGCTCCTGTCAGTTTACCGCTCCTGCCCGTTCACCACTCCTGTCCTTTCACCGCTCCGGTCCTTTCACCGTTCCTGCCCCGTCACTGCTCCTGCCCCGTCACTGCTCCTGCCCCGTCACTTTTCCTGCCCTGTCACTTTTCCTGCCCGTCACTTTTCCTGCCCCGTTCACCGCTCCTGCCCGTTCACCGCTCCTGCCCGTTCACCACTCCAATCCCATCACTTCTCCTGACCCATCACTTCTCCTGTGCCATCACTTCTCCTGTCCCATCACTTCTCCTGCCCTGTCACTTCTCCTGCCCCGTTCACTGCCCCTCTCCGTTCACTGCTCCTGCCCGGTTACCGCTCCTGCTCATGCCTAATCACCGTTCCTGTCCCATCACTTCTCTTGCCCCGTCACTTCTCCTGCTCCGTCACTTCTCCTGCCCTGTCAATTCTCCTGCGCTGTCACTTCTCCTGCGCTGTCACTTCTCCTGCGCTGTTGCTTCTCCTGCCCGTCACTTCTCCTACGCTGTCACTTCTCCTATGCTGTCACTTTTCCTGCACTGTCACTTCTCCTGCGCTGTCACTTCTCCTACGTTGTCACTTCTCCTGCCCTGTCACTTCTCCTGCCTGTTACTTCTGCCTGGTCACCTCTCCTGCCCCATTACCAGGGCTGATTGGTGGGTGGGTGGAGCCTCAGGCTACCTCTTCCACGCTGCAGCTAGCGTGCAGATCAGAGAGCCTTGCCCAGGTCGTGGTGGGTCGATCGTAACGCTGCTGCGCTCGCTGCCTGCTTTGTAAATCGAAATATTGCTCTTTTGCACTGTGTTTGATGATTTTAAACTAAAGGAAAAGTTTTAAAATTTATATTCACTTTGTGTTGGCAAACCTACCTCAACACTCCACTACGCGCCCCTCTTCCTGTTAGGAGCACTTCCGGTTGGTTCCCGGTCTAGTGCAGAGAACAGACAGCCGCTGCACAGCAGGGCTGATTGGTGAGTGGGTGGAGCCTCAGGCTACTTACTCCACGCTGGAGCTAGCGCGCAACTCGCACGCCGATGATGCGCCGAAGGCGTGTCAAAGGCAAGCCCGTCTGCGCCCCTCCGCGCCCTGCCGGGACCAGGGGCCAAAACCCCTGGCCCGGGCCTTACAGAACCCCTGTTAGAACTTAACCGCCTAAATGGTGACTTAGCGCCGCTCGATAAGAAGGTAGCAGCCATACTTGAATCGGAAGGGCTGCTAAGGCCACTTACCCATAGGGACCATGGCAACCTTCTAAATCCCCCTCTGAGATCTCTTGGGCCCTTTAACCCCCCGGTTCTCACTTTTGCCACCCTGAACACTCGACCACTGCAAAAACACCACCTTGAGGTTTTTTTACTACTACAAGATGAAACCACAGATATTCTAGGCATCACCGAGACCTGGCTCGAGGAATCCTCAACACCGGATCTAGTAGCAGCCATGCCCCTCAACTACGCAGCCCTATACCACAACAGGCCGGGCAACACCTGAGGGGACAGGGTTGCTCTCCTCTATAAAAACTCCCTGAAGGCTGAGACACTCCTCGCAGAGATCATCGAAGGGGCGGAGGTACTAGGGGTGACATTTCACTACTCTTCAGCCTGTGTCATCATTTTGATTGTGTGCGGCCCCCCGAGAACGCCGCCCAAGTTCATTGAATGGCTGACGGAACTGGCACATGATATCAATGCCTACTAATATTGGCAGACTTTAACTTCCACTGGTAGCTATCCCCCAAAGAGAGCCAAGCCAATCAAATGGACGAAGCTCTGACTGCATTAGAACTACACCAAACCGTGACAGGCCCTACCCATGAAAAAGGACATACACTCGACCTAGTCTGGTCCTCCCAGCCACTTACAGACCCCCCAGTCACGAGACCTTGCCCATGGTCAGACCATTATATCATCAGTGGCGCCCTCCAATTTTTAGAGCAGGGAGCCCTTTTCCACACCCAAAATGGAAAACCATTAGGAGCTGGAATAAAATCAGGGCCGAGGACCTGGTCTCAGCTCTACGAAAATCCAGCCCCCACGGTCGCCCTCCTGGAGATCCCGATGCACAAAATAGCACCCTCACACTAAGGCTGAATAATGCCATCAACGCCCTAGCACCCGCACGTAGGGAAAAGATAAGAGATAAAGGAAAGGGGGCACCATGGTTCAGTGATAACCTTCAAAGCATGAAACAACTGCTTCGCCAAAGCAAAAGAGCCTGGCGGAAAGCCTACGACCCAGATGCCCTCTTAAAATATCACAAAACATTTGCCACATACAAAAAAGCAATCCAAACAAAAAAAGCAGAATTCTACGAGCCCAAAATTGCGTCCGCACATACACACAGAAAGAGACCGTCAAAATTTTAAAAGAACTAAGACAGGTAAAGGAACAGAAGCCCTCTTTTGGTATGGAAGATAGTGATACATTTCAAACCTTCTCCTCCAAAGTAGAGGATCTCCTGACCACAATTAGGGACACTCCTCCACTTCCATGCCCTCTTGAACCTACACCCATATGCCCCTCCTTCGATCGACCTCTTACCTCTTTCCCTACGCTCATGCCCGAAGCTCTGGCCTTACTTATATGACACGTGAAATCAGGCTCACCGGCGGATCCCTGCCCCCCAAGGACTTTTAAGATGGCCCTCCTAAGGATAGAAGCTGAGATCATGTCACTCCTTAACTCCTCCCTTGAAAAAGTCCCCAGAGACTTCAAGGAGGCACGCGTGATCCCACTCCTGAAAAAACCTGGGGCTGACATCAAAAACCTGAAGAATTTCCGGCCAATTTCCCAGCTCCCTTTCCTTTCTAAGGTCCTAGAACAGCATGTGCTCTCATCACATCACCTGGAGGCCAACCACCTCCTACAATTCAACCAGGTAGGATTCCGAGCACACCATAGCACAGAACTAGTCATGCTATCGGTACTAGATGGTCTAAAATTGAGGGCAGACTCCAAGAAACCCTGCGCCCTGATCCTATTAGATCTATCCGTGGCATTTGATACTGTAAATCATGACCTACTTCAGTCGCGGATGTTTGATCTTGGGATTCAGTGCTTGGCACTCACATGGCTCACATCCTTTTTGAAGGGCCACTCCCAGCGAGTGCAGCTAGCTGACGCGGTGTCCAGGCCAGGCACACTTTCATGCTGGGTCCCTCAGGGGTCAGCACTGTTATCTCTCTTGTTCAATGTCTATCTCCAACCCATGATAGCCGCATTGAATCAACTGGAGTGCCAGATTTACAACCATGCAGACGATACCCAAATTATCATTCAGATTGATAACTCTCCAGTAGCCCATGCCAGAGTCCAGAACATCCTTAAATTTACCATCAACTGGATGTCGGCCAACTTCCTCAAAATCAACCCAGATAAGACAGAGGTGTTGCCCGTCACCACAGACACCAACCCGTGGAGCAGTCTCTTCTGGCCACAAGAGCTATGCAAATACCCTGAGCCAGCCGTGGTGGTAAAAAGCCTTGGCATCAAGATCGATAACAAACTGTCCATGACTCAACAGGTGTCAGCAATAGTGGGCGTCTGCTGAAGCCTACTGAGACAGTTCCGGAAATTAGCCCCCCTCCTCACCCTTGACACCCTTAAACGAGTGGTAGTAGCACTAATAATATCAAGATTAGATTATGGGAACTCGCTCTACCTAGGACTCCCAGGAAAACAACTGGCCAGACTTCAGATAATAATGAATGATGTGGCCAGACTGGTATTCAAAAAACCCAGACACACGCACGCCACACCCCTCCTACACCAGCTCCACTGGCTCCCGATCAGGCAAAGGACGAAGTTCAAAAGTCTCTGCATTACACACAAATCCATCTTTGTCCAGGCCCCCAGTTACATCAAAAACAGCCTAGCTAAGTACATCCCAAGCAGAACGCTCCGCTCTTCAGAGGCCAGCTTCCTGGTCTGCCCCAGCTCCCGGCTGGCCTCCCTCAGAGGTAGAGCTTTCTCCACTATCATCCCACAGATCTGGAACAAGCTGCCCGACAACATACGAAAGGAGCACTCCCTGCTTCCATTCAGAAAAAAACTTAAGACCAGACTGTTCCAGGAGGCATGGGGCACACGGTAGCTTACCATTCCTCCCATCAGTGACTAAAAGCAGAATCCCTCTCACAGCGCTTAGAGACCGTTGGTGATAATGCGCCATACAAATAGAAATTACAAATTACAAATTACCTCTCCTTTCCCGTCACCTCTTCTGTCCCGTCACTGCTTAATTTTGTCCACCCTAAGCGTGGAAGGGTATACTCAGATGTGAGTCCCTTGCTCATTGCACCATCAGGATTCAAGCAAGCCGGGCCGAAGACGCCTGAAATGGCAGAAACCGGTCCCCGGAAGCTTGTTTCCTTCCCAGTGTAAGAATTGGCTTTTGTAGTCTGGTCTGCCCTGTTCCCATGATGCACTGGGCCAGGGACAGACTAATTTGCATACAGCCAGGTTCTGAAACTGGGATGGTGCAATGAGCTAAAAAACGGTGTTGGATCTAGCCCTGATCTCTTGACTGGGTGAGAGTACTCTGCTTAATTCAGAGACTCTGTCCATCACCACCCCTTGTTGTAAATAATTTTGTCCACCCTAAGCGTGGAAGGGTATACTCAGATGTGAGTCCCTTGCTCATTGCACCATCAGGATTCAAGCAAGCCGGGCTGAAGACGCCTGAAATGGCAGAAACCGGTCCCCGGAAGCTTGTTTCCTTCCCAGTGTAAGAATTGGCTTTTGTAGTCTGGTCTGCCCTGTTCCCATGATGCACTGGGCCAGGGACAGACTAATTTGCATACAGCCAGGTTCTGAAACTGGGATGGTGCAATGAGCTAAAAAACGGTGTTGGATCTAGCCCTGAGCTCTTGACTGGGTGAGAGTACTCTGCTTAATTCAGAGACTCTGTCCATCACCACCCCTTGTTGTAAATAATAATGAATGATGTGGCCAGACTGGTATTCAAAAAACCCAGACACACGCACGCCACACCCCTCCTACGCCAGCTCCACTGGCTCCCGATCAGGCAAAGGACGAAGTTCAAAAGTCTCTGCATTACACACAAATCCATCTTTGTCCAGGCCCCCAGTTACATCAAAAACAGCCTAGCTAAGTACATCCCAAGCAGAACGCTCCGCTCTTCAGAGGCCAGCTTCCTGGTCTGCCCCAGCTCCCGGCTGGCCTCCCTCGGAGGTAGAGCTTTCTCCACTATCATCCCACAGATCTGGAACAAGCTGCCCGACAACATACGAAAGGAGCACTCCCTGCTTCCATTCAGAAAAAAACTTAAGACCAGACTGTTCCAGGAGGCATGGGGCACACGGTAGCTTACCATTCCTCCCATCAGTGACTAAAAGCAGAATCCCTCTCACAGCGCTTAGAGACCGTTGGTGATAATGCGCCATACAAATAGAAATTACAAATTACAAATTACCTCTCCTTTCCCGTCGCCTCTTCTGTCCCGTCACTGCTCCTGCACTGTTTCCTCTGTGTACAACATTGACAAATGACACAAGGGGGCAGGCTCCCCACAGTACTCTTTGTTTGGGGAAAGCTCCTCTGTAATCACTAACCCTGATCTCACTGGCACGATATGCTAAAGGCAGAGAGGGCGGGCGCATTGTCATTCCAAAAGGGATAATCAGCCTCAATCGGAATGACAATGGGCCTGCCCACAGTCTGTGAGAGCTCAGGGAGGGGCTGATGCAACCTCTGGAGTTCAACAGAGAAGTGCGAGCAGTCCCTGGAAGCAGAATGAAAAAGTTATTATTTTTAAGTCGGACTATTCTTGCCGTCCCGGGACGAGTTTTTTAAAGAAAGAAGTAGGGGAACGGGCTGAAATAATTTTTTTAAGTAGGGGCACGCCGAGCCCTTCCGATCCCGCCCACTTCTACCACTGGCTGGTACAGAAGTAGCACCAGCCCCTGCCCTTGGGCAACGGAACCCCCGGGCATGAGACTCGACAAATGATCCTGAGGGCTGGTGTTCTCCTGGGCTCCAGGTGCACAGTGAGAGTTGCACAGCAAAGATTGCAGCCAGCAACTGACTTAATTTCGGAGCTACGCAGAGTGCACATGCTCATGCTGGCTGTCTCATTAGCAGCCATTGGGCCCCACTCGTGACGTCAGCTAACAGCTATGCCGTGGCGTGCACAATTAGAGCTGCCTCAGTCTGCAACGTAAATTGAAAGAAGACGTTGCAACTGCCCTAGAAATAGAAAATGGTGCTGCAGAGGCAACTGAACAGAGTATAACAATTATATGTAATATACAATCTCACACCACCTGGGACTATGAAAGCAAAAAATGTGTGACAATGCAGAGATGCGAGCCACCACATTAAAATGCGTTATTCTCAAGCCTGATGCATGGGCAGGGCTGTAAAATTTTTCAGAGGGGATATTTATTGAGTGACAGAGTGGCAGCAGAGCTGCCAAGGATTCAGATTGCTATGTGTGACATTTTCATAACTGTGTAATAATGAGTGACAACGACTATGAGTGATACTTTCTCGCAAGCAAAATCAAGCACTGAAGACGAGGGAAACATACAAATATCAGAAATTACACCCATTTGAGAAACAAGAAACTCTAAGATGTTCTTAAAACTGCAGAGCATCACAGCGACAGTGTGGACTCCAGGGCCTCTCTGTCCCACGTGGGACCCAGCCCAAACACTATTTGAGGCCCCAACAACATTCTTTTGTCAGCCTGTTAGTAGCGTTACAGGTCAGACTGGCAGAAAAACAATAACATTGATTCCTCCCTTTGCCTACTGGGCACCTGGATCCTCCTAACGGCAATCAATCAATTAATCAATCAATCAATCAATCAAATCAGATGCTGCAGAGCATCACTCAGTGGACTCCAGGCCACTCTCTGTCACAAGTGGGATGCAGCCCAGGATGTGAGCCCTCAACAGCACGGATCTCTCTGTCTTTACAGCTGCAATGTTTAATTCAAATTACAAGTTAGTCAACACAGTCAGCTGACTAATCGGGGACAATGAGCACTGAGCAAGCCTCAGGCTAAGCCATACAGTCATGTCACATAGCTCACAGCCGGCAGCCAGGGAGATGTAGTGCTCTCAACCAAATTATTAACATGAAGTGGTTACAGTTGGTGTGCCACTTTCTGGCTCTAGCCCTGCAGTCAGCAGCACAGATGAGCTCTCAGCTCAGCTGCCTAAGTATAGTAAGTTTTAAGAGTCCTGCTGTCAGCACACAGAGTCAGTACTACCCGGTGACTGACTCGACAGCAGCACTACAGGGCTGTATTGATTGGGCACGTCTCAGGCTAAGGCACTACATTGCAGCAAGTGCTGTAATATTTCAAAAAGTACATCTTCGCTTGGCTCGTCCCTGCAGTGGAGTGGTGCAATGAATCATCCTGTGGCAAACACGGTGCTCAGGCTTAATTCTAGAGATTCAGGTTCACCAAACAGCAGCAGCAGCACACAGTCAGTGCTGTGACTGCCGCTCCGGGCTCCAGCAGCCGCCGTGGTCCATGGGTTGGCTCCCATTTATGTGAGAAAAATCATGTGCATTTAAAAATTAGCACATCATGTTTGTGCAGGTCCCCACTGCTGTAATGGGGGGACCATGATGTATGGTCATTTAATGTCAGCTGTAGATCATGTATGTGCATTGTGCTGAAGGGATTACCAGGTAATCGTTCACGCAGCTCTCTGATGGATGTCAGATGTGGTTTTTCTGAGTCCCCAGATAGATCATGCAGTCTGTGTGCTCACTTTTATACTGCCAGTCACCGGTGTATTCAACTGTGTAGCCTTGGACCGTGTCATGTATGTGCACGTAATTTGCATGATCGAGGTAACTATTAGTGGCAATACTATGTGTCTCTCAGACCTCTTTCAAGTGCTCGCCGTCCTTTTTCCCCAGCACCCCTCCCACCCCAGGGGCGGCAATCTGAGGGATAGCCCTGGGCGCCACAAGCTCTAGCTACGCCTCTGCTGCCCTTCTCCTTTGTTGGGGCGGGCTAGGGTTTTCAGGCGCTCCACAGGGAGTGGAGCTAGCACCGAGGAAAATTACCCTTCTCTATTCAAACCCAGGTGCCTGCTCATCCCACCATTCTCACAACAATCAGCCTGGTACCATCACGCCCCACCTCCTAGGGTCCCCCCAGCCCTGTCACTCACAAACCCAGACATACAATACACACTCTAGGAGAAGCAGGCTGGATGGTTAGTCAAAAAAATACTGTCTTTTGAAAAGCGGTATTCTCAAACACAGAATGTTAAAATCATCTTCCCTAAAAGATGCATCTTCCATTCTTGTTTCAGGCATACTAAACTTGACTCTTTACCTGGTTCCCTGAGCCAATTAAGATTATAGGATGCTATAATCAAAACTGCCTAGTCTGGCCTATGGGGAACAGGTAGCCTTGCAATAGTGAAAAAACACGCTTGTGGGTAATTCACTACTAGGTCATGCCCCACACCCAAAGGCATGACCTTCCTTCTACATACAACGCACCCTGCCCGCAGGCCTTCTGTAGGGATGACTAACATGTCGCAAAGGGAAGGGTCACAGACCGGCGAGTGGTTGCACTCGCCGAGTCACACAGTGGCACATGCTGTGTATGGCGCTCTGCGGTGGCCGGCCCGAGTCATACTTTACGGGCGACTCCGGTGGGTGGCACAATCGGTGCTACAAGCCCACCAGTCGCTTTTGAATTACAAGCACCGGGCAACCCTGTGCATGATACAAGGGTCTGACAGTAAAGGAAAATAGCAATCATGGAATCCTAAATTCAACATTACTTTTCTCAGGGAGCACTTGCTGGGCGCACTGGATATCAGTGTGAGGTTCCATGATTTTCGACTTCGCTTCGTAGTCAGCCGCCATTTTGTAACAGTTGCCATTTTGTGTTGCCCTCACTCAGGCGACACGGCGAACATAGTGTTTTTGCTTTTTCAGCTGCTCGTCTCTCTTGTTAAAAAATAACCCTTTGTCCTTGTCTAAGAAACCGATGTCAGGAACTGGCCGAGTTAGTTAATCCATGTCTAGACTGATTGATCCTTGTCTTAGTTGGCTGTGCGGGTCTCACCATTCTTCCTTTATCTTATCCTATTTAACTGGCCTTCACTATTCTTTCTGTGTGTTCTCTTGTTACACAACTGTCCTTTGAGGCTCGCAAATACGTCCTGCCACCTGCAAATTGAATTACATACTAGCATTGATTAACTTGAGGGGAGGGGAGAACACGGGGTCTGAAAGAAGGGCGTATACAGGATACTCGATAGCTTGTTTTCGAACTTTTCTCATTTGTCAGTTTTGTATGTTTTGGGAGTGGGTATTGTAAATATGTATGGTATAAAAGTCTGTTCGCCACGGAATGAAGTGGCAGTCTCCTGAGAACTAACCTTTGGTGTACTTCTAGGACCACTGTGCTTAGCTGCAGCTAATAAACCTGATTTTGTACGCCGAACAAAGTGTCTCGTGTCTCTGTTTGATAAGGCAGGTGAACCCGGAGATATCAGGGGTGCCCTGCGCCGCTAGGCCCATAAGGCCCGGTTCTCCAAGTGGCGCAGTGCCCAAAGCGTCTAAACCAGCAAACATCAAAAACAGAGGAAGCAATCCGTCAGAAAAAGAGGAAGGGAGACCCACGCCAATGGTACCAGGTCTAACACGAACTGCATTATATATGGGCTCAATTTTATTTCGGGCTGCTAACACCAGCTGGAGGGTACCTCATCATTTTACCTACCTGGGGTTGATGAAGTGATTACCATTGAGCTGGGTAATAACAATACACGTGCAAATAAATACTTACATTTTTAGAACATTCAATAAATAATCAATCTTTATATCTGTGTTACATTGTGTTCCAGCTGTAATGTATATTTTAAAACATTCTTTGTTGGTTTATTGTTTTCTTGTCTACACATCAGTAGCATTTTCTAAAAAGCAAATGCTGAATTTTAGGAAAAACTCATGCAAAATAGTTCAACAAAGTAAAAACCTACAAACAGTCAAGACTGTGTTCAAAATAGGCATATTCAAAATAAGTATTATGAACGGAAATTAATTAAACTAAATAAGGAAAAATGTTGAAGAGATACAAATAAAGATGATATGGGGGTGATACCTTACATAAAGTAACAATAAAAGTGGATACTTTAGAAAAGAAGACAGAATTGAAACAGAAAATAGGGAAACTACCATACTGGCCTTTATTTTTTATGAGCAAATTCTCTATTCAAAAGTTATCACACCACGACAATTATTGTTAAAAGCACTAAGCATTTCTGAAAGTATGAAAACTATAAGTTAAACTTGAAGTGCTACAATAGTAATTTTAAAGCAATATGTAGGAAGTTGCACAACGCTAGATGGTTGTGCCTAAAAAGAGAATGGTGAGAAAGACAAAAGCACCTAAGTCAATGAAGTTCAACGAAGTACTTGATGGTGTGCAATCTGAATGAAGAAATGACCGTATACTGTTTTAAGGTCTCGGCTAGCGTAGACTGCACATGCGCAGTCTCGCTGGCGAGATCTTATGTCTCAGAGTAGCGAGACTTAAACCCGCCCCTCTTCTCCATTGGCTGGCCTCCTAAACGGCGGCCAGCCATTGGAGAAGAGGTCTCTATGACGATCTCTTTTCGCTGTAAGATCCGTTCTTTTTGGATTGAGGGACGTGTTTTTTTTGTTTCTTTCTATAAAGAAAAACACACCGCCCCAATCCGAAAAGGACGGGGCTTACAGACTCCTACTGCCCGACTGCCCGCGTCTGTGTGTGTTTGTTTTTGTTTGACTGTCACTGCAGAGTTAAATTTTGCTGTTTGACGTCATGACATCTCCCTGGAAGTGTGCGGGAGATGCTATCATTGCTGCCACAGTGGGAGAGGAGTGGGTAGAGTGACACGAGCTCCAGTGGCTTGTGCGGCAATCATCCCTGCAGGAGCAGCACTTTCCCTTTGACCGGCTCCCTCCCTCCCGCTCCGTGGTAGCCCATCTCCCTCCCTCCCTCTCTCGCTCCTCAGGCCGGCCGCCATGTTACTGGGGAGATTGTAACTGCAGCTCCGAGGGTGACCTGCTGTCACTGTCCTTCCTGCGGAGCTGGGAGCGCACCACTCACCGGATAGGGGAGTGAAAGGAGGAGGGGCAGGAGGCGGGCAGGAAGGTGCAGCAGCCCTGGGAGCAGCAAGTGCATCACCCGTCCCTCTGCCCTGCAGGGCCCGAGCCGGCGCTGAGTCTCTCCTGGTCGCTGGCGCCAGGGGCAGGCACAGTTTGTCACTGTTTGTGTGGATTGTTGTTTGGCTTCTTGGCGCTGGCCGGGCGGCGCTGCCAGGGAAGGCTGCGCTGAGATTTCCCCGGGCTGCCGCTGACCTGGATCCGATGAGCTGACTGCCCCGTCCGCCCGTGCAGCGCCTTCCCGCGCCCCGGGTGCTGGCTCGGCCGAGCTTTCCCTTTTCATTTCCTGGATTGTGAGCGCTGTGATTGCCCCGCACGCAGGATCCCGGGGAGGAGGAACTTATGTGACCCCCGGCCCGCAGCTTGGATAATGCAGGGAAGCTCTCCCTCCACCCCGTGCCCCCTTGTTGAGTGCTCGCTTTTCTTGCCTCTGTTCCGTCGTGATTGTTTTTCTGCCCTCTGTACCCTCGTTGTGATTCTGCCGTCTGTTCCCTCGTTGTGATTCTGCCCTCTGTTCCCTCGTTGTGATTCTGCCCTCTGTTCCCTCGTTGTGATTGTTTTCTTGCCCTCTGTTCCCTCGTTGTGATTGTTTTTCTGCCCTCTGTTCCCTCGTTGTGATTCTGCCCTCTGTTCCCTCGTTGTGTTTCTGCACTCTGCCTTCTGTTCCCTCGTTGTGATTGTTTTTCTGCCCGCTGTTCCCTCGTTGTGATTCTGCCCTCTGTTCCCTTGTTGTGATTGTTTTTTCTGCCCTCTGTTCCCTCATTGTGATTGTGATTCTACCCTCTGTTCCCTCGTTGTGATTGTTTTTCTGCCCTCTGTTCCCTCGTTGTGATTGTTTTTCTGCCCTCTGTTCCCTCGTGGTGATTCTGCCCTCTGTTCCCTTGTTGTGATTCTGCCCTCTGTTCCCTCGTTGTGATTCTGCCCTCTGTTCCCTAGTTGTGATTGTTTTTCTGCCATCTGTTCCTTCGTGTGATTGTTTTTATGTCCTCTGTTCCCTCGTTGTGATTGTGATTCTGCCCTCTGTTCCCTTGTTGTGATTGTTTTTCTGCCCTCTGTTCCCTCATTGTGATTGTTTTTCTGCCTTCTGTTCCCTCATTGTGATTGTTTTTCTGCCCTCTGTTCCATGTGAGTGGCTCTGTGTGTGTGTGTGGCTCTGTGTGTGTGTGTGTGTGTGTTGGGCTCTGTGTGTGTGTGTGTGTTGGGCTCTGTGTGTGTGTTGGGCTCTGTGTGTGTGTGTGTGTGAGTGGCTCTGTGTGTGTGTATGTGGCCCTGTCTGTGTGTGTGGCTCTGTCTGTCTGTGTGTGTGGCTCTGTCTGTCTGTGTGTGTGGCTCTGTCTGTGTGTGTGGCTCTGTGTGTGTGTGTGTGTGTGTGTGTGGCTCTGTGTGTGTGTGGCTCTGTGTGTGTGTGGCTCTGTGTGTGTGGCTCTGTGTGTGTAGCTTTTTTTGTAGGTGGCTCTATGTGTGGGTGGCTCTGTCTGTGTGAGGGTGGCTCTGTGTGTGTGTAGGTGGCTCTGTGTGTGTGGCTCTGTGCGTGTGTGTGGGTAGCTCTATGTGAATGACTGTGTGGGTGGCTCTGTGTGGGTGGCTCTGTGTGGGTGGCTCTGTATGTGTGTGTGTGGGTGGCTTTGTGTGTGTGGCTCTGTGTGTGGGTGCAAATGCAATAGGTCTCGCATTTGCGAGCGATTAAGCTATTGGCATTGTAAATGACAATGCCATTTATTCATATGTATTAAAAACAAAAACATAAATAAAAAAAATGTCATGAGCAATGCCAATAGCTCTAACTTTAACAAAGCCGAGACCATTGCATTGTAAATGCTTGTTTAAACTTTCAGATTTATTTTGTGATGTTTACATGAAAAGGTTGGAAAGCAATACAATGTTCTCTGGATAAAGATAAACGCAGTCCTCAAGATGCAGAGAGATTTGATTCATATGATTAGTATGACTTTTGGCTTGAAAAGAATGAAACAATAAGCCAACAAACGTTGCTGATTTTTATTTACATTTTGTTTTTTAAATCTTTATTTATTGATTTATGTTTTTTTTATGTATTTATAGTTTTTGTTTGAAAGCGTGATTACCAGAAAGCTGTTCTGGTGTTGGCAATAGGAATTGATACCCCGTCCTGCCTAACCCATTTATGCTTAAAATGCCATGTCTTTAGTTGTTTCATGAAAACCAAGAAGTTGAAAAGCAGTCTTATTGCTAAGGGTAAATAGGTCAAGGCCTTCACCGCCTGATAGGGAAGGCTTTGCCCACCGTGCAGCCATTCTTTATTCATTAAGAAGAACGCTTAGGAGGAAGGCAGGGTGTTTAGGCAAATACCAAGCGACACACGCTTTTGAAGAGAGCATGCTTGTGGAGGGGGAGACAGTTCAAGTCCCGCCATCGTCCTGTCAACTTTAACTGAAGACGAGCTGCTGCATTCTGCTCCAGTTGCAAGTGATGGATAGTTTAAGCGGGGAGTCCTACATATAGCGCCTTTGCATACACAAGCCGGGAGCCCATCATTGCTTGAAGAATCAGCTAGTGCGTCTTCTCAGATATCTGTGGGAGGAATGTTTAAAACCTTCAGGTAAATGAAGCTGGACGCCATAACTGGTGTGTCTGCTCCTTAAAAGAGAGTTCGTTGTTAAATATTACACTGAGTTTGTTCACCATTCTAGCAGGTAGTGGGCATGGGCCGAAGGGATTTCACCACCAGGTGACCACTTGAAAATGAATAAATCGGAAACTTGAGCAAACATTAGTATGGAAATAATACATATATTTAGAGACTATAAGAAAAGTTATGACTTTAAAAAAATTTAAACATTATTGGAAGCATTCCCAATATATGTACAGGCCTCATATCCACCAAGCGAACGGTTGTTCAGAGCAGCAAAAATCATTATCCTAATACCAAAGAGTGGGTGAAAAATTGTCCTGAGAAAGGGTCGTCACCGCCTAGTTCCTCGCTGCCCACTGGCTCTCCCAAATTGTGACGGAAAAGAGTCAAATAAGATTCCAGCTTGAATTGGAGCAGTTGGTGATACCTAGGCCGACAGATCCTGGAGCTGAGGGCTCAATGGGGAGGCAGGCTGGTAAGTGCCTCCCGGCTGGAAGGGAGTGTAGTGGCAGGTGTTACTGCAGGCTTTGAATGACGCGTCCCTTCTGAAATACCCTTCATCAGTGTGGCATCAGGTTGCTGGAGGTCATGGGCCGAATGAGAAGAACCCCAGCTGCCGGTCCACCTTTCTGGCAAGTCCTATCACATTGCACCTAATTGAAAGCGCTTCCTGACGGAGGGCTCCTAACATCCGGTTCCGTCCTGGCAGGTTTACCTCTCAATCTCTAAGAGGCAAAGAAGCTCCAATCAATGAATATCTTGTTCACTTCCGGGATCACTTGCCCTCTTCTTGGAGAGAGAGTTTGATGTCACCCATACCATGAATGGTGGTCGTTTTTCTTATGATGATAGTATTAATGTGTATATATAGGTATTAAGAGACTTAGCTCTCGGTCAAGACAGCCTCAAGCTAGAGGCTAAGATAGAGTAGCCCACGAGTGACATACCTTAGGGAGCTGTGGGCATCCTCCCTCCCCAGAGGACAACCTTAGCTCATCAGTGCTTCATTTTACCACTCCATGTGTGCCATGTGCTGGAGAGGAAGAACCGAGGAGCAGCTATGCCTATCTGGCTTCGGAAGTGTGTTGGTTTTGGGATGCTAAATACAAATTGTGAGGGCGTGCCCCCATGCCCACCTGCCATGCCGGTATCAGTGTTGACTAGTTATTCAAATCCCTGGGGGGGGTGAGAGGCCAAAGCGAATTTCAGTCTCGGTTGTGGAGCACTCTGCCTTCCAACCCTATAAATAATGAGGCCTGCTTTTGCAGGGTGGTATCTGATGGTTGTCTGAGGGTGTGCAGTGAATCATTCATAGCCCCTACAGCAGAGTGGTGTGTCCGCTAAAGCAGTGTGAGTGACCTCTGGCACACCCAAGCGGCCTGGGTCCAATGGTGCTCGAAATGGTTTCCACAGAGGGTCCTGGTGGCCGAGGGGCGGAAGAAGAGAGCCTTGACGAGGTTTCTAGTGACCCCACAATCTTACTTGAAAATGAGGGAGGAGGAGGAAGTAAGCCAGTGGGGCAAGTGAAAGCCAAGCAATGGCTGCCTACGCCATACCGTTGTCTGCGCGACTCTTCCCCAAGAATGGTAACGTCCTGTGAGGCCTGCCCACCCTTTTCAGTCATGGAGGGTATGGGGACACTAAAGTAAGCTGAATGTGCGGATCCTGGGCTCCAGCGAAGAATGATGACCAGAACCATATAGATAAATAGATGCTTTCACACGAGTGCAGGTGACATAGGAGGGAAAGGGGTCCTGCGGGAAAACGTGTGCGTGTGTAGTGACATAGGGCTGCAGTGGCACTCGGTCCTGTAAAGGAGCAGACCTTTCTGAACTGTGCACTGGAATATTAGGTTTGGCCCAGTCAAATAAGAGAATACTGGTTTTGGGAATGCGCATATGGTTGATAGGTTCCTGAGAATGGTTGCTAGGTTCCTGATACCATATTAGAAACGGGTCTTGTAGGAACTGTGCCATTTGAGATAAATATATCAGAACCGTGAGCAGTAATGACAAACTAGGCATCGCTGCTGGTTGAACAGCAAGGTCACATCTACATACATGTGTCACTTAGAAGTGCCTGGATTACTTCTAAAGCCACCCGCAATCTATATGGTTAAATGAGCAACTTAAAGTCTGTTTAACCAGGTGATAGAGGCATTAAAAAGTGCCAGATTCGCAGTGAATGCTTCGTCTTCCTCCACTTCACATGCACAGGCAAACACCAGCACTGTTCTTTCCTGAGAGTGACGTGCGCCACCCCCTGCAATCATCCGAAAGACGTGACAACAGCTGTCTGAGTCACACGTTCTTCCTGTCCAGCTGAGCCATCGCAGCCTGATCTAGAAATGCACGTCACACAGGTCGGTGCTGCCTAGAACACGCGGTCATTGCACAACTCGAGTAAACTCTCTGCCCCGTCACAGCTTAGATTAACTGTGAAGGGCTCGAGAAACCGGTGATGATCACTCACAGCCAGTCTCCCTGAGCTCAGAAACGTCCGACCAGTTGCCTAGCAAAGAGCCTGGGCGCTGCCTTAATGTCTCAGGGCTGACACAAATGAAAAGCGTTTGCAGTGGCCTTGTGGGGTTCACTGCAGGCATCGCTGACTGCGTTACCTTGTGGCGAGGTGCTGTAATACCAACGCACCTTTTAAAGTGCCAGCGTTTCCTGTCCTTGTTATTTTGTAGTGCAGAATAAAATAAGTGTTCATTTATGCACGAGGGTCGGAAGCCCGGCACTCCGAAACAAATGCCCTGTAAACACGAGAGCTTGGACTTCACAAACCTGGAATCAAACGACACACCTTAAAAGTATTTAAAAGCAAGTATAACTACTTGGTGCCGACTATGCTATCCTACTGTTCATGGTTTAAAACAGCAATAACAGACTGCGTGTGTATTTAATTATTCAGTACTTTTACTTTTCTGGCGTGAGTGCCAGGCCCGGCCGCTTTGCATAGCGATTAGGAAAACATAAGAATAATCTGTTACAACACTGAACCCCGCTAATATATACAAAAGAAATCTACAAAAGAGGACAAGGAACTTAATGTTAGGCAACGATAAGATGTTAAAAACATGACAAACGCGATTTTTGAAAGGCTACATCATACGAGAACAGGACAACCTAAGGAGAGTGAATTCTAAGCTAAAATTCAATTTAGAGAGTTTTATATACATTAAAGCCAGGTACTATTTCTCAAGAATATATCAGGAGTCAGCGGCGGCTCCTCCGATATGGCGGAGTCATGTTGCCCCACTGCCCGCAGAGGTAAACGAATAAAAAAATAATTTAAATGCAGATCATTTTATTTTTCGTCCTGTGGCTGAGTCTTGGGGGGCGGGGCGACAGCACTGCAGCAGGGGGAGGAGAAGTGGTGGGGACTTCTGTCAGTGTGCATGATGGTTTGGCCGGCCGTCTTAGGATGGCTAAACCGTCATGGGCACTGACATTTCTCCAACCCAGCTGCATTGCTGGGTGGAGAGACCAGCAGGCTCAGGCTCCCAGCTCCCCATGGAGCACAAAACAAGCCCACTCCGCCCAATCCTGACAGCTCTTGAAGGAGCTAGATTCTATGTTCTAGATCTGCTCTGGAACCTCAGTTCGATGGTACTTTTGTCAACATGAAAGCATGGAGGAGAGAGAAATCGTTAGCGAATCAATCATTTCTGTTCCAATTTGCCATGACTCCTAAGAGCAATCAACTAGGGGTAACCCAATAAACACTTGTAGGCTTGGGCAGATGAATGATTGAGGTAGAGGATGGCTATTTGTTAACTAAGTACAGTTAATTTAGTATGACTTAAATCTGGGGTTCAACAACCAATCAAACCCAATAGTATCCGTAGGATAACTAATATCTTCAAGCGTTATTCACACAATACATTCAATGAACAAAGGAGAATATGGAAAAGAGCACAGCAAAACTAATTGTATCTGAAAAACTTGTATTTTGAAGAAATCAAGGGATCTGAATCATGGGGTTATACAAGAGTCAATCATACAATAAAAAGTCATGAATGGCTGTATATCCAAATTAACTGGACAATTCATAACATATCATCAACTCCATTAACAATTGAAGAAGACCCGAAGAAAAGTAGAGGCAAGATGGCCGCTATGCTGCTGTAGAGAGTAGTCGCATCTACTCCTTCTCCTGACCCGCGGGATATGTAGCTGGAAGTTGGAAAAAGACATGCCGATCTTTCCAACCCCAAGCAGAGTTAATATAGCAGGTGGTACTACGGTGATACAGAAGTCCCTGGCGGCGCTCTTTGTCCTACTTGGGCGACATTGGAGGGAGGCTTGCAAGCGAGGTGTCAGTGCAGTTGCTGAGATGGCACATCGCACAGGAGCAGTCCCAAAGCTAACAAGCACTAACAAACGATCAGCCCTGACAAGCACTGGCTCTCAACCGAGTCAGCAACTCAAGAGAGGAGAGAAGGCAGAGAAAGCTGCCAAAGAAAAAGCGGGAGCCAGGACAACGGCGCAAGTAGGCACCCCCGGATCTAAAGGGCAGCAACAACAGAAGCGCACCCAAGCAGACAGCGGAGCTTCAAAACAAGCGATCAACGTACCAACCAAAGATCCGAGACAACCTACTGTTTCAGAGGCTTTTGCGGGCAAACCACCGCCGGTGATTATGGTTTCCGAGGCTCCTGACGAGACAGATGTGGTAACAAACGCCGAGGCAGCACTCAACGACCGCGAGGACGCAAGCACGGCGGTTGCTAGGCAGCAGGAACTCCAATCGTGCACGCCTCATGCGGGAGCCGCGCTGAGAGACGGAGACGCTGGAAGCGCTGGAAGCACTGAGAACGCTGAGAACGCCGACATTGACACGGACATTGACACAGGCGCAAACACGGAGCACGGAGCTGACCAGGTGAGCAGGAGGATGTTAGAACAGACAGGGACAGGGCTTGGAGATCCGGTAAACTTTAACAATGACCAAATGCTAGAAGCCCTAATGCAGGTTAATCTTGCTCCCACCCCTGGAGACCAAAATACGCTAATAGAGTCTTCCACCTGGGGAAGCATGAGAAGCGTTGAAAGTCGTGCATTGAAGGGGGTTAAAGCGGATAAAGGAAGGAGAGTGCGCTCCCCTGAAGGAGAGAAATTCTATTCTGTGACTGAAGGCTCTGGCTCTGACTCCTCCTTACTGGGCACAGAAGATGAGGACGGAATCACAGATTCCTCATTAGAGACAGAATCAGAGGGGTCACATACCGGTAATCACAGAAACAAAGAGACACAAAAGAAGAAAAGAAGAACTATGATAAAACGAGATAGAGGCATAGACAGATCTGCATCAAGTACAAATAGGAAATTGCTCTGGGACTACGGTAATACCTCTAAGATGTACCAGGAAGAAGAAGGAGTTGATAATTTCGCCGCAAATGCCAACCAAGACATTGCCGAACCTCCACCTCAAGCAACCTTAGATGGAATGTTTAATATGTTAAAGCAAATGCACATGGAGGCTAGGATAGAAAGTAGGAGAGCAAGACAAGACACTAAAAAAATACAAGCGAGTATCAGGAAAATGAATAAAAAATATGAAGAGGTGGAAGAAAGAGTAGTACAGGTTGAAGAAAGAACAGGCAGATTGGAGGATGAAGTTACAGACTGGCAGGCTTTCAGAATGGAGCAAGGGAAGGTGGTCGAGGACTTACAATGGAAACTAGAGGACTCTGAGAACCGCCAGCGGCGGAATAACCTGAGACTTCTTGGCCTGGAAGGAGTGGAAGGGAAGGATCCTAGGGGGTTTGTGGTTAAACTACTGAAAGGTGCATACCCAGAGGCACAGTGGCAATGGGAATTAGAAGTCCAGAGGGCACACAGATTCCCACTGACGCAGAAAAAACCAAGAGGCGCTAGTCAGGATACCCTACCAAGGGCTATGCTAGTCTTTTTTGGGAACTTCCTGGCTAGGCAGGAAGTTATGGATTCTGCCAGGCCAGATAAAAAAAAGTCATTTGAAGGGGTTACATTCTTTGCTAGGCCCGATTTCTGCCATGCGACCGTCGAAAGGAGGTGGAAGCTCAGGCAGCTAATTACTCCGTTTCAGCGTCAGGGCTCTGAAGCATACCTGATGTTCCCAGCGAAGCTGAAAGTTATTACAGGGGGTCGTGTCAGAATGTTTTTTTCAGAGATAAAGGCAGGCGAATATCTTGCAGAAATCACGGAGAGTCAAAGGGGCGGGAAGAGTAGGGATATCGAGCCAGCGTAAGACGCATATTACAATACTGAAGAAGTATTGAATATGTTAGCACTATGGATAGCTTGGGCAGGAAAAGGAGGCGACACTACAGCAGTAAGCTGCCACACATAGGTCATGCTTGACCTATTTGCCTGTAGAATGGGTGGGGTAGGTAAAGGGAGGGGGGTTGACTGGGGGGCGGGGGGGGGGTGGAGGGGCGGTGAAGAAGTCAGGTTATGCACAGCACAAAACAAGAAGATACATAGAAATTAACAAGTGGCAGCATTTTCTAAGAGGAGGTCCTCTGGTAGTTCAATCATCAAGATAAGATGGCGTTAAGGTTTGCTACTATTAATATCTGCGGGCTAAACGATGGTGGGAAAAGACAGAAAGTAGCGGCTATGCTTAGACTATTGAAACTGGATGTAATATGCCTCCAGGAGACGCATGTGAGGGGAAAGGATAAATACCTTATGGATCAACTTGGTTTTGAAGTATTAGCATGTACACAACAAGATTTTAAAACAAAAGGGGTGGCGATTTTCGCTAAGAAAGGAGCTGTACAAGGAAAGAAAAAGAGGGAAGATGAGGAAGGTAGATGGGTTATAGTCGAAGGGGAAACAGCTGGGGGACGGTATACCATTGTCTCAGTATATGGCTCTAATGAGGATGAACCTGACCTATTTGATTTTCTAGACATTGAATTGGCACTGTGGGCAGAACCGGTGATATTTTGCGGGGATTTTAATGTCAATGGGCTGTCAGGGTTGGGTCTGTTGGGCGGGGGGATGCAGGGTGATCGTAAAAAAAGAACGCGAAGGGCTATTGGTAATCTAATGTTTCACAATGCATTGGTAGATGTTTGGACAGTCAATAATCCCGCCAGAACGGGCAGCACCTTTTATTCTGCCCCCCATAGGGTAGTGGCTAGATTGGATTACTTTCTGGTTTCTAGTTCCCTAATACCAGGCACAAAAATAGAAAGACTTCCTCGTGTCTTTTCAGACCACAACCCCCTAATATTAACTATCCCTCAGAACACTAGTGCTGTGTATAAAGAGTATATTTGGACGTTCAAAAGAGGACTACTTAAGGAAGAGGAATACGTAAAAAGGATGAAGATATGGATTAGAGAATTCTGGGAAGTAAACAGAGGTACAGCTTCCGCAGGGGTGGTCTGGGACACCTGTAAAGCCGGGATAAGAGGAGAAACAATGGCCTACACTTTTAACAGGTGTAAAAATGAAAAACTTGAATTAACTGGCAGACTGCATGATTTAATGGAGCTAGAACAACGGCTCATACAAGCGGCCACTACCCAAGAACCTTTAGATGAGATTGTATTGGAAATAGAACTGAAAAAAGCCGAGGCTAGCGAGAGTTTGGCAAACAAAGCGGCAAGCAATTATTTAATGAAAAAGGAAAAATGTTATGAATTTAACGAGAGGGTAGGTCATATGCTAGCAGTTCGCACCAGACAAAACATGGCAGCAGGAGAAATAAAAGAAATTAAGGATAAAGGGGGAAAAGTTGTGACTAAGACAGAGGAAGTGAGAGAAGTGTTTAGGGAATTCTATTCCGATTTATATGATCAAGATCTTGGAAATATTGACACTGAGATAGAAAATTACTTAGCAGGAACCCCGCATGAGGAACTGACCGAGGAGAATAAGGAGATATTGGAGTTACCATTGACATTGGGGGAAGTGCAGAATGCAGTATCCAAACTCCCCTCAGGAAAGGCAGCAGGGCCAGACCAAATTCCGGCGGAATTTTACAGATTTTTCTGGGACACCCTGGGGAGTGATATGCTGGAAACCTTAAGACAAGCGCAGAGAGGGGGAAGCACTCCACAGTCTTGGGCCGGGGCAAACATTATAGTAATCTTGAAAAAAGGCAAACCACATTCGGATCCCGGGTCATACAGACCAATAACACTCATGAATGCCGACACAAAAATGTATTCCAAGGCGCTTTCACACAGATTAAGCAAGGTAATTGAGGGTTTAGTAGGTACAACACAACATGGATTCATCCCCGGGAGAGGGACCACTCAACATACAAGGCAGATGGTTACCATACTGGATGCAGCGGGCACCACAGGAGACCCTGTCGCGGCTATTTTCTTGGATGCAGAGAAGGCCTTCGACAGGGTCTCCTGGAGGTATCTGTGGAGGGTTCTGGACTGGTTTGGTATAGGAGCAGGCTACATAAAGGCTATTCAAACATTATATTTAGAAACAATGGCTAAGGTGAGAATAAATAGAGGGTATACTGCTGAAATACGCATAAGACGTGGTACACGACAGGGCTGCCCGTCTTCGCCATTATTGTTCGCGCTATATATTGATCCCCTCCTGCGCAAGCTGGAAGGGAATGCTAATATCCCCCCGATAAAATTACATGGTTTTGAATATAAAACACTTGCTTATGCAGACGATGTGGCGGTGGTCACCCCGGAACCGGAGCTAGCCATCATAGAAATAGAACAGGAGGCAGCTGCTTTTGGGATAGTTTCGGGCTATTAATTGAATAAAGGAAAGACGCAAATTATACAAAATAGATGGGTAAACTATCAGGACATAAGAGTAGCTTCTGAAGTTATGTACTTAGGTGTTAAAATTACAGCTGACCTAGATAAGCTAGTAGAAATTAATATGACTCCACTGTTGGCAAAAGTAAAAGCAAATACGGAAAGATTGAATAATCTGCATTTGACCTTGATGGGGCGTATTAATGTAATAAAAATGATAACGTTCCCTAAATTTTTGTATTTGTTTAGGTCTATTCCGTTATTTTTTGACAGCATGTGGTTTAATAAATTAGAAGCAATCTTGAACAAATTTATTTGGGCCAAAGGAAAGACAAGGAGAGTTTATAGACACCTAACAGTATCTAGAGAAAAAGGCGGTTGGGTGGCGCCAGACTTTAGGCTCTATTACTGGGCTGCTGTATTACAGTACTGCCAGGGGCTGCTAGGTGGAGGAGGCACAGACTATACAGCGGGAGACAACCCAGGATGCACTAATGTCTACACTACATTATTGGGAGAAGGGGCAGTAAATGGGTTCCTAAATACAATCGACTTCAGTTATTTCAAACATACACAGTTTAAAACATTAAAGGCGGCCTATAGGGTCTGGAAAGGGGTTTCAAAAAAATTTGGCTTAGGAAGATATAATAATTATATACGACTATACACAAACTGCTCATTACCAAGGGACATTTTTGGAGATACTACTATGAGGGATTGGCATAACAAGGGTATAGTGAAAATAGGAAATTTGCTCGATAGCCAGGGGAATATGTTACAGTTTGGGGGGCTACAAGCAAAGTTCGGGCTAGAACACCACAGCTTTTACAAATATCTCCAAATCAGAAGCTTCTTAATGCAAAAACAGGGCGGCCTGGCGGGGTTGGGTCAATGCAGAGTCATGGATTATATTGAATTAGCTAAAAATTGCACAATAAGACAGCTGTACGCGGAATTGAAAGACATTAAAACTGATAAAAGGGGGAAATATGCACAAAAATGGATAGAAAAACTGGGGTCAGGGGTAGAAAGTTTTCAGCTATCTCTGGATCTGGGCAGAACAGTGCTATGCTCAGCTACTTTGCAATCACAACACTTTAAGACTGTGTTCTCACTATATCATACCCCAGCTAGAATCGCCCAGTGGGGTGGAACAACTGGAATAACATGCCCCCGCTGTGAATCAAACGAAGCAGACATTGTACACATGTTTTCAAAATGCCCTCAATTGTTCACCCTGAAAAAGGCTATTGAAGAGTTTTTCGAGGAATCACTTAAGGTTAAGATAAAGCTTACAGACAAATTAATTATGCTGGGAGTGGGGGATACGCCAGGTAATTTTCCAGTGGAATTTATGTTTGTCTCAATGGCGGTGTTTTGCATTTGTATAGCAAGAACCTGGCTGGACAAGGTTACCCCCCCGTTCCAAGTATGGATCTCAAGACTTCTTTCTATATATAATCTGGAAAAGGCAATCTATGATAGGAAAGGAAGGAGAGCTAAGTTGCTAGGTAAAAGGATATGGCAGCCCATCACAAACTGGAATAACAGTAGATTAAACCCAGGATAATTGAGGGATGGTTAATATCCCATTCTCTTTCTTATCTCGCTTCTTGTCTTACTTTGTTACCTATGTTTCCATGCACCAGAATAATAATTGTAAAAAGTGTAATATATGCATAACCACTTGTGTAATTACTGTATGCTGTAACATATACAGGAATATATGGAAAAAAAATTCAAAATGTTTAATAAAAATATTTAAAAAAAAAAAAAAAAAGGAAACTAAGAAAAGTAATTAGCCGCAGGCCATAGATTTCCTTCTAAGACACTTAAATGTTTAATTGTTGAAAATGGTGCTTTCCAGCTTTGATGAGGGTGACCCTACAGCTGCATGTACTATGTGACTTAGCCCTCGCAAAGTATTCCAATGTATGTTCTCATGTATAAAAGGCACAACACAATGAGGCAGAAAAAAAAAAAAACAATTGAAGAAGACCCAATTCATGAATGTAAAAAGGTTTCTTTCAGTGCATATATGCTGTGGAGATGATGAATTGGTCGACGTTTCAGTCTTCCTTGTCGGCATCTACAAGACCATCATCAGGACTAATATAATTCGTAAAGAAAGCCCCTTAACAAGACTGAGCGCAAGTGTAGCTGGTCTTCAATGTAGGGTATGTATATATTGATCCTAGGAATCTGGAGCAACAAAGTTGTTTGGTCAGTGATGCGCTAAATAGTTGACTTCACTGGATATTCTAATTAAGAAGCAAATTTCGTGGTTTAAATCGCACGGAGCAGAGCCTCATAGATACAATCCTTCAGTGTCTCAAGGATTGTATCTATGAGGCTCTGCTCCGTGCGATTTAAACCACGAAATTTGCTTCTTAATTAGAATATCCAGTGAAGTCAACTATTTACCGCATCACTGACCAAACAACTTTGTTGCTCCAGATTCCTAGGATCAATATATACATACCCTACATTGAAGACCAGCTACACTTGCGCTCAGTCTTGTTAAGGGGCTTTCTTTACTAATTATACTAGTCCTGATGATGGTCTTGTAGATGCCGACAAGGAAGACCGAAACGTCGACCAATTCATCATCTCCACAGCATATATGCACTGAAAGAAACCTTTTTACATTCATGAATTGGGTCTTCTTCAATTGTTAATGGAGTTGATGATATGTTATGAATTGTCCAGTTAATTTGGATATACAGCCATTCATGACTTTTTATTGTATGATTGATTCTTGTATAACCCCATGATTCAGATCCCTTGATTTCTTCAAAATACAAGTTTTTCAGATACAATTAGTTTTGCTGTGTGCTCTTTTCCATATTCTCCTCTGTTCATTGAATGTATTGTGTGAATAACGCTTGAAGATATTAGTTATCCTACGGATACTATTGGGTTTGATTGGTTGTTGAACCCCAGATTTAAGTCATACTAAATTAACTGTACTTAGTTAACGAATAAAATCCCTTGTAGCCACCCTCTACCTCAATCATGACTCCTAAGAATCACAGACTACCAATTAAATTTAGTTTGTTTATTACAAAGCCAAGAACAGCTGGACATACAGGCACTTCAAGGTGAGGGTGTAGAAATACATGGGAACTAATACAAAGCCAACTCTACAGATGAAATTAAGGCAGTGCAACAAGCACAGGATTATCAGTTTGAGAATCAGGATACAAAAGATTACTGAGCAGACATCGAGATTTCCCTTGATTGGAAGTTCGTGGGTATAAAGCATTCATCTGTCCCAACACTACCACTAGCGTGACATCCCTACATAGCATTTCCCAAGGCAAGATCCATTAAGGTGTCAGCGTGTGAAGTCTTCCTAAGAAGTCTCTTCACTATAGATGGGTCTGGTAGCATAAAGCTACAGAGCTCGTTCTAGGATACTCTCACTCTCAAGGCAAGGTAGAAGTCCCCAGACACTTTCCCTACCTTCGATACATCAATATCACAAGTAGTATCCCGAGATGCATTGCAGCATAACACCATCCAGTCAAGCCACCTCTTCGTAGGTGATTTTCCATTAGGCAGCAATGCTCCCAGACCTTGGTGAGATGACCTTGATTCCCAGGCTTGCTCCAGTGAGAAAGTACAACAGATCTCCATTATCAGTATCAACGCTCAATGTATCCTCTTCTCCCTAAGCCTAACTCCTAAAACAAAGACATTATTCTAGCTAACAAGGATGAATTTTCCACCTGCAACAGAAACATGAGAAAGAACAAATCCAACATGCACATGAAATTCAACTATTAAATCTAATGCGAGAGCTTCCAGGGAAAATGCTTTTCAGGCCTACAGAAATCGGACAACATAAGAGAATAGCACACAGGCCTTACAAAATTACATATAGAATGAATACTTTTACTGAGCACTTCTACATTAGCACGTTACGTAAGCACATCAATTACGTGAATATTTGTCTGCAGCAGGTACAAATTCTACATGTTAATGTTTTCAACTAAGCATATCTAGTATCAACATTAATCTTTGCATGTTTACATGAAAATATCCCAACACATCACCTTTCACGTTATTACAGTATACGTTCTACTGTACCAGGTTAATATGACAAATGATTATATGCAGGTGCAGACTACTCATGCTTATGATGCACCCCTACAAATGGAAAGTGAATTTTTCGCTACATTAGTCCCCCCTCTGATGACGAGTGTCATCAAACCCACATTACAACTCCCTGTAGAAAGAACCGACCTAAACAGACGTTGCAGCCAGTCTGCCCTGTTGAAACCTCTGTAAGCATTTAAGATTCTCATAGTGACTGTACTGCAGTCTTTCTTTTCTCATTTCTCATTCCCTAAGAGAATTTTCAGCGTGTCCTGACTGATGCCACTTGTAAGGCTTCACTGTGTCCATCAGCAAGATACTATCGAGCGAACCAGAACGGGAGGAGTAGCGTGAGGAACATCGGGCCACTTAGAATAAGAAAAGCCCAAGACCTTTAAGCACGCGAATTCCAAGACGCACGGTACAGTGGAAACCAATTTGAAACTTAAAGCCACCGAAAAAGGTCTAAAGCACGGCACTAGCGGAAGGTCGGCCAGAGCACGGGGCATTCTTAATAATCACGTTTCTTCGCGACAATAAATTAAAAAAGAGCGAAACTACGGATGCCCGAGACCAGAGGTGGATCTAAATATATACCTCCGGCTCACTCTGCGGAACACAAAAGATTCACAATATAACAGAAAAATAGCAATATATGTTTTTACAAGAGCCTTTGAAGTGAACATACAAAGGATAAATCAAAATGCACATTTGGAACAACAAAGTATATTATTTGTCTTGAAAAAGGTGGTACCAAAATTAAAGAAAAGCCGCCGAAACGCGTCGACGCTAAGGACAGCACAATTGAAAAAGAAAGCCAAGAACAGGGTGCAAATATTAAGTTGGAAATATTGACTATTGGCTATCGATATCAATGTGCAAATTAATTAGACAATGCTGAGGTCTTTTTATTTTTTTGTTGTTGTTGTCCAGATTATGCAAGTCATAATCTATATACACTTGAATGTGAAATAGGCGAAATACTTGTGGTACTGTAGGCTGTATTCTTTTCAATTTATTTTTAATGAAATCATCGTTGTGCAATATTTGTTGATGTAAATATATAAGTTTTTATAAAATTTGTTGTTATATTCGTAGGGTTTATTTTGAAAAAATAAGCCAAAAATTTTATCAGAAATGCCCAAGGCATAATAATAAAGACATGTGTGGTTTTTTTAGAACAACAATCTTCTTTTTAATTTTGTTGGTATGCTAATATTGAATTGAAAGTTGACTAGTGAGCAATTGGTGTAATACATTGAATACCACAACCAAGGGAATCCTCTCCTTTATCTGGTGTAGTACCTCTTTTCCCTTGGTTTTACTAGGGGTCCCTCTCATACCTTTACAGTCCATCAGCAAGATGGCACACATTACAATGATTACTATTGGTTTCAAGATATAGGCAATTATTCCATTCCCAATATTCACAAACCAACTTCCAACCTTCCCAAAACCTTTTCAACTTTATCCCAAATTCCCTCAGTTGCCAAGTCATGTATCTCATGATGTATGTCTGTGATGTTACTTATATACATTCTCAGATCCTTACTATGGTCTGGGACATAAGTTCAGCACTGTTGGACCCTCAACATTTTACATACTCAGCCCTCATTTGCTAATAACACGTCTAAAGCAAGAGAGTTATGCCTTACCATATATCTTATCAAGACCATCTATCCATCTACAAGTAACCATGACTGAGCCGTATTGACTGACAACTTATCAATATAGTTGACAACCTTCGATTCTTGACATCATTTAAGACCACTCCCAAAATAGGTATCATTGATCCGAACACATCACCTACAATCTCCCCTGCACCGGTACCATGTTTCTCCCTGTGTGGTGTCATCTCTTCCAAATGTTTCAAATCCTCTACATGGTACATCGTAGGAAACACAACAGCCACATAACAAGAGCCATACCAATTGTTCGTCAGTCGGATATATGCATTTCTTCAACACACTAAGTACTCATTTGGCACCACTTGTACTGCATCCTGCAAAAACTTCTTTGAAGAAGCATCAATTAGAAATGTGTGTTCACTTGCTCTCTGAACCATGAAGATGGTATCATAACGCGTCTATACTGGTCAAATGCAAAACTTTCCTCGCTGTTTCCAACCCAAAGCTATTAAACCACTAATCAACATGTAACAAGCAACTAGTTTCCTCTATTAAAACACTATCAGATCCTAATGTACCCTCTTTTGTCCTAGAGGTGGTAACTGTGGACATCAAATGTAGTCCCACCCCCTTGACCCTCGGCTTCGTGTGAACTTATATTGGACATGTAATGACTACAGCTATTACTACGATTACTCCTACAATAAGTGAACCTATTATACATTTGTGCCTGTGGTTCAGATTTCCAGACTCCATTTTCAACTGAGTTCGGATTGTGGCTGTAAGAGGATCAATGCAAAGTCTCCTTCTCTTCCTCTCACTGTTACAGAATAAAGGGCCATATGTAGGTAAATCCCAAATACCGAATCTTAAATACCGATTATTACCGAATCGGTAATAAGCATTCGGTATTTGGGATGTAGGAAAAAATTCGGTAATATTTACCGAATCGGTAAAATTTGGTAAAGAAATGCAGAATCCCCAACACCGATCGGTAAAAACCTAAACGGTAACATCCGAATCTGTAAAATCCGATTCGGTAAATACCGATTCCACAAATACCGAATCGGCAATTAAAAAAAAAAGAAACAATTAAGGAATCAGCCAATCTAGTGCAACCACCTCACCTCCCAACCAGGAAGTGGCCACACCCATGCAGGTGCACTCAATCTGAAGCTGCTGGAGAGGCTGGGAGAGCAGAGCAGAGCCCTTGAGACACTGGGATACTTACTCCAGGAAAACAGCACGATGTCAAGCAAGGACACTGAAAGGGAAGGAGCAGAAAGTAAGAGGAAGTTGAAATTCAGCACCATGGAGCTGCAGGTCCTTGTGGAGGAGGTAGTGAAGGAACACCACAAGTTGTTTGGCAAGCAGTCCCTGCAGGTGGCAAAATCTGCCAAAAGGAAGATTTGGCTGGCTATACAAACCAAGGTGAATGCCATTGGAGTGACCCCACGGGACATCGACGACCTCAAGAAGGGGTGGTATGACCTCCAGAGCGTGACAAAGAGAAAAATGGCTGAGCTCCAGAAACAAGCAAGGCAGACAGGAGGAGGGAGGAACAGGGCGCCTGCCCTGACTGAGCTTGAGGAGCTGGTGGAGTCCACCATAGAGCCAGACAGCGTCTGTGGGATTGGGGATGCAGACAGCTCAGCCCGAGCTGCCACCAAAAAAGGTAAGAAGCATGCACAGCAATCACCCCCACCCCTTCCCCTTCCCTTTCCCCTTCCCCAATGAGGTAGTATAAACCCCACTCCAGTACAGGTTTTAGTATACACCAGCACTGCATTATGGGAGAGGTAGTCAGTGAAACACCTACCATGTCAGACAACACACCAAACAACAAGGTATGTGACACACATCAGTGATGAGCAAGCTGAGGCAATAGCGACAGTGTTTCAGAGATGAGAATTTAATTGTATAAGCAGGGCTGCAGGACCACAGAGCTAATGTACGATTTCCTGTCAACAGGCGAGACATCTCGCAGGCGTCCCAAGGACAAGGAAGGTAGTGCACCCTGGAGGGAAGGCACACAGGAGGCGAGTACCAGTGCAGGGCACACCACACACGCAACAGCAGCATCACTAACACTGCCAGCCTCGCCACACCTGCCAGCGTCACCACTGCTGCTGGCCTCCCCACAGCTGCTGGCCTCACCACTACTCCTGTCCTCACCTCAACTGGTAGCATCACCGGCTGCAACAACACCTGCAGTGCAAAGAACCAGGAGGCATGTTGTGGGCACACTCCGGGAAATGGAGTCTTCCGCAGAAGACACGGTGGGGGGTGACACATCAACCGTGGCAGTTGAGGACAGCAATGTTCATCAGCAGTCCACCGCTGAGGGGGCCCACACAGGTGCCAAACGCCGCAGGGCCAGGGACAGCAGTCCAAACCAACATGGCGAGGGTCCTGATGTCTTCTGCGGCCTGGAGGCTAGTATGGTAAAGGTGCAGCGCATGCAGGGGAAGGTCATCCAGTCGGTCCATCGACAGATAAAGCACCTAAATGAAAATGTAAAAAACAATGATAAGGGCATCAGCTCAATGGCGGAGGGAATGAGAGAGATGGCTGCGGGCATGCGGGACATGTCCCAGTCAGAGCTGCTGCTGTGCAGCAAGCTGGACGAGGACAGGGCAACAAGGCGCAGGGAAAGGCAGAGGTCTGAACAACACACAAGGGCAGTGAACCGGCTAGCCACTGCCACTTCCCTGCTCTGCAGGCGCTGCATCAACATGCAGGAGGAACTGGCACACTGCAGCAGTGAAGTCTCCAGGGGCCTTGTGAGGGTGACAAGTGCAGTTGAGGTGCTGCTGACTGCTCAGTCGGCAAATACTGGTGCTCTGGATGTGGGGGAGAGCGAGGAGACCACCAGTAGGAGCAGCATTACCCCCTGTTACTGACACCCGGAGGAGCAGCAGGCGGCATGGGGCTGCCACTGACCACACAGCCAGTGAGGACAGCCAGCCAATGGCATCCAGCACCGGTGGGCATGCCCGCAGACACTGATGCTGCCCACACTCCCTGAACTGGAATCGGTGAAGTAACCCAGGACTTCCCTAATGGATGGCAACAATTGGACTGGCACATTTTGGCTTTTGTGTACCGGGCTAGTGCCAAGATATTAAAACTATGTCGTGTACATGCAACAACTGGCTGTGTCTCCTTACTTACTTAGAAATAGTTGCGTGTGATCTCTGCCTGTCTTTGTCTCCCATCTGTTGCTAGCACCACTCCTCCACTCCTGCTGTGTTGGGCTCAGGGTGTGCAAATTCATCATCATCATCCTCAATATCTGTTAATTCTACTGCTGTTCCTTTCCTAGTGGCAAGGTTGTGCAGCATTGTGCAAGTTGCAATGATTTTACAGCAGATGAGGGGTGAGTACTGACGTGCGCCTCTGCTTTTGTGGAGGCAGCGGAACCTGCTTTTTAACAGCCCAAAGGTGCGCTCCACAACGTTGCGTATAGATTTGTGTGCCACATTGTATCGTCTCTCACCCGGGGTTGATGGGTTCAGGTAGGGAGTGAGGATGAACGAGCGGACAGGAAATGCGCTATCGCCTATGTGGAAAAGAGAGAGCCATTAATTGCACGCACAACAACAACTATATCTGCAGTATCTATCAGGGTGTGTCACAGTGTTTTACCTAGCAGGTATACTTCTCCGAAATCCCCCGCTGCCAGGCTTGTGTAGATCCCACTGTTCTGGAAGATGTAGGAGTCGTGGGTGCTTCCAGGGAATTTGGCCACGATGTGAGTGATTTTATGGCAGCATCACAGATTACCTGCACATTTATGGAGTGGGTGGACTTTCTGTTCCGGTAGATGCACTCAGTGGCTGCAAGTGGGCAGACTGGGATGTGTGTGCCATCAATACAGCTGATGACATGTGGGAACTGTGCAATTTGGTGAAAGTCAGTCTTGGTCTTTGTAGGAAGGTGGATACCTGACTATGGTTACCCCCAACTTTTTGCCTAGTGTTTAGCTGGTTTTCGACTTAGTTGGCCTGGGATCCTGCTATTCAGGACCCCATGCTATCTGCTCTCTCTATAAAATGGATTCCATGTACTGTAGGTACATACCAAATTGGATATTGGGTCACTCTTGTGAGTCCCTGTATAAGTGTACCATAGGTACCCAGGGCATACGTGCACCCAAGGCCTACCAGGGGCTGCAGCATATATTATGCCACCCCTGGGTGGCCACCTAAATTGACACAACTGGCTGATCACTCAGCTGGGGCAAGGTTGTGTAATCACCCCTTGCTTAGGTATAGTATCCCTATACCTACCTTATATATAGACACATAGTAACCTATAAGTCATTCCTATGGCAGGCCTTCACAATCCTGGAGTCAGAGTGCTTGGTTATGTGTGAGATGGTGCTCTAGCATGAGCTGAGCCTGTCTGCAGCTTTCGGAACTATGTCCTTATAGCTGTTCTATGATATTGCCATACCATATACTCTTAAGTGCATTATAATCCTCGTGGTTGAATGCTAACTTTGGTTTGGCTTTATCTAAACATGTCATGTAAGGTATCATACGCTTTGGGATACTACCCCCTCACCAATTCTGGCGACGGGGGTAGCATTCCACCCTTCTAGATTGAGAAGACATGTTAAAACTACTGTACCCGGTTAAAGATAACCAGAGCCCCAGCATCACAAAATGGATGCTGCTGCCACAGACACAAGTCTGGCCTCCTGCTGCTGGGAATCCTTCCAGTATGGGAGGCTTGGACAATAGGTTTCCTGCCTGGGGAGGTGCGAGCACCACCCCAGACAGGACTTTGTGTATTGGGACCGGGAGGACTGAATAGATTGAGACACTACCTGGGGCACACTAGGTGCTCCATGCATAGTCCAGTTCACACCGGTGCTGGGGCACTCCAGCCCTAGCTCTGGTGCGAAACTGGACAAAGGAAAGGGGGTGTAACCACCCCCTTCCTGGTCCCACCCATAGGAGGGACCTAGAAAGTAATCCAGCCCCTTTTAGTCGTATAAAGGTAGGAGCTGAACCCCAGGACTTTAGATTTGATCCTGAACTGAAACTTGAACAAAACTCTGGACATTCTGCTGAAGCTGAAGACTGAAGAATCTCCCTTGTGGCCAAGGAGTGACTACCCTGGGCAACCAGGTACCATCCAGCAAATCAACGGCTTGCTTTTTCGACTCTCCCACTGGGACCCGAGCTCAGAGCCTGACAAGACCCAGACTTCCAGACCTCTCTGACCCTCTCTTCATGTCTGCATCATAGCTGAGATCAGTGGAGGCGACGAGACACGTGGGACCGGCCATCTTGAAAAGTCCACGACTTGTTAACTGTGCAGCTCCTGAGGTATCCTTGAAGCTGTGCTCTGGGGATTGAGAAGCCCCGAATCCGAGCTCCACCTGCACCGAAGATCAGCTCTCCACACTCCACGAGTTCTGCGTGTGGCCCTTCTGCTTGTGTTCTGCTCGACGTGTTGTCCGGTTGCTAGCCCGTTTGCTAGTAGCCTGTGTGACGACAATCCTTTGAAATGAACTCACTGGTCTGGTTGCTCCAGACTGGCCCTTGCCTCCCTGCAAAGGTGAGGCACCTCAGACCTTGCTGGTCTGCATCAGAAGCTTTCTTTGAATCCTGCCTGGGTTTCCTTTGCCAAGGCTTGTTGACTCCAATTCGGAAGTCGATCCCTCCATCTGTGAGAACCTTCATGGGACAGCTCCTCTCCAGCATCTGGTCATCCTCAACACCGTCTGGTCCGCGTGGCTGAAGAGACAAGCTTCACGACAGCACCTGATTGCTCCTCGACGTCGTCTGGTTCCTTTCTGGTTCCACCCGGTCACTGGCTAGTGACCCAGACTCTGTGCCCTCTGCTTTCAGGTCTTCTTCATCCTCGATCCACCCTTGGATCCACCCGGACATCTTCCTCCTGGTCGCCTGCAGCATCTTTCTTCACAGGCTCCATAGACTTCAACGGCGAAACCCGACACATCTTCACACCTAAGCACCCGCTTCCTGTGGGTGAGGTAACGCGAGTACTTTGGTGCTCCCAAGGGTATTGACTATCCAAGTGTCTAGGATTTTTAGTTGTTTCCTTCTAGCTAGACCGGAAGTGTCCTAAATCCTTCTTTTTCTAAACTCTAAGTTCCCATTGACTTAACATTGACTTTCGCGTGTGTGTAAAGACATTGCACGCGCCGCCTGTGGGCCTCCTACTCCTAACCTAAGGGTCAGATAGTGTAGCCCCAGCGATTCTCTAGGCCCTAGGCCTTTCCTTTTCTCCAGTCGTGGTTCTTATACCACTTACTTAGTATATGGTTTTACGCGCCCCTAGGGCCTAACTGTAAATTGTGCTATTTAAAGTATTTCTAAGAGTAACTTGTTATGTGCTTTTGCCTCTGACCTCATAAAGAGTTCAGAGGAGTGTGTTAGTAAATAAATACATATATATTTTATATATATCCTGTGTGGTGTCCTTTCATTTGGTATTCAAGGGGTTACATATGGTAAAACAGCTGGCTTTACACGCCCTCAAGAGTCTTTTAGCCTAAGACTGTTCTGTCCACGCTACCACTAGGATAGCTGGTCTATAAGGTTGACTTACAACCATCACCATAAGGGTTGTTTGGACTGGTGGAAGGTGTTCACTAGTGAACATCATATATCAGGCCAACTTCTCACAGTCTTCAGCAGTTCCGCATGTGTGTCAGGGAAGCTGATGTAATGATCCATTCTCTGCATCATGGCCTCCAGGAACTTCCTGAAGACACCCCACCTACCGCAGCCATCCCCCCCCTGGTAACTGCCAGATGCAAGTAGGTGTAGGCTACTGAGCAACTGCACATGTGGTGGTATGGCGTGTGCCCTTGGTGTTGGGTGCTCCAGGAGTGGGTGCAGGTCCCTTATCAAGTCCAGGATGGTGTGGGGGTGTAGCCTGTACCCTTCATGGATCTCTGCCTCAGTAAGTTGGAAGAGTGTGATCCGCTGTCTGTAGACTTGCTCCTCCCGCTTCCAGATTCTCACTCCTGCTGCCTGTAGCCGTAGCCGCCTTGCTATCACATACAAAGCCGCCATTCTGATCACACTGTTGCATTTTGGGTCCTGCTTTATGGCCTGCACCTGGTTACCACCTGCTTTCAATCCATGGTAATTACCGACTCTTAAATACCGAATTTCATGGATTTCTTAATTAACGGTTTTTCCTACATCTCTTTTATCGTTTTTATCATTTCTTATTTTCCGAATCGGTATTTTCCAAATCGGTATTATCCGATTCGGTATTTATGAATCGGTAGATTCCGATTAGATGATGAGGAATCGGTATTTACCGATTCTTTTTCCCCGAATCGTTCCCTACATCGCGCATGCCTATTTACCGGTCGTTAGCGGTTAAATTTACCGAATTTCTCCATTACTGACCGGTATTTGGCTACCTACATATGGTCCAAAGTTCTTAAACAGTTCTCAAAATCATGGAAATAGTTATCAGTTCATGGCACAATATTTACACAGCTTGAAAGACTTACCTACCCTCTTTCTTCTTCGACGGAAAAATCACTTTTTTTTCCACTCGGCGCTAGGTTATCTTCTTTCAGCAACATTAATTTTTTTATTTACAGTTCAAAGTTTAGTTTACATCCATTATGAGATCAGAGTCAACTTCTTCAATGACATGCTGCAAAAGTACAATGCGAAATGCTGCAATCTCCTAAGCTGATGGCTGATTTCCAAAGGTTGGAAATGTGAGATCTTCCAGGATCAAATTCCGTAAGGTTTATATGTTACAATCAATGTCAGAATTCCATTAGCTTCTACTACAGGAGCTATCAGTTTGATCTCAATTATCAGTACCGACGTCCCGGATCTCACTCTCCCTGGCATTTGCAGCAAGGTAAGTCCACTCCAGAGAGGCATATCTCTGGCACGGTACTCTTGCTCTCCTCAATCTCCACACGCTTCCTTGAGCTTGTTCTGACTCACTTTGATTGGATTCAGATGATTCAGATATGTGAGCGAGATCTCTTTCTGATGCAAGTCTCAAGTTTTGCATTTTCTGTCTCACCAGCCAAGACTACTATCCACACCAGTCTCTTCAGCTGAGTCAGACTCTATAAAACTTGCACCATTACCGTCTCACTCAGAGTCTATACCTGGGCCGTGCAACCACGGCTACTGTCAGTTCAGGAAGAGGAGCTGTTTCTTCAGAGGGTCCTGAAACTCTTCGGTGTGGGAGGCATATATCCAATACGGCAGACCTCCACACTTCAGAGCAGTGTTCATCACCAAAATCACCTGATATGCACCTCGTAAACGTGCATCGAGAGAGTTTTTCCTCACATGTTTTCGGACCAGGACCCAATGTCCCAAGTCCAGGTCATGGCAGAGGTCCTTCGAGGTAGGTGCAGTCGCAGCTTCAGCGTGGTGAGACACAGAACGAACCACATCAGCCAATCCTTTGCGGTAGGCAAGAACCAAATTATCGGTGATTAACACTGTGGATGGAACTGCAGGCAAGCGCATCGCCCTTCCAATGAGAATTTCATGAGGTGATAGCCCGGTCCTCCTATCTGGAGGGCTGTGCAAACTCACCAAAACCAAAGGCAATGCATCAGGCCAGTTCAGAGACGTCAAAAAGCACAACTTTGCTATTATCATCTTTAGAGTGCCATTTATCTGTTCCACCATTCCAGACACTTCTGGCATGTAACTACAGTACAGTCTCTGATTGACAGGTACGGCAGTCCACAACAGCTTCATGATCTCACTGTGATAGTGAGTTTCTCTATCCGACTCCAATGTAGTTGGAGACCCGAATCGCGGAATTAGATCCCTTAGCAGTAACTTCGCTATTGTAGGGCTATCATAGGCCTGGGCATAGTTGGTGGAGTTTTGTTACCCGGAGCTCCACGAAGTTACAAAAAACTCAGCGAAGTTCCACGAGTGGCGGAGTGCAGTGTGAACTGCAGGTGGTGCTGGTATTTCTGCTGCTTGGGTAGAAATTCTACCCAAGCAGCAGCTTGCACTCGCGAACCCAGACACGCCATCGAACTTTGGGACCTGCTCGACTCATCCTCCCCGGATGTCGCTTTCCTAACGGAGACCTGGATCAACGCCTCATCGGCACCCGACGTTGCCATTGCCATCCCAGATGGCTACAAGATCTCCCACAGGGACTGCGCCAACAGACCGGGAGGAAGAATCGCCATCATCCACAGAAATACCCTCAGAATCTTGACCAACACCGAAGACACCCTCAGCACCGCTGAACACCTGCACATCCAGACCCACATCAATCCCAAAACCACCCTCAGAGGAACCCTCGTGTACAGACCCCCCGGACCCTGGCCACAGTTCAGCGACGTCATCACAGACGTCATCAGCTCGCACGCCTTGGCCTCCACAGACTACATCCTCCTCGGAGACCTGAACTTCCACGCCGAGAACGCAGACAACAGCAACTCCACCACACTACTGGACAACCTCGGCTTCAAGCAGCTCGTCACAACACCCACCCATTCCGACGGACACACGCTTGACCCCATTTTCTCCGCCAGCAGCCACGTCACGTTCAGCCACACCACCAAACTCTATTGGACCGACCGCCGCTGTATACACTTCTCCTTCGAGAAAACCACTGCACACAACCACCAGCAAAGAATCCCCCACCGCAGCTGGAACAAGGTCACCGAAGACCATCTAATCACCACCCTCGTCCGAGACCCACCAACCGACCACCCCAAAACAGCCGTCTGCAACCTCAGGCAATGGATCGATGACTGCGCCAACACTCTCGCCCTGTCAAGAAACCCTCAAAGAGATGTACCGACAGAAGGGCCATCTGGTTCACCGCTGACCTCCAGGCATCCAAGCAGACCTGCTGAAGACTAGAGAAGAAATGGCATCACGAGCAAACACCGTACAACCATGAAGGCCTCAAGAAAGCCAGCCGCAGCCACCACCAATTCATTTGAACTGCCAAAACGACCTCCTTCAAGGAACGCATCGACAACAACGCACACAACAGCAAAGAGCTCTTCAACATCGTGAAGGAACTCGCCAACCCCAGCTCCGACATCCCGCAGTCACAAGACCTCTGCGACTCTCTAGCCACCTTCTTCCACCATAAGATCATAGACATCCATGACAGCGTCAACATCCGGACCCCCCAACAGCCACTGACACCCTAGACCCACCGCCCCCCAGCCACACCGGCCTCCTGACCTCCTGGAATCACGTCAATGATGAAGACACAATCAAAACCATGAACACCATCCACTCCAGATCACCGTCAGACCCCTGCCCCATGACATCTTCAACAAAGCGAGCTCCATCATCGCACCCCAACTCCGAAAGATCTTCAACAGCTAATTTGAGACCGCCACCTTCCTGGAAAGCTGGAAGCACGCAGAGATCAATGCCCTACTCAAGATACCCAAAGCAGACCCAAAGGACATCAAGAACTTCCGGCCCATCTCCCTGCTTCCGTTCCGGGCAAAAGTCATCGAGAAGATCGTCAACAGACAACTGACCGCTTCCTCGAAAAGAACAATAACTTGGATTCGTCCCAATCTGGATTCCGCAGCAACCACAGCACCAAAACCACCCTCATCGCCGCCACCGACGACATCAGGACCCTGCTGGTCAACGGCAAAACCGCAGTCCTCATCCTCCTAAACCTCTCGGCCGCCTTCGATACCGTCTGCCACAACACCCTACGCCCACGCCCCTACAGCACAGGGATCTGTGACAGAGCCCTGGACTGGATCACCTCCTTCCTCACCGACAGAAGCCAGACAGTCCGCCTTCAGCCATTCTGATCCAAAGCCACCAAGATCACCTGCGGGGTACCCCAAGGATCATCCCTCAGCCCTACCCTCTTCAACGTCTACATGACACCACTTGCCAATATCATCCGATCACACAACCTCAACATCATCTCATATGCCAACGACACCCAGCTGATCCTCTCCTTCACCAAAGACTCTGCCACTGCCAAAACCAACTTACACGATAAAATGAAGTCCGTCACTGAATGGATGAAGAGCAGTTGCCTGAAACTGAACTCGGACAAGACGAAGGTCCTCATCCTCAGCTCCACCCCCTCCACCTGGGACGACTTCTGGTGGCCGGCCTCGCAAGGAGCTGCGCCGACACCCATCAACCAGGCACAAACCTGGGGTTCATCCTGGACTCATCTCTGTCAATGACACAGAAAGTCAACACCGTCTACTCCTCCTGCTTCAACACCCTCCCTATGCTTCACAAGATCTAGTGATGGATCCCCACTGGAACCAGAAGGACGGTCACCAAGGCCCTCGTCACCAGCAGGCTGGACTACGGCAACGCCCTCTACGCTGGAACCATGGCTAAACTCCAGAAGAGACTTCAACGCATACTGAACATCTCCGCACACCTCATCCTCAACATCCCCCTCACCAGCCACATCACTGCCCACCAGAGGACCCTCCACTGGCTCCCCATCAACAAGAGGATCACCTTCGAGCTCCTCATCCACGCTCACAAAGCACTCCACGACGCCAGACCAGCATACCTCAACAAACGACTCACCTTCTACATTCCCAACCGCCAGCTTCGCTCCGCTGACCTCACCCTTGCCACAGTCCCACGCATTCACCGAATGACCACCGGTGGCAGATCCTTCTCTCACCTCACCAACAAGACATGGAACGCCCTCCCCATCCACCTGCGACACACCCAGGACCTGCTGACCTTCAGGAGACTTCTCAAGACCTGGTTGTTCAAACAGTAGCAGCTCCCTCCCACTCAGGGCTTGAGATCCTCATGGGTGAGTAGCATACTAAACAAATGTTTGATTGATTGAACAGTGACGTAGCTAGAGCTTCTGGTGCCCGGGCTATCCTTCAGATTGCCACCCATTGCAGGTAGTGGGGGGTGGATGTGCTGGGGTAAAAGGTCGGCAGGCACTTGAAAGAGGTCCGAGAGACACGTGGCTTTAATCATGCAAGTTACAAGCACATACATGACACGGTCCAAGGCTACACAGTTGAATACACCGGCAGTACAAAGGAGAACACATAGATTGCACGTGCTGCAAGAACGTCCATACCTTCAAGGCATTCCATTTTAGGAAGGAATAATTGTACCCAAAACAAAACCTGCTTTGCCGATTTTTTCCAAAACTACCCCACTTGGAGCATCTGTCGCTGGGCTGTTGACAATAGTGACTGTTTCCATTAGGCGGCAGAGACTAGAGAGGCAAGCCATCTTGTACCAGGAACGTCAGGCCTGATTGGCAAGCATTACATTACCAAACAAGCACACAAGAGGCCACAAGCTTGCTACTGAAAAGCAACTAATCAATATGTCGGGAGATTCATAAATAGGTCTTTCACAGTTAAACTAGCACTACCTAAATCTGTGGGTCCAGAACAGCTCTGCCTAGTATTGTGCGCATTCTTACTCGCACAAGAAACACATCGTCCTATAATACGATAGGAGAGACAACTGGAGTTGAAACTGGAGATTAGAAGAGAACAAAGAGAAAGCAATTAGAGGAGTGAAGGGGTAATAAGGGGACGAGAGGGTGCTCAGAAAACAACGAATGTGAGAAAATAAAAGGTGGAAGAGAGAGGAAAATAAGAATGTGATAGAGTGCAAGTTCTTGTTGCACTTGAGATGGATTATAAACAGGGCTCCCGGTTTTATGGTATTTATTTTTTTGCCATTTCCGTCTGTATTTATCCATATTTATTTTTTGCCCATTTTTCCTGTATTTATCCACATTTATTTTTGCCACAAGCAAAAGACGACGCTACAGCTAGTATTTTTCCACATTTATTTAAATTGACAATTCTATTCGTTTTCTAGTACAATATAGTCTATATTGTACTAGAAAACAAATAACAATCATTGGAATAGCCAATAGGTCTCGTCGTTGGTACCTTATAAGTATTTGGTTATGCAGCACAATACTCATTAGTACATACATTAAACAGTAAAACCAAGAAGAAGAATGCACTTTGCAATGTTCTGGAACAGCCAACTTAATGATCACTGGCTGCTAATTAAAGTAAACAGACAGAAAGGCGATTTATAAAAACGAAGAAACTTTATAAAGACAATTTTCATAACATTGTATATTCTATTTGACTCTTAAATCCTAAAATGAGGTGAAACAATGGCAGGTATTTATTTGGAGTAGGTGGCAACACTACTTATGAGTGGGTTGACTATGCTGTCTAGGCATCCACGGTAAGGTAGACAGGCACACTATCAGAGGCTGTGTCTTACTGTTTTAGAGCTCAGGACAGTTGTAAATCGCTGCAAATCATGCATCAGTCCAGTTCACAGCTTACTGATGTCACTCATTCTGCTGGAGAGCGGCGTCCAGTCACTGTGCGCTTGGTGACCCTGGCAGAACCAGACAGGTGTGCCTCGGGCCCCTCGGAAGTACGCAGATGTTTTCTTAGTCAGGTGGGGCGCAGAAGTGCCCCCCCTTCAACACTTGAAGAGCTGGGCATATGAAATTTGCTTCCATCGGGTAGTTTCAGGCATCCTACCGGACGGCTACGATTGCCAGTGCCGCAGCATGGGAGGCCGGATGTCACACAGTATTTAGGACATTTTACACTAAACAACCTCATTGTCGTGTCCGATATCAGTGATACCGAGTCATTTCGCGCACTAACAATAAAAAGTAAATTTGCAGGTTAACACGTGGCTGGCACAGTCTCACTGATACTTTTGGCATAAAGTCTGTACATTAATTATTTTGTCTAATAAAAAGCCTCACTCGGTCTGCAGACTCGTGGCTTGTGCTGGCTTCAGACACAGGTGGTACACTGAAAGAAGGTAAGGTTTTGTTTGAGTTTCAAATCATGCTCACTCTGACCACTGCTCCTTTCATCGTGTGGCAGTCTCCGAATACATATCACAGATCATGCACGTCCTGCACTGCCTGGAGAGGGCGACTTTGTTAATAGTCTGTGTAAAACGGTTCGTACCTAGAGCAGCACTGCAGTCTGTGCATGTTAAACTAAATGTGCAAATCAAGTGTCTGTGGCCGCGAGTGCGGGTTGTGTGTTTGGTGCAGCCAGCACTTAGGAATTTAAAACATTACAACACCATGCGCCGGTAAATGGTTTTATGCTCCACACTGTAGGCACACTTACTTTAGCAACAATGGCCTGTGCCACCGAGAGCAGCAACACGGCCGCCTGGCTCACCTCTCTCCGTGCCTGGTGACATTCTCCACTCGGCTCCAGCAAATGGTCACCGCTACCTCATTGTATGCCTCCTCCTCCCCCGCAGCAAAGAAGGAGGCAATACACTAAACACCAGTGAGCCGCCACGCAGTCAGCTCCCAGAGGCAGCTATTTACTCTTGCAGTATGAGCCAGCAAAGGAGGGGGCCATACTCTAAACCCCAGTGTTCTTTCTGGAAGGAATCCGCCGCCGCAGTCAGGGCCAGGAGGCGGCCTGACAGGAGTTTCTTGCTGCGCGAGATAACGAAGCTGACAAGCCTCACCCGAGTACTTCACAGGTCTTCAAAAAGACCATTCACATGTTTACGAGGCTTTGGTGTTTATTTCACCCCTTCTTGCCAGACTGAAGTGTGGGAAGGGGGGACCCAGGGAGAGCCAGGCGCGAGCTGGTCTCTCCCTGGGCGTGTTCGCGCGAGAATCAGTAAGCAGGTGGGGTTGATTGGGGGGAGGTATTAAAGGGAAGTCAGGCTGGCGGTTGGGCACGGCGTTAGAGGGAGGCAAGGGAAGGGAGGTTCTTTTTGCCCCGCCCGCTTACTGTTCTCCGTCAGGGGGGCCATGGAGGAGGCGGCGGAGGTCGGGCGGGCTGTCCGGGCGCTTTACGACGCCGGGTGCTAGGACCTCAGGTTGCCTGGGAGTGCCGGCGGTAGGCGTGGGTTGGTTCGGCCGGCCCCTTTCTCCCCCCCCCCTCTCGCAGGGCTGCTGAGGGCGGCCCGCGGGCGGCGGCTGCCGGTGTCGCTTGACACGGACGACGAAGGCGGCGGAGGGGCCGCCATGCCGGCGGCTTTCCGGATGCCGGCCCAGGTTCCTGCGGACTCGGGGACCCCGCCGGCGACCCGGGCGCCCGCCAGCAGGTAGGCCTTTGCCTTTGTGATTTGCTGAATTGTGTGGGGCGCCCGGGGGGTGGGCGGGGTCGCTCCGTGGGCCGGCAGTCCCCGCGTATGTTTGGGTCCCCCCCTGTCAGGACCAGGAAGTCTCCTGTTTTTGCTGGGGGCCCGGCGAGGGCGGATTTTTCGACCCTACGTGCCTCGCCGGGACACATGTTCATGCTCCTCTCGCCGGGGGCCCCTCACCCTTCAGTGCCTGGTTTGTCAGGCGGGGCTTCGCCCCATTTGGATGATTGGGCAGCGCTTCCCGCCGCCTCGCTCCACCCCTGTGCTTGGGCCAAGCCCTCCTGCATTTTCCCCAGCACTTTGGCCCAGGGCTGCCCAGAATTGCCCCCACCCCCTTGTTTTGCTGTACTGCTCTTTCTCCCCCCCCCCCTCAGCCCCCCCCCTGGCTCATGGTTTCTGGTTCCGCTGCCCCCCCCTTGTTTCCCTCCAGCCTCTGGCCATGGTGGGCGTCCTCTGTCACCAGCCCGGTGTTGTTCCCGGCTTGCCGCGGGATGCCTTCCGCCCCCCGGGGTGGGTTCGGCGCCCGGGTGGGTGGTGCTCCTGGGTTGGCGCCGGTTGCTGGGTCCTCTTGGGGTGTTTCCCTTGCCTCTGTGGGGTGGAGGTAGTTTTTGCGGATTTTTTCGGTCTGGTTTGAGCGGCCGCAGTTTTCGAGCTGTTCCTCCGGCTGAGCGGCTGAGGACTGTTTCTTCGGGCTTGGGAGCTGTCCCTACGGCTGTTTCCAGTGGTGGGATCACGGGAGAGGGATCTGGAGCGGATCTCTCTTCTGGAAGTTTTCTGCGCGCGCGGAGCTTTCATGATGTTGACTGGCAGTTTTCTGATGGGGGAATTGTTGATGGGGCGCTGCCAAGTGGCAGGGCACAAGTTTTCATTTTTTCTGGGAGCTTTCATGATGTTGACTGGCAGTTTTCTGATGGGGGAATTGTTGATGGGGCGCTGCCAAGTGGCAGGGCACAAGTTTTCATTTTTTCTGGGAAGATTTCTATTTGGATGTACAAGATGATGAATTGGTAGGTGGGGAGTTTGCGGGGTAAGGGAATTGGGCTTTTGGCAGCACGGGCCCAGAGGGGTGGGCTGGGGCAACCCCCTGTTTATCGTATTTTTGCAGGAGTCATGTGGGACCACGCGGCGGTAAGTGACACAGGGGGAGTGGGCTAGCTAACTGGATGGTTCAGCGGAAGTAGGCACAGTTGCCGGGAGGTAAGATGGTCCGTGTGGAACCCTAGGGAGAGTCTCCCTGTTACGAGTACCACATCGTTTGGTACAGGGGATGGGGTTCTTGGTGAGCGAGTCGCTCTGGCAACGGGGCTTGAGCGGCCTGTGCGTTTTTGAATGTTTCTGATGTGCAATCTACAAGGGATGTTTCTACAGTTGGGGATGGGGTGGCTGTAAAAAAAAAATAAAAAAAAAAAATAAATAAAAAACTTGTCACGCAGCAAGGGAGAGTCTCCCTGTTAAGAGTATAAGATTAATTGGTGCGGGGGATGGGATTGTTGGTGAGCGAGTCGCTCTGACACTGCGGCTTGAGCGGCCGTGGTTTTTGAATGTTTCTACTATGCAACCTACGGGGGATGATTTTCTACAGTTTGGGGATGGCGTGGCTGTTCCACACATGGTTACGGAGGATAGTATCCTGCCAAAACGATTGCCACGAGTGTGTGCAGTGTGGGGGGGGGGCGGCATGCTCTCACACAGTGTTTTCACGGACTGCGGGTTGCAGGACGGGGGAGGGGTTCAGGGGGTAGGTGACAACCTCCGCACTTTGCACATGAGGGCTCCTACTCCTATTGAGCAGCACATTCTGATTCTGCGGTTGGTGGACTATCCTGACTTTGAGGCTGCTGCGATTTTGTTCTGGGTTTTTTCAGGGTTGGGTTTCGGTTTGGTTATCAGGGTCTCCGGGTGGGGTGGTGGTCTGACATTCTGCGGTCGGTGAGGGAGTGCTCTCAGGTTTGTGCAGCAGAAGTTGGATGCTGAGGGATCGGTTTGCAGGTCCTTTTTCTGAGTTGTCCTCTCTCTGATTGGATCGTCTCTCCACTGGGGGGCGGTCCCCAAAAGGCGATGGGGGAGTTTTCACCTCCTCCATCGTCGGTCCTGGCCTGAGGGTGCATCCGTCACCGAATTCATTGACCCAGCTGCCTCAACCGTGCCCTATGCTTCAGGGGATGACGCCTTACGGCTCGTTCGCGGGGCAGGCGTTGGGGGTTTTTTGCTGGCAAAGAGTGTCCTCAGTCGGCTTTCCGGCTCCTTCCTATCCCTCAGTGGTTTTTGTTGGGTTTCTTTGGTATGCATTTTGGGGGATGTTTTTATGTTCATAAAGTATTACCCATGGGCTACTCGGTGTCATGTTCCCTCTTTGAGACCCTCAGTACCCTTCTGCAGTGGCGCTTCAATTTTTGTCAGCGGCTGCTTCTTGGTCTGCCATTACCTTGATTAATTTCTTTTACAGGGGGGGGTGGGGGGTCAGTCCGGGCAGTATCAGGCGGCTTTGGTAATCTTTCAGGCTATGACCGGGGTTTGGGCTTTCCTCTGGCGCCGGTTACGGCCGAAGGTCCCTGTACATCTCTGACTTTCTTCGGGATTGCGATTGATACCGCGACTATGCTGCTGCGCTTGCCTGCTGCTACCGTGCGGGAGATGACTGATTTCATACGCTTGGTGTTGGGAGTCCACAAAGTGGGCTGCGGAACGTACGGAAACTTTTGGGGTGCCTCAATTTTGCTTGTTGGGTCGTTCGGGCGGGTAGGACGTTTTTGTCGACATCTGGGCCTCTCGATGTCAGGCGCCGGCATTCCTCATCATTCGTGTGCGCCTTACAACTGCTGTCCGTGCTGATTTGAATATCTGGTAGCGTTTCCTGCACGATGTCATTGGCGTGTCCTTGTTTTTTGCGGACGAGGACATGGTGTGGCAGGTGGCAGTTTTTTCACGGATGCATAAGGAGCTCATGGCTTCGGCATATTGGGAAGGTAGTTGGTGCGCGGCTGGCTGGCCAGTGCGCGGGAAAGGATACGGTCGCAGCATTGCGTTTTTTGGAACTCTTCCCGTTGTGGGTTGCTCTGTGTATCTGGGGGGGGGGGGGAATTCAGATTCGCGCCGTATTGTTTCATGTGGCCAATATAGCGGTAGTTGACCTTGTTCACCAACAAAGAGCCCGCGATTTGCGTGTGCTACAGCTCATGTGCGGCTTCGTGTTGCGGTGTTTCTCAACTGCATATTGCCTTAGGGCTCGGCATGCTCAGGGAGCCATTAGTTGTGTCGCTGATTGTTTATCTCGCTTTCAAGGGTCCGTATTCAGCGAGTGGGCTCCCGGGGCGGATCTGGCATTAACGGCAATTCCACGGTACGTATGGGACTTTGGGAATTGAGGGTCCGCCATTTTGGTAGCACATTCTGTAGCTGCCTCTGCACGGCGGAGTTCTTTGAAGGCCTGGCCTGAGTTTTTTGCAGTTTGGTGGGGATGGCAGGTACGGTCAGGGCTGGGTTAGCTGATGCACAATTTTTATTGCGGTTTGTTTTTACGTTTAGCGAACTAAGGCCTTTCCCTCTCGATGATTTCCGGTTGGCAGGGGGTCTGTTTATGGTCAGCTTTGGTGGGGGAGGGTTTTCGGTTGGGGGGGGGTATTGTTTCGTACAGTTCTGAAAGGGTGGGTAGGCTCCGGGCTGGTGGTTGGAAGCTACGGCGGCCGGTGCCCCTTGGATTTGCTTCATTTGCTTTTATCGCACTGGGAGGTGTGCTGCTATGATGCTTTGGAGTGCCACAGCAATTTCGTTTGTGCTTTGTGTGGGTATTCTTCATCTCCTCGCCGTATCTCAGGGGACAAAGTTTTTGTCATACTGATGGCGGTCCCATCCTTGTTTCTCAGTGTTAGCTGTCCTCCGCAAGGTTTTGTTGGAGGAAGTAGTCCGCCTTTGCTTTGCCGGACCTCTCTTTTTCCCCTAGGTCTTTGGCCCCAGTCGCTGGATAAATAGGGGGTGTGGATCCTGGGCGCTCTTTTGTTAAACTGGCTGCTATAGTCGCTGCGCGTCAGCTTTGTGGGAGATCTCTTGGTTTCAGCAGTCTGACACATGATTTCTCCTGGCATGGTGCAGGGGGCATGCGTTTGGGCGGTATTTTTCCTGCTTTGGCTTCTATGGTTTCAAAGGGTTGGGGGGGGCCCTTCGGGTCTACTGGTGCTGCATGTTGGTGAATTTGCCTTAGTTTCTCTATCAGGTTTGACCTTGCTAAAGTTTATGTATCATGATCTCGTAGTCCTCAAGAGCACATGGGTGAGCACCATGGTGATGTGGACGGAGTTCGTGCCTCGATTGCGATGGACTGGGGCAAGGAGCTATTCCGCCATGGAGAAGGCAGGACGCAATGTGAAGAGAACAATACGACGTTTTGTCATCATTTATGTATATACAGTTGGCTCATCATAATTGGAATATTTCAGGGAAGTATGTATTCTGTGTGGACGGGGTCCATCTATCGGCATTAGGCAGTTCTTTTTCCTTCTGGAGCTTAGAGATTTAATTGCCACAGTTCTTCAGGTGCAGTTGTGGGGTGCTCCTTCCCTTCCTTCTTTGGGTGGGGCAGGAAAACGCTAAAGGTTTTCCTGGGTGGCGGTTTTGGCTAGTGGGGTGGGCAGCCTGGAGCGGGTTGGCCATCCTGAAGGGTAGCTCGTTGGGTAATCCTGGGGGTATTAGTCAAGAGTTAGTTTCGGGTTCTGTTAGGTAGGGAGTTTAGGCATAATGTGTAGATTGGAATTTTATGATATAAATAAATAATGAATGTGTTCAAGAAATGTATTATGCACCTGTCTTAAAATAAAGTGGCCTTTCTTGCTCCTTGAAGAAGTGTGGACAGTGATTTCTTGCGCGAGGGGGGACCCAGGGAGAGCCAGGCGCGAGCTGGTCTCTCCCTGGGCGTGTTCGCGCGAGAATCAGTAAGCAGGTGGGGTTGATTGGGGGGAGGTATTAAAGGGAAGTCAGGCTGGCGGTTGGGCACGGCGTTAGAGGGAGGCAAGGGAAGGGAGGTTCTTTTTGCCCCACCCTCCCTCCCTTTATTCCTTAGTTAGGTTTTTACTTGACGGTGCTCTGGGCGCTGCTCTGGTCTTCGGGCCTTGCCACTTTTAGGACAGGTGTCTTTGTTCTTTTAGGAGGCGGTTTTGGCTAGTGGGGTGGGCAGCCTGGAGCGGGTTGGCCATCCTGAAGGGTAGCTCGTTGGGTAATCCTGGGGGTATTAGTCAAGAGTTAGTTTCGGGTTCTGTTAGGTAGGGAGTTTAGGCATAATGTGTAGATTGGAATTTTATGATATAAATAAATAATGAATGTGTTCAAGAAATGTATTATGCACCTGTCTTAAAATAAAGTGGCCTTTCTTGCTCCTTGAAGAAGTGTGGACAGTGATTTCTTGCGCGATCCTCTACTACAGCAGGCATCCCCAGGCATCCCAAGTGCCCCGTCAGTAGCAAAATACCAGACGGCAGCGTGGTCAAATTTGCTAGTATTTTGCAGTTTATAAATATAAATACAGACAAAGGAAATATAGATTTCCGTTTGTATTTATATGTATAAATCCGTAAAAACGGAAAACCTGGAGCCCTAATTATAAAAGTGCCTATAACGTAAAATAACACAACTCGTACACAGAGAACAAGGAGGGTGTGCTGAGACTAATAGTCATGCTTGGGCTTGGGTGGAAATGCAATGTTCCATTCTGCTGAATTCTTGTACTTTTCACATCAAGTGAGAACTTTTACAGAAAGTTCTGGGGAGCACACAATCTGTTTCCCCTACGTGCTAAAAGTATCCACAATGTAGAGCTGTAGATGTGTGGGGTGTTTTATCACGCTTCTAGGTGCATCCTTTCCCTGAGCCTGCTGTGATGTTTGCACATATACTCCCAGACAGGTTTGGCAGATGCATAAATGGGACTGAGAGAGGTGTAGAATGCATGGCACTTGCAGAGACAGGGTTCATAGCATTGAGACAGACTGAGGCATAGTACTGGGACAGACAGGGGAAGCTTTGTACTGAAACAGACAGAGAGACAGAGCCCAGAGACACAGTAGGGACACAAGCAGGGAGACGTAGTACTGGGACAGGAGAGTCATAGTACTGAGCACAACAGGGAGATATTATATTGAAACAAGACAGGGCAGTCATAGTACCAAGAACAACAAAGAGCCAAAATACTGAAACTTGGAAGTTATAGTACTGAGAACAAAAGGGAGACATAGTAGAGAGACACAGATGAATGGACAAAATAACACTGAGACCAACAGGGAGACATAGCAGAGAGAGACTGGGAAGAGGGCCGGCATAGCACTAAAACCAACAGGAAGGTGTAGTACTGAAACAGGGAAGTCATAGTACAGAGACCAAAAGGGAGACAGAACACAGAAACAGGCGAGTCATGGTACAGACACCAACATGTTGAACTTGTAAATAGTGCAGAGAGGCAGGTGAGAGGTCAGAGACTTTGCACTAATACCAACAGACTGGAGCCCAGTGGAGTCAACAGTGTAGCTTGGCTCTATTGTGCCAAAAACATAGTCCAGCTGATTATTGATATATAGAAGTTCATTTCATACAAGGCCTAGTGACTTAGAGAAATCCCACACTGCTTTTGTGCTCTGACATGCTTGGCATGCTCGTTTACGCAATATAATTGGAGACAAAAGCAGCTTTTAAGTTGCAGGGCAAAATTATTTTTAAACGCCAAGTGCCAACCTGGAATGAAAAACAGAAATTCTTTTGTCACGTGTAGGTGCTAATAATGATTGCAGTTTGCTTTACTGTACACAATGCACACAATAATAAAGTACAGCTACTTATTAACAAAGGCAGGCACGAATAGTACAGCATACCTTTACGTCATAAAGTTACATACTCCATCATTCCAGATCCCAATATCATGTATAAACCTTTCCACATGCAGTACCTTCCCCATTTCAATTAAAATCATAAATGTACCCGTCTTTTAAATTTCTCATTGCTCAGCCTCTCCCCCATCACCAGCAATCACTTCAGCGGCCTGCTCCAAATTACCACTACCCTCATGGTCAAATTTAAGGCACAAATATTTCTCACATCATGTATGATCACCCGATCATAAATGTACCCATCTTTTAACTTTTATCTTTTAACTTTCTCATCGCTCTCACATTTACTCGCTCCTCAGGTCTTACTTCCCCCTCCCCCGTCACCAGAAATCACCTCAGCAGCCTGCTGAAAATATAACTCCCACTACCATTACCATCATTATCAAATTTCGGGCACAAATATTTATCACATCATATATTGTATTCCGTCCTTTTTTTTTTGTTAAATAAAAGCAAGACCAAACAACACCATTACTTAACTACAACAGGACAGCACTTTACCAGATGCAATCATCATAATCATTTGATTTGAATCTGAAGAAAAAACAAGCAGGGGAAGAAGAGCATCACAAAACCAAGCAGAATCAAGTCTCTCAAGAATATTTCAGAAGGGGTAAAACTGCTAAGCCCTCATGGTAAAATTTCGACGGGCACAGGCACATATATTTCTCACAGTGACATCATGTATGATGATCAATCCTTACCTCTACTGTAGACTCCACAGTGGTGGCATGGCTGAGGGCCCCTACCGTAGGGGTTCTGCAAATCGGTCAGCACTCCCCTGTTGAGACTGTCTCTCCATTCAGTCAAGCATGGTGGTTGCGCACCTCACAGGAGCACAGTGCGGGGGCTGGCTAAAAATGATGGCCTGGGCCGTCCTTGGTGGTGCTTTTGCACACTACAAGATCGCCGGCCCTAGAAGCCACGTACACGTACGCCACGCACTGCACCACCACCACTATGCTAGGTGGTGAGTGCCTGGCATGCACTGAAGCATTTACAAGCAGGTGCACATAGCTGCATGTAATGTGTGCACTGTGCAGCTGCCCCCAAAATAGTGCTGACTGGGGTGGACTGCCCCCACCGCCCCCCTGGATACGCCACTGCGCGCAAACTTACTGTTCGCGATCGCGAACTTACCGTTCGCGATTGCGAGCGGGGAAAAAACTCAGCTGCCCATCGCGATGTGGAGTTTTCTGCACTATGCGAGCTCTGCGGAGTGCAGAGTGCAGAGAGCAGAAAACTCTGCAAACTCCGCGAACTGAGCTAAGTTCACTGCCCAGGCCTAGCTATCACACATTCTAGTCGGACATGCTTCCAACCATAGTGAAAAGATGCGCACAACAACCAGGATGTATCTCAAACCATTGCGCCCATGCATCTCTGCAAAATCCAACTGTATTCGGTTGAAAGGACCTCTTGACCTGCCAATGTGACTCAATGCAACCACAGTTTTCTTTTCAGCATTCATCTGTTGACATATGACACATCGATGGTACACTGCATCAGCAACCACACGAAACCTCGGATCGAACCACGTTTGTCGAACACTCGCACCATTGCATCTCTCCCAATATGAACTGCTCAATGAATCTGTCACGCCATAAGACTCAGCAAACAATCTGGCAACACTGCTCTATGATCAGTTGAGACCTTAATGTCATCTCCCCTCTTTTCCCATCTTGCTCTGATCCAACCAGCCAGTCCTTGATCTGACGCTTCTCCCTGCAGTCGCAGGTATCTACAATGGCTAGCATCATGCTGAGTTTGGTTCTTTCTGTGCTTGAGCCCCATTAAAAATACCTGCATGTGTTACATAAAACCAGGTGACTTCATTCGTGTATCAATTTACCAAAGCCACAAAATCTTCCCCCTTCCCATGGGCAGCGCACTTCAGGACAGCTAGTTCCTTTGGTGGCAGCAAGGCTTCCAACAGTTGTCTCACATACTCCCCTTTCCTAATCGGCTATCCTGATGACATCGAGAACCCCCTCTGTGACCATAGCTGTACGAATTCATGAACTACACCTAAACCATACTGGCTATCGGTATAGATGGTGACTCGGACTTGACAAAGCAATGATTTCATCTACTTGTGCGGAGTATACTCCCTGTAACCAAGCAGATTCCACAACTCCAGAAATGGTACAGACAGCAAAAGCTGCTCTCAGGTAACTCCCACTGTCTCTTAAGCATGAAGCATCAACAAAAAGGATTTGGTCAAAGTCGGGCAGTGGTTCATCGAGAATCGAGAGGTCTCAGTTTGGTGCAAAGTTCAGTCACATCCAGACAGTCATGGTCCTCACAATCTTCCCCATCAGCATTTGGAATAGGCAACAAGGTAGCAGGATGTATCACAGAACACCGCTTCAGGGTGATGTTGTCAGCGGTTAGCAAAATCTGCTAGTACTTTTTGAGTCTATTATTCATCAAATGCTGTGTCTCGGTTCTCGTCATCAGAAGCTCAACTGAGAGTGAAACAGATATAATAAAAGGGTGACCCATCACAATACTTTCACACCTTTCAATGCTGACAACTGTAGAAGCAACGGATCTGAGACATCCGGGCAACGCTGAAGCTACAGGATCTAATGTAGCTGAGAAGTAGGCCACTGGTCTACGGACACCCCCAGGTGTCTGGGTGAGTACAGATAGAGCACAGCCCTCTCTCTCACAGCAGAATAGTGACAATGCTTAGTAATAATCAGGCATTCCCAAAGATGGAGTGCGATAAAGGCGCTCTCTCAGCTCCAAGAAAGAAACCAAGGAATCATTGTCCCAAGGTACCGGATCGCTCACATCCTTGTGCGTCAATTTCTGTGAGGGCTTCACCTTCAACGAGAAATTTGGGATCCATTGTCGGCAGTAGCCAACCATTCCCAAAAACATCCTGACTTCCTTTTGAGTGGTAGGTGCATTTAGTTTTCGATGCGATAACCCAAGTACTGAACTTATGTCAAGCAGTACAGAAGCTTGCTTGGCGACATCTTATGTCCATTTTCAGCCAAATGATTCAGTAAAGCAATGGTGTCATCCCTACAAGCCTCCTCTGTCTCCAATGCAATTAGGAGATCATCAATGTACTGCACGAGCACTGAGTTTTGTAGCAGCACCAAGCTATCAAGGTTCTTTTTCAGAATTTGGTTAAAGATAGATGGACTTTCAGTATACCCTTGTGGGATACGACACCATGTTAAAACACGATTCTACCGTTATATTCCATATAGGTACCTTAATGTAGGCTCAGATAACATTGTAACCCTTCACCTATATTCTTCCAATTTGGCTCTCCAGCTGACTAAATTATGCACAGAGCACTTCCTTAGGGCTTGTAATGGTCGGTTACCATCTGACATCTTAAAAAAACCAACCTTTAGTAGAAATACTTATAAGAGTAATTTGGATTTCGTGATAGTTTCCATCCCTCTTTGGTCGTATCTCATAGATCTTGACATAACGGAGAGGACTGAAAGCGATCATTTTCCCCTAAATTTGTCCTTAGATGCTGCACTGTTTAGTGATCCTCTTTCATCACTCTCATCTGAGGAAGGTACTGGTGATAGAAATGAAATCCACATTAGTAATAACAGGAGATCGCTAAATTGGCCATTTATTTTGGATCATAGCGATATTCTTAGTGAGATATATTCACTTTTTGCTGGGACCTTTGCATCATATTTGAGTTTAACTCCCGAGGAGGAAGCAAAAACTCCCTTCTTGACCATACACCAGGAGTTCTTTCTCAAATTAAAATTATTGGTTACCAAATTGCCAAAAAAAAAACAGCAGAAGACCCAGAATCTGTCACACAGTAAACCTTGGTACGATAGATCTTGTAGAGAGTCGAAGAGGGAATTGATAATTGCGATTAAATCCAAGTCACAACCAGATGTCCATAAAGCTAGAAACAACTATAAAACTGTCCAAAGGACATCTAAAAGTGTGTGGGAGGAAGAGAAATGGGCAGATTTGTTGTCAGCCGCAAGGTCACGCAATACGGTGGCTTTTTGGAGGTTGATAGCAAACTGGAATAAAGTAGATAACGGTTCTTAGGGACTGACCTTTTACCTAAATATTATACTACATTAAAAACGCAGGATTTTCACTGGTAAAAGACTCATACATTATGCATGAGAATTCTTGGAAGCACAGCAGGGCTAAAATCTCCTGTATAATATCCATGTACAAAGTTCATTCTCAACGTCATCCTAAGTCGGACAAAGTAATACAGGGAGGTAGAACCCCCGGGGGAGACCTATGGGTATATATACATCACATCTTCGTAAGATAGAAAGAGACCAGGAATTCCCGGCCAACACACTGATACAAGACGCTGAGCTTCCTGCATGCAGACACTCCAGCTCGCAGTGGTCTAACATCCCTCGTGGAGTGTACAACCCAAGACCAAGACAGGGTCCCACAGTCTCTCGAATTCAGGTAATGAGGTTGACTTTATCCTAGAGGGATTCTTGGTTTAACACCCACACACATGCTGGGTACACTTAGATACACCTAGTTAGGGACGCATCGTAGGAGTACGCACTTTTTGTTGTCATGTATTTTATATACTCGTATATATTCATGATTCTCGCGAGATGGCAGAACTCTATCATCCTTTTACTTTCATAGTGCTTCCAATCATTTATATATTTTACTGTCTGACGGTTGTTGCAGCTCAACTAGTTTACAGAATAACAACTGTTCAATAAATACTTATTGAAAACGCCCAGACTGTTTATTCTGTGTATCTCTCGGAGACAGACTAAGTAAGCACGAGTGACTGAGCGAAAGGTAGTATTTTGTTTCTTCGATCCTGAGGGATCAAGGTTGTCATGTTCGATGGTTGCCAAGAACTATTCTCTCCTTGGTAAGAGGAGATTACAGTGGCACTGTGAACTAGCTGACACAGAAGGCCAACAAATCTGGTGGGGGTGTTTAGAATCAGTCTGACACCGGTCCTATAGTGTATGTTGTCACCAAAGGGGCAGGTCCTGTATACTTTTTTCTAGGGACGACACAACATGTCGCAGCCAACGTTGGTTGGGTATTTATTTAACAGCAGAATCTGAGTAGTTCAGTCATGCTAGTCTCAGAGACCCCTACTCACAATTCCCCAGAGACGTCTGGAGTGGGTAGGCACAAACTCCGCCACAGTTGAGTATTTATTGGCTGTTGGTTAATCAAACTTGAAGGACACATTGATCCTAAAATTGTGCATAACACCTCATCTTTGTTCCCTTGGAAAACTCTTCCTTACTAAAACAATGACTAAGTCAGAAAATAACGTTGTGCAAGAACTAAATCTCTCAGCAGATGAGGAAGATGCAGATGCAGATGCAGATGCAATTCATATTGCAGAACATGTTACGAATGCCATTATCATAAAACTAGGTGCACATGGTCTAACATCCAGGGGTGGACCGGTAGCTTTCGTGATTGAGAAGCACACGAATCGTATAGAACAGAGGTATTCTATTCATGGGTTAAATTTTTGGTTGCAAATTCAAGAACAAAAATATTTCATTACTACAGAGAAAGTGGAATACCGGATGAATATTGTCCCTACGAGGACATTGAAGTTCCACTAACTTACCAGTAACATTTATATTGGTTTAAAGGTGCCCTCCTTCATACAGGAAATAAAGTAAGAGTGGGTCTGCTCGGAAGAGAAGGAGCAACATGGCTAGCTACATTATATATTGAACTGGCAGATGGGTAGTTCCAACAAAATTATAACTCCAAGACCCCTAACGTACTTTTATCCTAGGTCAGTGGTGTTTCCATATCAGTATCCCCTTTCACACTGCACAACTGTAACTCAGCCATCTATTTACCCTTTTGCACAGAATGTTGGGAATGTTGGGAGTAATCAATATGCTCAGTATCCTCCGATCCAACAGGGTATGGGAAGTACGTATTATCCCCCTTGTCATGTGAGAGCCCCTGACCCCCTGGGATGGAACTATGTTCCAGTTAGAAATCAAAACTTCCAAAACAGAAGGATGGACCATCTTAAACCCTTCACACCACTGGAAACGTCAAACCGTTTTGATGTTTTCAGTGGTCTTGATAACTGTGATTGAAGTTTTCGGAGAGGGGGGGATGAGGGAAGAGATATGAGTAATCCCATAGCTTCGGGAATTACAAATGAGTGTAACCCATTGTTAACTCTAGCACCCAGGCCTCCGGCTAAATCTGTAACTCATATTACAAATATTCCAGAGACACAGGTAGAACCAACTTGCCTTCCAAGGCACTTACTTTCCGAGGAAACAACCTCGGCAACTAAGTTGGTGCCATATACTGGTGGCAAGACGCCAAGGGCTAATATCGTTATGCCCTTGGTACTTGGGGTGCCAGTTAACCTGGTTTGTTGGAACATAGCCGGGGTTGCTAGTAACCTGAGGGATCCTGAGTGGGCTGCTTTTATAGAATCTTTAGATTTTTGCTTACTCCAGGAAACATGGGCAGTTGATATTCCCCACAGGGTAGGCTACAAGACTTACGGTATTGGGGCAATACCCTCTAGAAGTGGAAGGTCGTCGGGGGGTCTCTTGATTTGGGCGAAAATAAATCTAAAGGTTAATATTGAGGTGATAGACGTGAACTCTGCAGATATCCTAGTATTAAAAATAACAACCTCCAATGGGAATAAATTATTCTTAATAAATATCTATAACAGGCCTACCCCCTCTTCAAAGGAATCTCCGATTGTTACCAAGCTGGATTCTTTTCTGAGAGGGTTGGATCCCAGGGAGGATCTTGTTATTTTGGCTGGGGATCTGAATTGTAACTATGAGCCAATTTCGGGCCTAAGCGAGATTTTTGAGGAAGAAGACCAGGTAAATAAGATCCCTTTTCTCGGGAATCTTAAATCGGTCAAGTGCTCCAATTTGGCTCTCCAGCTGACTAAATTATGCACAGAGCACTTCCTTAGGGCTTGTAATGGTCGGTTACCATCTGACATCTTAAAAAAACCAACCTTTAGTAGAAATACTTATAAGAGTAATTTGGATTTCGTGATAGTTTCCATCCCTCTTTGGTCGTATCTCATAGATCTTGACATAATGGAGAGGACTGAAAGCGATCATTTTCCCCTAAATTTGTCCTTAGATGCTGCACTGTTTAGTGATCCTCTTTCATCACTCTCATCTGAGGAAGGTACTGGTGATAGAAATGAAATCCACATTAGTAATAACAGGAGATCGCTAAATTGGCCATTTATTTTGGATCATAGCGATATTCTTAGTGAGATATATTCACTTTTTGCTGGGACCTTTGCATCATATTTGAGTTTAACTCCCGACGAGGAAGCAAAAACTCCCTTCTTGACCATACACCAGAAGTTCTTTCTCAAATTAAAATTATTGGTTACCAAATTGCCAAAAAAAACCCAGCAGAAGACCCAGAATCTGTCACACAGTAAACCTTGGTACGATAGATCTTGTAGAGAGTCGAAGAGGGAATTGATAATTGCGATTAAATCCAAGTCACAACCAGATGTCCATAAAGCTAGAAACAACTATAAAACTGTCCAAAGGACATCTAAAAGTGTGTGGGAGGAAGAGAAATGGGCAGATTTGTTGTCAGCCGCAAGGTCACGCAATACGGTGGCTTTTTGGAGGTTGATAGCAAACGGGAATAAAGTAGGCAGGGTGGCTAAGGATACCTTCTTAGACGAGCAAACCTGGGTAACTCACTTTACTAACTTGTATAAAAAATATGAAGATTCTCAAATAGTATCTAATACAACAAGTTATGTAACTCCAGTAGATCCGCTTGTTTTTACCTTGGGGGAAACCGAGCTGGCTTTAAGCCAAGTTAAAAGTGGGAAAGCCCCTGGTTTGGATAAAATCCCCGGGGATCTCTATAAGCACGATTCAAAAGTATGGGCACCCTATATTAATTATCTGTGCAATAAATTTTCATGTAGTTTAGAATTTCCTGAAAGCTGGAAGGGAGCCGAAATTGTTTTAATATATAAGAAAGGAGACAGGAAGGATCCCTGTAACTATCGGCCAATAAGCTTAATGGACATCCTACAGAAAATCTACTCACGCCATATTTTAGTACGTGTGAGTAATTGGCTGGATGAAAATTCATTTTTGACTAAATTTCAAGCCGGGTTTAGGACAAAAGTCAGCACGATAGATCAATGCTTTAGATTCTGCTGCCTCTACTGGAAGTACGTAATGATAAAAAAGGCCCATCTATACGTTGCCTTTGTTGATTTAAGGGCAGCATTCGATCTGGTGCCACGTGATCTTCTTTGGAAAACGTTGAGTGCAGCAGGCATGCCAGATAACATAGTAGCACAAATCATAAAATTACATGAAGGGAATTTTGCGAGAATTAGATGGGGTCCTAACGGCGAACTATCCGGGAAAATTCCAATTGAACGGGGAGTTCGCCAAGGATGTGTTCTGGCCCCCACGCTTTTTTCTATTTTCGTAAACGATATTCCCTCATACTTAGAAAGATGTAATAACGATGCACCCAAATTGAATGGAGAAAGGGTTGCATCTCTACTATTTGCTGACGATACTATTCTGATATCCCAAACAAAAAACGGCTTCAGATTTTATTGAACACTTTTAATGATTATTGTAGTCAAAAGGGGCTAGAGATTAATGTCAAGAAAACAAAATATATGGCCCTGAACCCAACCAAACCTGATAAGGGATGTTTAATGTTAAAAGGAGTGAAGCTGGAGTCAGTGCCTCACTTCTCATATTTAGGGGTGACACTAGACTCCAACTTCACCTGGAAAGCTCAGTTGGAAAAAAGCAAACTAATATTTGCTCAGAATGCCAAACCGATACTTAGAGAGCAAAGCTTAAGCACTAGTAAAGCGGTGTTTCCAGTAATGGAACTTTTTAAATTCAAAGTCCAATCTTCCGTGCTTTATGGTGCAGAACTGTGGGGGTCTGGGTCTAACGAGACCTTCAGTGTCCAAGACAATAACTTCATGCGAAGCTTGGTAAGGGTTCCGAGAGGAACTCCACTAGTACCTCTGCAACTGGATCTTAATTTTAAAAGAACAGACCATCATGTTATTATCAAACCACTTATGCTATGGGTGAGATTGTGGCATGTCCCTGAACTACAAGCTTATAGAGAGGGGCTTGTAGAGATTATGGCGCTGGACACCCATAAAAAAATCCCATGGCTTAGACATGTTAGTTTTTGGTTTAATAACATAGGCCTGAAACATTTTTGGGAGAACCCTGACCTTTTACCATCTAACCCAAAACTAGTCCTGAAAAGGGCCTTTTGGTCCTATGTAGCAAACATGACTGTGAATGCCATAACTAGCGGTTCATTAGTTTTTAAATTTTTAAATGTTAAGGATGAACCGTTTTATGAGTCTTTTATGGACGAAATAGAGCCTCCACTTGCCAAAACGTTATTTTTAAAGTTTAGATACGGAAATCTTTTAATAAAATCAACTTTGGCTCGTTGTGTAAGGAACCGTGATCCATCTTCTGAGGCATCGGACGAAGTTTGCTCACTTTGTGAAAATAATCAAATAGAGAATGAGCAACATATTCTTTTCTTCTGTCCTTTGTATGGCCAAGAAAGAAGAAGATGGATCAAACCAATATGCCTATTACTAGGCTTGAGATCCTACCGTCAGGCTCTGAGAATTTTGTCTACAAACACCTCACAACAGATAACATTTAGTGTTAGTAGATTTTTACTCTCTGTTTGCTACCGCAGGAAAAAAATGGGTCACCAGCTGTAACCGAGCTTCCTTTATCTATGGACCTGAATTATGGACTTGAACTTGTATTTATAGCACCTCTTAACTGAAATTGCTTATGTAATTACTGATGTGTCCTTCTGTCCCATACGATTTCTACTGTTATGCTCCAAGAGTCTTTCTACATGTGTTGCACAGTCATATAGAATGTTCTTAAATTATTATTTTTTTTTAACCTAATGTCATTATCCTTTTATTGAACTGTAATGTTTAAATTGCTCTTTTATGGCGTCAAGCCGAAATAAAGATTTGAATTGAATAGTCTCAGAGACCCCTACTCACAATTCCCCAGAGACGTCTGGAGTGGGTAGGCACAAACTCCGCCACAGTTGAGTATTTATTGGCTGTTGGTTAATCAAACTTGAAGGACACATTGATCCTTAAATTGTGCATAACACCTCATCTTTGTTCCCTTGGAAAACTCTTCCTTACTAAAACAATGACTAAGTCAGAAAATAACGTTGTGCAAGAACTAAATCTCTCAGCAGATGAGGAAGATGCAGATGCAGATGCAGATGCAATTCATATTGCAGAACATGTTACGAATGCCATTATCATAAAACTAGGTGCACATGGTCTAACATCCAGGGGTGGACCGGTAGCTTTCGTGATTGAGAAGCACACGAATCGTATAGAACAGAGGTATTCTATTCATGGGTTAAATTTTTGGTTGCAAATTCAAGAACAAAAATATTTCATTACTACAGAGAAAGTGGAATACCGGATGAATATTGTCCCTACGAGGACATTGAAGTTCCACTAACTTACCAGTAACATTTATATTGGTTTAAAGGTGCCCTCCTTCATACAGGAAATAAAGTAAGAGTGGGTCTGCTCGGAAGAGAAGGAGCAACATGGCTAGTATTAGCGGTTAACACACCACATCCTGACATTGAAACAATGCCAGGAGAAGACTTACTTACACTTCACAAAGAATTGATAAAACTTTACAGAAACATGACACAGTTCGTCATGAGGAAATTTACTGTCCCGCCAGCTACGGCTACAACAAACACAAATACAGTTCAAATACACCAACTAATATCACACCACAAACCTTACAGGCCGTAATGGGTAGAGTGCCTGCCAAACGTGAACATATGCCATTCTGGGTAGCTCAGAAAATAACAAAGCTAGAAGCAGTATTACCAAATACCAGCCCTTATGAAAAAGACAGAATGCTAACAATCTGCTTGCCCATGGGGATAACACCACAGATAGAGGATTGTACCTCTTGGTGTACAGTTTCCACTGCCATATATACCAGGACACATTGTATCCCGTCATTAGCAGTAATACTGGATGTATTAAGATAAATACAAAATGAGTACGGAGCAGAACCTGCTCTGAACTAAGGGATGAAATTAGTAGGTAATTATGCCCAGGTATCAGCTATAATATTATCAAATATTAAAGGGGAAGCAACATCAGTGGCAATCCGTCAATGCCTAAGGGAGTTCAGTCCTTTACAACAGGAACATGAATTACCTAAAGAAATTGAGACTGCTATTGCAGAGTTAGGCAGGGACAGTTTGGGTGAGAAGGCATTAAAACCACAACTGATGGGTAGCCCCGAAAAGGACACATTTAAGCAGTGTTAGACGGGGACCCTGAGGGTCGGCCGGATACTGGGGGAGAGATCCCCGAGTGGGACCGTCTCCGGCGATCGTACAGACAAGTTACCTCCCGCCCCACAAACAGGCACCACACCAAGTCGAGTTCAATGCTTTATGTAAGGTTCTTAAGGCAAGGATATCAGCGATACAGGATATCTCGGACCCGGGGGTCCTCTCACTTCTAGTCTCTGTAGGGAAAAGGGGGTAGCGGGACAGTCTTGGTACCGGATCGGTACAGGTGGTGTTAAGAGGCGAGCTCACAATCCTCGAGCTGGAGTGTCTGTGGATCGGGCCGCGGCGGCGCCAGCAGGCCAAGATGATAGTCTCACAAAGCAGAGGGCCGCGGCAGCGCCAGCAGGCCAAGACGATGGTTTCACGAGGCAGAGGGCCGCGGCAGCGCCAGCAGGCCAAGACGATGGTTTCACGAGGCAGAGGGCCGCGGCAGCGCCAGCAGGCCAAGACGATGGTTTCACGAGGCAGAGGGCCGCGGCAGCGCCAGCAGGCCAAGACGATGGTTTCACGAGGCAGAGGGCCGCGGCAGCGCCAGCAGGCCAAGACGATGGTTTCACGAGGCAGAGGGCCGCGGCAGCGCCAGCAGGCCAAGACGACGGTTTCACGAGGCAGAGGGCCGCGGCAGCGCCAGCAGGCCAAGACGATGGTTTCACGAGGCAGAAGGCCGCGGCAGCGCCAGCAGGCCAGTTACGGATGAGTTCTTCTTGGGTCTCTCGACTCCAGGATACAACTGCCTTCCTGTCCTGGGGCTGCCTCAGTTATAGGTCTGGCGCCCTTTGATGTCCGGACCCTCGCTCTTGGAGGTCGGGAGGTCTGGGATGAGGGAGCCCAGACACCCAGCAGGGGGGTGGAGCCAGCGCCCGAGGAGGCTGGGGGTGCTCGGCACCTGGCGGGGGAGAGCCATCGACACTTCGTACTCCCATTGACCTGCCAAGTGGGCCGTTCACCTCCTGGGTGGAGGGTGGTGCCGGGATGTCGGGGCCTGGCCAGGCCCAGGGTTGGGGTTGGGCTGAGGCCGCACGGCCGCGTGGTGCCGTGTCCAAGATGGCGGCTGGGCCGGGCAATGGTGCTGACGGTGGCCCGGGCCCTGTCCTGCGGGGAGGGAGCGAGCCCTTCATGTGGCCTGTCCAACAAGCAGGCACCTACTTCTTCAAAGAAAAAGTGGGACAACAACAAAAACAGAAGAATAAAGAAAATAGATTTCAATCAAGAGGTAGATCTCCTCCACAGGAGCCCTCCGAAAGGAGGTATAACTTTAGAAATAGAGACAATATTAGAAAACCTTATAGATATCAGGATACTGATACACTTTCCTCTCATTCCTTTCAGGGTTTAACTAAAAACTCAGAAAGGGAAGTACAGTCAGACAGTCAAGAAGAGCGTACAAAGTCCAGACACAAGCAGCACATTCAAGAATATACTTCCAAAAAAGAAAATAAAGAAAAACCAAAACCTTAGTTCAAAAAGAAGAAAGTTGCAGGTCTAAAGATCAGACATGCCCAGAATTCTGAGGACTTAAATACTGAACGGGGAATGGGCTCTGACGATGCTAGACAGTGCGGCATAAGTAACAATAGCTCGCCAGTACCTGATTGAATTTCTGGTGACAGCGGACTTGAATGATTACATCACAGTGGAAACACCTGATACTAGGGTAAGCGTCCCACATAAATTATATGAAGGGGACAAGCCAAGGAAAGTTAGAGGTCCCTTTTGGAAGAACTGTTGTAATTCTATCTAGGACCCTAATTAATATTCATGATTTATGCCCTTATGTGGTTATAATAAATAATATCCTTATAAAGGCATGAGAATCATATCCATATTTAGTCATAGCCCATGCTGTCCAAATTAAGCAAGGCTACTTCTCCAGGCTCCTAGAAAGTACAACGAGTTCTGTAAACAAACCAAACCTCCGGCAACCTGGGAATTCCCCATTGCTTTTGTTTTGATTTCGTCCTAGAACTCCTGTGAGCACTGTAAGAACGGCCAGTTCTTAGTGACATCTTTATTGACGTCTTATGTCCAACCTTACGTCAAACCCGGCACCTTTCAGGTATAAATATACCAGCGTTGCCTTAGGCAAACACACGGTGGTTTTGGAGCAGAGCGGCTATCTACTTGCCCGAGAGCCCAGCTGATGCAGGAGCCCACGGACGCCGCTCCTCCCCTTTGACGCACTGAGAGAGACGCTGTCTTTTCTCCTGCCGAGAAATCCAGCTCCGGTGTTTCCAGATACCCTCGCGGGTTACTGGGATATCGAGTCCTGAGAGAGAGATACCAGACCTCCTGCTTTCTAATACCCAGGTACGGAGCTGACTAAAGCCTTAAAGAGAATTCTTGATTCAGATTCCTTGGCAAACCCAACTTAACTTAAACTGCTACTTACTTACTCCTTCCCACGTATTAGGCTTAGGTCAGGTACACCGGGGTAGGCGTATTTAGAAGCACCAGTTGAGTACGTTAGTCAATGTATATTTGTATGTATAAATTTGATCTATTTTAAAGTATCATATGGCTAAGAAACCATATCAATGCTTTTACAGTATTATTTCATATTACTCCTTTTACTGTACGCACTTTACCTTACTCAAAGTATTGCAATTGTGGCAATTCATTTCTCTTGCATGAGAAAGAAGACTGCTCAATAAATAACACCTTTTATTGAAAACGCCCGTCTCTCTTTTCTCTGCACTCTGGTGAAACTAAGTATGCACACTTGACTGAGTGAAATAGCTGTCTATTGTTTTCACACGACTCTAGGGATACACTCTTATTCTGAGGGAGCAAAGTTGTCATGTTTTATGGTTGTCGGAAGCTAATCCCTTCTTGTCTATCCAGGGAAGTTAAACTCCTCCTTGTTTATTCGAGAAAGTTTCTAGTGACCTCTGAGCTAGCTGGCAAACCTTAAGTCTAATATAATCAGTAGAGACCTAGTCGACCTCAGTCCTACGTCTACACTGCTGTTTATATTATTCCAATGCGCAGAGCCTATTGGGAATATAGGAGCTACACTACATGGTGCCCAACATTTGGTAAGGCGATAAATCTAACGCAAGACATTAGAGTAACTCAGTCGTGCTTTTTCACACAGACCCTTTTTCCCGTAAATACTCCAAAAGACGTCTGGAGTAGGTAAAAGGTTAAAATCCGCCGGAACTTAGTAGGGAGAGATTCCTGTGTATAGTTTTTAATTTAGTCAACGTTGAAGGATACAGTGTTCCAAAATATTGTGCACCTAATCTTTGTTTCCTTGAAACTTGATCTGCAACAAAAACCTTTCTGTTAGTAAAAATGACGGAAAGTGAAGACGAAAGGGAGACAGCTAGAATAGCAGCTCAACTCCTAGCGGATGAGACAAGTCTCCAAGAAAATGACCCGAATGTTATAATCATTCCGGTAAATGTAAGAAAAACTATAACTATCAAACTTAAAGAAAATGGACTGACATCAAGAGGTGGTACAGACATATTTGTGGTAGAGGCCCATGAATATCGGCAGACAGAGGTATTCTATTCATGGATAAACTTTCCAGCAGCAAACGCTGTAACACACGAATTCCACTATTACAAAATAGAGGAACCTCCAGATGTACACACTCCTTTCGAGGATGTTGAAATCCCATTAAATTACCAAGAGCACCTGCTCTGGTTTAAAGGCGCCCTAAAACATCACAAATCACATCACCAGGCTCGGTCCACTAGGTAGACCAGGAGCAACGTGGCCGGTTCTAGCCAGCTACACACCACACCCCGACATTGATACAATGACAGACCGGGAATTTTTAGCTCAGCTAAAACAGCTAATTAAAATACATAGACAATTAGTCTAATATGTAATGCGGACGTCAACAGTCCAACCAGCAATTAACATTCCACAGCATGACCCCGATTCAGGGGAACACAAACAAAATCACACCACAGAACATACAATCATGTCTTGGTAAAACACCCGCAAAACGGGAACAAATTCCATTCTGTTTAGCACAAAAAATCACTCAAATAGAGGCAGTATTTCCTGATACTACACCTACTGGGAAACACAGGATTCTGACTATCTGTCTTCCAATGGGGATCGCACCACATGTGGAGGATTGTGACACTTGGGGCACAGTCTTTGCTTCCATTTACACAAAAACACATGGTGTTCCGTCCATGGCGGTTATACCAGATGTGCTAAGACAGATTCAAAATGAATACGGTCCAGAACCTGCTTTAACTCTGGGTATGAAATTACTGAAAGACTTCAAGCAGGTCTCGGCTATATTATTAGCCAACATAAAAGGAGAAGCAGCATCTGTGGCGATCCGCCAGAAATTGAAAGAAACAGATATAGCAGAACAGCCATTTGAACTTGCCAGAATCATAGAAAAATCCTATGAAGAACTAGGTAGAGATACTTTGGGTGGGAAACCAGTAAAACCCCAACCAACTGAAAATCCTGAAAAAATCTTTATTAAAAATAATCTAAATACTCCAAAAAAGAGTTGGGATGGAAATAAACAATCTACTCCCAAAGAAAAAAGATTCCAGTCCAGAGGAAGGTCTCCTCAACGAAGAGAAAGATCTCCTGACCGAGGAAACAAGTCTCCCCAGAGGGAGCCCTCTGAGAAAAGATACAACCTTAGAAATAGGGATAATTTGAAAAAACCTGATAGATATCAAGATATTGATACACGTCCCTCTCGATCTTTTCAGACTTCCTCACAGAAATCGGAAAGAAGAGGACGGTCAGAACACAAGGAAGAGCACGTCAAGTCCAAAGACAAGGAACCTGCTCATCAAAGTAAAAAATTACAATTTCCAAGAAAGAAGGTAGCCAGTATTAAAATAATTAAACATGCCGAGGATACTGAGGACACAACTGAAAAACGGAGAGTGGGCCCAGACAATGCTAGACAGCGCAGCAGGAGTGACCATAGCTCCCAAGATCTTGATGAATCTTCTGGAGACAGTGGACACGAATGAATACATTCAGGTGGAAACTGCAGATACCAGAGTTAGCAAACCTCATAAAATATACGAAATAACACTGCGTATAGAGGGAGATAAGACTAGGAAAGTAAGGGGTCTCTTTTAGGATAATCTTTCGAAAGGCTATGACATCCTTTTAGCTGAGAAAGACCGGCCACCAGAGTTTGTCAGGGAGTGCCCTCATGGTGAAGAAATGATTATGCCTGCCTTCTCAAATCATATTCCAATTCATAGAAAATATACATATGCAAGAAAATGGGCAGTAGCCCAAGCTCCTGCATTATACAAAAATCATGTAGGATGGGATGAGGACTCACCTCCTCATAAAATCCAGTTAAAATGTCAACCGACTGCACAAAGGCAGTACCCAATTAAGCAAGAAGCTAAAAAGCAAGTCAGGGAGATCTTAGATCAACTTGAATACCAAGGGGTGATTGAAACATGCACCTCACAAATGAACAATCCTTTGTTTCCTGTCTCCAAGCCAGACGATTCATATCGTCTAGTTTTGGACTAGACACCTTAACTCATGTTGCAAAACATTTGCAGTACAAAACTCACACAGTGCAGGACTAATGAATAACATCGTGCGCAAAAAATACAAAACGACATTAAACATCTCTAATGGATTCTTTTGTCAAAACATTGCACCTGAAAGCAGGTATTTGACCGCTTTCTCAATAATGGGGTCGCAGAAAACACTTCTGTCGACTACCACAGGGATTCAAGAATAGCCCAGGATTATTCTCAGCAAGAGTAACAGAGTTACTACAAATATATGACGATGAGGCATTATCTTTGTCAGGTCCTAGTCTTCGCGCCTGCATTGCGAACTACATTTCCCAGGGATTGCGGGCCAAGAACTACACTTCCCATGATCCTTTGCGGCCCTCGCGATATAGCGTTGCCGAGCGGCTTGCTCAGTGCTAGTGATTCTGGATTCCCCAGCGGGAGCGGCTGCTCTCCGTTCCGGTGCTTCGTTCCAGGAGCGAGGTCTGCGTTTGTGTGTTCAGCGCGGAAGACTTTTCCTGGCTAGGCATTCGTTCTAGATTTCGTTCCTTTGTTTGCTGGCTCCTCGAATCGTAAGTGAGTCTAACTTTACCTCGGACAGGCTCTGCAACTCTTAGAGCTGGTGCTGTCACAACGCCTGTGGAAACGGCGTGTTTCTTTTGCATTCTTTGTTTCTTTCTTGACTACAGTGCGTCAAGTGGCGGAATGAAGGGGGGAGATTTCTCCTCATTGCCGTCATGAATTCCTGAGGTGTGTTTAAACCTCGTATTTGGATTTCAATTCCCAAAGCGGAAAGCAGTGGCAGGTTGCTACACTTCACCGTGTTTGGTTGGGTCTGCCTAAAGGGAGGTCACATGTTCAAAGCAAGGATTTCAATGAAGTAATTGATATTGCACTTTATGGAAACAGGCCTCTGCAGTATAATCCCTAGTAGCTTGCATAACTTGATCTGCTGGATAGCAGGAACTGATGATCGTGCAGATCTTTCTTGGTGTTAGACATTTATTGAGGAAGAGTGTTACCACTCTGAGGGTGTGTGGAATTAACATACCATTAATTGATAACGTACCTGGTGTGCTCATCCTGTATATGTTAACTGTGTTCCTTGTGTTGCATAGGGATTGGAGGAAAGGGATGAAGGTCGTCGAGCGGAGAATGATTCATGTTTGATGCAGGTGATTAGTTCTTCTAGCGAGACTTTAATGAGAGTAGTCATAAGGAAATGTGCTAACCTGTTCTTTTGTTTTACAGCTTCCTTTCCCTGCTGCCCCCTCCTTTCCTTCCTTGGGTTTTCCCCGTTTACGGGGTTTTTCCCTCACCGTATCACCCGAACACCCTGTGCATTTCAGTCAGGGTGTTTGGGAGGTCCGGAGGTGGAGCTTATTGCTGCGAACGAATCCTGCAGAGTGCTGATCCTGACAGAATCACTAGCCCAAGAATTACACTCTGCCCGGTTCGTTGGTAGCAATAATGGCATCCATGGAGGACGTGCTGCATGCATTGGTGTTGGTCCAGCAAGAGCTGGCCTCATCAAAGGCGGAGACAGCAGCTTTAAGAGAAAAGGTAGAGCAGTTGTCTAGGAATCCTTTCAACGCCTCCTCTCCTGCTTCGAATGTGCAGGTGACAGTACCCCCACCTATTCCTTTGGCCACCCCAGATAGGTATACAGGAGATCCTAGGAAGACACAAGTCTTTTTGACTCAGATCTTGTTACATTTTTCTTGTAAACCCGCGTCTTTTCCTACTAACCATTCTAGGGTGGCTTTTGCCATTTCCTATTTAGCGGGTGATGCAGCTAATTGGGCGGTCCCACTGGTAAAGAATAATGATCCCCTTTTGTCTGATTGGGCGGCTTTTAGAGCCGAGTTTGAGAAGGTATTCGATCGTAGGGCCGCCTCGTTCACAGTAGATAGGGAACTCATGGAGTTGAGACAAGGAAGGAATGATTTGGTTACTTATCTGACTTCGTTTAACAGATTAGTGGCAGAGGCCGAATGGCCTGAGGAAAAGAGAATGTCCCTTTTTTATCAGGGGTTAAAAGATGAGTTAAAAGATGTGGTGGCTCAAGTGGACCCCCAGCCCAAGACTTGTGTTGACATGATCAATCTTGCTCTTCGGCTGGATGGTCGTTTATCAGAAAGAGGGGGTGCTAGGAAAAGATGGGATAGAGGTACATTCCATTACGATCGCACCTCTTCAAAATCCACTGGTGGGCCTGAAAGTAGTACAGAGCCTATGGAAATCGGAGCCCTCAGATCCCCGTTGTCAAGGGCAGAGAGAGAAGCTAGGAGAACCCAGGGGCTGTGCATGTATTGTTGGAAAAAGGGGCATTTCGTGAGAGACTGCCCTTCTAAGCCCAAATCCTCCAGTAACAGTAGGTTCAAAAGAGTAGCTGTTTCTGCCAATACACCCAGAGATGAGCAGGGGGAACCTGTTAGTCCGGGAAGAGGGGAGAAATCAGAATGGAATCTGACTTCCTTGTCGACCATCGAGGTGGGGGAAACAGAGTCCCATTTGGTGATCGGAATGACGTTGAAATGCCAGAATGAGTGCCACCAAGTTCTGGTTATGTTGGATTCAGGGGCAACGGGCAATTTTATTGATGAGGGATTAGTTTCTCGTTTAGCCTTACCTCGCATCCTGAGAGAGAACCCCGAGGTTGTTCTAGCGGTGGATGGTAAACCTTTAATGTCAGGACAAATCACCGAAAAAACAAGTGAGGTAGGGTTGTCAGTGGTATTGCGAGGTATGATTCACTCCGAGTTGCTGTCATTGAATATCATAGCGGCACCTCAGTACGAGGTAATACTGGGAATGCCCTGGCTTAGGAGACACAATCCTGTGATTGATTGGAAACATAAAACCTTTGCGTTTTTGCCTGAGTTTTGTCAGGATCACATGGAGGCTGGTCCTTCGGTTCATGTAGCGGTTTTATCCACTCCTTATGTAGCAGCCACAGCAGCGGAAAAGAACGTACAGCTTCCAGCTATGTATAGTAGTTACAGGGATGTGTTTAGTGAAGTGAAAGCAGAATCCCTTCCTCCCCACAGGGAGTATGATTGTTGCATAGATCTGGTAGAGGGGGCTACAATTCCATCTTGTAGGATATATGCATTGTCTGTCCCTGAGACTGCTCACCTGAAAGAATATATAGACCATTACCTCCGCTTGGGTTTCATCAGACCTTCCCGCTCCCCGGCAGCCTCTCCTCTGTTCTTCATAGCGAAGGCCAATGGGGATCTCAGGGCTTGCGTGGACTATCGCGTCTTGAATAAAAACACCATCCGGAATCGTTATCCTCTCCCCCTCATTTCTGTCGTGCTTGACCAGGTGAGGGAAGCAAAGATCTTTACCCGTCTGGACTTGCGGGGGGCTTATCATCTGGTCAGAGTACGTGAGGGGGATGAATGGAAGACGGCATTCAAGACGCGATTCGGTCTATATGAGTACATGGTGATGCCCTTCGGGCTTTGTAATGCCCCTGCGGCGTTCCAATTTTTCATTAATGATGTGCTGAAAGACTATCTGGACCGTTTTGTGGTAGTGTATATCGATGATATACTGATATACTCTAAGGATGACTCATGCCATGTTGAACAGGTGAGAGCGGTTTTGGAGAAGCTGAGGGAACACCGCCTGTATGCAAAATTAAGTAAATGCGAGTTTGGGGTCAAGGAGGTGGAGTTCCTGGGAGTGAATCTGAGCTCGCAGGGGTTACAGATGTCAGACCGAAAGGTCCAGGCGGTGCAGGAGTGGCCAGTCCCTAAGAATGTGCGAGAGGTGCAAAGTTTTTTGGGTTTTGCTAACTACTATCGCCGTTTTATCGATCAGTTCTCGCAAAAGGCTGTCCCTATCACTAGGTTGTTAAGGAAGGGAGTGCGCTTTGAATGGAATGATGAAGCAGAGGGGGCTTTCCAGGTTTTAAAAAAGGCGTTTGTTACGGCACCTGTGTTAGCACACCCTGTTCTTGAGCATCCCTTTGTGGTGGAAGCGGACGCTTCGGATGAAGCAATAGGGGCGGTTTTGTCTCAGAGGGATTCACTCACAGGCCAGCTACACCCTGTAGCGTATCTATCAAAGAAACTGAGCCCTGCTGAGTACAACTATACAATAGCGGAAAAAGAACTCCTGGCCATTAAACGTGCCTTCCAAGAGTGGAGGCAATACTTGTGGGGAGCCTGTCATGCGGTTACAGTGTACACGGATCATAGAAACCTCCAGTACATGACTTCAGCCAGGCATTTAACGCAAAGACAGATGCGTTGGATGCTATTTTTTGCAGAGTACAATTTTGTGGTTACCTTTAGGCCTGGCGTTGACAATCGGAAGGCAGATGCACTGTCTCGACAAATCATGCCGGATGTACCACAGGAGAAAGAACAACAAGCAATTATTCCGGCGGCCAAGGTGTTATGTGTGGTTCGTGCTGAGCGGTTCTTGGAAGAAGTGCAGAACGCACGTTATAGACAGGCCTGGAATACATGGGCTGGAAAAAGATCGGGGAGGTCGGTGAGAAATGGCCTGCCATTTCAGGGGGATTGTCTTTACCTGCCCACAGTTGAGATCCGGAAGAAAGCCTTCGGATGGTGCCACGTAGCACCTATGGCAGGGCACCCTGGTATAACCAAAACAGTAAGATTGCTTCGGAGATATTTCTGGTGGGAAACATTGGTTGAGGATGCCACTGTGTGGGTCAAGGGCTGTGAGGAGTGTGCAAGAGCAAAAGGGGAGGCTACCAAACAAAAGGGTCAGTTGATGCCCATGCCCACGCCCGCTCAACCATGGCAGAATATTAGTCTGGATTTTGTTACGGGCTTGCCTATGGAACAAGGGTATTCAGCTATTTTGGTGGTTGTTGATAACCTGACTAAGATGGGCCATTTTATTCCATGCACGAATCTTCCAACAGCTGGGCAAACTGCGCAGTTACTGGCTTCACAAATCATACGCTTGCATGGCGTTCCCAGGGTGATCGTTTCAGACAGAGGACCACAATTTGTTGCTCGCTTTTGGAAGATGTGGTGTAAGGCGTTAGGGATTGAGGCTGCTCTCTCCACAAGCTTCCACCCTCAGACTGATGGGCAGACAGAGCGATTAAACCAAACCCTGAAGAAGTACCTACGGTGTTATTCTGCTTCTGCACAGGACTCATGGGTGAACCTGTTATGGATGGCTGAACTGGCATATAACAACGCTTGGCATAGTTCAACCGGCCTGTCTCCTTTCAGGGCGAATTATGGGTACGATGCCAACACTTTGCCCATTACTCTGCCCTCAGAAGTAGGAGATCAGCCCACTGTTTTGGCTCGCATGCGTATATTGCGAAGAGTGCATAGAGAGGCGCGGAACCATTTGCTAAAGGCCAAGGCTACATACAAACGATGGGAGGACAGACACAGGCTGCCGGGACCTCAGTTTCAGGTTGGGGACAGGGTGTGGTTATCCACCAAGTATATCCGCTTCAAGATGAGAAGCATCTTCCATCCTAGATACATAGGTCCTTATCGGATCGTGAAAAAGATCAACCCTGTGGCTTATAAGTTGCGGTTGCCTGGCTCCTTGAGAATACATCCAGTGTTCCATGTCCACCTGTTGAAAGCGGCCCTCGCCTCCCAGCGGATGGCGCCTCCGCCAGTGGCTCTTGTGGATGGCCCTGAATATGAAGTCCGGTCCATTCGTGACTCCAAGGTGCGCAGAGGGGTGTTGTGGTATCTGGTCTCGTGGAAGGGATATTCTAGCGAGGATGATTCCTGGGAACCATGGTCCAATGTTCATGCTCCCAGGGCTGTTGCTTCGTTCCATCGGAGGTTTCCCTCTAAGCCCGGGCCTAGGAGGCGCATGGGAGGGGGGCGTACTGTCAGGTCCTAGTCTTCGCGCCTGCATTGCGAACTACATTTCCCAGGGATTGCGGGCCAAGAACTACACTTCCCATGATCCTTTGCGGCCCTCGCGATATAGCGTTGCCGAGCGGCTTGCTCAGTGCTAGTGATTCTGGATTCCCCAGCGGGAGCGGCTGCTCTCTGTTCCGGTGCTTCGTTCCAGGAGCGAGGTCTGCGTTTGTGTGTTCAGCGCGGAAGACTTTTCCTGGCTAGGCATTCGTTCTAGATTTCGTTCCTTTGTTTGCTGGCTCCTCGAATCGTAAGTGAGTCTAACTTTACCTCGGACAGGCTCTGCAACTCTTAGAGCTGGTGCTGTCACAACGCCTGTGGAAACGGCGTGTTTCTTTTGCATTCTTTGTTTCTTTCTTGACTACAGTGCGTCAAGTGGCGGAATGAAGGGGGGAGATTTCTCCTCATTGCCGTCATGAATTCCTGAGGTGTGTTTAAACCTCGTATTTGGATTTCAATTCCCAAAGCGGAAAGCAGTGGCAGGTTGCTACACTTCACCGTGTTTGGTTGGGTCTGCCTAAAGGGAGGTCACATGTTCAAAGCAAGGATTTCAATGAAGTAATTGATATCGCACTTTATGGAAACAGGCCTCTGCAGTATAATCCCTAGTAGCTTGCATAACTTGATCTGCTGGATAGCAGGAACTGATGATCGTGCAGATCTTTCTTGGTGTTAGACATTTATTGAGGAAGAGTGTTACCACTCTGAGGGTGTGTGGAATTAACATACCATTAATTGATAACGTACCTGGTGTGCTCATCCTGTATATGTTAACTGTGTTCCTTGTGTTGCATAGGGATTGGAGGAAAGGGATGAAGGTCGTCGAGCGGAGAATGATTCATGTTTGATGCAGGTGATTAGTTCTTCTAGCGAGACTTTAATGAGAGTAGTCATAAGGAAATGTGCTAACCTGTTCTTTTGTTTTACAGCTTCCTTTCCCTGCTGCCCCCTCCTTTCCTTCCTTGGGTTTTCCCCGTTTACGGGGTTTTTCCCTCACCGTATCACCCGAACACCCTGTGCATTTCAGTCAGGGTGTTTGGGAGGTCCGGAGGTGGAGCTTATTGCTGCGAACGAATCCTGCAGAGTGCTGATCCTGACAATCTTATGTCGATGACAACTATCATACAGATGATGACCTGGAGACTCATTTGAAAAGAGTAAACACCATATTACTTGGGTTTGCAGCTGAGGGTTACAAATTCAACTTTAAAAAGTCACAAATTGCCCATCTAACAGTCCTGTTTTTAGGATATGAATTATCAAGTGAAGGCAAAAGCCTAGCAGACAACTTCTTAGAGAAGTGCGCTGTACTCCAAGCACCAAAAACGCTGAAGAACTTACAATCAATACTAGGTTTCCTGAATTTCGGAAGAACATACATTCTAAATTATGCAGAGAGGGTTAAACCTCTCTATGAATTAATAAAACCTGATTTCAAACCAATCAATTGGACTCAGAAACACACAGAAATTTTGAGATCATTGCAAACAGACATGCTATCTAAAACAAAATTGCAAACTCGCGAAAACATACGCAACCTTGTAATCCGAGTCATCCCAGGAAGATGCGGATTCACGTACCTAACCTCTAATGAGGGAGAAACGGTACCAATAGCACACAAATCACACTTGTACACACAAGCTGAAATGAAATTCAGTTCAACTGAAAAAATTCTAACTGCGGTTCAAACTGCTGTAGCAAAAGACAGAGCCCTAGCACAAGGTAAACGAATAATAATCGTTACACCAGTACCTGCCCTAGAAGCAGTAACAAAAGCAAGCATTCCAAATGCTAAAGCACTACATCCGAGATGGATGCAATGGGTTAATTATCTTGCTGCAACAGACGTAGTATATGAATTTGATCCTAATTTAAAAACACAAGAATTTCTCCAATATGAATATGAATGTCCTCTGCCGACCGAAATCCTGCCTCTGGAACATTACGGCTGTATAATATATACAGACGGATCAGCACAACCCGCAGTTGGGGGTAAACAAGCTTACAGTGCTGCGTGCGTGATTGTTAAACGGCGTTGGCACGAAGGAAAATTTAGACCACTGGTCACTAAAACCCAATCTCTAGGAGATTGTACAGCTCAGCGAGCTGAACTACTAGCATTTAAGATGGCGCTTGAAAATACCGATCGCGAATTCCCCTCACTAATAGTATGCGACTCATATTACTGCGTTCAGTCTTATAATGAATACTTGCAGGACTGGGTTCACAACGGTTTCAAAGATGCAAAAGGTGGCACAATCAAGCATAAAATGCTTTGGGAACAAGTAGTTCTTTTACAGAAAGAACTACAAAAGACTCACGTGATACATACACTGAGTCATCAACGTGATGGCGTTCACGTTGCGGGGAATTCATTGGCTGATGAGGCCGCGAAGGCAGCTGTCCAAACGGCTTCCGTAGCTGCTATCACCCGGTCAAAAACAAAAATAGACAGCGATATACTGCAAGCTGTCAGTGCTAAGGTAAAATATGATAGAAAATCACTCCCGAAAGGCTTTCCAGTAAAGTACTCATACATAACTGATGCGAATAATGTTCCCTTTGCTCGAATCCCTGGAGTGGGGGATAGGGCAATTCCAAACATGGAACACAGGTTAGGACTAATTACAGCGGCACACGAAGGGCTGGCTTCTGCACACGCTGGTGTTTCCGCCACAATATCGTTATTAAAACAGAGATATTGGTGGCCGCACATGAGAAAACAAACTAGGAACTATGTTCTAGAATGTGAAATATGCCAAAGAATGAAAGTATCAACAGTGAAACGACCAGCACAGACGCCCCTTCTAATCTCAGATAAACCATTAGCCTGTGTTTACCTGGACCACTGTGGTCCCTTACAAAGGGATGGCAACTATAAATATATCATGGTCGCAGTGGATTCCTGCACGAGATTCATTTGGATGTGGCCCCAGCGCTCGGCTGACGCCAGAACTGTTATAGAAGATTTGCGAGTCTTTATCGGCACATACGCAATTGGCATGCTACATTCTGACCAGGGTCCTGCTTTTAGCTCTCAGGCTTATAAGGAGGCCATGACCAGCATGGGCATTGCATTGCGGTACTCTTGTCCCTTCCATCCTGAGGGAAATGCGGTAGTGGAAAGAAAAAACCGGGACATAAAGCAATCTATAACGGCGAGGGTATTAGGTTCGGGTGATGGGTGGGTCCAACATTTAACAAGTGTCCAACGTAGTCTTAATAATCTGCCAAGAAATTCTCTAAAAGGTTTCAGTCCGTACGAACTATTGTTCGGGACTAGAATGCATATTCAGGACCTTGATAGTCAGACTTCAGTGGTAGAAGAAAAATGCTTTGATATCAAAGATCGTTTGGCTATTTTACAGGACTTAAATGAAACAAGAAAAAGCCTGAGCAACGTAAAGTTAAAACAGCAGCCAACAGCCACTGAAGATAAACCACCTGTCCCAGCAAGGCCTGTCTGGATTCCAAAGATTGGGGATCTGGTCAGAGAGAAGATTGCGGTGAAGAAGGAATTTGGGCCTTCTTACAGAAAAGCAGTACCTGTCTTAGCTGTCAGCAGAACAAGATCAGTTGTACTACCGCCCCTTGCTGGTAAAAAGGAGAACCGAGTTGTATCCATCGACCTGGTAAAACCACAATCATTTGGCCAATAATAAGTAGTAGGCCCAGTGGACTCCCAAGAAATAGCAGAGTACCAAAATTTGCTACAATACAAGAGGTTCAAACTGAGAGACTAATCACATTCGATAAACCTGCAGTGAATAAAAAAGGACTATGCACCAATGCCATGGAACTTGTGCCTCTTGAAACCCAAATTGCAACAGTTCGTCAAGAAACACCAGTCTACCACGATGTACACTCAGACTATGCTAGTGAAACAAAGAAAAATTCAAAAGCAACTGAAAATTCGGAAGCAATTCCAACAATTGACAGAACTGCATCTGGCTACTTCATCAATTTCGATAACTTTTCTGAAGATCCAAGCGAACCGGAAGAAAAGCCAGCAATAAAAACTTTTAAAGACAAAATAACTGAACTCTTTCATCAACTCAAAGAAACCTACCTGATTTCTCCATGGATTGAATTTTGGATTGTGTTAGGTGTACTTTTCCTCCTGCTTTGGCTCATCATGATTCTTTGTTTGGGAAAAATCATTGAAGGAAAATACAGTACAATGGACACAGCAAGTCAGAACATCAACTTGGTCCTAAAGCCACACAAGTCATCTCACATCGAGAAAAGAGAACTATCATCAGTGAATGTTACAGCCAATCCAATACCCGGTGGGGTAGCATGGGACAAAACGGATTATGAAATCTATGGCCCGGTTGAGCTCTTGAAATATCCACATCAGCTCAAGGTTTCATTAAGTGACTTTGTAAAACAGAGTACATTCTCTGATGATTGGGACTTTGAAAGTATTAATGATATGATGTCAGATTTAGTAATGTCAGCAAAATTTACAGAACATGATTACTTACAGGGTTCATCAAATTATGAAGAAATGTATTGTTATAATCACTTTACACATCACTATTTGCATAAATCTGCTCAACCTAGAAATGTTTTTAATTATAATCAATGGGAACATTGTGCAACTCCACCTAAAAGCAGTTCGAAAACATTTTACGAGAAATTCCCATACTTCTCAGGGTTTAACACAAGTGATGCAGAAACTTTTTATTTTAAAATGTTAAATAAGACAGGAATGAAAACAATGTTGACAAATACTAAATTGATCTATTCGGAAACATTTTATGAAAAAATGAATACATTCGGTTTTGATTTCTGGAAGAACAACATTGAAACAAAAAACATCTGGGGTACAAAAGATTGGCAGGTACAAGGTTTCGAAGCATTATTTCGAGCCTGCATGATCCCAGAACAAATAATATTCTTGAATGATACCATTCAACAGACTACTTGTCTTGGCCTAGCCATGATAAAAGATTTAAACAAATCGTCTATTCCAAAGCCAACACCTGACAGTAATAGCACTACAGATGTTGAGATAGACGTATACCATATTTTTAACCAAAACAGAACACATCCTGATTGGAAAAAATGGTTGATCTGGCCCACAGACACAAATAACTGTCAAGATAGATTCCTGAACAAAATACAGGGGTTCAAAATGACCAGGCCAGACCCTAGATACTCCCAGAGACAACATCCAGGGATAGTTACAACATACAGTGTAGGCAAACTATGCCTTGAGTGGCTATAAAAATCCACACTGGCTGAAATTAAGCAACACTTGACTTTACTTAAAGACGGTGCTGACTTGCGTGATTTCATAATGGGACCATGCAAACAGCGTCAAAAACGTTTCATAGCAGCCGGTATATACGCTGCGTACAACGAAGGTTGGAAAGTAATGCAAATTGAAACAGCAGAAAAAATACGAGATATTGATTGCATTAATTTGGAAAAATCACTTTCTGTTGTGGACAATGGGTTAATGACTCTGTCCTCCAGAATATATTCACTGGACAGTATTGTATCATCTGCTATTGATATAATAGAGCAGGACTTACTAATGTTATAACACGGTCAGTCCCAATTGCGTTCTATTGTACAGCTTGGCTGGACGTTGCAAAATCTGCGTTCAGGCTACGTACCATGTTGTTTAATCAACACAACGTCCTTATTCTCTATCTTTAACCTTACTGATAAACAAATCAGGAGCAGACTATACGATTCTGAGCATTGAAAAACTTGAGAGATTACCATTGACAATGTCAGAAAGACCTGTCATTGAATGGATAATACACGGAATAATTACAATTCCAATAACAACTTTCCAATTTAAATACTGCCAAGAGTATATACCAGCGGGCCAGTATGAAAGGTTGGGTAAAGGGTACATCAAGTCAACATGGAAATTACCTTATACACACACATGCTACAGTGAAAAGGAAAAGAATGTATTTCTTAGTGGTAACAAATGTAAAAAATCACTGAGCGGTACACTTCTTTGTGAAGGCATTAATTTGCACGGAGCCTGCGATGGGTATTCAAATAACCTTTCATGTCACCTGCACGGCACTCCTGCAACACAGATAGAGCCATTCTTTAGACAACTTTCTAACGGGAGTTATATTCTAATAAATGACCACAGCTGTTGTGGCATGGTGCCAGGAAAAGCCTATCTCATCAGCTTGAGTTCCATGGTCACTTGCTGTATGCAAGTATTGTATCCAAACAGCACTCCAGATACGGAGGCAACAATTTGGCCTTCTTTGAATATCTCTTCTATTCGAATTGATACTTTAAGCAGAATAAAGTCTGTTCTTTTACAGACAACTGTGCCCTTAACGTCATCAAAAGAAACGTATGATCTGCAAGTCGCAAGGACAACGGCAGAGATACATACCCTTTTATCAACAAATTGCCCCGTGCATTTCTTAGAAATGCTAAGCCAAATCCTAAATATGTCAGATACCAGTGGTATCCCACATATATTTAAGACAATTTTTTCGGGACTGTTAACACCCTTCGAAACAGTTCTGGGCATTTTTCCTAATTTTGTCCATTCTGTCTTTGGCGGCCTACCACTTCTTTTAAGACTCGTAGCAGGAATTCTATTTTTGATCCTTCTGCTCCGATATGGCAAGCCGAGTCACAGACATGACTCCAGCAATGATGGAAGAAACGATCCTAGCTATACGCTATCGGGACCGCATAACTAAAGTCCTTGGATTAGCACGGCTAAGAGATCTGAATATGACCTGGTTTCTTTCATTCAGACCCATCTGGCAGAATTGCATCTTACCTGTGCTTCGATGTATGCTATGCGGAGAAGAATGCGTGTTGGACGTCTGTCTTACACTACCATCAGCAGTACCATTGGATACAGATACTTTGCTAAGTCCTGTAACGGCTCATGCATCGTGTTGTCCCCAGCGGCTACCCATTCTGATGACGGCATTCGTTGAGACTTCATCACTACGATTATGTGGCAGTGAAGTACGAGGTGAGAGCAGCATCACCCAGGTACGACCTTCTGTGAGCATTGCTGATCCTGACATCGATAATAGCAATCATTCACACGACTATACTGTTGCGGCATTTTCAAACTTGGTCGAACTTTCACCTGAAGCCGTAGACCAATTTTTTGAGAGTCTGTCTGAAATGATGTTCTCCCCTGAACAGAAAGAATACATTTTTTAAGCAACGAGCACACAGCGCTCCCTGAACTCTGAATTTGGCCTTCAGCTTTGATAAACAAAAGCCACTGAAAACATTTGGAACTGTTTTTTCCCTGAAAACAAAATTATTTTTTTCCCTTCCAAAATATTTTCCTTTTTCTGGCACATGTACTCTGCTTAAAGTAGAACTATTCTTAGAGAACAGAGCTTCTATTTTAGGAACTCTAGGACAATATATTAGCTCAGGCTCTAGCATATGTACAGAATTTGTATTATTATGTGATGGAATGGTCTCGACCTTCTTTTCTGTATTAAGAGCCACTTCATGTGTAAATTTTCGCAATTCATTCAGCTAATATATATATGGATTTTTAACTGAATGATACCACTGCTTGAAAAGCGTACAGTACCAATACTCACTTTCGTGTATTTACCATATACCATTTCAAATGCAAATTTATGTATTTTGGGGTGGGTTGGAAAACACATGCATCATTATATGTTTACTATTGCTTAGTTTTAAGTAATGTGGGACATTAGATCGTGGAGTGGGTGTTGTAATTCTACCTAGGACCCAAATTAATATTCCTGATTTATGCCCTTATGTGGCTATAATAAATAATATCCTTATAAAGACATAAGAATCATATCCATATTTAGTCATAGCCCATGCTGTCCAAATTAAGCAAGGCTACTTCCCCAAGCTCCTAGAAAGTACAACGAGTTCTGTAAACAAACCAAACCTCCAGCAACCTGGGAATTCCCCATTGCTTTTGTTTTGATTTCCTCCTAGAACTCCTGTGAGCACTGTAAGAACGGCCAGTTCTTAGTGACATCTTTATTGACGTCTTATGTCCAACCTTACGTCAAACCCGGCACCTTTCAGGTATAAATATACCAACGTTGCCTTAAGCAAACACACGGTGGTTTTGGAGCAGAGCGGCTATCTACTTGCCCGAGAGCCCAGCTGATGCGAGAGCCCACGGACGCCGCCCCTCCCCTTTGACGCACTGAGAGAGATGCTGTCTTTTCTCCTGCCGAGAAATCCAGCTCCGGTGTTTCCAGATACCCTCGCGGGTTACTGGGATATAGAGTCCTGAGAGAGAGATACCAGACCTCCTGCTTTCTAATACCCAGGTACAGAGCTGACTAAACCCTTAAAGAGAATTCTTGATTCAGATTCCTTGGCAAACCCAACTTAACTTAAACTGCTACTTACTTACTCCTTCCCACGTATTAGGCTTAGGTCAGGTACACCGGGGTAGGCGTATTTAGAAGCACCAGTTGAGTACGTTAGTCAATGTATATTTGTATGTATATATTTTATCTATTTTAAAGTATCATATGGCTAAGAAACCATATCAATGCTTTTACAGTATTATTTCATATTACTCCTTTTACTGTATGCACTTTACTTTACTCTAAGTATTGCAATTGTGGCAATTCATTTCTCTTGCATGAGAAAGAAGACTGCTCAATAAATAACACCTTTTATTGAAAACGCCCATCTCTCTTTTCTCTGCACTCTGGTGAAACTAAGTATGCACACTTGACTGAGTGAAATAGCTGTCTATTGTTTTCACACGACTCTAGGGATACAGTCTTATTCTGAGGGAGCAAAGTTGTCATGTTTTATGGTTGTCAGAAGCTAATCCCTTCTTTTTTTTTTTTTTTTTTTTTTTTTTTTTTTTTTGTCCTCATTAGCCATAAAGTCGATCCAACTATGCTCTTAGCCTCTCAGACACGAGGACCGTCCCCCCCATAGCACCAAGGAGCCCAATGCTGAGCCCCAGGTGCCCAGAGAGCCGGCCCCCATGCTTCCAGCAGAGCTTGAATAGACGTACTCCCTTCAGACCAGTTCGGCCAGATGTCCTGTTGCTGTACGATACCACCCTTTTGGACAGAGAGATTTTAGGCCTAATCATCGGACCCGGGGAAAAAAAAACAAAAAAAAAAAAAAAAACCCCCGGGTAGGCTAACTATCCCTCCTCCAATCGATCAAAAGATGCCAAAATGTAAGAGATCGAGGGCTGCATGTTCTCATTAAGTCCATCTTTGAGGTTGCGTATAATGAAGACAGCCACTCTGCATGCGTTGGGGGATTTATGTTAATCCAGTTTTTACAGATCTCTCTTCTAGCCAGTAACATGGCATAAAACAGAAAATCTCTCTCTGATCCCTTGATGTTATGATTTAATCCGAAGATGACCAAAGACCATGACCACGGGATAGTGACACTAAGAATAGATTCGAGTGTTGTTCTAACTTCATGCCAAAAGCTAATCCCTTCTTGTCTATCCAGGGAAGTTAAACTCCTCCTTGTTTATTCGAGAAAGTTTCTAGTGACCTCTGAGCTAGCTGGCAAACCTTAAGTCTAATATAATCAGTAGAGACCTAGTCGACCTCAGTCCTACGTCTACACTACTGTTTATATTATTGCAATGCGCAGAGCCTATTGGGAATATAGGAACTACACTACTGAACCTGGCGTTTGGCTATGGCCTTCTTTTAGCTGAACAAGATTGGCCGCCAGCATTCGCTATGGACTGACATAGGGGAGAAACAGCCTTTTCCAGCCCTGTTCCTAAGTATCTAAAACACACATATGCACAGGAGTGGGCCGTGGACCTAGCCCCTGCCTTATATTGAAACCATGTTGGATGGGATGAGGATTCAACCAACCACATACTACCATTGAAAATACTCCGGCTCAGCAGAGACAGCATCCAATTAATCAAGAAGCTAAAAAACAGGTCAGGGAGATCTTAAATCAACTTGAATACCAAGGGGTGATTGAAATTTGCACCTCTTCATTGAGCAATCCTTTGTTTCCCCTAATGAAACCTGACAACTCATATATTTGGATTACAGACATTCAACCACTTGCACATACAAAATGCACACAGTGCCTCATTAATGAATAACATTGTGCAGAAAAAATACAAAACAACACTAGATATCTCAAATGGATTCTTCTGCCAAAATATAGCGCCTGAAAGCAGGGACTTAACAGCTTTCTCTGTGTTGGGCTCCCAGGGGCAATTTCATAGACTCCCCCAGGGATATGTACAGGAATTTATATAGCGCAAATCACCAAGCGGTTTCTAAGCGCTTGCTTAGGGAACCCGTCCTGGTATTCCCCTGTGAGATAACCCCGGCAGGGTATCCACAAGGTGAAAGCCAGGCATCCCGCCGCGAGGGGCCGTTGTGGAGATTAAGCAAGCTATTGCCCAGAGTCGCAGAGTGTGAACCCGTGAATCGAGTAGGCACCGGAGCGACAATTGTCGAGTCCATGGACATTTTAGGACTCAAGACCCCGCCGAGCCGGGAATTGAACCCTGGACCCGGGCTGACCTCTGCTTCCAGGTCTGCCTCCTCTAACCAGTGAGCCACACTTCTCCTATATAAGAACAGCCCAGGTTTGTTTTCGGCCAGAGTAACAGAATTACTTCAAAATCTGGATGAACAGGCATTGTCCGATGTAGATGATATTTATCTAATGGACGATGACCTAGAGGAACACTTGAACAGAGTGAATACCATAATATTGGGATTTGCCTCTGAGGGCTACAAATTCAACTTTAAAAAATCACAGAAAGCCCACCTTAATGTCCTTTTTCTGGGATATGAACTTTCAAGTGAAGGGAAGAGCCTAGCAATTAACTTTTTAGAAAAGTGTGTGCTGCTCCAACCTCCAAAATCATTGAAAAACTTACAATCAATCCTGGGATTCCTGAACTTTGGCAGAACATACATTTTGGATTACGCAGAAAGGGTTAAAGCTTTCTATTGTCTAATAAAACCTGACTTTTCAGTTAGACAATGGACACAGGATCACACTGATACCCTTTGTTTCCCTACAAGCTGACATGAAAACTTCAAAACACTTAAAACACGTGTGAATGTACAGAACCTTGTTATCCGTACAGTTGCGGGTCAATCAGGATACACCTATCTAACTTATAATGACGGTGAAACTGTACCAATAGTATACATATCACATTTGTGCACAAATGCTGAGATGCGTTTCGCATCAACAGAAAAAATTCTGACAGCGGTACAGACTGCCGTAGTGAGAGAAAGAGCACTAGCTCAGGGGAAACAGATAATTGTTGTGACTCCAGTACCAGCCTTAGAGGCTGCGACAAAGACAATCGTCCCTAACGCTAGAGCCTTACATTCAAGAAGGTACAATGGGCTAATTCTCTCACTGCAACAGACGTAGAATACAGGTACAACCCATGTTTAAAAACACAAGCATTCCTGCAATACGAACAAGAATATCCTCTCCCGAATGAAATAATGCCTCTAGATCAGTATGAATATATAATTTACACTGACGGATCCGCTCAGCCAGCCATTGGAAGTAAACAGCAAAACAGTGCCGCATGCGCGATCGCTAAAGGTCGCAGGCAGGATGGAAAATTTCATCCGAGTTGTACCAAAACTCTGTCTCTAGGATTCTGCACAGCACAGCTGGCAGAGTAAAAGCCCTGTTACTGGCACTGGTAAATACGGATTGAGAATTCCCCACATCATTGTATGTGATTCCTTTTACTGTGTACAGTCGTACAATGAGTACTCATACCACCGAGGTCAAAATAGGTTCAAAGATGCAAAAGGTGGCACAATTAAGCGCAAAACCCTATAGGAATAGGTAGTGGAGTTGAAAAACAAACTACCAAGGGCTCACGTGATACACACACTGAGTTATCAACATCATGGCGTTCACGTTGTAGTCAATTCATTTGCGTGAAGAAGCCGCAAAGGGGGCTTTGCGCACAGCTTCCATAGCTGCAATCACTCATTCAACAAGCATTGGCATAGCCAATAGGTATCGCCTTTGGGACCTTATAAGTGTTTAGCCATGCAGCCATTGATGTGCGGAACCAACGAATATTGTACTGCATAACTAAATACTTATGAGGCCCAAAAGCGAGACCTATTGGCTATGCACCTTTTTTTTTTTGTAACTTACAGCTCATGTCATGCTCAATCGCTTTCTGTTGTGCACATGAATGTTTGCAACTGTGGGCACTCTTTGAATCAGTGCAGTGCTATGCTGCAGACACTGCTAATAGGTCTCTCTTCAAGGGGGTTACTACTAAGCTGCAGACTCGAGACGTGTCTGGAGGGCTTCAGGATGTGGCGGTTACCAAACCCGACAACTACAAAGCCATACCTGCCGGTAGATACATCACAAACATACTGCTGCATCATGGCAGCACGCACAGCTTTGGGAAGTGCAGAGCTTGACTCTTCTTATATTGCACTGGGAAATCTAACTAAAGGTAAGCTTTTAATTTGCTGAGCCATTTTGCTTAACTCACTGAGCCACCCTTGCAGCTTAAATCGCTGTCTGGGTTTTAGTTTTTCCCTGAAAGTCAGTGTTAGTCTGAATCTTTTTTTTTCTTTTTCATTCAATCATCTTTCATGAACTGTGCCCCTAGAGTATTGTAAAATTCCTTCACTTCGGCAGATGCTGTAAATAAACATTTTATTTACTTACAAACTAAGCATGGGCGTAAAATCCGTTCCGCTCGCGGAGTTTGCGGATTTTCGGCAATTCCGCAATCCGCGAACTCACGCAAATTTGCCGAAAATCCGCAAATTCGCACGCAGCGGATTTTTTTGCTTGGTGATACAATTTTGCGGCGCCCGGCGTTCACTTACCATCATTCAGCGTTTGCCTGCACTTTTTTTGCAAGGAGTCCATTTTTTTGGGGGGGGGGGGAGGAAGTGCCCCACAGTCTCCAACTTCCTGTTCCCATCCAGCAGGCTCCTCCCAGTGCTTTCTTCATGTGCTGGTCACTTTCATTTGGATCTTGACCTGGAAGGATTACTTTTTGTGGATGCTGCTGGATATTTGGATTTGAGGCCTTTTTGACTTTCTTTGGATCACTTTTGGATTAGAAATCAACTTTCACAACTAAGTTTGTTTGGGCATTACAGTTGCTGCAACTACAATTTTGGAACTTTTTCAGAACATTAAATAAAATATATTGTGGGTAGCCACAGTATCCAGTAGGACCAGGGTTAGTTATGGGTGCATGATACAACTGTTTTGTTGAATTTAAACATCATTGAGGGCATGGATGGCATGGGATCGTGGCGATTTTTGTGTGTTTTTCGATTTTTGGGGCTGCTGTGGGGGCCTTTTGCCCAGGGGTAGTGAGTGGTGCATGGACTGAGTCTTTCTGTGGGGTCTCTTTAATGTAAACATCGTGGAGGGCATGGATGGCATTGGATTGTGGTGATTTTTGTGTGTTTTTCGTTTTTTTGGGGTGTACTGTTGATGGGGACTGGCCATGTGGGTGGTGGCCATTTTGAGTGCTGGTACAGGCAGGCCCTGGCCATGTGCTTTTGGTGCAAGGGGCCATTTTGAATGCAGCCAGTGTTGTCAGGCCTGCACCCATTTTGCCTAGCTTCCATCCATTATGCCCAGGGGTAGTGAGTGGTGCATGGGCCTAGTCTTTCTGTGGGGTGTCTTCTTGAATTTAAACATAATTGAGGGCATGGATGGCCTGGGATTGGGCTGGTTTTTGTGTTTTTTTCTATTTTCGGGGCTGCTGTGGGGGCTTTTTGCCCAGGGGTAGTGAGTGGTGCATGGACTGAGTCTTTCTGTGGGGTCTCTTTAATGTAAACATCATGGAGGGCATGGATGGCATTGGATTGTGGTGATTTTTGTGTGTTTTTCGTTTTTTTGGGGTGTACTGTTGATGGGGACTGGCCATGTGGGTGGTGGCCATTTCGAGTGCTGGTACAGGCAGGCCCTGGCCATGTGCTTTTGGTGCAAGGGGCCATTTTGAATGCAGCCAGTGTTGTCAGGCCTGCACCCATTTTGCCTAGCTTCCATCCATTATGCCCAGGGGCAGTGAGTGGTGCATGGGCCTAGTCTTTCTGTGGGGTGTCTTCTTGAATGTAAACACCATTGAGGGCATGGATGGCCTGGGATTGTGCTGATTTTTGTGTGTTTTTCGATTTTTGGGGCTGCTGTTGAGGCCTTTTGCCCAGGGGTAGTGAGTGGTGCATTGACTGAGTCTGTCTGTGGGGTCTCTGTAATGTAAACATCATGGAGGGCATGGATGGCATTAGATTGTGGTGATTTTTGTGTGTTTTTCGTTTTTTTGGGGTGTACTGTTGATGGGGACTGGCCATGTGGGTGGTGGCCATTTTGAGTGCTGGTACAGGCAGGCCCTGGCCATGTGCTTTTGGTGCAAGGGGCCATTTTGAATGCAGGCAGTGTTGTCAGGCCTGCACCCATTTTGCCTAGCTTCCATCCATTATGCCCAGGGGTAGTGAGTGGTGCATGGGCCTAGTCTTTCTGTGGGGTGTCTTCTTGAATTTAAACATCATTGAGGGCATGGATGGCCTGGGATTGGGCTGATTTTTGTGTTTTTTTCTATTTTCGGGGCTGCTGTGGGGGCTTTTTGCCCAGGGGTAGTGAGTGCTGGATTGACTGAGTCTGTCTGTGGGGTCTCTTTAATGTAAACATCATGGAGGGCATGGATGGCATTGGATTGTGGTGATTTTTGTGTGTTTTTCGTTTTTTGGGGGTGTACTGTTGATGGGGACTGGCCATGTGGGTGGTGGCCATTTTGAGTGCTGGTACAGGCAGGCCCTGGCCATGTGCTTTTGGTGCAAGGGGCCATTTTGAATGCAGCCAGTGTTGTCAGGCCTGCACCCATTTTGCCTAGCTTCCATCCATTATGCCCAGGGGTAGTGAGTGGTGCATGGGCCTATTCTTTCTGTGGGGTGTCTTCTTGAATTTAAACATCATTGAGGGCATGGATGGCCTGGGATTGTGCTGATTTTTGTGTGTTTTTCGATTTTTGGGGCTGCTGTTGAGGCCTTTTGCCCAACGGTAGTGAGTGGTGCATTGACTGAGTCTGTCTGTGGGGTCTCTGTAATGTAAACATCATGGAGGGCATGGATGGCATTGGATTGTGGTGATTTCTGTGTGTTTTTCGTTTTTTTGGGGTGTACTGTTGATGGGGACTGGCCATGTGGGTGGTGGCCATTTTGAGTGCTGGTACAGGCAGGCCCTGGCCATGTGCTTTTGGGGCAAGGGGCCATTTTGAATGCAGCCAGTGTTGTCAGGCCTGCACCCATTTTGCCTAGCTTCCATCCATTAAGCCCAGGGGTAGTGAGTGGTGCATGGGCCTAGTTTTTCTGTGGGGTGTCTTGAATTTAAACATCATTGATGGCATGGGATTGTGCTGATTTTTGTGTTTTTTTCGATTTTTTTGGCAGCTGTTGGGGCCTTTTGCCCAGGGGTACCCAGTGGTGCATGGACTGAGTCTTTCTGTGGGATCTCTTTCATGTAAACATCATAGAGGGCATGGATGGCATTGGATTGGGGTGCAAGGGGCCATTTTGAAGGCAGGCAGTGTGCTTTGTTGTGTCATAGGCCTGCACCCAGTCTGCCATGCTTTCATCCATTATGCCCAGGGGTACTCTGTCAGTGGTGCATTTTATTGGTCTTTCCATTTATGGGGGGTGGGTATAATAAAATTGCTTACTTGCAAACTATTGAAGCGCTACATATGCAACATTTATTTAACTGATGTTCCTCAGGCTTCGTTTGCTTTTAGGTGCAGAAAGACGAATCATCAGCCTCATCGTTCCTCATCAGTGCCAGGAAGAAGTCCTGCTGCGGTGTTTGCAGCACAACGTCACGTGTGGCCACTGACAACTCTGCAACTTGTGCAACTGCGGCCTGCTGTTCTGAAATCTGAAGAAGATGGCCCCAAAAAAAGTTGCCCGTAGCTCCTCTAGCAAGAAAGTTGCCAGTAAGGAGCAGAAGAAGCAACTGGCGCCACTTACCAAGGAGACTGGTGTGACGACCGCCACATTTTTTGGGATAAAAAAAAGTACGCCTGCAGCAGCAGCGGGGTCTGCTGGGGACCAAGCTGGGAGCAGCACCTCCGCTCCATTGGGCTCAGTGCCACCACCACCACGCCAACTTAGGTCCAAGCCCTTGAGTGCTGCAGAGGCAGCCAGTATAGTTGTTCAATCACCATCGACCAGTGATGTTGGCTCATCGCAAGAAAGTAGCAGCATCCCTCAATCAACACAGGTTGTTGTAACTCATCTGACGAGTGTTGAACAACCACAGCCGCAACCACATGTGCAAGTACAAGCCCAAGTACATGTGGAAGGAGAGGCGGCGCAAGGAGAGGAGCAAGCAGAGGTGCATGGAGCGGCACAAGTGCCCACAATAGTTGTTCCTCCCGAAGTAGGGGCACATCAGGAAATCGACATTCAAGCCGAGGTATCACATGAGGAAGCCACTCCTCCTGATGATTCATTGTCTTCCAGATCCCCAGCAAGGAAAAGATCAAGGATGGTGTCTACTTCTTCTTCAAGCCCCCTTCCTTCTGATGATATGGATCAAACTTGGGAACCACCACGGCCGTCTGAGAGTGAGGCACACCATGATCTGACAAAGGTAGCTAAGCTTAAAAGGAAGGTCCCCGAAAGTCTCAGAGTCATGGAGTGTGATGATGACGCTGAACAAGAAGGGGCGTATACTGCTCCTGCTGATGAAGACTCTCACGACGACGACGCAGTAATCATAGGCGTCACTCCAGCCTCAGCGGGCATGCAGCACACAGACATTTTCACCCTAGCCCGAAATGCTGCTGAGCGTGATGATGATAATGGCGACGTGGGAATGGGACCACCAGGAATGCAGTTAACTAGTACACCAACACCACCACCTACAGATTCCATATTTTCTCGCCGGAAGGGACCTACCTTGACCTCCATGTCCTCAATTAGTGGTGCTGTAAGTGCACAACGTACTAAATTTTGGCAAAACACATCCTCCAGTTCATCTGGCATTAGCAGCATTCCCAGTATCGCCTCCTCTGCTCCCCACAGACATTTGAAGTCTGCAGTTTGGGACTTCTTTAGTGTTAGCCCAACAAGGGAAAACATAGCCATTTGTACCATTTGTAAGGTTCGAGTTAGTCGTGGTAAGCTTGGTACCAACTATGGTACCGGAGGCCAGAGAGGTCATCTTGAGAGACAGCACACTGTCAAATGGCTGGCGCACCTAAGGGAGATCAAGGATGCCCGAATTGCAAGTCAACAAATAGTATCCGTTGATGTTTCATCTGCTGATGACGAGGAGGAAGAAGAAGCGTCAGACATTTATTCACTTACACCTAGTACCCCTGTCAGCAGCAGATCTATGAGCCACACTAAGATTGTGGGAGAGAGTGAGACACCAACGCGAAAAAGTTCATCACGGAGCGTAACTGGGTCGCAGAAGTCATCATCATCCCGTAAATTGGTCCAGCCCACCATTAGAAGCATGTTGTTTTCAGAAGCGCCATATGAACGCAACCACCCAATGGCGCGTCTGTATAACAGTAAGCTGGCTAAAATGCTAGCGCTGGACCTTCTCCCTTTTTCTTTTGTGGAAGGGGTGGGTTTTCTTGAAATGGTGGCAACGCTCTGCCCTAAATGGAAGGATCCTAGCCGGTTCTATTTTGCCAGAGTTGCGATTCCAGCACTACATGAAGATGTGCTCGAGGTGATTGAGGCAGCTTTGCAGAAGAGTGCTGTTCACACTATACATCTTCTGACAACAGACATGTGGAGCAGTTGTGCAGCCACTGATTACATGTGCATCACTGCACACTGGGTCTCTTTTTCAGGGGTTAAAGGCAAGATAAACGCAGGTGTTGATGAGGACAAAGTTTATAAAGCTGCTCGGAAACATGCAACAATAGCCATGTTTTCCATGGAGAAAAGTCATACAGCAGAAAACATTTTGCATGAGTTTAACACAAAGGTCTTTCAATGGCTGTCCACAAGAAAACGCATGATTGGTTATGTTTCCACGGATAATGGCGCCAATGTAGTTAAGGCCATGGATATGGGTAACTATTTCAGAGTGCCGTGTCTGGCGCACTGTATAAACCTGGTTGTTAAAAAATTCTTGAGTGAAGAAAGTCCAGTCTCCGAGTTACTGACCACCTGCCGAAGAATGTGCACACATTTCAACCATTCTTTTAAGGCCCAGAAGCAACTGAGGTGCCTGCAATATGAACGTAAATTGCCAGTGAAAGCACTCCTCCAGGAGTTGGCAACACGTTGGAACTCAACCTTCTACATGATTGAGCGTCTGTATGAGCAGTATGCGGTAGTCGATCAGTATTTCTTTAAACTGGGTACACCTATGATGGACATGAGGATACAGGTGGAGCAATGGCACCTAGTTAAAAGCCTGACAGACATGCTTCGTCCTTTTGAGGTCTTCACGCGTGCAGTCAGCAGGGAGGACTGTAATTTGGGAAAAGCTATCCCATTGTTGAGCATGCTAGAGCACCGACTGAGGAATTGTGTGCCCTAAATTTGAAAAAGATGGAAAGGAAGAAGCATTAGAGTTGGCGGAGAAGTTATTACACCGCCTACTTGGCGATGATCGTCTTGAAATGATCAAGACAGAACAGCATTACATTTTTGCTACTATTCTGGATCCACGGTACAAAAAGGCAGTGGCAGGCAGAGTATTCTTTCCTTTTGATGACGCAGATGTTACAAAGTACAAATATTGGCTAGCTGTGTCAGCCACTCGGTTTGAAAGAGAACGGCAGGAAATTGAAGGAAAAGGCAGTACATCAGCATCAGCAGGCCGTCCGCAGTCCAAAAAATCCCCGTCTGCATTTGTGGCTGTGGCAGAAGTGAGTGATGTTCCCTCTCAGCCGCTAACGACACCAGCAACCGTATCATCTGCTCCAGACACAACAGTAATATCGGGTGATGAAGAGGATTGGCTAACTGAGCTTGGGTTTGCTTCTGAAATGGTCCTAGAAAAAAGTAAGCAAAGTGAAGGAACCCGGGAGAACCTTGAGTTGATGGTGCAGGCCTATCTGAATGACTCAACAGAGGTCCATCTTTCTCATGACCCATTGGCGTATTGGCATGGGAAAACAGTTGCTTGGCCAGAGATCACCAACCTGGCTATAAATTACTTGTCTTGCCCACTTGCAAGCGTGTCTTCTGAACGTGTTTTCAGTGCTGCTGGTGGCATTGTAACTTCCAAAAGGACCCGCCTCTCGCCCAAAAATGTGGAGAGGTTAACAATGATCAAGATGAATCAGCACCTCATACCACCAGATTACAAAATACGAGAATGCACGCTGGAAGAAGACGAGGAGGACACCAACTTAGATGAGGAAAGTTCTTCTCTGTTAAGTGACCTACTCCCGTATGAATTCGCAGAGTTTGAGGATGAGCTCTTCTTCCCTGACACCGAGCCTTGAAAATAAATGAGTCAATGAATCACTAACTTTCTGTTTCGTCCTTATTCACTTTTATTCCTGTGTGTCTCTTTCTTTGTTTTGCAAAATCTATATAACAAAAACTTTAATCACCTAATCACAAAAAACAATCCCATCAGCAGAACTGTCTTCACTTATTTGCTTATTGATTTGAAGGTGCCGCAGTCTGCATTCCTCAGGTTCACAAGTTCACAAGAACATGCTCCTCCCTCTATCCTCCTCCTCCAGACTCCTATTTCCCTCAAAGCAGATGGCTGGATTACGCCCAATGAAGAAAGACTCTGCACTTGTGGGGGTGTTCTACTTCTTTGCGGGTGAGTAGACGGCTCTGGGGCCATTGCTGGGAAGGTCTAGTACCGGATAAAAGTGGTTTGGAGAAAATCGAAGCAAAAAAAGTTTTTGCCTTTTTGCTCACTATCATGTTTTCGGTGGCCTGTTTGGGGGGTTCCTGGTGTTTGTGGGTGGGTTGTGGGGTCTGGGAGCAACGCTGGCACAGTCTAATTTTCATTGCATTTGTTTTCCAGGACATCCATGGTGGAATAGTCGAGTTATGACCTTGCTGCACAGTGCGTTTGGACAGAATTGAAAGAAGGCCGAAAAATAATTCTAAGTATGAGATTTTTGCTTTTTGCCTGTTTGGGGGTGTTGTGCTTTTTTGCGGGTGGGTTGGCGGGTCTTGGGGCATTGCTGGGAAGGTCTAATACCGGATAAAAGTGTTTTGGAGAAAATCCATGAGAAAAACGTTTTTGAATTTTCTGACATTTCGCTCACTATAGCGTTTTTGGGGGCCTGTTTGGGGGGCTTCCTGGTGTTTGTGGGTGGGTTTGGGGTCTTTGAGCAACGCTGGGTATGGATACTTTTCATTGCAAGTGGTTTGAAGAAAATCCGTGGTGGCAAAGGGGAGTTAGGGCCTAGCTGCAGAGTGCGCGTGGAGTGATGTTGGAAATTTGCCAGGAAAATTACTAAGTCCCCACTTTTGTAGTTTTGCTTTTTTGCTGTTTGGGGGTCTTCTACTTGTTTCCGCCTGGGTTGACGGCTCTGGGGCCATTGCTGGGAAGGTCTAGTACCGGATAAAAGTGGTCTGGAGAAAATCCATGGTGGGGAAGGGGGGATTTGGCCTAGTTAAAGAAAGCGTTTGCCACTATTCTTAACTTAGGGCACGTTAGGGTTAGCAGTATTGTATTGCATGTGTTTGGGCGGGGGGCTGTTTGTGGGGGGGTTTGCGAGTCTTGGAGCGATGCTGGGTATGGATACTTTTGCTTGCTTGCAAGTGGTTTGAATACAATCCACGGTGGGTAAGGGGGGATTTGGGCCTACTTTACTTTCAAAGTACGTTTTGTCACCATTTTCTACTAGGCCTCGTTTTTTGAGATCTGATTGGGGGTCTACTTAGGGTTTTCTACATTTTTGCGGCTGGGTTTAGTAAGGGTCTGGGAGCACTGCTAGGAAGGTCTAATTTTGTTCTAAAACACAGTTTACAGTACACCTAGCTTGAGGGGAAGGGTCCGCTAAATTAATTCGCCCATACTTATTTATCCTTCAAAAGGAGACTCAGACGGAGTAGGCACTTTCAAAAATATTGTACTGTCTATTAGGAAACTCAAAGTGTGACTTTTTGCACTACACAGCGTGCATACCTTATATTTTTTTGTCAGTGGTGTTCTAATATCACTTCCTGTTTTTCCATCAAGAATTACAGGCCGGGTTTCAGCCTGTGCAATGGAAAAAAAAAGATGAAGTCAGGCTTCACATTAGCGAGCCGCAATTCAGCATCCGCCAGGCAGGCAGTGGACAGGGTGTCTTCTGGTCACCAACATTGATGGACGGAGCGTCAGATGGAATGGAGGAGTCCCGCTAATAAGAGGAATGGTTGGATGCATCTTACAACTTCCCAAATTCAACAGGACAACTACAACAACATACAGATACAGTATCCGTTCTTTTCTAATTATCTTTTAAGTAATGTTATTGCTGTGAACTTCTATGAGTGTGACTCTGCATTTCTTTGATCTCTGCTTCTAAATTCATCCCTAAAGCCATTGGATAGGTTTTACTTCTGCTATTTTTCAAACCTAATTTAACGTACGAAGTGTTTCTCTGAGTGCAGAGATAGGCAAGTGAAAACGCATAATTATTACTGCAGCCCTGTACTGTCGCATTCTTTCATTCACGGTTGTCGAAAGTACTAGTTACTTTTCAGTAACCATGCATGCAGTAGTGCATGCACTTCCTTTATGTCACTTAAAAGATTCATGGTTAGCTTTGTACCCAAAGATTTGTTTATCTTCAATTATTGTTTGTCCATGCTGTGCTTTTTTTTTTCTTCTCTCAACAAAACTTTCCCAAAAAACCCCATTCCCATCCATTTTCCAAACCCTAACCCTCTTCCCCCGGGCTGTGTGGTTTTGATTGATGTGTGACTAAATGACAGCAATAATTCCACACACTTGCTGGGGAGGATAAGGTCATAGCAACAGGATGGTGAAGGAATCCGAGGATATATTCTTACTCAGCTTGACACCGAGTCACTATTGGCAAATGAAAGCAGATTTTCATGTGCGCCATCAACTTGATTGGTCATCAAGAACATCCTCCTCCTAGACGTGGCAAATGAAATTATTACGCTGCTGTGTCTTTCACCTTCAGTACTATTTCTTGTAATAGTAGCCAATGTCAAAGAAATTCAACGCAAGCAGTAGTTATACTTTAAATACTTTACCATTTGTTAGGCTACATTGTGGCACTGTTCTAGTGTACTGTCACCTGCTATATTCTCTATCGTACCGTTCTAATGCTACGGTAAGGACAAACAAGGTTTCATTTTCTTTTTTTCAGATGCTGCAACTGCCACTGTGTAACACCACAAGTACCACCGCAATGATGACATTTCATACGCCCAGGATTGCCAACCTTAATCGCCATTTCGCGTGCAGCCAGCCCTGTGCCTAGCCGTATTTCCAAACACAAATTACAAGTAAGATAAGCGTTTGGGGGGAGGTAGTATAATGAAGTATTAGGAGAGACGAGAGACTGACACTAGTCCTAGGACTATTGAATTCACTTACTCTGTGAGAGGCACTTAGTTTTGAAAACATTTGGGCCATTAGTACTTACACAACTTGAATCAAGATGCCATTTAATTTCAGGACTGTTAAACCCCCACCCACCAGCCTCAAAAGCAGTAAAAAACATGTATGCTAAGATAAAGTTTAAAGTATATTTATATATCCAGTAACATAAATCTTCCGCAAGACCCAGATCTCCCCCCCAGGACCCCAACGAATGTCCCTGAAAACAAAGTCCAAAAAAGAAGAAAACCCAACTCCCAATTCCCACCCCCCAGAAGTCTTTAAAAAAGGGGCAAGGGACAGTCTCCTCCTACTGGCTGCTGTTGACTTTTCGGGCCAGGTCAGCATGCTCCTTGCGGAGGGTCTCGAGCAGGGTCTTGGTGTTGAGGAGCTCCTGCTCGAGGTAGGAAACCCTCAGGGAAAGGCGGTGCATCCTTTTTTTGCAACTGCTGTGCGGGGCAGCTGATTTCTTTGCTGCTCGGTGGTGGCGGGTGGCTGCAGTACCCCGGCTCCGTACCGCTGGAGACCTGCGCTGACTGGCTGACCCAGGGAGCGCGGAGGAGGATGCAGGTGTCGCCGTGGATGTTGTTGACGTACTCTGCATGTCCTCCTCCTCCTGGGCCACCAGCCGCCGATATTCGGCGACAGTCGCCTCCAGCCTCCGTTGCCGGGCCCTTTCAGCCAGGTCCTTCCTTGTTGGTTTGGAAGGAGCATCTATATGAAGAAAGAAAGACATAGTCTGTAACCAATGCTCTTTAAGATTAACACAAAATGATTCAGCAGAAAGTTGTGTCACAGTAGAACTAGCAACTTGGAAGCGCAGTACATAACTATTGTGGCCAGTATCTATCTAACCTCCCACTTCTTCATCCTTGCTCTAACATTAGTGGGAGTTTAAGGAATCAATTCTACGAGCACTATGGACTCACTCCATTAGAGTCGACTATGACAGTACACCAGTCTTATTCTTCTTCTCTCTTGTTTAGCAAAATTGGTACGTTAACTTCTGCAAGCCGGCATAATGCCAGCGCAGTCAACTTGCACCCGAGAAAAACAGACGCCCGCCATGATGAGTGAGACAGACTTGCGTTACTGTACCAGTCCAGTACATGCAGGTGGTGATGCTCTTACTTTTCTATTACGGGTGGCACTGAGAATACTCTGTAACAAGGGCTACTGCTTAATTAATTTAACTTTCACCCTACAGTGCCAATGAATAGATACTAGAAAAGGAAAATGAAGAAGATAAATAATCTGATTATCTATCACTGCACATGGTATGTATTTGCTTACATATGGGATGACTTTAGGTGCTTTGCTTTTTATTGAGTGAACAGTGATACATCCACACAAGAATGACCAAGTTCTACTAAACTTATTAACAGATGTAGTGAGCGGCCATCGTAATAGCCGGATATATGCTGTGCTTGCAATACAAACTACTGCTACTATTCATGGTAGTATTCGGACAAAACTACAACTTCTTTTTCTTGCCTTTCCTACACTGGGACGGACGTGCGGGTGTGGTGTTACATGCTCTTTAAAGTAACACTTAGTTCATCCAGTGACCGTCTACTCTCTCGAGATACACATATGCTATCTAAGAGTCAGATAGTACCATGATCCAGGCATCCATCCATTCAAACTATATGTCAATCATTCTTCTTCATGTCTCTCATCTGGACAAACCTTACGTTTTCTCACGGGGAGCACATTATGCAGTCTGCAATCTCAATAAGTAAGGAATATAAGAGCTTACCACTGCCCGCCACTACCGTGGCAACCCGCACAGCAGTTTGGTCCGGCACTTGCACCGCCTCCTCCCCAGAACTTCCCTCCTCCACCTCCGCGCTGGGCCCAGCACAAGATGTTCCACCTACAAAGTACATTTAAGAATGTTAGATGTCATAGACATACACCAATCACTAGTATTTTGTCTAGGAATGAAGAAATGTGAATACCGAAAACAAGCTAATAATTTGTGACTGTCTACTCTAAAGTAAAAATGTCCCTTTTTCCAGGGAAGGGTGTTGTCTTGCTGCACTTTTAGGCACAACTGATGAATGCTTGCTTTTTAACACGCACCATTTCTCTCATAACAGACAGAATCTTCACTTCTAAGAACAAATCATCATCACTAGGACGGAGGGACCAACGATTCAGCACCAAAAAGAAAAATTAAAGTTCAAACCAGGTGAGGGCTCGGCTCGCCCACAATAAATGTGTGAAATAAATCACTATAAGCACTTTTCCATTTTTAATCAACCGTTTATGTTTTATGACAAGCTTGATTTCAATAAATATTTGTACTTTTAATAAAGCTTTAAAACTTAAATAGACTCTGTGGTTTTTGGTCATGAGTGAATGAGCAAAAGGTTTTGCAATTTGCAATGCATGAGCCCGTGCCTCTGACACTTCTGGACTCTGACTCCGTACTCTTGTCCTGCATTGGATAATCATCATTGGGGATCAATCATCGATGAATTCGGGAGCTAAATGACTCTGCCACACTATCTAGTCAGTAAGGAGATTGGGGGTTCTTCAAAGTCTGATATCACTGAGGTATGTGGAAAGTCGACCTGTGCCTATTATAATTGATAAACAATGCACTTTAGTGTCCATAGTTCTGTTTGTACAGATTTGTCCCTGCAACAGTAGTAGTATGGATTGTCCTCCTATCCAAACCAAAAGTAAAGTAGTATCTTATTCTTTCTTGGTGGTCATTCACCTTTTAATTGTTGGTAATTGTCAAAGCATAAACATTTAGAAGACTTGAAAAGACATTATGGACAATCCCAGAGGACTGCACTCAGAGCATAGAGCTATTGCTGACTAGAATGGGAGTTTTGTTTTACACCTTTTGCCAAATGTTCAATCTTAGTTAGCTACACAGACAGACAAATAAGAATAATCTAGTAATACCACAGGGAGTCATAGTCGAGGCAGGATAAGAATTTAGATACAGTGTACAAGAAGATCAAAGACGTTTTAGAAAAAATCGAACGAGGAACGCTAGGAAAAAATAGGTACTCTGTATTAAAATTAAAACTTACCGGGGCCAGCAAAGGAGCCCTCGCCTGACCGATCCTGGCCTGGTTCAGCAGCAGCAGCAGCCTCCTCCAATGTCCTCTTGCCCCTGGGAGGAGCTGATGTACAACATGAAAGAAAGAAAGACCCAAAAACATGGATGATTGTTGTCAACCAAATCAAACATTTCAAAAGAACAATAACAAAATCTTTTGGCGAAATAGCAAATAGACTACTATTGAACGGGATATATTGACCTATCTCATGTGGTCTACTACGATATTAGTATTGCTTGATTTGCGGACCGTCGACCTGAAAAGTTATGCAACTCACTAAACAAACTACTAAAAAGGTTCGCCTAGGACTGGCAGGCAGCAGTCCGCAGCACGCGTAGTGACAGACAAACTCCATTGTGATTGCAGATCAGCGACAACACTAAAAAGTTTCCTACTACATTACCAGTCATTAAAATACTCAAACTATCAATCCACCACCACTATTTCTTCTTATTGCCAGGTGTACAAAGGAAGGACTGGACTGGAGTCTGTAGGGGCAGATTTACAAGCCCCTTGCGGCTCTTTTGCTCCATTGTTGCGTGACTTTTGTGACGCAGAGGCATAACAAAAGAGGCGTCATGGTGCGGCGTATATTAACAACGTGACGCATACAGGAGATGCATCACGTTGTAAAGCCCTGCGTCATCAGGGGGCGTTACGGCGCAAGGGAGGGCGTTCCTGCACAGGAACGCATCCTAAAAGTGGCTGAGGGAAATCTACAAGATGTCAATCAGTCACTTTTAGGACAATGATGCGTGACTCAAACCCTGTGCCTGCTTGAAGCAGACGTACGGCTTGACGCAGCATTGGGGAGATAGGGCACCCCAGAGCACTGCTGGAGCTGCGCCATCGTTGTCACGCAACTGCAGCAATGCGCCGCCTTTACGGCACAGATGCGTAAGGCTTCTGTGACGTTTTGGGCCCATGGTGCGCCGCATTGTAAATACGGCGCACCATGGGTGGTGGTGGCGTGGCGCACAATTACTTGCGCATCCCTGCTACTTTGCAGGGATGCGCCGGTAATTGAAAATCTGACCCTTAGTGTCTAGCATTACGCAGTTCTTTACACTACACTCATACATAATTTCTCAGGCCAATGAAATGAACACAAAATAGAAAACAAATAAGCATAGTAGCAAGGCTACTGAGAAGGAGAGCAGTGCACCTGAAATGCACAGAAGATTTTGAAATATAATTTACCTACAATGTAATCTGCAGCATTATTGCTCTTGGTAAAAAACAAAAATTTGCAATATAATAACACACAGAGCGGGAGAAAACAGAGTAGTGATGAAATAGCTAGAAATAGCTACTACTACTCACCAAGCCCGGGGATCTCGACACCGAGCACGTCCAGCAAGTCGCGTTCCCGGTTCATGAGATTCGTCCAGCGGTGGGTGGCCTGGTTGTAGGTGCGCCGGACCCCAGAGTGTTCAAACATGGCCCGGCACACCTTCTCCCACCGCTTCCGGCGCTCTCGGATCCCGTAGCCGGTAGCGATCTTGCCGCCTCCCATGATGGTCTTGGGGAGGCGCCGCTGGACATGAAAGACTAGTGCGGCCACCTCCTCCGCACTAAAAATCTCCTGAGCTATAACTTGCTCCCCCCTCAAACGCCCGCACGGGAGCCGGGCACGGGGTGCGGGACCCTTCCCCTTCGCGGGCTGCTTCCCGGCTCACTTTACCATGGTCTGGGCAGAAAGGAAGGTAAATAATAAAGAAGAAATAGAATAGGGAAGAAGAAAAGAAAATAGTTAAAAAAAGGAGTTTAAAATCAGCCCAAAGTAGCAGAAAACACAAAAATATAGAGCTAGAAAAATAGAGGGATGGATAATAAGTAAAATAGAACAAAAAAAACTTCAAACAAGCAAAGGATGGCAGAGATTGACAGAGGATACAGAAAGCATGCCCAGAACCATAGCAATGAATGAAAAACAAGATGGCCGCGCCCGTTGACGACCGCGTGGGTAAGTTTGCGTGAGATTTTCCCCGTGATCACACGCGAACATGTACTAGCGAGCCGCACACTTTGCGAGATTACACAGAGCGCCCGGTAACGGAATTACGTCACGCAAACAAGATGGCCGCGCCCATGTACGACCGCTAGGGTAACTTCGCAAACATTGCGGTACAAGCGGCTTGCGAACACGCAAAAAATCACTCAAACAAACACGCCGCAAAAAAAACAAATCGTGTATTCGCACGAATTCGCGGCTTCCGAAATCGATCTCGCACGAATTCGCGCCCCGCAAATCACGCGAAATTGCAGAAAAACGATTTTTGCTAAACTGAAAACACTCAGCAGGTGCAAAAGTTCAATCTTAACATTAGTAACAATTCCCTCTAGTGCTTCCTGAGGGGCCCCTCCAGAGTTCAGTTGCCTACTTGCAACTATTCTATGACCCTGCTCTGACCCTCACAGCAGGCTCAGAGAATGTCAAGTCAAGTCAAGTCAAATGATTTATATAGCGCGCTACATACCCAGTGGGTCTCAAGGCGCTTGAGGAAGGGTGGGGAGTTACTTGTCGAATATCCAAGTTTTAAGTTGCTTTCTGAATGCTAGGTGGTTCTGAGTGAGGCGAAGGTGAATGGTGAGTGAGTTCCAGGTTTTAGCTGCCAGGTAGGAGAAGGATCTACCTCCCATGGTGGTTTTGTTGATGCGGGGTATGGCAGCGAGGGCTTGGTTGGCGGAGCGTAGCTTGCGGGCGGGGGTGTAGAAGGAAAGTCGTGTGTTGAGGCATTCGGGTCCGAGTTCGTAAAGTGCTTTGTGTGCGTGGGTTAAGAGGCGAAATGTTATTCTCTTATTGACGGGAAGCCAGTGGAGGTTTTTCAGGTGACTGGAAATGTGGTCTTTACGCGGGATGTCTAGTATGAGTCTGGCTGAAGCGTTCTGGATGCGTTGGAGTTTTTTCTGAAGTTTTGCGGTGGTACCGGCGTATAGGGTGTTACCGTAGTCCAGGCGGCTCGTGACCAGTGCGTGGGTGACCGTTTTTCTGGTTTCGGTGGGGATCCAGCGAAATGTTTTTTTGAGCATGCGAAGAATGTCGAAGCACGATGATGATACGGCGTTGACTTGTCTGTTCATCGAGAGTGAGGAGTCCAGGATGATGCCCAAGTTCCGTGCGTGGTCCGTCGGGGTGGGTGCTTTTCCAAGGGCCTCTGGCCACCAAGAGTCATCCCAGGCGGAAGGGGAGGTGCCTAAGATAAGGACTTCTGTTTTGTCTGAGTTCAGTTTCAGACGACTGTGTTTCATCCACTCGGCTACTTCTTTCATTCCTTCATGTAGGTTGGTTTTGGCGGTGTTCGGGTCTTTGGTGAGTGAGAGGATCAGTTGAGTGTCATCAGCGTAGGAGATGATGTTGAGGTTGTGTTGGCGTGCGATGGTCGCGAGGGGGCTCATGTATACGTTGAAGAGAGTGGGGCTGAGTGAAGATCCTTGTGGCACGCCGCAAATGACTTCAGTGGCTTCTGACTTGTATGGTGGAAGGCGGACTCTCTGAGTTCTTCCGGTAAGGAATGAGGTGATCCAATCCAGTGCTTTTCCTTGGATTCCAATGTTTCTGAGGCGTTGTAGGAGGGTGTTATGACAGACTGTGTCGAAGGCTGCGGAGAGGTCAAGGAGGATGAGGGCGACAGTGTCTCCATTGTCCAGTAGGGTTCGAATGTCGTCTGTTGCTGCGATGAGTGCGGTCTCAGGGCTGTGTTTTGCTCGGAAGCCGGACTGTGAGGGGTCGAGGGATTTGTTGGTTTCGAGGAAGGCGGCGAGCTGGCTGTTGACGGCTTTCTCGATGACTTTGGCCGGGAATGGTAGGAGTGAGATGGGGCGGTAGTTTTTGAGTTCGGTGGGGTCAGCTGTGGGTTTTTTCAGAAGGGCGCTGAGTTCGGCGTGTTTCCAGCTTTCCGGGAAGGTGGCAGAGTTGAGGGAGCAGTTGATGACGTCTCGGAGGTGTGGTGCTATGATGGAGTCAGCTTTGTTGAAGATATGGTGAGGGCATGGGTCTGTGGGGGATCCTGAGTGAATGGAGTTCATCAGGCGAATGGTGTCCTCAGCGGAGATTGGGTTCCAATCAGTAAGGATGTTCTGATTGGGGGGTGAGGGTACGGCAGAAGGTTGGGTGGGTTGGTCTCCGTGTTTGTTGTCGAAGCTGTTGTGGATGTCTGCGATTTTGTTGTGGAAGAACGAGGCAAGGGAGTCGCAGAGGGTTTGAGAGGGAGTGATGTCGTTGGAGTTGGCTGAGGGGTTGGTAAATTCTTTGACGATGTTGAATAATTCCTTGCTGTTGTGGGCGTTGTTGTCTAGACGTTCTTTAAGTGCAGCTTTCTTGGCAGTCCGAATCAGTTGGTGGTGTGTGCGGGTGGCGTTTTTGAGGGCGTCCTTGGTGCTGGTGTTTGGGTCTTTTTTCCAGGCCTTTACAAGGGAGCGACAGAGTTTCTTGGATGTCTTAAGATCACCGTTGAACCAGGGAGCGTTTTTGCTGCCTAGTTTGATTTGACGTTTTTTCAAAGGTGCTAGGTTGTCGGCGCTATTCGTTAGCCATTGATTGAGGTTAGTGGCTGCTTCGTTGGCGTTCGAAGAGTGGGCCGGGGGATTTTGAAGAAGCGATGAGGAGATCTGGTCGATGGTGATTTTGTTCCAGTTTCTTCGCAAAGTGGGTTGAGGAAGGTTGTGGGTTGTGGTCTTTTTGTAGACAAAGTGAACACAGCTGTGGTCCGTCCAATGGAGAACTGTGGTGTGACTGAAGGAGATATGTTTGCTGGAGGTGAAGATGGGGTCGAGTGTGTGGCCTGCGTAGTGAGTGGGGGTGTTAACAAGTTGTTTGAGTCCGAGGTTGGCCAGATTGTCCAGAAGGGTGGTGGCGTTGTTGTCGTTGCTCTTTTCCAGGTGAAAATTGAGGTCTCCCAGTAGTATGTAGTCCTCGGAGGGGAGGGCATGTGGGGTGATAAAGTCAGTGATGTCTTCACTGAATTGTGCACGGGGTCCTGGTGGCCTGTAGAGAAGGGTGCCTCGGAGTGTGGTCTTGGGGTCGGTGTGGATCTGGAAGTGAAGGTGTTCGGCGCTAGCGAGGTTGGTGTCTGAGCTGGTTGAAATGCAGATGGAATTCTTATGGACGATTGCGATGCCTCCTCCTGTTTGTTTGATGCGGTCCTTACGGATGATCTTGTAGCCTTCCGGGATGGCAATGGTGATGTCTGGGGCTGAGGATGCGTTCATCCATGTTTCTGTTAGGAAGGCGACGTCCGGAGAGATGGTGTCTAGTAGATTCCAAAGGTCGATGGCGTGTCTGTGGACCGATCGGGTGTTGAGCATGATGCATTTTAGGTGGTTGGGTTCAGATCACTTTCCTCTCATTCCTTTCAGGGTTTAACTAAAAACTCAGAAAGGGAAGTACAGTCAGACAGTCAAGAAGAGCGTACAAAGTCCAGACACAAGCAGCACATTCAAGAATATACTTCCAAAAAAGAAAATAAAGAAAAACCAAAACCTTAGTTCAAAAAGAAGAAAGTTGCAGGTCTAAAGATCAGACATGCCCAGAATTCTGAGGACTTAAATACTGAACGGGGAATGGGCTCTGACGATGCTAGACAGTGCGGCATAAGTAACAATAGCTCGCCAGTACCTGATTGAATTTCTGGTGACAGCGGACTTGAATGATTACATCACAGTGGAAACACCTGATACTAGGGTAAGCGTCCCACATAAATTATATGAAGGGGACAAGCCAAGGAAAGTTAGAGGTCCCTTTTGGAAGAACTGTTGTAATTCTATCTAGGACCCTAATTAATATTCATGATTTATGCCCTTATGTGGTTATAATAAATAATATCCTTATAAAGGCATGAGAATCATATCCATATTTAGTCATAGCCCATGCTGTCCAAATTAAGCAAGGCTACTTCTCCAGGCTCCTAGAAAGTACAACGAGTTCTGTAAACAAACCAAACCTCCGGCAACCTGGGAATTCCCCATTGCTTTTGTTTTGATTTCGTCCTAGAACTCCTGTGAGCACTGTAAGAACGGCCAGTTCTTAGTGACATCTTTATTGACGTCTTATGTCCAACCTTACGTCAAACCCGGCACCTTTCAGGTATAAATATACCAGCGTTGCCTTAGGCAAACACACGGTGGTTTTGGAGCAGAGCGGCTATCTACTTGCCCGAGAGCCCAGCTGATGCAGGAGCCCACGGACGCCGCTCCTCCCCTTTGACGCACTGAGAGAGACGCTGTCTTTTCTCCTGCCGAGAAATCCAGCTCCGGTGTTTCCAGATACCCTCGCGGGTTACTGGGATATCGAGTCCTGAGAGAGAGATACCAGACCTCCTGCTTTCTAATACCCAGGTACGGAGCTGACTAATGCCTTAAAGAGAATTCTTGATTCAGATTCCTTGGCAAACCCAACTTAACTTAAACTGCTACTTACTTACTCCTTCCCACGTATTAGGCTTAGGTCAGGTACACCGGGGTAGGCGTATTTAGAAGCACCAGTTGAGTACGTTAGTCAATGTATATTTGTATGTATAAATTTGATCTATTTTAAAGTATCATATGGCTAAGAAACCATATCAATGCTTTTACAGTATTATTTCATATTACTCCTTTTACTGTACGCACTTTACCTTACTCAAAGTATTGCAATTGTGGCAATTCATTTCTCTTGCATGAGAAAGAAGACTGCTCAATAAATAACACCTTTTATTGAAAACGCCCGTCTCTCTTTTCTCTGCACTCTGGTGAAACTAAGTATGCACACTTGACTGAGTGAAATAGCTGTCTATTGTTTTCACACGACTCTAGGGATACACTCTTATTCTGAGGGAGCAAAGTTGTCATGTTTTATGGTTGTCGGAAGCTAATCCCTTCTTGTCTATCCAGGGAAGTTAAACTCCTCCTTGTTTATTCGAGAAAGTTTCTAGTGACCTCTGAGCTAGCTGGCAAACCTTAAGTCTAATATAATCAGTAGAGACCTAGTCGACCTCAGTCCTACGTCTACACTGCTGTTTATATTATTCCAATGCGCAGAGCCTATTGGGAATATAGGAGCTACACTACATGGTGCCCAACATTTGGTAAGGCGATAAATCTAACGCAAGACATTAGAGTAACTCAGTCGTGCTTTTTCACACAGACCCTTTTTCCCGTAAATACTCCAAAAGACGTCTGGAGTAGGTAAAAGGTTAAAATCCGCCGTAACTTAGTAGGGAGAGATTCCTGTGTATAGTTTTTAATTTAGTCAACGTTGAAGGATACAGTGTTCCAAAATATTGTGCACCTAATCTTTGTTTCCTTGAAACTTGATCTGCAACAAAAACCTTTCTGTTAGTAAAAATGACGGAAAGTGAAGACGAAAGGGAGACAGCTAGAATAGCAGCTCAACTCCTAGCGGATGAGACAAGTCTCCAAGAAAATGACCCGAATGTTATAATCATTCCGGTAAATGTAAGAAAAACTATAACTATCAAACTTAAAGAAAATGGACTGACATCAAGAGGTGGTACAGACATATTTGTGGTAGAGGCCCATGAATATCGGCAGACAGAGGTATTCTATTCATGGATAAACTTTCCAGCAGCAAACGCTGTAACACACGAATTCCACTATTACAAAATAGAGGAACCTCCAGATGTACACACTCCTTTCGAGGATGTTGAAATCCCATTAAATTACCAAGAGCACCTGCTCTGGTTTAAAGGCGCCCTAAAACATCACAAATCACATCACCAGGCTCGGTCCACTAGGTAGACCAGGAGCAACGTGGCCGGTTCTAGCCAGCTACACACCACACCCCGACATTGATACAATGACAGACCGGGAACTTTTAGCTCAGCTAAAACAGCTAATTAAAATACATAGACAATTAGTCTAATATGTAATGCGGACGTCAACAGTCCAACCAGCAATTAACATTCCACAGCATGACCCCGATTCAGGGGAACACAAACAAAATCACACCACAGAACATACAATCATGTCTTGGTAAAACACCCGCAAAACGGGAACAAATTCCATTCTGTTTAGCACAAAAAATCACTCAAATAGAGGCAGTATTTCCTGATACTACACCTACTGGGAAACACAGGATTCTGACTATCTGTCTTCCAATGGGGATCGCACCACATGTGGAGGATTGTGACACTTGGGGCACAGTCTTTGCTTCCATTTACACAAAAACACATGGTGTTCCGTCCATGGCGGTTATACCAGATGTGCTAAGACAGATTCAAAATGAATACGGTCCAGAACCTGCTTTAACTCTGGGTATGAAATTACTGAAAGACTTCAAGCAGGTCTCGGCTATATTATTAGCCAACATAAAAGGAGAAGCAGCATCTGTGGCGATCCGCCAGAAATTGAAAGAAACAGATATAGCAGAACAGCCATTTGAACTTGCCAGAATCATAGAAAAATCCTATGAAGAACTAGGTAGAGATACTTTGGGTGGGAAACCAGTAAAACCCCAACCAACTGAAAATCCTGAAAAAATCTTTATTAAAAATAATCTAAATACTCCAAAAAAGAGTTGGGATGGAAATAAACAATCTACTCCCAAAGAAAAAAGATTCCAGTCCAGAGGAAGGTCTCCTCAACGAAGAGAAAGATCTCCTGACCGAGGAAACAAGTCTCCCCAGAGGGAGCCCTCTGAGAAAAGATACAACCTTAGAAATAGGGATAATTTGAAAAAACCTGATAGATATCAAGATATTGATACACGTCCCTCTCGATCTTTTCAGACTTCCTCACAGAAATCGGAAAGAAGAGGACGGTCAGAACACAAGGAAGAGCACGTCAAGTCCAAAGACAAGGAACCTGCTCATCAAAGTAAAAAATTACAATTTCCAAGAAAGAAGGTAGCCAGTATTAAAATAATTAAACATGCCGAGGATACTGAGGACACAACTGAAAAACGGAGAGTGGGCCCAGACAATGCTAGACAGCGCAGCAGGAGTGACCATAGCTCCCAAGATCTTGATGAATCTTCTGGAGACAGTGGACACGAATGAATACATTCAGGTGGAAACTGCAGATACCAGAGTTAGCAAACCTCATAAAATATACGAAATAACACTGCGTATAGAGGGAGATAAAACTAGGAAAGTAAGGGGTCTCTTTTGGGATAATCTTTCGAAAGGCTATGACATCCTTTTAGCTGAGAAAGACCGGCCACCAGAGTTTGTCAGGGAGTGCCCTCATGGTGAAGAAATGATTATGCCTGCCTTCTCAAATCATATTCCAATTCATAGAAAATATAGAAAATATACATATGCAAGAAAATGGGCAGTAGCCCAAGCTCCTGCATTATACAAAAATCATGTAGGATGGGATGAGGACTCACCTCCTCATAAAATCCAGTTAAAATGTCAACCGACTGCACAAAGGCAGTACCCAATTAAGCAAGAAGCTAAAAAGCAAGTCAGGGAGATCTTAGATCAACTTGAATACCAAGGGGTGATTGAAACATGCACCTCACAAATGAACAATCCTTTGTTTCCTGTCTCCAAGCCAGACGATTCATATCGTCTAGTTTTGGACTAGACACCTTAACTCATGTTGCAAAACATTTGCAGTACAAAACTCACACAGTGCAGGACTAATGAATAACATCGTGCGCAAAAAATACAAAACGACATTAAACATCTCTAATGGATTCTTTTGTCAAAACATTGCACCTGAAAGCAGGTATTTGACCGCTTTCTCAATAATGGGGTCGCAGAAAACACTTCAAGAATAGCCCAGGATTATTCTCAGCAAGAGTAACAGAGTTACTACAAATATATGACGATGAGGCATTATCTTTGTCAGGTCCTAGTCTTCGCGCCTGCATTGCGAACTACATTTCCCAGGGATTGCGGGCCAAGAACTACACTTCCCATGATCCTTTGCGGCCCTCGCGATATAGCGTTGCCGAGCGGCTTGCTCAGTGCTAGTGATTCTGGATTCCCCAGCGGGAGCGGCTGCTCTCCATTCCGGTGCTTCGTTCCAGGAGCGAGGTCTGCGTTTGTGTGTTCAGCGCGGAAGACTTTTCCTGGCTAGGCATTCGTTCTAGATTTCGTTCCTTTGTTTGCTGGCTCCTCGAATCGTAAGTGAGTCTAACTTTACCTCGGACAGGCTCTGCAACTCTTAGAGCTGGTGCTGTCACAACGCCTGTGGAAACGGCGTGTTTCTTTTGCATTCTTTGTTTCTTTCTTGACTACAGTGCGTCAAGTGGCGGAATGAAGGGGGGAGATTTCTCCTCATTGCCGTCATGAATTCCTGAGGTGTGTTTAAACCTCGTATTTGGATTTCAATTCCCAAAGCGGAAAGCAGTGGCAGGTTGCTACACTTCACCGTGTTTGGTTGGGTCTGCCTAAAGGGAGGTCACATGTTCAAAGCAAGGATTTCAATGAAGTAATTGATATTGCACTTTATGGAAACAGGCCTCTGCAGTATAATCCCTAGTAGCTTGCATAACTTGATCTGCTGGATAGCAGGAACTGATGATCGTGCAGATCTTTCTTGGTGTTAGACATTTATTGAGGAAGAGTGTTACCACTCTGAGGGTGTGTGGAATTAACATACCATTAATTGATAACGTACCTGGTGTGCTCATCCTGTATATGTTAACTGTGTTCCTTGTGTTGCATAGGGATTGGAGGAAAGGGATGAAGGTCGTCGAGCGGAGAATGATTCATGTTTGATGCAGGTGATTAGTTCTTCTAGCGAGACTTTAATGAGAGTAGTCATAAGGAAATGTGCTAACCTGTTCTTTTGTTTTACAGCTTCCTTTCCCTGCTGCCCCCTCCTTTCCTTCCTTGGGTTTTCCCCGTTTACGGGGTTTTTCCCTCACCGTATCACCCGAACACCCTGTGCATTTCAGTCAGGGTGTTTGGGAGGTCCGGAGGTGGAGCTTATTGCTGCGAACGAATCCTGCAGAGTGCTGATCCTGACAGAATCACTAGCCCAAGAATTACACTCTGCCCGGTTCGTTGGTAGCAATAATGGCATCCATGGAGGACGTGCTGCATGCATTGGTGTTGGTCCAGCAAGAGCTGGCCTCATCAAAGGCGGAGACAGCAGCTTTAAGAGAAAAGGTAGAGCAGTTGTCTAGGAATCCTTTCAACGCCTCCTCTCCTGCTTCGAATGTGCAGGTGACAGTACCCCCACCTATTCCTTTGGCCACCCCAGATAGGTATACAGGAGATCCTAGGAAGACACAAGTCTTTTTGACTCAGATCTTGTTACATTTTTCTTGTAAACCCGCGTCTTTTCCTACTAACCATTCTAGGGTGGCTTTTGCCATTTCCTATTTAGCGGGTGATGCAGCTAATTGGGCGGTCCCACTGGTAAAGAATAATGATCCCCTTTTGTCTGATTGGGCGGCTTTTAGAGCCGAGTTTGAGAAGGTATTCGATCGTAGGGCCGCCTCGTTCACAGTAGATAGGGAACTCATGGAGTTGAGACAAGGAAGGAATGATTTGGTTACTTATCTGACTTCGTTTAACAGATTAGTGGCAGAGGCCGAATGGCCTGAGGAAAAGAGAATGTCCCTTTTTTATCAGGGGTTAAAAGATGAGTTAAAAGATGTGGTGGCTCAAGTGGACCCCCAGCCCAAGACTTGTGTTGACATGATCAATCTTGCTCTTCGGCTGGATGGTCGTTTATCAGAAAGAGGGGGTGCTAGGAAAAGATGGGATAGAGGTACATTCCATTACGATCGCACCTCTTCAAAATCCACTGGTGGGCCTGAAAGTAGTACAGAGCCTATGGAAATCGGAGCCCTCAGATCCCCGTTGTCAAGGGCAGAGAGAGAAGCTAGGAGAACCCAGGGGCTGTGCATGTATTGTTGGAAAAAGGGGCATTTCGTGAGAGACTGCCCTTCTAAGCCCAAATCCTCCAGTAACAGTAGGTTCAAAAGAGTAGCTGTTTCTGCCAATACACCCAGAGATGAGCAGGGGGAACCTGTTAGTCCGGGAAGAGGGGAGAAATCAGAATGGAATCTGACTTCCTTGTCGACCATCGAGGTGGGGGAAACAGAGTCCCATTTGGTGATCGGAATGACGTTGAAATGCCAGAATGAGTGCCACCAAGTTCTGGTTATGTTGGATTCAGGGGCAACGGGCAATTTTATTGATGAGGGATTAGTTTCTCGTTTAGCCTTACCTCGCATCCTGAGAGAGAACCCCGAGGTTGTTCTAGCGGTGGATGGTAAACCTTTAATGTCAGGACAAATCACCGAAAAAACAAGTGAGGTAGGGTTGTCAGTGGTATTGCGAGGTATGATTCACTCCGAGTTGCTGTCATTGAATATCATAGCGGCACCTCAGTACGAGGTAATACTGGGAATGCCCTGGCTTAGGAGACACAATCCTGTGATTGATTGGAAACATAAAACCTTTGCGTTTTTGCCTGAGTTTTGTCAGGATCACATGGAGGCTGGTCCTTCGGTTCATGTAGCGGTTTTATCCACTCCTTATGTAGCAGCCACAGCAGCGGAAAAGGACGTACAGCTTCCAGCTATGTATAGTAGTTACAGGGATGTGTTTAGTGAAGTGAAAGCAGAATCCCTTCCTCCCCACAGGGAGTATGATTGTTGCATAGATCTGGTAGAGGGGGCTACAATTCCATCTTGTAGGATATATGCATTGTCTGTCCCTGAGACTGCTCACCTGAAAGAATATATAGACCATTACCTCCGCTTGGGTTTCATCAGACCTTCCCGCTCCCCGGCAGCCTCTCCTCTGTTCTTCATAGCGAAGGCCAATGGGGATCTCAGGGCTTGCGTGGACTATCGCGTCTTGAATAAAAACACCATCCGGAATCGTTATCCTCTCCCCCTCATTTCTGTCGTGCTTGACCAGGTGAGGGAAGCAAAGATCTTTACCCGTCTGGACTTGCGGGGGGCTTATCATCTGGTCAGAGTACGTGAGGGGGATGAATGGAAGACGGCATTCAAGACGCGATTCGGTCTATATGAGTACATGGTGATGCCCTTCGGGCTTTGTAATGCCCCTGCGGCGTTCCAATTTTTCATTAATGATGTGCTGAAAGACTATCTGGACCGTTTTGTGGTAGTGTATATCGATGATATACTGATATACTCTAAGGATGACTCATGCCATGTTGAACAGGTGAGAGCGGTTTTGGAGAAGCTGAGGGAACACCGCCTGTATGCAAAATTAAGTAAATGCGAGTTTGGGGTCAAGGAGGTGGAGTTCCTGGGAGTGAATCTGAGCTCGCAGGGGTTACAGATGTCAGACCGAAAGGTCCAGGCGGTGCAGGAGTGGCCAGTCCCTAAGAATGTGCGAGAGGTGCAAAGTTTTTTGGGTTTTGCTAACTACTATCGCCGTTTTATCGATCAGTTCTCGCAAAAGGCTGTCCCTATCACTAGGTTGTTAAGGAAGGGAGTGCGCTTTGAATGGAATGATGAAGCAGAGGGGGCTTTCCAGGTTTTAAAAAAGGCGTTTGTTACGGCACCTGTGTTAGCACACCCTGTTCTTGAGCATCCCTTTGTGGTGGAAGCGGACGCTTCGGATGAAGCAATAGGGGCGGTTTTGTCTCAGAGGGATTCACTCACAGGCCAGCTACACCCTGTAGCGTATCTATCAAAGAAACTGAGCCCTGCTGAGTACAACTATACAATAGCGGAAAAAGAACTCCTGGCCATTAAACGTGCCTTCCAAGAGTGGAGGCAATACTTGTGGGGAGCCTGTCATGCGGTTACAGTGTACACGGATCATAGAAACCTCCAGTACATGACTTCAGCCAGGCATTTAACGCAAAGACAGATGCGTTGGATGCTATTTTTTGCAGAGTACAATTTTGTGGTTACCTTTAGGCCTGGCGTTGACAATCGGAAGGCAGATGCACTGTCTCGACAAATCATGCCGGATGTACCACAGGAGAAAGAACAACAAGCCATTATTCCGGCGGCCAAGGTGTTATGTGTGGTTCGTGCTGAGCGGTTCTTGGAAGAAGTGCAGAACGCACGTTATAGACAGGCCTGGAATACATGGGCTGGAAAAAGATCGGGGAGGTCGGTGAGAAATGGCCTGCCATTTCAGGGGGATTGTCTTTACCTGCCCACAGTTGAGATCCGGAAGAAAGCCTTCGGATGGTGCCACGTAGCACCTATGGCAGGGCACCCTGGTATAACCAAAACAGTAAGATTGCTTCGGAGATATTTCTGGTGGGAAACATTGGTTGAGGATGCCACTGTGTGGGTCAAGGGCTGTGAGGAGTGTGCAAGAGCAAAAGGGGAGGCTACCAAACAAAAGGGTCAGTTGATGCCCATGCCCACGCCCGCTCAACCATGGCAGAATATTAGTCTGGATTTTGTTACGGGCTTGCCTATGGAACAAGGGTATTCAGCTATTTTGGTGGTTGTTGATAACCTGACTAAGATGGGCCATTTTATTCCATGCACGAATCTTCCAACAGCTGGGCAAACTGCGCAGTTACTGGCTTCACAAATCATACGCTTGCATGGCGTTCCCAGGGTGATCGTTTCAGACAGAGGACCACAATTTGTTGCTCGCTTTTGGAAGATGTGGTGTAAGGCGTTAGGGATTGAGGCTGCTCTCTCCACAAGCTTCCACCCTCAGACTGATGGGCAGACAGAGCGATTAAACCAAACCCTGAAGAAGTACCTACGGTGTTATTCTGCTTCTGCACAGGACTCATGGGTGAACCTGTTATGGATGGCTGAACTGGCATATAACAACGCTTGGCATAGTTCAACCGGCCTGTCTCCTTTCAGGGCGAATTATGGGTACGATGCCAACACTTTGCCCATTACTCTGCCCTCAGAAGTAGGAGATCAGCCCACTGTTTTGGCTCGCATGCGTACATTGCGAAGAGTGCATAGAGAGGCGCGGAACCATTTGCTAAAGGCCAAGGCTACATACAAACGATGGGAGGACAGACACAGGCTGCCGGGACCTCAGTTTCAGGTTGGGGACAGGGTGTGGTTATCCACCAAGTATATCCGCTTCAAGATGAGAAGCATCTTCCATCCTAGATACATAGGTCCTTATCGGATCGTGAAAAAGATCAACCCTGTGGCTTATAAGTTGCGGTTGCCTGGCTCCTTGAGAATACATCCAGTGTTCCATGTCCACCTGTTGAAAGCGGCCCTCGCCTCCCAGCGGATGGCGCCTCCGCCAGTGGCTCTTGTGGATGGCCCTGAATATGAAGTCCGGTCCATTCGTGACTCCAAGGTGCGCAGAGGGGTGTTGTGGTATCTGGTCTCGTGGAAGGGATATTCTAGCGAGGATGATTCCTGGGAACCATGGTCCAATGTTCATGCTCCCAGGGCTGTTGCTTCGTTCCATCGGAGGTTTCCCTCTAAGCCCGGGCCTAGGAGGCGCATGGGAGGGGGGCGTACTGTCAGGTCCTAGTCTTCGCGCCTGCATTGCGAACTACATTTCCCAGGGATTGCGGGCCAAGAACTACACTTCCCATGATCCTTTGCGGCCCTCGCGATATAGCGTTGCCGAGCGGCTTGCTCAGTGCTAGTGATTCTGGATTCCCCAGCGGGAGCGGCTGCTCTCTGTTCCGGTGCTTCGTTCCAGGAGCGAGGTCTGCGTTTGTGTGTTCAGCGCGGAAGACTTTTCCTGGCTAGGCATTCGTTCTAGATTTCGTTCCTTTGTTTGCTGACTCCTCGAATCGTAAGTGAGTCTAACTTTACCTCGGACAGGCTCTGCAACTCTTAGAGCTGGTGCTGTCACAACGCCTGTGGAAACGGCGTGTTTCTTTTGCATTCTTTGTTTCTTTCTTGACTACAGTGCGTCAAGTGGCGGAATGAAGGGGGGAGATTTCTCCTCATTGCCGTCATGAATTCCTGAGGTGTGTTTAAACCTCGTATTTGGATTTCAATTCCCAAAGCGGAAAGCAGTGGCAGGTTGCTACACTTCACCGTGTTTGGTTGGGTCTGCCTAAAGGGAGGTCACATGTTCAAAGCAAGGATTTCAATGAAGTAATTGATATCGCACTTTATGGAAACAGGCCTCTGCAGTATAATCCCTAGTAGCTTGCATAACTTGATCTGCTGGATAGCAGGAACTGATGATCGTGCAGATCTTTCTTGGTGTTAGACATTTATTGAGGAAGAGTGTTACCACTCTGAGGGTGTGTGGAATTAACATACCATTAATTGATAACGTACCTGGTGTGCTCATCCTGTATATGTTAACTGTGTTCCTTGTGTTGCATAGGGATTGGAGGAAAGGGATGAAGGTCGTTGAGCGGAGAATGATTCATGTTTGATGCAGGTGATTAGTTCTTCTAGCGAGACTTTAATGAGAGTAGTCATAAGGAAATGTGCTAACCTGTTCTTTTGTTTTACAGCTTCCTTTCCCTGCTGCCCCCTCCTTTCCTTCCTTGGGTTTTCCCTGTTTACGGGGTTTTTCCCTCACCGTATCACCCGAACACCCTGTGCATTTCAGTCAGGGTGTTTGGGAGGTCCGGAGGTGGAGCTTATTGCTGCGAACGAATCCTGCAGAGTGCTGATCCTGACAATCTTATGTCGATGACAACTATCATACAGATGATGACCTGGAGACTCATTTGAAAAGAGTAAACACCATATTACTTGGGTTTGCAGCTGAGGGTTACAAATTCAACTTTAAAAAGTCACAAATTGCCCATCTAACAGTCCTGTTTTTAGGATATGAATTATCAAGTGAAGGCAAAAGCCTAGCAGACAACTTCTTAGAGAAGTGCGCTGTACTCCAAGCACCAAAAACGCTGAAGAACTTACAATCAATACTAGGTTTCCTGAATTTCGGAAGAACATACATTCTAAATTATGCAGAGAGGGTTAAACCTCTCTATGAATTAATAAAACCTGATTTCAAACCAATCAATTGGACTCAGAAACACACAGAAATTTTGAGATCATTGCAAACAGACATGCCATCTAAAACAAAATTGCAAACTCGCGAAAACATACGCAACCTTGTAATCCGAGTCATCCCAGGAAGATGCGGATTCACGTACCTAACCTCTAATGAGGGAGAAACGGTACCAATAGCACACAAATCACACTTGTACACACAAGCTGAAATGAAATTCAGTTCAACTGAAAAAATTCTAACTGCGGTTCAAACTGCTGTAGCAAAAGACAGAGCCCTAGCACAAGGTAAACGAATAATAATCGTTACACCAGTACCTGCCCTAGAAGCAGTAACAAAAGCAAGCATTCCAAATGCTAAAGCACTACATCCGAGATGGATGCAATGGGTTAATTATCTTGCTGCAACAGACGTAGTATATGAATTTGATCCTAATTTAAAAACACAAGAATTTCTCCAATATGAATATGAATGTCCTCTGCCGACCGAAATCCTGCCTCTGGAACATTACGGCTGTATAATATATACAGACGGATCAGCACAACCCGCAGTTGGGGGTAAACAAGCTTACAGTGCTGCGTGCGTGATTGTTAAACGGCGTTGGCACGAAGGAAAATTTAGACCACTGGTCACTAAAACCCAATCTCTAGGAGATTGTACAGCTCAGCGAGCTGAACTACTAGCATTTAAGATGGCGCTTGAAAATACCGATCGCGAATTCCCCTCACTAATAGTATGCGACTCATATTACTGCGTTCAGTCTTATAATGAATACTTGCAGGACTGGGTTCACAACGGTTTCAAAGATGCAAAAGGTGGCACAATCAAGCATAAAATGCTTTGGGAACAAGTAGTTCTTTTACAGAAAGAACTACAAAAGACTCACGTGATACATACACTGAGTCATCAACGTGATGGCGTTCACGTTGCGGGGAATTCATTGGCTGATGAGGCCGCGAAGGCAGCTGTCCAAACGGCTTCCGTAGCTGCTATCACCCGGTCAAAAACAAAAATAGACAGCGATATACTGCAAGCTGTCAGTGCTAAGGTAAAATATGATAGAAAATCACTCCCGAAAGGCTTTCCAGTAAAGTACTCATACATAACTGATGCGAATAATGTTCCCTTTGCTCGAATCCCTGGAGTGGGGGATAGGGCAATTCCAAACATGGAACACAGGTTAGGACTAATTACAGCGGCACACGAAGGGCTGGCTTCTGCACACGCTGGTGTTTCCGCCACAATATCGTTATTAAAACAGAGATATTGGTGGCCGCACATGAGAAAACAAACTAGGAACTATGTTCTAGAATGTGAAATATGCCAAAGAATGAAAGTATCAACAGTGAAACGACCAGCACAGACGCCCCTTCTAATCTCAGATAAACCATTAGCCTGTGTTTACCTGGACCACTGTGGTCCCTTACAAAGGGATGGCAACTATAAATATATCATGGTCGCAGTGGATTCCTGCACGAGATTCATTTGGATGTGGCCCCAGCGCTCGGCTGACGCCAGAACTGTTATAGAAGATTTGCGAGTCTTTATCGGCACATACGCAATTGGCATGCTACATTCTGACCAGGGTCCTGCTTTTAGCTCTCAGGCTTATAAGGAGGCCATGACCAGCATGGGCATTGCATTGCGGTACTCTTGTCCCTTCCATCCTGAGGGAAATGCGGTAGTGGAAAGAAAAAACCGGGACATAAAGCAATCTATAACGGCGAGGGTATTAGGTTCGGGTGATGGGTGGGTCCAACATTTAACAAGTGTCCAACGTAGTCTTAATAATCTGCCAAGAAATTCTCTAAAAGGTTTCAGTCCGTACGAACTATTGTTCGGGACTAGAATGCATATTCAGGACCTTGATAGTCAGACTTCAGTGGTAGAAGAAAAATGCTTTGATATCAAAGATCGTTTGGCTATTTTACAGGACTTAAATGAAACAAGAAAAAGCCTGAGCAACGTAAAGTTAAAACAGCAGCCAACAGCCACTGAAGATAAACCACCTGTCCCAGCAAGGCCTGTCTGGATTCCAAAGATTGGGGATCTGGTCAGAGAGAAGATTGCGGTGAAGAAGGAATTTGGGCCTTCTTACAGAAAAGCAGTACCTGTCTTAGCTGTCAGCAGAACAAGATCAGTTGTACTACCGCCCCTTGCTGGTAAAAAGGAGAACCGAGTTGTATCCATCGACCTGGTAAAACCACAATCATTTGGCCAATAATAAGTAGTAGGCCCAGTGGACTCCCAAGAAATAGCAGAGTACCAAAATTTGCTACAATACAAGAGGTTCAAACTGAGAGACTAATCACATTCGATAAACCTGCAGTGAATAAAAAAGGACTATGCACCAATGCCATGGAACTTGTGCCTCTTGAAACCCAAATTGCAACAGTTCGTCAAGAAACACCAGTCTACCACGATGTACACTCAGACTATGCTAGTGAAACAAAGAAAAATTCAAAAGCAACTGAAAATTCGGAAGCAATTCCAACAATTGACAGAACTGCATCTGGCTACTTCATCAATTTCGATAACTTTTCTGAAGATCCAAGCGAACCGGAAGAAAAGCCAGCAATAAAAACTTTTAAAGACAAAATAACTGAACTCTTTCATCAACTCAAAGAAACCTACCTGATTTCTCCATGGATTGAATTTTGGATTGTGTTAGGTGTACTTTTCCTCCTGCTTTGGCTCATCATGATTCTTTGTTTGGGAAAAATCATTGAAGGAAAATACAGTACAATGGACACAGCAAGTCAGAACATCAACTTGGTCCTAAAGCCACACAAGTCATCTCACATCGAGAAAAGAGAACTATCATCAGTGAATGTTACAGCCAATCCAATACCCGGTGGGGTAGCATGGGACAAAACGGATTATGAAATCTATGGCCCGGTTGAGCTCTTGAAATATCCACATCAGCTCAAGGTTTCATTAAGTGACTTTGTAAAACAGAGTACATTCTCTGATGATTGGGACTTTGAAAGTATTAATGATATGATGTCAGATTTAGTAATGTCAGCAAAATTTACAGAACATGATTACTTACAGGGTTCATCAAATTATGAAGAAATGTATTGTTATAATCACTTTACACATCACTATTTGCATAAATCTGCTCAACCTAGAAATGTTTTTAATTATAATCAATGGGAACATTGTGCAACTCCACCTAAAAGCAGTTCGAAAACATTTTACGAGAAATTCCCATACTTCTCAGGGTTTAACACAAGTGATGCAGAAACTTTTTATTTTAAAATGTTAAATAAGACAGGAATGAAAACAATGTTGACAAATACTAAATTGATCTATTCGGAAACATTTTATGAAAAAATGAATACATTCGGTTTTGATTTCTGGAAGAACAACATTGAAACAAAAACCATCTGGGGTACAAAAGATTGGCAGGTACAAGGTTTCGAAGCATTATTTCGAGCCTGCATGATCCCAGAACAAATAATATTCTTGAATGATACCATTCAACAGACTACTTGTCTTGGCCTAGCCATGATAAAAGATTTAAACAAATCGTCTATTCCAAAGCCAACACCTGACAGTAATAGCACTACAGATGTTGAGATAGACGTATACCATATTTTTAACCAAAACAGAACACATCCTGATTGGAAAAAATGGTTGATCTGGCCCACAGACACAAATAACTGTCAAGATAGATTCCTGAACAAAATACAGGGGTTCAAAATGACCAGGCCAGACCCTAGATACTCCCAGAGACAACATCCAGGGATAGTTACAACATACAGTGTAGGCAAACTATGCCTTGAGTGGCTATAAAAATCCACACTGGCTGAAATTAAGCAACACTTGACTTTACTTAAAGACGGTGCTGACTTGCGTGATTTCATAATGGGACCATGCAAACAGCGTCAAAAACGTTTCATAGCAGCCGGTATATACGCTGCGTACAACGAAGGTTGGAAAGTAATGCAAATTGAAACAGCAGAAAAAATACGAGATATTGATTGCATTAATTTGGAAAAATCACTTTCTGTTGTGGACAATGGGTTAATGACTCTGTCCTCCAGAATATATTCACTGGACAGTATTGTATCATCTGCTATTGATATAATAGAGCAGGACTTACTAATGTTATAACACGGTCAGTCCCAATTGCGTTCTATTGTACAGCTTGGCTGGACGTTGCAAAATCTGCGTTCAGGCTACGTACCATGTCGTTTAATCAACACAACGTCCTTATTCTCTATCTTTAACCTTACTGATAAACAAATCAGGAGCAGACTATACGATTCTGAGCATTGAAAAACTTGAGAGATTACCATTGACAATGTCAGAAAGACCTGTCATTGAATGGATAATACACGGAATAATTACAATTCCAATAACAACTTTCCAATTTAAATACTGCCAAGAGTATATACCAGCGGGCCAGTATGAAAGGTTGGGTAAAGGGTACATCAAGTCAACATGGAAATTACCTTATACACACACATGCTACAGTGAAAAGGAAAAGAATGTATTTCTTAGTGGTAACAAATGTAAAAAATCACTGAGCGGTACACTTCTTTGTGAAGGCATTAATTTGCACGGAGCCTGCGATGGGTATTCAAATAACCTTTCATGTCACCTGCACGGCACTCCTGCAACACAGATAGAGCCATTCTTTAGACAACTTTCTAACGGGAGTTATATTCTAATAAATGACCACAGCTGTTGTGGCATGGTGCCAGGAAAAGCCTATCTCATCAGCTTGAGTTCCATGGTCACTTGCTGTATGCAAGTATTGTATCCAAACAGCACTCCAGATACGGAGGCAACAATTTGGCCTTCTTTGAATATCTCTTCTATTCGAATTGATACTTTAAGCAGAATAAAGTCTGTTCTTTTACAGACAACTGTGCCCTTAACGTCATCAAAAGAAACGTATGATCTGCAAGTCGCAAGGACAACGGCAGAGATACATACCCTTTTATCAACAAATTGCCCCGTGCATTTCTTAGAAATGCTAAGCCAAATCCTAAATATGTCAGATACCAGTGGTATCCCACATATATTTAAGACAATTTTTTCGGGACTGTTAACACCCTTCGAAACAGTTCTGGGCATTTTTCCTAATTTTGTCCATTCTGTCTTTGGCGGCCTACCACTTCTTTTAAGACTCGTAGCAGGAATTCTATTTTTGATCCTTCTGCTCCGATATGGCAAGCCGAGTCACAGACATGACTCCAGCAATGATGGAAGAAACGATCCTAGCTATACGCTATCGGGACCGCATAACTAAAGTCCTTGGATTAGCACGGCTAAGAGATCTGAATATGACCTGGTTTCTTTCATTCAGACCCATCTGGCAGAATTGCATCTTACCTGTGCTTCGATGTATGCTATGCGGAGAAGAATGCGTGTTGGACGTCTGTCTTACACTACCATCAGCAGTACCATTGGATACAGATACTTTGCTAAGTCCTGTAACGGCTCATGCATCGTGTTGTCCCCAGCGGCTACCCATTCTGATGACGGCATTCGTTGAGACTTCATCACTACGATTATGTGGCAGTGAAGTACGAGGTGAGAGCAGCATCACCCAGGTACGACCTTCTGTGAGCATTGCTGATCCTGACATCGATGATAGCAATCATTCACACGACTATACTGTTGCGGCATTTTCAAACTTGGTCGAACTTTCACCTGAAGCCGTAGACCAATTTTTTGAGAGTCTGTCTGAAATGATGTTCTCCCCTGAACAGAAAGAATACATTTTTTAAGCAACGAGCACACAGCGTTCCCTGAACTCTGAATTTGGCCTTCAGCTTTGATAAACAAAAGCCACTGAAAACATTTGGAACTGTTTTTTCCCTGAAAACAAAATTATTTTTTTCCCTTCCAAAATATTTTCCTTTTTCTGGCACATGTACTCTGCTTAAAGTAGAACTATTCTTAGAGAACAGAGCTTCTATTTTAGGAACTCTAGGACAATATATTAGCTCAGGCTCTAGCATATGTACAGAATTTGTATTATTATGTGATGGAATGGTCTCGACCTTCTTTTCTGTATTAAGAGCCACTTCATGTGTAAATTTTCGCAATTCATTCAGCTAATATATATATGGATTTTTAACTGAATGATACCACTGCTTGAAAAGCGTACAGTACCAATACTCACTTTCGTGTATTTACCATATACCATTTCAAATGCAAATTTATGTATTTTGGGGTGGGTTGGAAAACACATGCATCATTATATGTTTACTATTGCTTAGTTTTAAGTAATGTGGGACATTAGATCGTGGAGTGGGTGTTGTAATTCTACCTAGGACCCAAATTAATATTCCTGATTTATGCCCTTATGTGGCTATAATAAATAATATCCTTATAAAGACATAAGAATCATATCCATATTTAGTCATAGCCCATGCTGTCCAAATTAAGCAAGGCTACTTCCCCAAGCTCCTAGAAAGTACAACGAGTTCTGTAAACAAACCAAACCTCCAGCAACCTGGGAATTCCCCATTGCTTTTGTTTTGATTTCCTCCTAGAACTCCTGTGAGCACTGTAAGAACGGCCAGTTCTTAGTGACATCTTTATTGACGTCTTATGTCCAACCTTACGTCAAACCCGGCACCTTTCAGGTATAAATATACCAACGTTGCCTTAAGCAAACACACGGTGGTTTTGGAGCAGAGCGGCTATCTACTTGCCCGAGAGCCCAGCTGATGCGAGAGCCCACGGACGCCGCCCCTCCCCTTTGACGCACTGAGAGAGATGCTGTCTTTTCTCCTGCCGAGAAATCCAGCTCCGGTGTTTCCAGATACCCTCGCGGGTTACTGGGATATAGAGTCCTGAGAGAGAGATACCAGACCTCCTGCTTTCTAATACCCAGGTACAGAGCTGACTAAACCCTTAAAGAGAATTCTTGATTCAGATTCCTTGGCAAACCCAACTTAACTTAAACTGCTACTTACTTACTCCTTCCCACGTATTAGGCTTAGGTCAGGTACACCGGGGTAGGCGTATTTAGAAGCACCAGTTGAGTACGTTAGTCAATGTATATTTGTATGTATATATTTTATCTATTTTAAAGTATCATATGGCTAAGAAACCATATCAATGCTTTTACAGTATTATTTCATATTACTCCTTTTACTGTATGCACTTTACTTTACTCTAAGTATTGCAATTGTGGCAATTCATTTCTCTTGCATGAGAAAGAAGACTGCTCAATAAATAACACCTTTTATTGAAAACGCCCATCTCTCTTTTCTCTGCACTCTGGTGAAACTAAGTATGCACACTTGACTGAGTGAAATAGCTGTCTATTGTTTTCACACGACTCTAGGGATACAGTCTTATTCTGAGGGAGCAAAGTTGTCATGTTTTATGGTTGTCAGAAGCTAATCCCTTCTTGTCTATCCAGGGAAGTTAAACTCCTCCTTGTTTATTCGAGAAAGTTTCTAGTGACCTCTGAGCTAGCTGGCAAACCTTAAGTCTAATATAATCAGTAGAGACCTAGTCGACCTCAGTCCTACGTCTACACTACTGTTTATATTATTGCAATGCGCAGAGCCTATTGGGAATATAGGAACTACACTACTGAACCTGGCGTTTGGCTATGGCCTTCTTTTAGCTGAACAAGATTGGCCGCCAGCATTCGCTATGGACTGACATAGGGGAGAAACAGCCTTTTCCAGCCCTGTTCCTAAGTATCTAAAACACACATATGCACAGGAGTGGGCCGTGGACCTAGCCCCTGCCTTATATTGAAACCATGTTGGATGGGATGAGGATTCAACCAACCACATACTACCATTGAAAATACTCCGGCTCAGCAGAGACAGCATCCAATTAATCAAGAAGCTAAAAAACAGGTCAGGGAGATCTTAAATCAACTTGAATACCAAGGGGTGATTGAAATTTGCACCTCTTCATTGAGCAATCCTTTGTTTCCCCTAATGAAACCTGACAACTCATATATTTGGATTACAGACATTCAACCACTTGCACATACAAAATGCACACAGTGCCTCATTAATGAATAACATTGTGCAGAAAAAATACAAAACAACACTAGATATCTCAAATGGATTCTTCTGCCAAAATATAGCGCCTGAAAGCAGGGACTTAACAGCTTTCTCTGTGTTGGGCTCCCAGGGGCAATTTCATAGACTCCCCCAGGGATATGTACAGGAATTTATATAGCGCAAATCACCAAGCGGTTTCTAAGCGCTTGCTTAGGGAACCCGTCCTGGTATTCCCCTGTGAGATAACCCCGGCAGGGTATCCACAAGGTGAAAGCCAGGCATCCCGCCGCGAGGGGCCGTTGTGGAGATTAAGCAAGCTATTGCCCAGAGTCGCAGAGTGTGAACCCGTGAATCGAGTAGGCACCGGAGCGACAATTGTCGAGTCCATGGACATTTTAGGACTCAAGACCCCGCCGAGCCGGGAATTGAACCCTGGACCCGGGCTGACCTCTGCTTCCAGGTCTGCCTCCTCTAACCAGTGAGCCACACTTCTCCTATATAAGAACAGCCCAGGTTTGTTTTCGGCCAGAGTAACAGAATTACTTCAAAATCTGGATGAACAGGCATTGTCCGATGTAGATGATATTTATCTAATGGACGATGACCTAGAGGAACACTTGAACAGAGTGAATACCATAATATTGGGATTTGCCTCTGAGGGCTACAAATTCAACTTTAAAAAATCACAGAAAGCCCACCTTAATGTCCTTTTTCTGGGATATGAACTTTCAAGTGAAGGGAAGAGCCTAGCAATTAACTTTTTAGAAAAGTGTGTGCTGCTCCAACCTCCAAAATCATTGAAAAACTTACAATCAATCCTGGGATTCCTGAACTTTGGCAGAACATACATTTTGGATTATGCAGAAAGGGTTAAAGCTTTCTATTGTCTAATAAAACCTGACTTTTCAGTTAGACAATGGACACAGGATCACACTGATACCCTTTGTTTCCCTACAAGCTGACATGAAAACTTCAAAACACTTAAAACACGTGTGAATGTACAGAACCTTGTTATCCGTACAGTTGCGGGTCAATCAGGATACACCTATCTAACTTATAATGACGGTGAAACTGTACCAATAGTATACATATCACATTTGTGCACAAATGCTGAGATGCGTTTCGCATCAACAGAAAAAATTCTGACAGCGGTACAGACTGCCGTAGTGAGAGAAAGAGCACTAGCTCAGGGGAAACAGATAATTGTTGTGACTCCAGTACCAGCCTTAGAGGCTGCGACAAAGACAATCGTCCCTAACGCTAGAGCCTTACATTCAAGAAGGTACAATGGGCTAATTCTCTCACTGCAACAGACGTAGAATACAGGTACAACCCATGTTTAAAAACACAAGCATTCCTGCAATACGAACAAGAATATCCTCTCCCGAATGAAATAATGCCTCTAGATCAGTATGAATATATAATTTACACTGACGGATCCGCTCAGCCAGCCATTGGAAGTAAACAGCAAAACAGTGCCGCATGCGCGATCGCTAAAGGTCGCAGGCAGGATGGAAAATTTCATCCGAGTTGTACCAAAACTCTGTCTCTAGGATTCTGCACAGCACAGCTGGCAGAGTAAAAGCCCTGTTACTGGCACTGGTAAATACGGATTGAGAATTCCCCACATCATTGTATGTGATTCCTTTTACTGTGTACAGTCGTACAATGAGTACTCATACCACCGAGGTCAAAATAGGTTCAAAGATGCAAAAGGTGGCACAATTAAGCGCAAAACCCTATAGGAATAGGTAGTGGAGTTGAAAAACAAACTACCAAGGGCTCACGTGATACACACACTGAGTTATCAACATCATGGCGTTCACGTTGTAGTCAATTCATTTGCGTGAAGAAGCCGCAAAGGGGGCTTTGCGCACAGCTTCCATAGCTGCAATCACTCATTCAACAAGCATTGGTATCGCCTTTGGGACCTTATAAGTGTTTAGCCATGCAGCCATTGATGTGCGGAACCAACGAATATTGTACTGCATAACTAAATACTTATGAGGCCCAAAAGCGAGACCTATTGGCTATGCACCTTTTTTTTTTTGTAACTTACAGCTCATGTCATGCTCAATCGCTTTCTGTTGTGCACATGAATGTTTGCAACTGTGGGCACTCTTTGAATCAGTGCAGTGCTATGCTGCAGACACTGCTAATAGGTCTCTCTTCAAGGGGGTTACTACTAAGCTGCAGACTCGAGACGTGTCTGGAGGGCTTCAGGATGTGGCGGTTACCAAACCCGACAACTACAAAGCCATACCTGCCGGTAGATACATCACAAACATACTGCTGCATCATGGCAGCACGCACAGCTTTGGGAAGTGCAGAGCTTGACTCTTCTTATATTGCACTGGGAAATCTAACTAAAGGTAAGCTTTTAATTTGCTGAGCCATTTTGCTTAACTCACTGAGCCACCCTTGCAGCTTAAATCGCTGTCTGGGTTTTAGTTTTTCCCTGAAAGTCAGTGTTAGTCTGAATCTTTTTTTTTCTTTTTCATTCAATCATCTTTCATGAACTGTGCCCCTAGAGTATTGTAAAATTCCTTCACTTCGGCAGATGCTGTAAATAAACATTTTATTTACTTACAAACTAAGCATGGGCGTAAAATCCGTTCCGCTCGCGGAGTTTGCGGATTTTCGGCAATTCCGCAATCCGCGAACTCACGCAAATTTGCCGAAAATCCGCAAATTCGCACGCAGCGGATTTTTTTGCTTGGTGATACAATTTTGCGGCGCCCGGCGTTCACTTACCATCATTCAGCGTTTGCCTGCACTTTTTTTGCAAGGAGTCCATTTTTTTGGGGGGGGGGGAAGGAAGTGCCCCACAGTCTCCAACTTCCTGTTCCCATCCAGCAGGCTCCTCCCAGTGCTTTCTTCATGTGCTGGTCACTTTCATTTGGATCTTGACCTGGAAGGATTACTTTTTGTGGATGCTGCTGGATATTTGGATTTGAGGCCTTTTTGACTTTCTTTGGATCACTTTTGGATTAGAAATCAACTTTCACAAGTAAGTTTGTTTGGGCATTACAGTTGCTGCAACTACAATTTTGGAACTTTTTCAGAACATTAAATAAAATATATTGTGGGTAGCCACAGTATCCAGTAGGACCAGGGTTAGTTATGGGTGCATGATACAACTGTTTTGTTGAATTTAAACATCATTGAGGGCATGGATGGCATGGGATCGTGGCGATTTTTGTGTGTTTTTCGATTTTTGGGGCTGCTGTGGGGGCCTTTTGCCCAGGGGTAGTGAGTGGTGCATGGACTGAGTCTTTCTGTGGGGTCTCTTTAATGTAAACATCATGGAGGGCATGGATGGCATTGGATTGTGGTGATTTTTGTGTGTTTTTCGTTTTTTTGGGGTGTACTGTTGATGGGGACTGGCCATGTGGGTGGTGGCCATTTTGAGTGCTGGTACAGGCAGGCCCTGGCCATGTGCTTTTGGTGCAAGGGGCCATTTTGAATGCAGCCAGTGTTGTCAGGCCTGCACCCATTTTGCCTAGCTTCCATCCATATGCCCAGGGGTAGTGAGTGGTGCATGGGCCTAGTCTTTCTGTGGGGTGTCTTCTTGAATTTAAACATAATTGAGGGCATGGATGGCCTGGGATTGGGCTGATTTTTGTGTTTTTTTCTATTTTCGGGGCTGCTGTGGGGGCTTTTTGCCCAGGGGTAGTGAGTGGTGCATGGACTGAGTCTTTCTGTGGGGTCTCTTTAATGTAAACATCATGGAGGGCATGGATGGCATTGGATTGTGGTGATTTTTGTGTGTTTTTCGTTTTTTTGGGGTGTACTGTTGATGGGGACTGGCCATGTGGGTGGTGGCCATTTCGAGTGCTGGTACAGGCAGGCCCTGGCCATGTGCTTTTGGTGCAAGGGGCCATTTTGAATGCAGCCAGTGTTGTCAGGCCTGCACCCATTTTGCCTAGCTTCCATCCATTATGCCCAGGGGCAGTGAGTGGTGCATGGGCCTAGTCTTTCTGTGGGGTGTCTTCTTGAATGTAAACATCATTGAGGGCATGGATGGCCTGGGATTGTGCTGATTTTTGTGTGTTTTTCGATTTTTGGGGCTGCTGTTGAGGCCTTTTGCCCAGGGGTAGTGAGTGGTGCATTGACTGAGTCTGTCTGTGGGGTCTCTGTAATGTAAACATCATGGAGGGCATGGATGGCATTAGATTGTGGTGATTTTTGTGTGTTTTTCGTTTTTTTGGGGTGTACTGTTGATGGGGACTGGCCATGTGGGTGGTGGCCATTTTGAGTGCTGGTACAGGCAGGCCCTGGCCATGTGCTTTTGGTGCAAGGGGCCATTTTGAATGCAGGCAGTGTTGTCAGGCCTGCACCCATTTTGCCTAGCTTCCATCCATTATGCCCAGGGGTAGTGAGTGGTGCATGGGCCTAGTCTTTCTGTGGGGTGTCTTCTTGAATTTAAACATCATTGAGGGCATGGATGGCCTGGGATTGGGCTGATTTTTGTGTTTTTTTCTATTTTCGGGGCTGCTGTGGGGGCTTTTTGCCCAGGGGTAGTGAGTGCTGGATTGACTGAGTCTGTCTGTGGGGTCTCTTTAATGTAAACATCATGGAGGGCATGGATGGCATTGGATTGTGGTGATTTTTGTGTGTTTTTCGTTTTTTGGGGGTGTACTGTTGATGGGGACTGGCCATGTGGGTGGTGGCCATTTTGAGTGCTGGTACAGGCAGGCCCTGGCCATGTGCTTTTGGTGCAAGGGGCCATTTTGAATGCAGCCAGTGTTGTCAGGCCTGCACCCATTTTGCCTAGCTTCCATCCATTATGCCCAGGGGTAGTGAGTGGTGCATGGGCCTATTCTTTCTGTGGGGTGTCTTCTTGAATTTAAACATCATTGAGGGCATGGATGGCCTGGGATTGTGCTGATTTTTGTGTGTTTTTCGATTTTTGGGGCTGCTGTTGAGGCCTTTTGCCCAGCGGTAGTGAGTGGTGCATTGACTGAGTCTGTCTGTGGGGTCTCTGTAATGTAAACATCATGGAGGGCATGGATGGCATTGGATTGTGGTGATTTCTGTGTGTTTTTCGTTTTTTTGGGGTGTACTGTTGATGGGGACTGGCCATGTGGGTGGTGGCCATTTTGAGTGCTGGTACAGGCAGGCCCTGGCCATGTGCTTTTGGGGCAAGGGGCCATTTTGAATGCAGCCAGTGTTGTCAGGCCTGCACCCATTTTGCCTAGCTTCCATCCATTAAGCCCAGGGGTAGTGAGTGGTGCATGGGCCTAGTTTTTCTGTGGGGTGTCTTGAATTTAAACATCATTGATGGCATGGGATTGTGCTGATTTTTGTGTTTTTTTCGATTTTTTTGGCAGCTGTTGGGGCCTTTTGCCCAGGGGTACCCAGTGGTGCATGGACTGAGTCTTTCTGTGGGATCTCTTTCATGTAAACATCATAGAGGGCATGGATGGCATTGGATTGGGGTGCAAGGGGCCATTTTGAAGGCAGGCAGTGTGCTTTGTTGTGTCATAGGCCTGCACCCAGTCTGCCATGCTTTCATCCATTATGCCCAGGGGTACTCTGTCAGTGGTGCATTTTATTGGTCTTTCCATTTATGGGGGGTGGGTATAATAAAATTGCTTACTTGCAAACTATTGAAGCGCTACATATGCAACATTTATTTAACTGATGTTCCTCAGGCTTCGTTTGCTTTTAGGTGCAGAAAGACGAATCATCAGCCTCATCGTTCCTCATCAGTGCCAGGAAGAAGTCCTGCTGCGGTGTTTGCAGCACAACGTCACGTGTGGCCACTGACAACTCTGCAACTTGTGCAACTGCGGCCTGCTGTTCTGAAATCTGAAGAAGATGGCCCCAAAAAAAGTTGCCCGTAGCTCCTCTAGCAAGAAAGTTGCCAGTAAGGAGCAGAAGAAGCAACTGGCGCCACTTACCAAGGAGACTGGTGTGACGACCGCCACATTTTTTGGGATAAAAAAAAGTACGCCTGCAGCAGCAGCGGGGTCTGCTGGGGACCAAGCTGGGAGCAGCACCTCCGCTCCATTGGGCTCAGTGCCACCACCACCACGCCAACTTAGGTCCAAGCCCTTGAGTGCTGCAGAGGCAGCCAGTATAGTTGTTCAATCACCATCGACCAGTGATGTTGGCTCATCGCAAGAAAGTAGCAGCATCCCTCAATCAACACAGGTTGTTGTAACTCATCTGACGAGTGTTGAACAACCACAGCCACAACCACATGTGCAAGTACAAGCCCAAGTACATGTGGAAGGAGAGGCGGCGCAAGGAGAGGAGCAAGCAGAGGTGCATGGAGCGGCACAAGTGCCCACAATAGTTGTTCCTCCCGAAGTAGGGGCACATCAGGAAATCGACATTCAAGCCGAGGTATCACATGAGGAAGCCACTCCTCCTGATGATTCATTGTCTTCCAGATCCCCAGCAAGGAAAAGATCAAGGATGGTGTCTACTTCTTCTTCAAGCCCCCTTCCTTCTGATGATATGGATCAAACTTGGGAACCACCACGGCCGTCTGAGAGTGAGGCACACCATGATCTGACAAAGGTAGCTAAGCTTAAAAGGAAGGTCCCCGAAAGTCTCAGAGTCATGGAGTGTGATGATGACGCTGAACAAGAAGGGGCGTATACTGCTCCTGCTGATGAAGACTCTCACGACGACGACGCAGTAATCATAGGCGTCACTCCAGCCTCAGCGGGCATGCAGCACACAGACATTTTCACCCTAGCCCGAAATGCTGCTGAGCGTGATGATGATAATGGCGACGTGGGAATGGGACCACCAGGAATGCAGTTAACTAGTACACCAACACCACCACCTACAGATTCCATATTTTCTCGCCGGAAGGGACCTACCTCGACCTCCATGTCCTCAATTAGTGGTGCTGTAAGTGCACAACGTACTAAATTTTGGCAAAACACATCCTCCAGTTCATCTGGCATTAGCAGCATTCCCAGTATCGCCTCCTCTGCTCCCCACAGACATTTGAAGTCTGCAGTTTGGGACTTCTTTAGTGTTAGCCCAACAAGGGAAAACATAGCCATTTGTACCATTTGTAAGGTTCGAGTTAGTCGTGGTAAGCTTGGTACCAACTATGGTACCGGAGGCCAGAGAGGTCATCTTGAGAGACAGCACACTGTCAAATGGCTGGCGCACCTAAGGGAGATCAAGGATGCCCGAATTGCAAGTCAACAAATAGTATCCGTTGATGTTTCATCTGCTGATGACGAGGAGGAAGAAGAAGCGTCAGACATTTATTCACTTACACCTAGTACCCCTGTCAGCAGCAGATCTATGAGCCACACTAAGATTGTGGGAGAGAGTGAGACACCAACGCGAAAAAGTTCATCACGGAGCGTAACTGGGTCGCAGAAGTCATCATCATCCCGTAAATTGGTCCAGCCCACCATTAGAAGCATGTTGTTTTCAGAAGCGCCATATGAACGCAACCACCCAATGGCGCGTCTGTATAACAGTAAGCTGGCTAAAATGCTAGCGCTGGACCTTCTCCCTTTTTCTTTTGTGGAAGGGGTGGGTTTTCTTGAAATGGTGGCAACGCTCTGCCCTAAATGGAAGGATCCTAGCCGGTTCTATTTTGCCAGAGTTGCGATTCCAGCACTACATGAAGATGTGCTCGAGGTGATTGAGGCAGCTTTGCAGAAGAGTGCTGTTCACACTATACATCTTCTGACAACAGACATGTGGAGCAGTTGTGCAGCCACTGATTACATGTGCATCACTGCACACTGGGTCTCTTTTTCAGGGGTTAAAGGCAAGATAAACGCAGGTGTTGATGAGGACAAAGTTTATAAAGCTGCTCGGAAACATGCAACAATAGCCATGTTTTCCATGGAGAAAAGTCATACAGCAGAAAACATTTTGCATGAGTTTAACACAAAGGTCTTTCAATGGCTGTCCACAAGAAAACGCATGATTGGTTATGTTTCCACGGATAATGGCGCCAATGTAGTTAAGGCCATGGATATGGGTAACTATTTCAGAGTGCCGTGTCTGGCGCACTGTATAAACCTGGTTGTTAAAAAATTCTTGAGTGAAGAAAGTCCAGTCTCCGAGTTACTGACCACCTGCCGAAGAATGTGCACACATTTCAACCATTCTTTTAAGGCCCAGAAGCAACTGAGGTGCCTGCAATATGAACGTAAATTGCCAGTGAAAGCACTCCTCCAGGAGTTGGCAACACGTTGGAACTCAACCTTCTACATGATTGAGCGTCTGTATGAGCAGTATGCGGTAGTCGATCAGTATTTCTTTAAACTGGGTACACCTATGATGGACATGAGGATACAGGTGGAGCAATGGCACCTAGTTAAAAGCCTGACAGACATGCTTCGTCCTTTTGAGGTCTTCACGCGTGCAGTCAGCAGGGAGGACTGTAATTTGGGAAAAGCTATCCCATTGTTGAGCATGCTAGAGCACCGACTGAGGAATTGTGTGCCCTAAATTTGAAAAAGATGGAAAGGAAGAAGCATTAGAGTTGGCGGAGAAGTTATTACACCGCCTACTTGGCGATGATCGTCTTGAAATGATCAAGACAGAACAGCATTACATTTTTGCTACTATTCTGGATCCACGGTACAAAAAGGCAGTGGCAGGCAGAGTATTCTTTCCTTTTGATGACGCAGATGTTACAAAGTACAAATATTGGCTAGCTGTGTCAGCCACTCGGTTTGAAAGAGAACGGCAGGAAATTGAAGGAAAAGGCAGTACATCAGCATCAGCAGGCCGTCCGCAGTCCAAAAAATCCCCGTCTGCATTTGTGGCTGTGGCAGAAGTGAGTGATGTTCCCTCTCAGCCGCTAACGACACCAGCAACCGTATCATCTGCTCCAGACACAACAGTAATATCGGGTGATGAAGAGGATTGGCTAACTGAGCTTGGGTTTGCTTCTGAAATGGTCCTAGAAAAAAGTAAGCAAAGTGAAGGAACCCGGGAGAACCTTGAGTTGATGGTGCAGGCCTATCTGAATGACTCAACAGAGGTCCATCTTTCTCATGACCCATTGGCGTATTGGCATGGGAAAACAGTTGCTTGGCCAGAGATCACCAACCTGGCTATAAATTACTTGTCTTGCCCACTTGCAAGCGTGTCTTCTGAACGTGTTTTCAGTGCTGCTGGTGGCATTGTAACTTCCAAAAGGACCCGCCTCTCGCCCAAAAATGTGGAGAGGTTAACAATGATCAAGATGAATCAGCACCTCATACCACCAGATTACAAAATACGAGAATGCACGCTGGAAGAAGACGAGGAGGACACCAACTTAGATGAGGAAAGTTCTTCTCTGTTAAGTGACCTACTCCCGTATGAATTCGCAGAGTTTGAGGATGAGCTCTTCTTCCCTGACACCGAGCCTTGAAAATAAATGAGTCAATGAATCACTAACTTTCTGTTTCGTCCTTATTCACTTTTATTCCTGTGTGTCTCTTTCTTTGTTTTGCAAAATCTATATAACAAAAACTTTAATCACCTAATCACAAAAAACAATCCCATCAGCAGAACTGTCTTCACTTATTTGCTTATTGATTTGAAGGTGCCGCAGTCTGCATTCCTCAGGTTCACAAGTTCACAAGAACATGCTCCTCCCTCTATCCTCCTCCTCCAGACTCCTATTTCCCTCAAAGCAGATGGCTGGATTACGCCCAATGAAGAAAGACTCTGCACTTGTGGGGGTGTTCTACTTCTTTGCGGGTGAGTAGACGGCTCTGGGGCCATTGCTGGGAAGGTCTAGTACCGGATAAAAGTGGTTTGGAGAAAATCGAAGCAAAAAAAGTTTTTGCCTTTTTGCTCACTATCATGTTTTCGGTGGCCTGTTTGGGGGGTTCCTGGTGTTTGTGGGTGGGTTGTGGGGTCTGGGAGCAACGCTGGCACAGTCTAATTTTCATTGCATTTGTTTTCCAGGACATCCATGGTGGAATAGTCGAGTTATGACCTTGCTGCACAGTGCGTTTGGACAGAATTGAAAGAAGGCCGAAAAATAATTCTAAGTATGAGATTTTTGCTTTTTGCCTGTTTGGGGGTGTTGTGCTTTTTTGCGGGTGGGTTGGCGGGTCTTGGGGCATTGCTGGGAAGGTCTAATACCGGATAAAAGTGTTTTGGAGAAAATCCATGAGAAAAACGTTTTTGAATTTTCTGACATTTCGCTCACTATAGCGTTTTTGGGGGCCTGTTTGGGGGGCTTCCTGGTGTTTGTGGGTGGGTTTGGGGTCTTTGAGCAACGCTGGGTATGGATACTTTTCATTGCAAGTGGTTTGAAGAAAATCCGTGGTGGCAAAGGGGAGTTAGGGCCTAGCTGCAGAGTGCGCGTGGAGTGATGTTGGAAATTTGCCAGGAAAATTACTAAGTCCCCACTTTTGTAGTTTTGCTTTTTTGCTGTTTGGGGGTCTTCTACTTGTTTCCGCCTGGGTTGACGGCTCTGGGGCCATTGCTGGGAAGGTCTAGTACCGGATAAAAGTGGTCTGGAGAAAATCCATGGTGGGGAAGGGGGGATTTGGCCTAGTTAAAGAAAGCGTTTGCCACTATTCTTAACTTAGGGCACGTTAGGGTTAGCAGTATTGTATTGCATGTGTTTGGGCGGGGGGCTGTTTGTGGGGGGGTTTGCGAGTCTTGGAGCGATGCTGGGTATGGATACTTTTGCTTGCTTGCAAGTGGTTTGAATACAATCCACGGTGGGTAAGGGGGGATTTGGGCCTACTTTACTTTCAAAGTACGTTTTGTCACCATTTTCTACTAGGCCTCGTTTTTTGAGATCTGATTGGGGGTCTACTTAGGGTTTTCTACATTTTTGCGACTGGGTTTAGTAAGGGTCTGGGAGCACTGCTAGGAAGGTCTAATTTTGTTCTAAAACACAGTTTACAGTACACCTAGCTTGAGGGGAAGGGTCCGCTAAATTAATTCGCCCATACTTATTTATCCTTCAAAAGGAGACTCAGACGGAGTAGGCATTTTCAAAAATATTGTACTGTCTATTAGGAAACTCAAAGTGTGACTTTTTGCACTACACAGCGTGCATACCTTATATTTTTTTGTCAGTGGTGTTCTAATATCACTTCCTGTTTTTCCATCAAGAATTACAGGCCGGGTTTCAGCCTGTGCAATGGAAAAAAAAAGATGAAGTCAGGCTTCACATTAGCGAGCCGCAATTCAGCATCCGCCAGGCAGGCAGTGGACAGGGTGTCTTCTGGTCACCAACATTGATGGACGGAGCGTCAGATGGAATGGAGGAGTCCCGCTAATAAGAGGAATGGTTGGATGCATCTTACAACTTCCCAAATTCAACAGGACAACTACAACAACATACAGATACAGTATCCGTTCTTTTCTAATTATCTTTTAAGTAATGTTATTGCTGTGAACTTCTATGAGTGTGACTCTGCATTTCTTTGATCTCTGCTTCTAAATTCATCCCTAAAGCCATTGGATAGGTTTTACTTCTGCTATTTTTCAAACCTAATTTAACGTACGAAGTGTTTCTCTGAGTGCAGAGATAGGCAAGTGAAAACGCATAATTATTACTGCAGCCCTGTACTGTCGCATTCTTTCATTCACGGTTGTCGAAAGTACTAGTTACTTTTCAGTAACCATGCATGCAGTAGTGCATGCACTTCCTTTATGTCACTTAAAAGATTCATGGTTAGCTTTGTACCCAAAGATTTGTTTATCTTCAATTATTGTTTGTCCATGCTGTGCTTTTTTTTTTCTTCTCTCAACAAAACTTTCCCAAAAAACCCCATTCCCATCCATTTTCCAAACCCTAACCCTCTTCCCCCGGGCTGTGTGGTTTTGATTGATGTGTGACTAAATGACAGCAATAATTCCACACACTTGCTGGGGAGGATAAGGTCATAGCAACAGGATGGTGAAGGAATCCGAGGATATATTCTTACTCAGCTTGACACCGAGTCACTATTGGCAAATGAAAGCAGATTTTCATGTGCGCCATCAACTTGATTGGTCATCAAGAACATCCTCCTCCTAGACGTGGCAAATGAAATTATTACGCTGCTGTGTCTTTCACCTTCAGTACTATTTCTTGTAATAGTAGCCAATGTCAAAGAAATTCAACGCAAGCAGTAGTTATACTTTAAATACTTTACCATTTGTTAGGCTACATTGTGGCACTGTTCTAGTGTACTGTCACCTGCTATATTCTCTATCGTACCGTTCTAATGCTACGGTAAGGACAAACAAGGTTTCATTTTCTTTTTTTCAGATGCTGCAACTGCCACTGTGTAACACCACAAGTACCACCGCAATGATGACATTTCATACGCCCAGGATTGCCAACCTTAATCGCCATTTCGCGTGCAGCCAGCCCTGTGCCTAGCCTTATTTCCAAACACAAATTACAGGTAAGATAAGCGTTTGGGGGGAGGTAGTATAATGAAGTATTAGGAGAGACGAGAGACTGACACTAGTCCTAGGACTATTGAATTCACTTACTCTGTGAGAGGCACTTAGTTTTGAAAACATTTGGGCCATTAGTACTTACACAACTTGAATCAAGATGCCATTTAATTTCAGGACTGTTAAACCCCCACCCACCAGCCTCAAAAGCAGTAAAAAACATGTATGCTAAGATAAAGTTTAAAGTATATTTATATATCCAGTAACATAAATCTTCCGCAAGACCCAGATCTCCCCCCCAGGACCCCAACGAATGTCCCTGAAAACAAAGTCCAAAAAAGAAGAAAACCCAACTCCCAATTCCCACCCCCCAGAAGTCTTTAAAAAAGGGGCAAGGGACAGTCTCCTCCTACTGGCTGCTGTTGACTTTTCGGGCCAGGTCAGCATGCTCCTTGCGGAGGGTCTCGAGCAGGGTCTTGGTGTTGAGGAGCTCCTGCTCGAGGTAGGAAACCCTCAGGGAAAGGCGGTGCATCCTTTTTTTGCAACTGCTGTGGGGGGCAGCTGATTTCTTTGCTGCTCGGTGGTGGCGGGTGGCTGCAGTACCCCGGCTCCGTACCGCTGGAGACCTGCGCTGACTGGCTGACCCAGGGAGCGCGGAGGAGGATGCAGGTGTCGCCGTGGATGTTGTTGACGTACTCTGCATGTCCTCCTCCTCCTGGGCCACCAGCCGCCGATATTCGGCGACAGTCGCCTCCAGCCTCCGTTGCCGGGCCCTTTCAGCCAGGTCCTTCCTTGTTGGTTTGGAAGGAGCATCTATATGAAGAAAGAAAGACATAGTCTGTAACCAATGCTCTTTAAGATTAACACAAAATGATTCAGCAGAAAGTTGTGTCACAGTAGAACTAGCAACTTGGAAGCGCAGTACATAACTATTGTGGCCAGTATCTATCTAACCTCCCACTTCTTCATCCTTGCTCTAACATTAGTGGGAGTTTAAGGAATCAATTCTACGAGCACTATGGACTCACTCCATTAGAGTCGACTATGACAGTACACCAGTCTTATTCTTCTTCTCTCTTGTTTAGCAAAATTGGTACGTTAACTTCTGCAAGCCGGCATAATGCCAGCGCAGTCAACTTGCACCCGAGAAAAACAGACGCCCGCCATGATGAGTGAGACAGACTTGCGTTACTGTACCAGTCCAGTACATGCAGGTGGTGATGCTCTTACTTTTCTATTACGGGTGGCACTGAGAATACTCTGTAACAAGGGCTACTGCTTAATTAATTTAACTTTCACCCTACAGTGCCAATGAATAGATACTAGAAAAGGAAAATGAAGAAGATAAATAATCTGATTATCTATCACTGCACATGGTATGTATTTGCTTACATATGAGATGACTTTAGGTGCTTTGCTTTTTATTGAGTGAACAGTGATACATCCACACAAGAATGACCAAGTTCTACTAAACTTATTAACAGATGTAGTGAGCGGCCATCGTAATAGCCGGATATATGCTGTGCTTGCAATACAAACTACTGCTACTATTCATGGTAGTATTCGGACAAAACTACAACTTCTTTTTCTTGCCTTTCCTACACTGGGACGGACGTGCGGGTGCGGTGTTACATGCTCTTCAAAGTAACACTTAGTTCATCCAGTGACCGTCTACTCTCTCGAGATACACATATGCTATCTAAGAGTCAGATAGTACCATGATCCAGGCATCCATCCATTCAAACTATATGTCAATCATTCTTCTTCATGTCTCTCATCTGGACAAACCTTACGTTTTCTCACGGGGAGCACATTATGCAGTCTGCAATCTCAATAAGTAAGGAATATAAGAGCTTACCACTGCCCGCCACTACCGTGGCAACCCGCACAGCAGTTTGGTCCGGCACTTGCACCGCCTCCTCCCCAGAACTTCCCTCCTCCACCTCCGCGCTGGGCCCAGCACAAGATGTTCCACCTACAAAGTACATTTAAGAATGTTAGATGTCATAGACATACACCAATCACTAGTATTTTGTCTAGGAATGAAGAAATGTGAATACCGAAAACAAGCTAATAATTTGTGACTGTCTACTCTAAAGTAAAAATGTCCCTTTTTCCAGGGAAGGGTGTTGTCTTGCTGCACTTTTAGGCACAACTGATGAATGCTTGCTTTTTAACACGCACCATTTCTCTCATAACAGACAGAATCTTCACTTCTAAGAACAAATCATCATCACTAGGACGGAGGGACCAACGATTCAGCACCAAAAAGAAAAATTAAAGTTCAAACCAGGTGAGGGCTCGGCTCGCCCACAATAAATGTGTGAAATAAATCACTATAAGCACTTTTCCATTTTTAATCAACCGTTTATGTTTTATGACAAGCTTGATTTCAATAAATATTTGTACTTTTAATAAAGCTTTAAAACTTAAATAGACTCTGTGGTTTTTGGTCATGAGTGAATGAGCAAAAGGTTTTGCAATTTGCAATGCATGAGCCCGTGCCTCTGACACTTCTGGACTCTGACTCCGTACTCTTGTCCTGCATTGGATAATCATCATTGGGGATCAATCATCGATGAATTCGGGAGCTAAATGACTCTGCCACACTATCTAGTCAGTAAGGAGATTGGGGGTTCTTCAAAGTCTGATATCACTGAGGTATGTGGAAAGTCGACCTGTGCCTATTATAATTGATAAACAATGCACTTTAGTGTCCATAGTTCTGTTTGTACAGATTTGTCCCTGCAACAGTAGTAGTATGGATTGTCCTCCTATCCAAACCCAAAGTAAAGTAGTATCTTATTCTTTCTTGGTGGTCATTCACCTTTTTATTGTTGGTAATTGTCAAAGCATAAACATTTAGAAGACTTGAAAAGACATTATGGACAATCCCAGAGGACTGCACTCAGAGCATAGAGCTATTGCTGACTAGAATGGGAGTTTTGTTTTACACCTTTTGCCAAATGTTCAATCTTAGTTAGCTACACAGACAGACAAATAAGAATAATCTAGTAATACCACAGGGAGTCATAGTCGAGGCAGGATAAGAATTTAGATACAGTGTACAAGAAGATCAAAGACGTTTTAGAAAAAATCGAACGAGGAACGCTAGGAAAAAATAGGTACTCTGTATTAAAATTAAAACTTACCGGGGCCAGCAAAGGAGCCCTCGCCTGACCGATCCTGGCCTGGTTCAGCAGCAGCAGCAGCCTCCTCCAATGTCCTCTTGCCCCTGGGAGGAGCTGATGTACAACATGAAAGAAAGAAAGACCCAAAAACATGGATGATTGTTGTCAACCAAATCAAACATTTCAAAAGAACAATAACAAAATCTTTTGGCGAAATAGCAAATAGACTACTATTGAATGGGATATATTGACCTATCTCATGTGGTCTACTACGATATTAGTATTGCTTGATTTGCGGACCGTCGACCTGAAAAGTTATGCAACTCACTAAACAAACTACTAAAAAGGTTCGCCTAGGACTGGCAGGCAGCAGTCCGCAGCACGCGTAGTGACAGACAAACTCCATTGTGATTGCAGATCAGCGACAACACTAAAAAGTTTCCTACTACATTACCAGTCATTAAAATACTCAAACTATCAATCCACCACCACTATTTCTTCTTATTGCCAGGTGTACAAAGGAAGGACTGGACTGGAGTCTGTAGGGGCAGATTTACAAGCCCCTTGCGGCTCTTTTGCTCCATTGTTGCGTGACTTTTGTGACGCAGAGGCATAACAAAAGAGGCGTCATGGTGCGGCGTATATTAACAACGTGACGCATACAGGAGATGCATCACGTTGTAAAGCCCTGCGTCATCAGGGGGCGTTACGGCGCAAGGGAGGGCGTTCCTGCGCAGGAACGCATCCTAAAAGTGGCTGAGGGAAATCTACAAGATGTCAATCAGTCACTTTTAGGACAATGATGCGTGACTCAAACCCTGTGCCTGCTTGAAGCAGACGTACGGCTTGACGCAGCATTGGGGAGATAGGGCACCCCAGAGCACTGCTGGAGCTGCGCCATCGTTGTCACGCAACTGCAGCAATGCGCCGCCTTTACGGCACAGATGCGTAAGGCTTCTGTGACGTTTTGGGCCCATGGTGCGCCGCATTGTAAATACGGCGCACCATGGGTGGTGGTGGCGTGGCGCACAATTACTTGCGCATCCCTGCTACTTTGCAGGGATGCGCCGGTAATTGAAAATCTGACCCTTAGTGTCTAGCATTACGCAGTTCTTTACACTACACTCATACATAATTTCTCAGGCCAATGAAATGAACACAAAATAGAAAACAAATAAGCATAGTAGCAAGGCTACTGAGAAGGAGAGCAGTGCACCTGAAATGCACAGAAGATTTTGAAATATAATTTACCTACAATGTAATCTGCAGCATTATTGCTCTTGGTAAAAAACAAAAATTTGCAATATAATAACACACAGAGCGGGAGAAAACAGAGTAGTGATGAAATAGCTAGAAATAGCTACTACTACTCACCAAGCCCGGGGATCTCGACACCGAGCACGTCCAGCAAGTCGCGTTCCCGGTTCATGAGATTCGTCCAGCGGTGGGTGGCCTGGTTGTAGGTGCGCCGGACCCCAGAGTGTTCAAACATGGCCCGGCACACCTTCTCCCACCGCTTCCGGCGCTCTCGGATCCCGTAGCCGGTAGCGATCTTGCCGCCTCCCATGATGGTCTTGGGGAGGCGCCGCTGGACATGAAAGACTAGTGCGGCCACCTCCTCCGCACTAAAAATCTCCTGAGCTATAACTTGCTCCCCCCTCAAACGCCCGCACGGGAGCCGGGCACGGGGTGCGGGACCCTTCCCCTTCGCGGGCTGCTTCCCGGCTCACTTTACCATGGTCTGGGCAGAAAGGAAGGTAAATAATAAAGAAGAAATAGAATAGGGAAGAAGAAAAGAAAATAGTTAAAAAAAGGAGTTTAAAATCAGCCCAAAGTAGCAGAAAACACAAAAATATAGAGCTAGAAAAATAGAGGGATGGATAATAAGTAAAATAGAACAAAAAAAAACTTCAAACAAGCAAAGGATGGCAGAGATTGACAGAGGATACAGAAAGCATGCCCAGAACCATAGCAATGAATGAAAAACAAGATGGCCGCGCCCGTTGACGACCGCGTGGGTAAGTTTGCGTGAGATTTTCCCCGTGATCACACGCGAACATGTACTAGCGAGCCGCACACTTTGCGAGATTACACAGAGCGCCCGGTAACGGAATTACGTCACGCAAACAAGATGGCCGCGCCCATGTACGACCGCTAGGGTAACTTCGCAAACATTGCGGTACAAGCGGCTTGCGAACACGCAAAAAATCACTCAAACAAACACGCCGCAAAAAAAACAAATTGTGTATTCGCACGAATTCGCGGCTTCCGAAATCGATCTCGCACGAATTCGCGCCCCGCAAATCACGCGAAATTGCAGAAAAACGATTTTTGCTAAACTGAAAACACTCAGCAGGTGCAAAAGTTCAATCTTAACATTAGTAACAATTCCCTCTAGTGCTTCCTGAGGGGCCCCTCCAGAGTTCAGTTGCCTACTTGCAACTATTCTATGACCCTGCTCTGACCCTCACAGCAGGCTCAGAGAATGTCAAGTCAAGTCAAGTCAAATGATTTATATAGCGCGCTACATACCCAGTGGGTCTCAAGGCGCTTGAGGAAGGGTGGGGAGTTACTTGTCGAATATCCAAGTTTTAAGTTGCTTTCTGAATGCTAGGTGGTTCTGAGTGAGGCGGAGGTGAATGGTGAGTGAGTTCCAGGTTTTAGCTGCCAGGTAGGAGAAGGATCTACCTCCCATGGTGGTTTTGTTGATGCGGGGTATGGCAGCGAGGGCTTGGTTGGCGGAGCGTAGCTTGCGGGCGGGGGTGTAGAAGGAAAGTCGTGTGTTGAGGCATTCGGGTCCGAGTTCGTAAAGTGCTTTCTGTGCGTGGGTTAAGAGGCGAAATGTTATTCTCTTATTGACGGGAAGCCAGTGGGGGTTTTTCAGGTGACTGGAAATGTGGTCTTTACGCGGGATGTCTAGTATGAGTCTGGCTGAAGCGTTCTGGATGCGTTGGAGTTTTTTCTGAAGTTTTGCGGTGGTACCGGCGTATAGGGTGTTACCGTAGTCCAGGCGGCTCGTGACCAGTGCGTGGGTGACCGTTTTTCTGGTTTCGGTGGGGATCCAGCGAAATGTTTTTTTGAGCATGCGAAGAATGTCGAAGCACGATGATGATACGGCGTTGACTTGTCTGTTCATCGAGAGTGAGGAGTCCAGGATGATGCCCAAGTTCCGTGCGTGGTCCGTCGGGGTGGGTGCTTTTCCAAGGGCCTCTGGCCACCAAGAGTCATCCCAGGCGGAAGGGGAGGTGCCTAAGATAAGGACTTCTGTTTTGTCTGAGTTCAGTTTCAGACGACTGTGTTTCATCCACTCGTCTACTTCTTTCATTCCTTCATGTAGGTTGGTTTTGGCGGTGTTCGGGTCTTTGGTGAGTGAGAGGATCAGTTGAGTGTCATCAGCGTAGGAGATGATGTTGAGGTTGTGTTGGCGTGCGATGGTCGCGAGGGGGCTCATGTATACGTTGAAGAGAGTGGGGCTGAGTGAAGATCCTTGTGGCACGCCGCAAATGACTTCAGTGGCTTCTGACTTGTATGGTGGAAGGCGGACTCTCTGAGTTCTTCCGGTAAGGAATGAGGTGATCCAATCCAGTGCTTTTCCTTGGATTCCAATGTTTCTGAGGCGTTGTAGGAGGGTGTTATGACAGACTGTGTCGAAGGCTGCGGAGAGGTCAAGGAGGATGAGGGCGACAGTGTCTCCATTGTCCAGTAGGGTTCGAATGTCGTCTGTTGCTGCGATGAGTGCGGTCTCAGGGCTGTGTTTTGCTCGGAAGCCGGACTGTGAGGGGTCGAGGGATTTGTTGGTTTCGAGGAAGGCGGCGAGCTGGCTGTTGACGGCTTTCTCGATGACTTTGGCCGGGAATGGTAGGAGTGAGATGGGGCGGTAGTTTTTGAGTTCGGTGGGGTCAGCTGTGGGTTTTTTCAGAAGGGCGCTGAGTTCGGCGTGTTTCCAGCTTTCCGGGAAGGTGGCAGAGTTGAGGGAGCAGTTGATGACGTCTCGGAGGTGTGGTGCTATGATGGAGTCAGCTTTGTTGAAGATATGGTGAGGGCATGGGTCTGTGGGGGATCCTGAGTGAATGGAGTTCATCAGGCGAATGGTGTCCTCAGTGGAGATTGGGTTCCAATCAGTAAGGATGTTCTGATTGGGGGGTGAGGGTACGGCAGAAGGTTGGGTGGGTTGGTCTCCGTGTTTGTTGTCGAAGCTGTTGTGGATGTCTGCGATTTTGTTGTGGAAGAACGAGGCAAGGGAGTCGCAGAGGGTTTGAGAGGGAGTGATGTCGTTGGAGTTGGCTGAGGGGTTGGTAAATTCTTTGACGATGTTGAATAATTCCTTGCTGTTGTGGGCGTTGTTGTCTAGACGTTCTTTAAGTGCAGCTTTCTTGGCAGTCCGAATCAGTTGGTGGTGTGTGCGGGTGGCGTTTTTGAGGGCGTCCTTGGTGCTGATGTTTGGGTCTTTTTTCCAGGCCTTTACAAGGGAGCGACAGAGTTTCTTGGATGTCTTAAGATCACCGTTGAACCAGGGAGCGTTTTTGCTGCCTAGTTTGATTTGACGTTTTTTCAAAGGTGCTAGGTTGTCGGCGCTATTCGTTAGCCATTGATTGAGGTTAGTGGCTGCTTCGTTGGCGTTCGAAGAGTGGGCCGGGGGATTTTGAAGAAGCGATGAGGAGATCTGGTCGATGGTGATTTTGTTCCAGTTTCTTCGCAAAGTGGGTTGAGGAAGGTTGTGGGTTGTGGTCTTTTTGTAGACAAAGTGAACACAGCTGTGGTCCGTCCAATGGAGAACTGTGGTGTGACTGAAGGAGATATGTTTGCTGGAGGTGAAGATGGGGTCGAGTGTGTGGCCTGCGTAGTGAGTGGGGGTGTTAACAAGTTGTTTGAGTCCGAGGTTGGCCAGATTGTCCAGAAGGGTGGTGGCGTTGTTGTCGTTGCTCTTTTCCAGGTGAAAATTGAGGTCTCCCAGTAGTATGTAGTCCTCGGAGGGGAGGGCATGTGGGGTGATAAAGTCAGTGATGTCTTCACTGAATTGTGCACGGGGTCCTGGTGGCCTGTAGAGAAGGGTGCCTCGGAGTGTGGTCTTGGGGTCGGTGTGGATCTGGAAGTGAAGGTGTTCGGCGCTAGCGAGGTTGGTGTCTGAGCTGGTTGAAATGCAGATGGAATTCTTATGGACGATTGCGATGCCTCCTCCTGTTTGTTTGATGCGGTCCTTACGGATGATCTTGTAGCCTTCCGGGATGGCAATGGTGATGTCTGGGGCTGAGGATGCGTTCATCCATGTTTCTGTTAGGAAGGCGACGTCCGGAGAGATGGTGTCTAGTAGATTCCAAAGGTCGATGGCGTGTCTGTGGACCGATCGGGTGTTGAGCATGATGCATTTTAGGTGGTTGGGTTCAGATCTCTGTTTGGTGTTCGTGGATGGGGAGTTGGTCTTGGTGTCGTCATACTTGCAGGAGATGCATGTGAAGGGTCCATGGGTGTGTCCAGGAGCGGCTTGGGCGCAGTTGGGGAGTCGGCCTGGGTTAGGGGCTAAGAGGGTGGAGGCGTCGTAAGTGATGCGGGTGCGGTTGGTGGTGCGGGGGCCAGGCGGTCTGGCGCTGGGCGCAGGCTTGGCGCGGACGGGCGCAGACGGGCTTACCTTTGGTGCACGTTCGGCGCGTCCGCAGCGCGTGGACGCTGCGCGTAGGGCCATCAGTCCTAAATGGAGAGTGGAGGGGGAGGAGCGTGGGAGGGGCAGCAGGGAGGCGGGAGCGGGGCGGGGAGGAAGGGCTCTGGGACACAACAACAAACAAAATGGAGGCGGAGAAAAGTCGAGTGAGGCTTGGGCCACCGAAATTGTAATCACAGCGCTTTTAAACAAGCGGCGCTGTTTCAATGGCACAAACTATGCAGAGATACAAATCACCGGAAGCGCTATGAGCGCAGTCACATCTAACAAATGCACAATATTAAAGGCACAGATATACAATCACCAGAAGCGCTATGAGCGCAGTCACGTCTAACAAATGCACGATATTAAAGGCACAGATATACAATCACCAGAAGCGCTATGAGCGCAGTCACGTCTAACAAATGCACGATATTAAAGGCACAGATATTCTGTAGTGAGTGGGAGAGTAACGATACCACCAGGAGTCAGGAGCCAGGGAGCGTGGGAGCGACCGCGTCTGACGAAGTCAGGACGGTCACAGCTCTGCCTTCTCCAGAGTCTGCAGTAAGGGTCAGTGGGTGGGAGGGGCAGCAGGGAGGCGGGAGCGGGGCGGGGAGGAAGGGCTCTGGGACACAACAACAAACAAAATGGAGGCGGAGAAAAGTCGAGTGAGGCTTGGGCCACCGAAATTGTAATCACAGCGCTTTTAAACAAGCGGCGCTGTTTCAATGGCACAAACTATGCTGAGATACAAATCACCGGAAGCGCTATGAGCGCAGTCACATCTAACAAATGCACAATATTAAAGGCACAGATATACAATCACCAGAAGCGCTATGAGCGCAGTCACGTCTAACAAATGCACGATATTAAAGGCACAGATATACAATCACCAGAAGCGCTATGAGCGCAGTCACGTCTAACAAATGCACGATATTAAAGGCACAGATATTCTGTAGTGAGTGGGAGAGTAACGATACCACCAGGAGTCAGGAGCCAGGGAGCGTGGGAGCGACCGCGTCTACAAGTATGCCAAAGGTCCTGCTAAAAAAAATTTAGACTGCAACAGAAAGCAATTACAGATAAGGAAGCAGGTGCCAGACTGGAAGTTCAAATTCAGTGACACATTAATCAATCAGCCCCTAATTCATTCATGTCAGTTGAGGCAGGCCAGGTGTTCTTTTCCCCCCATAATCTACAGTGATGAAACAGAGGGTGGCATGGGTGAGCCAGAGGGTGGCATGGGTGAGCCAGAGGGTGGCAGTGGTGAAACAGAGGGTGGCAGTGGTGAAAAAGAGGGTGCTGTGATGAACCAGACGTAGAAACAACATGGTCACGACCGTTGCTACCCGACAAGTAAGTTCGCGTTTGCGAACTGGTAAAAAACCCTCGCGAAACGGCAGAAACACTTGCAAAACAAAAAAAAATAAAAATCCGCTGAATTCGCGAGAGTTCACGGATTTTGCGGAATGCGAATCCGTAAATACGCAAGTTCGCAGATTGCCAATTTGCAAAATCCGCCCATGCTTGTTACAAACCCCATTCTTGTAAGTATGTGAACAGCGTTATCAGGGAAACGCATGAAGGAGTAACAACTTTGGCGAGGTTGGCATGTCGCAAACACACTGTGCAAACAGAATCTTTGTGTGCTCTAGAAGAGCTTGAAGAAAAAAAGCAATATTTCCTTTGTGATGGAGAACCCATGACATTGTAGGACACAGACACCCCCAGTAGTCCCAGCTTGCACCAGGCATACATTCCACCACGTGCGCTGACTTTAAATACATTTTAACCAGACAGCTGGGACAGTGAAGGTCAGTCCCACCTCAGTCCGCTGTTAACCCCTGCCAGGTCGCAGACAGATGAAAAAGAGTACTGGGAAGAACATACCAGTGAGAACCAGCTGAGACAGGAGCACAGACGGTGAGCTAGAGGAGGTGGGGAGAGAAGCTGGCTGAGGAGAGAGGGACAAATACAGAGGAAAGATGAAAAGTGTGGAGAAACAAGAGGGAGATTGAGAGAAAGAGGGGCAGGTTAGAAGAGAGGGGGAGAAATTAGGGCGGGAGAGGGAAAAAGGAGGGCTGGAGAGGGGGAGAAAAGCGGCTGGGAGTGTGGGAGAAAAGAAGGTGAAGAGGGGGAGAAAGGAGGCTGGAGAAGGGGAGATTGGAGGCTGGAGGGGGTGGAAGAGGGGAAGAAAGAAAGGTGAGAGAGGGTGAAAAGAGGGGTAGAGAGGGAGAAAGAAGGGTAAGAGGGAAAAAGGCGGGTGGAAAAGGGAAAAAGAAGGCTCAGATTGACGGGGGAAATGAAGGGATAGGCGTGAAAATAGAAATGGGAGGAGATGGGTGAATGTTGAGAAGAGGGAGAAAAATTAGAGGGTTGTCGCAGAATAAGTAAACAAGAGTTCGGCGCAGGAGGGACTAACTGATAGTGGAAGGAGCAGATGCTATTACGTAATGATAGTGGAAAGAGGACTAAAACCATTGAAGATGTTACCACCCAACGAAAGGCCCGATTGAGGTGGCCAACTTTAAATGGCATTAATTCTGTAAACAATAGAGAGAAACCTTTTTCTTTACGAATTCTGGATTTTTTTGCCACTGCTTAGAAACATCCCCACATTACAAAACCAGCATAGAATAACTAAGAACACAGAATGTATTATTGCGTCAAAAATACCTGACCAGTGCATTCAATTCATGAAAACCTGAGCTCTGTCTATGAACTATAAAGAGCGTTTAGAATACACAAACATTGGTATTTATACAACGTGAAAGGCGTAAATGTCAGCTAGCTCTCGTGCGCGTCGTAGCCCTCAAAGATTGACAGCTATGCAGTATCGTAACAACGGCTCCTCACAGTATCATGTTCTTCGTGTTTTGTCCTCAGTCATTCCCTCGGGGCAGCACACTCTCCCACTGATTAGCTAACACTAGTCTTACTCCCATTGGCGGCAGTTCTGGCAGGGTCCGCTATTGGTCCGAAATATACGTTTTAGTAGGTGGCCCAGGTGTGCAGCGGGCATCGGCGAGATTGGCGCCTTTTTCAATACAGAGAACCTGTTCGCCGTGGCGTCTTCAACCATTGCACCTGTTGGTCTCCTGACCAGAGAAAGTGGATACTTGCGGTAGGAGGATAAGTATTGTCAAGGGAGACGAGGGCAGAAAAGGTTGCGTGCCTCGCGCAATAGCAGGGGGAGGCGCGCGTGCGCCTCGCGCCTCAGCAGGGGGGAGGAGTGGGGCCTGCACGATTCCCTTGTGGGAGCGATAATTGCTACCATATGGCGGCGCTGGCTCCCGCAAGGGAATCGACGCACACCAGCACGCGTTGCCATTGAAGGCAATGGAACGCTTGCACGTTTTAGCCTGAAAAAGGCAATCGATGGCTACAGGTCTCTTTCCTATGCAGCGCGCATGCGCTGCATAGGCAAGACCTAAAAATGAGAATAGACGGTGAGATTATGGTTGCAATTATTGCTACATGCACACATTTGCTCAGATTCCTAGAGTGGGGGATAGAGTAATGCCAAACATGGATCGCAGATTAGGCTTAATATTACCTGCACACAAGGGTCTTGGTTCTGTGCATAGAGGGGTTATAGCAACTGTTTCCTTGCTGAAACAATGCTGTTGGTGGCCAGGATTAACGATGCAGACCAAAGATTATGTCTTGAAATGCAACATCTGCCAGCATATGAAAGGCTCCACCATAACGCGCCAAGCGCAGACATCATTATTAATATTGGATAAACCATGCACGTGTGTTTATTTGGACCACTGCGGCCCCTTATAAACAGATGGGGTTTACGAGCATATCATGGTTACAGTGGATTCATGCTTGAGATTCCTATGGTGGATTCATGCTTGAGATTCCTATGGGTGTGGCCCCAGCGCTCGGCTGACGCTCAAACTGTTATCAAAGATTTGCGAGTCTTTATAGGTACATACTCAGTTGACACATTACATTCTGACCATGGCCTGCGTTTAGCTCTCGGGCTTACAAGGAAGCCATGGGAGAAGTGTGGCTCAATGGTTAGAAGCGGCAGACCTTGATGCGGAGCTGTGGCCCGGGACCAGGGTTCGATTCCTGCCTCGGCGGGTCTCGAGCTCAAAAAACTCCTTGGACCTGATATTCTTGCCTCAGTGCCTATTCTAATCATGGGTCCCACGCTGCGACTCTGGGCAATAGCTTGCTTAATCTCCACGTCGGCCCCAGCAGCGCAGGGGATGCCTGGCTTCACCTTGGGGGTGCCCAGGAGTGGACACTGCACATGGAAAGCCAGGAAGGGTTCCTCTGTGGTATGAATACAGCGCTACGAGGCCTGAGGGTAGAAGTGCGCTATATAAATACAATTCATTTCATGGGAGGTTTGGGTGTAGCATTGCAGTACTCCTCTCCGTACCATCCCGAGGGAAATTTGGTAGTGGAGTGGAAAAACTGGGACTTCAATCTTTAACAGCTAGAGTATTAAGTTCAGGTGGCATTTGGTTCAAACATGTATATGGAGTACAAAGAGCATTAAACAACATGCCAAGAAGTTCACTAGGGGGTGTCACTTCTTATGAGGTCCTTTTTGGTACGAGAATGTCGGTATCTGATCTCAAATATGAAGGCACAGTGGTGGATGAAAAACCTTTTGACATCCATAAACGTTTGGCTGTTTTACAGGGCCTGAACGAATCCAGGGCACTACAAAGCAATGTCCAGGTAAAGAGGACTGCCACTGGGTAAGTCAAATCAGTCAAGGCAAGACCTGTCTGGGTCCCTAAAGTCAGGATCTGGTCAGAGAAAAAATTGCGGACAAAAAAGTATTTGGGCCATCATACAGAAAGCCTGCACCTGTCCTGGCAGGTGAAGGAATGAGAACTGTACTTCTGGCACCTCTTGCCGAAACAAAACGAAAAAAGATTTGTCTCCATTGACCTGATAAAACCCCACTATGTGGCAGATACTGAATAGTGGACTCCTGAGTAGCCGACACCCTCCTCTGGCTACTATACAGGAAGTTCAAACAGAAAAACTCATCACATTTGAAGAGACCCCTGCACAGAATGATGGACTATGCAATAATGCCATAGAACTCGTTCCTCTTGAAAATGAAGTTCATACTCAGATGCAAAATCAAAATGAAAGACAAATTTCTAGTCGATCATACACAGATGTCTATATCGACATGCGTCAGTAAGAGCAATCTACAGTTTCAAAAAGACCTGCCGAAATACTGAAAATTGATTGAACTTCATCTGGCTATTTCATCGACTTTGATACATTTTCATTGGATCCAAGTGAACCTGAAACGATGCCAGCCCAAAAACACGTTAACAGAGAATCAAAGACTTTTTTATCTTTCTTAAAAAGACATACCTGGTATCACCTTGGTTAGAACTGTGGGTAATCATTGGTATACTTTTCTTTCTTTTTTTGGATAGTCTTAGTAACTGTAACTAGAGAATTAAAGACTTTTTCATCTTTCTTAAAAAGACATACCTGGTATCACCTTGGTTAGAGCTGTGGGTAATCACTGTGTTAGACCTGGCACCATTGGCGTGGGTGTCCCTTCCATTTTTGCTGTTGTCTCATGTATTTTTGCTGGTATAAGATGCTTTGGGCACTGTTCCACTGCTATCCAGTGCCAAAGTGCAAGTGCTCCCTATTGTAAATTGATGTATGAATCAGTGGTTCCATGTTTGGCTATTTGGTTTACTTGCAAGACCCTAGTCTAGTGCACTGAGTGTGCTCAGGGCATGTAAATCCAAATGCTTCTGGTGGGCCTGCAGTACTGGTTGTGCCACCCACAGAAGCAGCCTTGTAAATTGTGTCTAATGTCTGCCATTGTAGAACATGCGTGCAGTCTGGTACTGTCATGCTGTCTGGGCAAGTGCACCCACTTGCCAGTCCCTAAACCTTTTCTTCATATCAGGCACCCCTATGGTAGGCCCAAGGGCAGGGTGCATTGTAAGTATAAGGTAGGACAAGCCCTGATGTGTGTGGCATGTCCTAATAGTGAATTACAGCCGTTTTCGTTTTTTACTATTACAAGGCTACCTGTTCTCCATAGGCCAGTATGGGCTGTTAGAGTTATTACATTTTATAATCCTAACTGTCTCAGAGAACATGGTAGAACTTCGAGTTTAGTATGCCTGAACTCAGAATAATGAAATACATCTTTTAGTGAAGTTGGTTTTAATATTCTGTGTTTGCAAATACCACTTTTAGAAATGAGGTATTTGCTTGTCTAACCATTCAAACCTGCCTTTGCTATGTTGTGTATTCCTATGTTTGGTTTTGTGAGTGACCGGGCTGAGGAATTCCAGGAGATAGGCTGAGTCACCCGGTGGTGAATAGAGAGATCTGCATCTAGATGGGATGGAGGAGTTGCACATGAACCTTGAATAGGGCTGTGCCTGCCTCCCACAATGCTGGCTCCACCTCCTGGAGAGCGGCTGATGTCTCTGCCCTGCACACTGAAAGAAGAGAAGGAGTCATGTAAACAAAGTGCTCCAGGACTGTACTTGCCTTCCACAATGCTGGGTCCACCTCCTGTGGGGCGTCTGCTGTGCATGCCCTGCACTGTGAAAGGAAAGGAGAAGTCTGGTAAACAGAGTGCTTCAGAACTGGTTTGGACTGGGCAAAGACCCCTCTCCCCTCAGAGAACAGAGGATTTTGTGGTATAAATATTGGGACCCTGATCCCATGAAATTAGATCACTTTTGACTACAAGAAGAAACCTTTACTGAGGAGAGGAACACGAAGAAACTGAGGAGAGACTATTCCCAAGCTGAAGGGCTGCTTGGGAGATTGGCCTGCAGTGGTTGCCTTACTGCCAAAGGAAGGAGAAAGGAACTTTGTGTACTTTGCTTCAACTTGTCAAGGATCTCCAAGGACTTGAAAGAGAGCTTGCCTCCTGCTAAAGTCTCAGGGACAACAGACTTAAATGCCCAGCTTCCCAGAGTTCTTTTGGAAGTGCCTGCTCCTGTTTTGGGCCTTCTGAGGAACTGCGTGTCACAAGGAGCTGGAAGCGTGACTCAACGAGAAGAAGCATGTCGCTGTGCCTGCTGTCGCACTGCACCCCATCGGAGAGCAGCGTGCCACACCGAAGCGGAAGCGTGTCGCTGCTGCTGCCGTCGCAACTCCGAAGGAGGGTGTCGTCGCTGTATTTGTTTCACTGCACCGCATCAGGAGAAGAATCTCGCAACGAGGTCAGAGCGTGTTGCTGTCGCTGTGCCTTCCATCTCAATTCCGAAGGAGGGTGTCGCCGCTGGAACTGTCGCACCGCATCGACCAAGAGCCATCCCCGAGAAGCGCGCCGCTGTCGGAGCTGCTGCCATCGCATCTTTGATGTTGCCGCGGTAATTGTCGCATCGAGCGGAAGCTTCATGCATCGTGGGAGAAGAGCATTGCCGCTGGAGCTGCTGCCGTCGCATCGTAAGGGTGTCGCCGCTGCAGACCACGCATCGAACCGAGAACTTCTCGCATCCCCGAGAAGCGTGCCGCATCTGGAAGATCTTCACGTCTTTATTTCTTTGTATCTGAACTTTGCCGCATTTCCCATCGCTGCGACATTGCTTGTCGTGGAAGCGCAACGCAACCTAAGGTACATTGTCGGAGAGTGTCGCATCCAAGAACTGAACTGAACTAAGCTTAAATCTACCATCTTAAAGTAATCATATTGTGTATTTTTGTCGTTTATGGTCTAGTGGTAACTCTATATAAAGTCTACAACGCATCTGAGATAAGGCCTTGCTGTTCATGCTAAGCTACCAAGGGGGTGAGCAGGGGTTATTTTAGGAGTGTAGTCCCCTTATCCTGACTAGAGGAGAGGGTCCCTATTTGTCACACGTACCTACCTGTGCCAACTAGAGACCCCCAAATCTAACACACTGGTATACTTTTCTTTCTTTTTTGAATAGGCTTAGTAACTGTATTTATCATGCTCATTAATGGGACCTATCTCAGACAAAGCTCTGAAGCAACAAAAGTGAATCTGATTCTGAAACCTCACCTTTCATCATATTGTGAACAAAGAGACTTGTCATCAGTTTTTGCGCAACTCTTCTAATCCAAGAAATGTTTTCACATATCACCAGTGGGAACATTGCCCAACACCGTTGCAAAGCAGTTAAAAAATGTTTGCACAATAATTTCCATATTTTTCAGGGTTTAACATGTCTGACCCAGCCTCATATTATTATAAGGTTACACCGACATCAGCAAAGAAAAATATGTTGACAAACACCAAACAGATTTACTCTGCTTCCTTTATTACCCAGTTTTCTGAACAAGGTTTTAATTTATGGAAAGACACAATAGACACAATATCAGTCTGGGGTTCTCGAGGTTGGCAAGTCCAGGGAACAGAAGCGCTATTTAGAGCATGCCTCCTTCATCAGCAGGTTATGTTTCTGAATGATACTGTGCAACAAACTACCTGTCTTTGAATAGGCAAGAATAAGGATTTGAACGCACCTTGGATTCCAACACCATCACATACCAAGGTTAACGGTACATCACAAGAAGGGATTACGCTTGGAAGGGATGGTTGGTTTGGCCTCTAGACACTAATAAATGACAGGAAAGATTTAAAGGTACAACTAAAGGGTTTAGTATCCACAGACCAGACCCACGCCATGTACAAAGACAAAATCAAAATCAAAGGGTAGTAGTCGTACAGTGTTGGGAAGTTATGCCTCGATTGGCTAAAAACCTCAACACTCACACAGGTGAAACAACACTTATCCCTACTTACAGAGAATGTGGAACTACAGGATTTGATATTGGGTCCCAGAAAGCCACGTCAAAAACGTTTCTTATATGCTGTCTATAATAAAATCTGGAAAATCTCCCAACAAGAAGCTGCGGAGAGGTTACAAGAAATAGATAGGGGTAACTTAAAGAAGGCTTAAGCCGTAGTTGACAATGGTATGACTATGCTAATTTCCAGGATATATTCACTGGGCAACATGGTATCTTCTGCTATTGATGTAGTAGAACAAGATCTGTCCATAATACAACACGGGCAATCACAATTGTGTTCTAATATGTTATTAAGCTGGGAGCTGCAATCTTTGCACGCAGGCTATGTGCCCTGGCGTTTTATCAACAGTACGTCTCTGTTTTCCGCATACAATCTGACAGAAAACTAGGCAAAAATGGCGCCAAAAGGAGCAAAATATACAATGCTCCGTGTTGAAAAACTGGACAGATTAGCTTTTACAGTGGCAGAATCACTGTCCACAGAATGGTTAATCCATGGTCCTATAACTCTGCCGGTCACAACTTTCCAATTCCAGTATTGCCTAGAACAACAGCAGGCAGGCAGATATGAAGAAATGGGTAGGGAATTCATCAAGGAATCTTGGTAATTACTGTACAGATTTTGATGCACGATTGGGGATCTAGAAGTGTTTATGAGTGGTATAAACTGTGAGAACGCTTTGAGTGGATCTCTCATATGCCAGGATATAGTGTTGCACAGGGCCTGTAATGGTTCAATAGCTAACTTATCCTGTCACTTGAGGGGTGCCCTGGCAGCCGTGATTACTTCAGTCTCAAGCTACTTTCGAATGGGAGTTACTTGATGTTGAACAATCAAGGTTGTTGTGGATGTTTCCGGGCATCGCATATCTGGCAACCGTCAGCTCCAGGGTTACTTGCAGTATGCAAGTATTGTTTCCACCATCACATACAGTCAGGGAGGTGCCGTTATGGCCTTCACTAAATGTTTCTTTAATACGGTTTGATACTTTGAGCAGAATGAGAGCCATGCTTCTATGGAAGACCGTGCCTTTAACCTCCGCTCTAGAGACTTTTGATCTGCAAATCAAAGTTCTTCAGCCAAGATACAGACACTCATACGTACGAACTGCCCCTTCCATTTCGCAGAAATGGTGAATCTTATCTTAAACATGTCTGATACGATGGGTATCGTCCACCTATTTAAGAGCATAGGTTCAGGACTGTTAAGCACTTTCAGACGGTTCTCTGAGTTATACCAACCTTTCTATACTCCGTATTCGGAAGCATTTTTGGAGGATTTCCTCTAATCCTGTTTCTAATAGCGGGTTCTTGATTGTAATTTTTCTGCCAGGAAATGGATGTCCCAGTCACCAAGGAGATGGAAAAGGCACACCGGGAGGTACAAGATCTGGGCACACCTCGCCTGAGAGAACTAAGTGTATCTTGGTTATTGTCATTTAGACCAGGCTGGATGGACTCCATCTTACCTGTCATCCGATGCTTGTTTTGCAGAGAAGAATGCATGTTGGAGCTCTGTCTGACACTCCCATCATGTGGGCAGTCGGATGTTGATGCATTACTGTACCCGATAACGGCTCATGTTCTGCAGTATCCCCAGCGTATTCCAATGTTGATGGCGGCATTCCTAGAGCCTCCACAGGTAGTCACAGCTCCTGTCTGAATGGACACCCAAGCCTTGGAGAGCACACAGGCTGCCCCAGCATCGGCTGCAGGCAGTACAGAAGATCATCTGTTATCAATTGACATAATCTGCGAGGTGTTATAGGGATCGTCGTCTGCGAAAGGCAGGCAACAGTAATGTAGCGTCTACCAGCCAGGACACATAAACAATTGGCTCATTGTGTGCTGGAAGAAATTCTTCCTTTTCTAAACAAACTAAAATTGGAACTCAAAAGCAAATTGACACTTTTTATGGACATGCATGGCTTTCAGAAGCTTGCAGTAGTTCAAACCATTCATACAGACATATTAGAGCTGTAGCTTCAGTGACAATTTCTTTTTTCCATTTTTTAAAGATTTTTTTTAGAATTTTTAAATATTTTAATATCATGACTTTTCGTTATACTATAGTTATTTGCATACCAGTGCCTAGTGTGCCTAGCAGTATGTTTAGAATTTGAATTATGTCGTCCAGTCGAATGAGGAGTGGGAGCTATATTCCATATAGGTACCCTAATATAGGCTCAGGTGAAATTGTAACCCTTCACCTATATTCTTCCCTACATTACATACATAACGGTTCTTAGGGACTGACCTTTTACGTAGATACAACACTGCATACAGAATGCTAGATTTTCCCTGGTAAAAACCTCATAAATTATGCATGAGGATTCTTGGAGGCACAGCAGGGCTAACATCTCCTGTATAATATCTATGTACAAAGTTCTTTCTCGATGTCATCCTAAGTCTGACAAAGTAATACAGAGAGGTAGAACCCCTGGGGAGACCTATGGGTATATATACATCACATCTTGCTAAAATAGAAAGAGAAGACCAGGACTTCCCGGCCAACACACTGACGCGAGGCGCTGAGCTCCCTGCATGCAGACACTCCAGCTCGCAGTGGTCTAACATCCCTCGTGTGGTGTCCAACCCGAGACCAAGATAGGGTTCCACAGCCCCTTAATTAAGGTAATGGGGTTGACTTTATCCTAGAGGGATTCTTGGCTTAACACCTACACACATGCTAGGTACACTTAGGTACATGTAGTTAGGGAGGCATCGCAGGAGTACGCACTTTTATTGTCATGTATTTTATATACTCGTATATATTCGTGATTCTTGCAACATGGTAGAACTCTATCTTCCTTTTACTTTCATAGGGTTTCTAATCATTTATATCTGTTACTGTCTGGCGGTTGTTGCAGCTCATCTATTTTACACCAAAATAACAACTATTCAATAAATACTCATTGAAAAAGCCCAGACTGTTTATTCTGTGTATCTCTCGGAGACAGACTAGGTAAGCACAAGTGACTGAGCGAAAGTTAGTATATTGTTTCTATGGTCCTGAGGGATCAGGGTTGTCATGTTCAATGGTTGCCAAGAACTATTCTCTCCTTGGTAAGAGGAGATTATAGTGGCATTGTGAGCTAACTGATACAGAAGGCCAACATATCCGGTGGGGGTGTTTAGAATCAGTCCGACACCAGTCCTACAGTTTATGTTGTCCAAACGCGCAGATCCTGTATAAGTTTTTATAGGGACTACCTGACACTACACTCGGTAGGTTACGGACAACTAGCATGATGCTTTTTGATATGATGTCACATATTTTAGTTTTGTAGATCAGAAAACTGGAATTGTGTTGTAATAGGGGTATCCACAAGACTTGCTACATCTTAAACCATTTTTGGTTCTAATCAGTATTCATATGGCAACGACAGAAGAGACCCTAAACTGCATTATAGTTGCAGTTTCAGAGTGGCAACTTATCTGTAATGATTGCTTTACATTAAGTGATGTACAAGACTAACTATTATGTGGCAATCTCCTAAAATATAATGCTGAGGCTGTACTAGCTCTTTGTTTCCATATGGTAAATTTATTTCGGCTCAAAAATCATAGGTGAACTACATTGGCTATGGTACCTGACATCGTAGTTTATATAGTATGTACTCAGGAACTCAAAGGGGCATGTCCTTAAAAAACATTTAATTTTAAATTTTTGGTTTTTGTTGCAAATACGTGGTATTATTACATTACACCATAGCGTGGAAATGCGAGTAATATGTGAGGCATCGCAAGGGCGTGCAATGAACATATGATGTGTATGTTGGAGATTTACTGTTAAACTTTCTCTTCCAAGATGGTGCTAAGATTCTGCCCTGTAGATTAGCCCTTTGATGTTAATAATGACCTTGTGAGTAGCGCAGTGAATGTTAAGCCCTCTCTGAGTAGCGGCATTTCCCGACGTCACTCATGTTTTTAGGACGAACGCGATAGTGCACCGGCCCCACTTCCGAGGTCACGTGATGATGACTGCAACACGGCCGAGCAGTCCGTGGTTAGTTTTTACAAACCAAAATCAGGTGTTTCAACTTGGCGCAACTTAGCGTAGGGCTCAGTATATATAGAGCTTCTGCAAACGGTGTTTTTTCACGCGTGAAGGCGCGACGTATGGTGCATGACGCTGATGATACCGGTAAGCATGCAAAAGTCCTCTAAAAATATTAGGATAGTCAGAATGTACTAGATAGCCTCAGTGAGAGGGATACAGGAATTCTATTTCAGGACAGGAGGCTCCGATTATGCTAGTCTCATTTCTTTATTTAGAAATGCCCAGCAGCCATGTAAAAACCACATTACCAAGAAACACTTGGGTGATAACCATAGAGTCTGCTCTATAAATAGGTATGTAGACAATCCCACTTCCTCTTGCTTTGCTGCTCCGCAGCCAGTTAAGTGCTTTTTCCCTTACCTTACTGTTGTAGTTGCTTACTTTGCTTTGTTACTGCATTTATGTGCCTTGTACTTAGCGCTCTGCTTGCGCTTTTCGCCGCGTTTCTTTATTTCCAGGTTCCGCATTCCTCGGGCGGCGTGACGCGGTTGGGAGCGAGTGCTTCTCCTCCCGAGGGCTGGACGCTTTGTGCCGGTGCCCTTTTGTTGTGTGGAGTGGAGTTTGGGGTTTCGACTGCCTCACGCTAGCTGTCCTGCTTCCTGGACGGCAGCCAGTGTTCGCGCATGCACGCACATTCATTTCCGGCGCTCCGTGTGTTTTCTCTCACCGGAGTTTATCTAGAAGGACGTGCTTGCGGCGTTAACGCCCACGGCCTCCAGCTTTAACCCCGTTGACGCCGGAGTCTGACAGAAGTCCCCGGTTGTAATAATACGCATAGGCTTTGCCTAGAGTGACGTTTTTGTATGACAGCAAGCCCTCCCTCCACTCTTTAATGTGATTTGGCAGTGTTTTTTCACCTGTTTCAGCTAGCTGTGAGGGTTGTTTCACTCCCCTGTGACTTTTGCCTTTGGCATTTCACTATTGTTTTTCCTTCCTCATTCTGTGGGCATATTTCACGTTTCACGTGCATCATGACTGATTATTATTATGATGAGGAAGGTGAGTTTGAGGAAGAGGCTCCTGACTCCCTGGAGCAGGATCTTGTGGAGGCTCTTGATAGAGGAGTGCAACACTCCATGAACAAGGCGCTTGTACGCTCAATTACGCCTCTGAAGCGGCACTTGACCAAGTATGCCCAACAGCAGGGTTGGGTCCCTGCGGTCAAAAAGTCTTCATCTTCTTCTCCAAGTAATCCACATGCTTCGGACTTCAGAAAGTTGGCGCAGTCTCTGGCTTCTGCCAAGCCTCTTACTATTGTGGAGGATATCGAGAGTGATGATCAGCAATCCTCTTCGTCTTCTGATCCCGCTCCTCCTCCTCCAAAGAAGAAAAAGTGTAAGGAGCATTTTGTTGACGCACCATCTCACCCTCCAGTGCTCACTTTCGAGCCTGCGGACATTGTTCATCCCCAGTCCACTGCATGGCTACCGTCCCAGGCAGTGACGGAATACGTTCAACAACACATCCGTCAGCCATTCGAGAAGGAGGTACGTGCCCGCCTCCGTTCCGAATGCCCCCGGCCTGATCTGGCGGATCACCTAGCAGACACTCCTGAGGTGGATCCCACCATGATAACCTATTTACGAAAATTTGCGAAGGATCCCAAGAAGGGTCTTGACAGGTCCTGGTGTGCCTGCCAGGACAAGGTCCTGGATCTCTTGGGGCCACTCACCAAGATTTTGGATCTTGGCTTTCTTGCTAAAAGTACCTCCAGGATGGTGGACCCCGATGAACTCATTGAATGGGCTCAGCGCGCCATTTGCCAGTTGGGCAATGCCAACTGTGTGCTCTCTAGCGAGCGGCGCCATTCCATTCTGCTCAAGCTAGACCCTAAGCTAGCAGAACTTGCACCCTCTGAATCGGGCCCTGCTGCCCAGGGTTTGCTTTTCGGCCAGCCATTTTTAAAGGAACTGACCAATTTTGTCAACACATTTAGTGGCCTGGATAAGGCCCAGGCTTCTCTTCGCCGGACCTTTCGTCCGGTTTTCACCAGGGCCGGAAGAAGTAGGGGACGTTCTTCCGGCCGTGGTCATCAGCAACCCTCCCAAAGGGGGTATCAGTCCCAGCGAGGAAGCCAGCAGGATTCGGGCTACACCCAGCGTTCCAATTTCTTCCCCTCAAGAAAAGGCCGTGGCCAATATAAAAAAGGACGTTCCGGTGGCTCCTTCGGCGGTTATCACAATTCCGCCACTTCAGGTGAGAATTCTTCCTGCATGCAGTGTTGTTCTGGGGGGCAGGATTCACCTTTTTCTAGACAATTGGCGATCAATCTCCAGCGATGCATGGGTGCTGGAGACAGTTCAGGGCTTCAATATCGGGTTCTACCCTTCGGCCTTTCGTCAGCACCATGGTGCTTCACGAAACTGTTACGTCCAGTTGTGGAGTCACTTCGCAGTCGCGGAGTCCGCTTGATCATCTATTTGGACGACATCCTCCTTCTGGCGGATTGCCCTGTCAAGCTGATGATTCATCTGGAGTGGACTGTCGACCTTCTTCAGTCCCTCGGGTTTTTAGTGAATGTTCCCAAATCCGTACTGCATCCTACTCAAGTGATAGATTTCTTGGGGTTCCAGATCAACTCCCTCACTTGTCAACTTCTGTTGCCTCGTCAGAAGATTCGATCCATCAAACGGGAATTGAATTCCGTTATCTCGAGTCCGACAGTGTCATTGAGATCGTTAGCACGAGTTGTCGGTCTTTTGGCGTCTTCCCTGCAGGCGATTTTTCCGGCTCCACTGCACTACCGTGCTTTGTAGCGTCTGAAGATTCTGCATCTTCAGCGGGGCCTTCTTTATTCCGACCACATTCCTCTCTCGGAGGAAGCGAAGTCGGAGATGCAGTGGTGGCTGGATCATATGGAGGCCTGGAACGGCAGGGCTCTTTTAGGATCCTCTCCGGAGATTGTGATCGAGTCGGATGCCAGTCGTTGGGGCTGGGGGGCCCGCTGCGGCCCGATCTCGACAGGGGGACGTTGGTCTCCGCAGGAACTTTCACTCCACATAAATTGTTTGGAGTTACTGGCGGGATCGCTCGCGATCAAGTGTCTGTCTCCTCTTCAGTCCCACTGCTGTATACTTCTCCGGATGGACAATGTATCAGCAGTACGGTACATCAACAAGCTGGGAGGGACTCGGCCGAGGTTGTTGGCGGAGATTGCCAAGGAGTTTTGGCACTATTGTCTTCAACACAAGATCACAGTTATTGCGGAATACCTTCCTGGTTGTCGCAATCTTGTGGCGGATTGGAACTCCAGGTATCTGAAGGACTTCAGCGACTGGAAACTCCATCCTCGTGTGTTCCGCCAGCTCCTCCGAGCTTGGGGCCCTTGTCTGATCGACCTCTTTGCGTCCCGTCTCAACACCCAACTTCCCCGGTTCTTCAGTTGGAGACCGGATCCGGAGGCTCTGGCAACGGATGCTTTCCTTCAACCGTGGCCGTCCTCCCTTTGTTATGCGTTTCCCCCGTTCATGATGATCCTCAGGGTTCTGGCTTATGTGTCACGCTTTCGGGCGGAGTTAATTCTGATTGCTCCTCTGTGGAGGGCTCAGCCGTGGTTCCCTGTTCTCCTGGAAATGGCATGCGCGCTACCGTTTCTTCTTCCTCGGAAGCGGAATCTCCTGTTAGATCCGCTTCAGAATCTGAATCCCCTGGTTCAGTCAGGCTCTCTCCTTCTCCTGGCGTGGCGGATTTCGGGGACCGCTGGGTGGTGCCAGGCCTTTCTGCGGACGTTACCAGATTCCTCAGCAACGCCTGGGACCCAGGTACTCACAAACGTTACAGAGGTTCATGGAAACGTTGGAGTGATTGGTGTGCTCAACGGCAAGTTGATCCGACATCAGCTGATGTCTCCTTGATTGTCAATTTTTTGGCTTCTCTGTCTTCTTCTTCTAGGTTGGCGTACCCCACAGTCAACAATTTCCGTTCCGCACTTTCGGCGGGCCATCTTCCTGTGGATGGGAAACCTGTGGGGGAACATCCTCTTATGACTAAAATCCTTAAAGGTATTCGCCTGGCTACTCCTCCTCGTCCCAAATGTGTTTCTTTATGGGACGTTTTGGTTGTTTTACATTTTTTGGAAGCTTGGCCGATCAATTCTTTGTTATCTCGAAAACAACTTTCGGCCAAGCTTACTATGTTGCTGTGTTTGCTTTCCTGCAAACGGATTTCAGATGTCCGCGCGTTAGATCTTGCTGGACGCAGCTTCACACCTGAAGGGGTTACCTTTCGCCTTTCCAGGCGCACTAAAACTAATACTGAGGTCATTTCTTACCCTTCTTTTCCTGCTCGTCCTAACCTTTGTGTTGTCCAATGCCTTAAAGATTATGAGGTGAGTACTTCTCTTCTTCGCTCTGATATGCAAGGTCAATTGTTGATTGCATTGCAAAAGCCCTTCCGCCCCGTTACTCCTGCCACATTGGCTCGCTGGGTACGGTGGCTTATGGGGGAAGCGGGCATTGATGTTTCTGTGTTTGGTGCTCATTCTGCTCGTGGAGCCATGGCCTCTAAGGATTTTTCATTTGGAGTCACTTTGTGGGACATTATGAAAGCTGCTGATTGGTCATCAGATTCTGTCTTTAAGACTTTTTATTTTAAGCCTATTGCTACTGTTGCTTCTGTGGTGTTGGATGAGCTTTAAACAAGCATAATCGGAGCCTCCTGTCCTGAAATAGAATTCAAAATTTGCAAACATTCGTGACAAGAATTTTCAATTCTATTAAGGACTAGGAGGCGAGGATTATCCCACCCTTTGTTTATACATTGTATTTACTGACAAATGTTCATGCATTATTCTGTTACACCAGTTTCTATTGCCTTGTCTTTTCCCACCCCTTTTTCAACATGTTCCTGTATATGCTGGACGTGTATTATGGCTTTGTGTCTCTTTTCAGGATCTGATCCCAAATGACGTGCCTCCAGTGCGACGTGGATGCTCCTGTTTTCTTCTATGAAGATTGTTCCGGGTTTCTACCTTCAGCTGTTGCTGTTTTGGAACTTTCCTTCGTTTTCCCTGGACTGGGGTTTGCTTTTGCATTGACCTTCTTGAACTGTTTGCTGTTTCCTGGATTTACTTCTCACCAAAGAAAGAGGAAGTGGGATTGTCTACATACCTATTTATAGTGCAGACTCTATGGTTATCACCCAAGTGTTTCTGGGTAATGTGGTTTTTACATGGCTGCTGGGCATTTCTAAATAAAGAAATGAGACTAGCATAATCCTCGCCTCCTAGTCCTTAATAGAATTGAAATGTTTGCAAATTTTGAATTTTCTGTTATGTATGGTGCGCAGAGTATATTGCCTTTGCCTACGACGGACTGTAACAAAGATTGGGAATTCTATATCAGTTCCCTCGCTAGAGAAACTAAGGGCATATCAGTGGAAAGGCTATTAGGATAATATTGTAAATCTTAAGGAATCAGGTTTGCAGTATTGTGGAAAATGGACTTGGAAGAATAATTACATTTTCCGTACTTTTTTAGTGAATTGACGAATGGTATGTGGCCCGAAATCTCATGAAGTTGGATAACTTGTGCACAGAGGAAGTGCCAACAAACATAAAGGAATACAAGATATAATCTTAAGGTACTTTCAAGGGCGAAACCATAATAATAAAGAATGTTAAATCTCTGCCATCAAATCTGTTGTGTAGTTAAATGAGTCTTCGTTACTTTCAATGCATAGGTGAAAACATCATCTGAGAGATTGTGAGAGCTAGTTATACGGGCCAAAGAAAGACAGGATTTAAGACGTTTTTCGCCCCAATCAAAATATTTTAAGGTAACAAGGTTTCCAAAAAAAAAGGTTTCCATGTAAAGTTTTTCTGTGGGAAATAGGTGTTAGAATTGCTGTTTCCTCTATTCCCCAGTGTAAATCCGGAAAGAACCAGGGTGCCTAAATCAGGATAGGCTTGACACGTCTTCGCATTCCTTACAAGATATCTAAGGTAATAGGGGTGAAAGCAGGGGGTTTGTGGATGAAACCTGACTTAGTTTGAGAATAGGCGATAGAATTCCTCTCTATTCACTATGTTGGTAACACATTTGTGGTTGTTGCATCACCAGAATTTGGAGCTTTGAAAAACTTTGGAGGGTCTTAAATGTCTTGATATATGATCTCCCAAGATATCCAATAGGATGTAAACCATGCAATAGTGAATGAGAAGTAAAGAAAGAGATTTGTGATGACTGTTAAAATACCCAGATACTTAGTTAAAGGGGGCAAATGAACTACCTTTTTGCCCTGAGTAGGTGAAGGCAAATTGGAGTTGTACAGATCTGTGTTTTCTTTTATAATGGATAGGAATCACTTGTGTTTTTGGGTATAAGGTGGCACCCAAGGGTATATTGTTGGTATGATTGTTGTATTTGTTGATCGGTCCAAGCAATGTCTTTTTAATATATGTCATGGGCATAAACTTAATGTGGACTTTTTATATACCTCTCTGCAGATAATTCCATGGTATAGAGAACATAGATTGACATATCTGGCGGGTCCTGATGAAGGTGGTTTCTATCGCTGTTACCTTCCATCGAAACGCGTTGACTAAGTCCTTTTAAAATCCCGCTGACTACAGTGGCTGCATATTTGGCAATATACAGAACATCAATAAAAGTGTTAACATGTCCGGATGTATGAGGTTGTGACTGTGTATGAGTGAGAGAGAGAGTGCTGTGTGTGGTTTAGTTCTCTACCTGGTGATATGTGTATTCATATGTGCATTATTATAGGAACAATGAATTTTGTATTATGACCTATTGATGATGACAATGTATTTTGTGGCAAAAAATATTTTTTACAATTGAAAACAATGATACGGAAAGAGGTGTCTTAAAAGGAAAAATAATTTCAATAAAAAAATTAGAAAGTAAAATAAATGTGTTATTGTAATTGGAGGTAAATCCCGAAAAATTAGAAGGCCATGAGGGAGTTGCTTCATTGTGTTTGTTTTCCTTTCCCCTCTTCTCCCTGACCTAAAAGTGATTGCTCTAGAGGGGGTCCCATGAACTTTACTAACTACACCCGGAACACAAACAAAAATTGGCTTTCCTCATGCAATGGGATGGAAAAAAATGCTTGCCACAGATCAATCACAGTAAAACACTCAGCTTCACAAGGGATCTGAAACAGGATCACAGATGGATTCTGTACCACGGGACAACGTGGAATCACAATTGCATTAACATTTCCTCAAATCCTGAACTCTGCGATATTTTCTGCTTGGCTTCTGTAACCCCATTGTAGGTTAATTGCATGGACTATTATCTCTCCTTCAAGACACCCTGCAAAAACACGGAATCAATCACAGGCGTAATCCATGCCACTGTTGCCGGGGTCAGGTTATATTGGGGCGTGCATGGAAATTCTGCATTTGACTTGATCTGTATATGAACTGGTTCAACTCCTCGAATCAGTCCTATCTTTTCGCCTGTGTAGTCCCACACCACTGGAGAAATGGCATCTCTCAAATCCTATCTGTTAGTATGGGAAACTTGTCTACGCAGTGGTTCCAATTTGCCAATTTGAATGCACTGTCATCATCATTAGTCTGCAACTCAACTCCGTTTGGCGTGCAATAGATAGTACAGTTCATCTTGTATAAGAGGTCACGTCCTAACAAACAGACTGGACTCGAATCGAACATCACAAACTGATGTCGATCCTGAAACGTTCCTATTTTCACAGGTATTTATTATGTCTCTGGGATTGTCATTCTCTTATTGGCAATGCCTACAACTTGGATTGATTGTCACAGAGAGGGGTAGGTTTGGGACTACTGCAGATCTCACAGTAGAGTAGGGAGCATCAGTATCAACTAGGAATGTAATGGGATGACCGCCTGCATCTGCCTCCACGTACGGTCCACTCTGGTCTACCTCCAAGACTGCTCCAAGGGTACATTCTTCCTTCCCCTCAGGCTCCATCATTGTGACAGGTCCTGGTAGAATCCGCCTAGAGTTTCCATGAAGGGCATTTGGTGGAATGCTTGATTATACTCCGGAACTCTTGGAGGTTGGGATACTTGCACTAACTGATTGTGACTTTCCCCATTGTAGGATTTGGGCCTTGTCACAGTGTTTATCACATCCAGGACTTGCACTAACTCTCCCTCTTGCAACTTATTTACTGGATTTCACTGACACTCAAGCATCCAATGCCCAATTTTGTGACAATAATGATAAGCAGTCATTTTCTCCAGTGTAGCAATGTCTATACCTGTTTTGGGGTCTATAGGAACACTTCTCCCTTTTCTCTATCCAGAAATGTTCGAAGCATTTTGAACCCCTCCTTTGTTACTTCCTGATTTCGACCTATTATTCCCACATTTGTCTGCACCTGATCTACTCTTTGCGTGTTCCTCATTTGGACCAGCACCAACCTATCCTTATTTCTCCTATGTTTGGAATCCACCTCATCACTGCAATACCTGGCATACCATAGAATTTCGTCCACTGACTTGTTTTGCCAGCAGATTAAATGTTGCTGGATCATGACGCTAATTTCTGGTCTCAACCCCGTTACAAATTTGGAGACAAACTGTCCCATGTCTTTCAGATCAAGAATATACAGCCCACTGTATTGCTTGAAGGTTTGCATGAGCCGTTCATGATAGGCATGTATGGATTCTTTAGGTTCCTGGGTTGTTCGATCTATTTTAACCCAATTGATATCTTGTGGCGCTATTTTGGACTACAACCATGTGATCACCTGTTCAAACATTTTTATTACCAAGGGTGAAGGACCGTGAGTTATAGGATCTCTGGTTCAGCAGAAGGTCAATCAATAGCAATTTTACAAGCGGACCATAAATCACTGGGAACCAGAATATCAAACGTGTTCAGATCAGTCCACAGCACCTTTGCGATCTTTACAAAGCGAACGACTTGCGTGTACCATTCAGCAGTATTCTCCCTCAGCCAGGGAAAATCATTAGTGAATGCTGTTAAATTACCCCTACTCCAAGGAACACGCACATAACCTCCACTAGGCACCTCTCGCAGTGGATAAGCCTCAACTCCTGCTGTTCCCCCTCCTGGAGATGGTGTTTTCCCTGTCACCTTCCTAATGCTCTGTTTCTTTGACCATCTTTCCTCCCATGTGTATGATCAGCTCTTGAATGAGTGTTTTGAAGCCTGTTACTCTTGTCTCTTCTAATTCCTAGTCACTGTAGTTTAACCTATGGTCTCCCTGTAACATTTTTGTTTTAGACAGGTCTACATCACATCTCTGAGCCAATTCTGTCAATTTCTCAAGCACTCGTCTCACCTTACAAGTAGCATCCTTCACCGCAAAGACACAACTCATCCTTCTCATAGGTGTCTATCCTCTCCAAAGGCAAATTCCCACTGAAAATGTCATCTACCTCAGCCTTCAACTTCACCACATCCAACAACTTTGCCTTTACCTCAGCCTTGATCGTGCCCTGACTCGAAGTGCTATGCTGTCCTTCTCTAACGCTGTTCTGGTTTCTTTGCCAATTACTGTATTTGTGGTCTCTAGGACATGGTGATTTCCAGAGGTTCCCTGACGTGCACCTGCTTCTGGTATCCTTCCAATGGGTCCTCTGACGTGAGCTTCTCACATCCTCAAATTTGAATTCGGGTTTGCTAAGGATACAGATCGTATGGTACTGAACCCAACGCGTACTCTCGAAGGATCTGTAGTTGCTGGCAACTGGGTACTCGATTCTGCAGGCACCAGAAACTGATCCTTTCTTCTAACCCTGATTGTTGCTGACTAGAGTTTTCCACTAAGCTCAGGTTATGCACAGAAACTACAGGTCCCATTGGACCTCTAGTATCTGTACCAGTACCGTAAGGGCTTCCGGCAACTATAAGGCAGTATTGACTCCACTTGACTCTGCAGCTGCTAAGGCGGGTATTCATGTTCATTCTAGTCCTGTTGAAATACTTCCCACTATCCTTGCTCAAGGGTCTGTCTGTGTTGTTACAACTCTTTCCGTATTTTCTGCATTTGCCTGTTCTCTCCTTCCTTCCTCTGAATAAGGATTGTAAGGTGGAGAATGCTCTGACAATAACATGTCTAACAAGCTGTCATCGGTATCACTAACACCATTTCCATTTTCTGCTCCATTCCTATTTAGAGTATCTCCTTCTCTCACCAGCATTGAGTACAACCTATCTCCCTCAATGGTCTCTACTCTCCATGTCTCAAATTTTGAATCCCACTGCGCATCCTGATATGCCTTCTTTGCCTTTTTCATCTTTCCATGAAATCTCTCCCTGTTCTTTGCATGTGCTGCTCGCATCTAAGCCTCCAATGCCTCAGATTGTGCCGGTCTAGGTGGAGGCCGTATCGAAGATATCACTCCCCTCAACTGATGCAACACCTCTAATCTGAAAGAGCCATAGCGTGAAATGTAAATACCTCTCTTTTTTGGTGATTTTATGCCAATTTTGAAGCCAAACTATGCTATGGAGTCCTACATTCGCTACCATATAGTGTGCTCGAGAATACTCAGGTAGTGCTTCCACACGCACTCAAGTAACCACTCCCTGATCGCCCCATAACAAATCTCGAAATACCCTAAAACATCACATGGTAAAATCAAAATTTGCCCCCTATAGTCAAGATTTTCTCAATCACAACTTCCTGATGACTACCAACCAGTCCCAGCCTGGCATTACACCATCTGACCTATCGCAGCATGGTACACTCTTACTCACCTTTTTCCTCTTCACAGAGGCTCACCCTCCTTCACAATTATTCAGTTCGGTTTTACTCACACACTCACAAATCTGTAATTCTGTGCTTTTTAACGAGAATGATAGAATTCAATTGCTCAAGAGCATTTATACAAGCGACCCTCACCCTGCGCCGGTCATCTGAATCAATATAGTCCACCCCTGTACACAAGGTTTACCATAAGATTCCCACACGTCCCGTTCACACAAAGATCCCTGTCTTAGGTAGAACATCCGATGATGTCTCACGACAACTCCTCAAATCTTTGGTCAGACAATCACAATAACTCGTCTTCTACACCATTTAATACATCTAGGGATCCTAGGTCAATTTGGACCTGAAACTCAAATCTCAAAACTTGGACCACATCAGCCCGAGACCACATCACTCGACTTTCACACAACCTCTGTCAGACATCACACAACCATCACAATCCTGCAATCTAACACATGTCACATCCCTATTGATCTTCATTACTCCATTTGCCGCTGTTCTCTCCGCACCATCAAGCTCTGTCGGTCTCTGCCAAAGCCTGTAGTTCTATGCTCTCCATCATTGGGCCCTATTTTGGGGCTACAGGGGTCTAGGTCTTTTCTAGATTTTTCTGGATTCGCCCCCTGCTTCATGCAACAACCATCCTACTCTGCAACCAACTGAAGGAGTCGGTTTCCATATTCTAGATCTGTTCTGGAACCTTGAATCAATGGTTATTTTTGTCAGCATGAAAGCATGGAGGGGAGAGCAATCATTAGCCAATCAATAATTTCAGTTCCAATTTATCATGACTCCTAAGCATCTCAGACTCCCAATTAAGGTTAGTTAGTTTATTACAAAGCCAAGAGCAGCTGGGCATACCGGCACCTCAAGGTGAGGGTGTAGATATACATCGGAAGTAATACAAAACCAAATGTATGGATGAAGTTAAGGAGGTGCAACATGCACAGGATGATCAGTTAAAGAATCAGGATTCAAAAGATAACTCAGCAGACATCGAGATTCCCCTTCATTGGAAGTTTATGGGTATAAAGCATTAATCTGTCCCTACACTACCACTAGCGTGACATCCTTACATAGTATTTCTCAAGACAAGATCCATTAAGGTGTCAGCGTGTGAAGTCTTCCTAATGTTATGTTATGTTATAAAGCACTTATAACATGCATGGATATTCAAGAGTGTCTAATAAGTCTCTTCTGTACCAAAATAAAAAGAAGAGGAGGGACCAATGAGCCAGTTATGGTCCAGTTTCCATGGTCATTAAACATAACATCCGAACCAAAAAAAGGACACTGGTCCAAGGCGGGGTACAAAGATTACCTAACGCCCTAAAAAAGGAAAAGAAATCTAGGTTAAATGAGTACCCACAGATGGGGAGGAACAGCAAGTCTTATCTCCTGTTTCCCTCACACACCCTGAAGGGCCGGTGCTGCAATTCCCTATGGGTCCCCCGAAGGGTCACTTTATCAGAGATCTTTTTCAGAAAATGCCGGATGGTGCATGCAGGAGTGTGGGGTGTGGGTACTAAAAGGAGGGTAAGGAGAGTGCGTGCAAAGTGAGATAAAAAATACAGGGGTTGTTAAGAGAAGATAGAATCAGATCAATCCCCATGGGTAAAATATTACCCCAACAGGCACTCTGTGCCTGGGTCTAGCAAGTCGACATGTGTTGGGCCTCTATTGCCACGAAGGTCGTTGGTGCTTCATCAGGACCAAGAATAAAAGGATGAGTGAAGTGCACGTTTAAATAATCATAAAAATAAATACCCTCAAAAAGAGATAGGCTGGGCCAAAATGCTGTATGCTCCACAGTGTGGCTAGCAGTGGAGGCTGTGCCTGAAACACTAACCTAGGAAAGAAAAACAAAATAGAGCATAGGGAATGTGCATCAGTACAACTTGATGTACAAAAATGTGCCACAATCGTGTGCATATCATCCCACAATTAAAACACATGAGACAAAAGGACGCCTCGTGGAGCACAGACCCCTAGAAGCATCCCAGTTAAGTCCAATGGCGAGTCGAGCATGCGCAGGCCCAGGAAAGCTGGCCGTCACGTACAAGGTCTTGTCATGGATCACCACCGTTATCCACAAAGGGACTTTTTTTGGTTCGGGTAATAAGTCTCTTCACCATAGATGGGTCTGGCAGCATAAAGCTACTGAGCTCGTTCTAAGATGCTCTCTCTCTCTCAAGGCAAGGCAGAAGTTCCCGGACACTTTCCCCAACTACGATATATCAATACCACAGGTAGTATCCAAAGGTTAGATGACCTTGATTCCCAGGCTTGCTCCAATGTTAAAGTACAACCGCTCTCCATTATCCGTATCAACGCTCAATGTATCCTCTTCTCCCCCAGCCTAACTCCTGCAACACAGACATTATTCTAGCTAACAAGGATGCATTTTCCACGTGCAACATAAACGTGAGAAAGAACAAATCCAACATGCACATGAAATTCAACTATTACATCTAATGAGAGAACTATCAGGGCAAATGTATTTCAGGCCTACAGAAATGTGTCACTTATGAGTTCAAATCCACGTTCTGTCACACAAGGTGAATTTTCAATTTTTCTTGGAAATTATTTCACTTACTGCATCATTATTTTCCTTTTTTTGTAATTCATATATTTTGGTTGGAGAATATATACCTACGGGGTGATTATAATGGCGGGTGGATCGCCACCGCCGGACCGGCAGTGACGATATGCCCGCCATCCCAACTTGAATTTCCCTGCTATATTATTATGGTGGGGGTATTGCGGCAGATGGAAAGTCTGTCTGCCGCTTTTCTGCCGGTCGGTAATCGATACGATTGCCGGCCAGGCGGAGCTGGGGCATTATATGGTGCCATCCATATTATGATGCCTGGTTGAAAAGGCTAGTGGGGATGTGCTTTGGGGGCCCGTTAGGAGCCCCCAGTGGGTGTGGGGGAGCACCTGGGGGGCACCCATGGTACCCCCCTGCATTTCCATGCACAAGGTGACAGGCACCGCCCAGTGCCTGCCAAATTGCGCATGGGAATGCACAACATGCCAGCTTGGCATTGCGGCGGGTGTTATACGCAGCATCCGCCGCAATGTCAAATATGTGGACTGCGACTGCCAAGGTGGCGGTTGCATCCTAATCAGTGGTGCGGGATCGCCACATGTCTGGCGGGCAGTCCCAGCACCGTGAGGATCGCGGGCAGTCCCAGCACCGTGAGGATGGCGGGCAGACTGAACTCAGCCCGCCATCCTAATGGGCCCCCTAGTATTCTCCTACACGGACCGCCCAGCCTTTTCAGCCTCATCACAGGCTTTGTTGGAAAAGGATGAACTAATGATGATACGTCCCCCCTTTTATTTGGGTTTCCTCACTGGCATGCCCCTCTCTGGTGCCATCGATGCATGCCAAAGTAGAAATCACATTGCCACTGCAAATTCTTTTTTTGCATTGCTAGCTGCAGACATGCTACAACCCCTTGGAGGGTGGCTGTCAATTGTCACACCTCCCGACACGCCCCTCAATGAGTACGCGAAGTGGCGGCTCGCCGCTCTTCTTATCTTTGGCGCTTCTAGGAGGCTGCCTGCACAGCATCCTCGTCTCGCAGGAGCGTGCACCCCACTAAGAGCAATCCAATCTTCTTAAGGTCAATTCTGCACTTGACTAGTTACTAAGATCAGTCTCCTTGGTGCGATATCTACGTATGCTCCATTTTATTCTTTTTTCTTTTTATCTCCAGGGATTTTGCATTGAACTTAGCCCCATGTTCCTTTCTTGATTTATTCTTTAGTCCACCAGTGAACCTCTTCTAGTGGATTTAAAGGTGAGCCTACACAATACCCTTGTTTAATTTCCCTCAAATTGAGCCATAACCTGCTCCATCTTGAGACGAGCCCTCTCCCTATAGGGAGTGCCGCACTCAATAGATATCTCCTCCTACCAGGAATTTTTCCAGAGAATCTATCAAATTTATATTATTCATAGTCCAGCCAGCACCTATTACTATTTATTCAACATCTATGTATATTTACATCACATTTGAGTCCTACTTCTCTCTTATTCCTAGCCCTTTTTTTTTCTAGAACCCAGACATTCTTAGTCCTGATGAGACTCTAGTATCCTTAAAGGGTCGAAACTCCATCAACAGAATTACAGAGACAGACAACGTTCCTGGTTTTTTGCTGATACAATGATTGAATTTATGTATCCATGATTGTTTTAATTTAAACTACTGCCTCTTACTTGTATCAACAAATTCACGACTTTTTGCGTATGTTGAATCTCACCTTGTCATATTTTTCTTTACTTCTGGTTTGATTTCACACCTGGGGGTCCTTTGATACTATTCTCCTGTTGTGCAGGAGGCAAATTCCTCAGGCATTGATGTATAGCTTACGTGGTTGCTTCTCCTTTTTATGATTCTCAACATAATGGCCTATACTGCTGCAACATTGTGCATCCGATTCATCCCTAAGTGCAGGGGAGATGCTGCCCCATGCTCATTCTATACCAGTTTTAATACCTCATGTAGAACTGCCAAGGAAGGGGTGCTATGTATTCTGGTGTATACTACAGAAAACAATTGTACCCCAAGTGGCACAATGTTCTTCCGGGGAAGCAATCCCCATTGGCAAGCAACTTGTTAGTATCCTGAGCTTGTTTGTTTTTTGTGCAATCCAAAACTGAATTTCTTCCCTTTCAGTGGGAATTCTCCCCATCACTGCATTTAATGTTTGAGGGTTAATGACTGGTGTAGCTAATTGTGGTGCTTCTGCTTGAACAGTCACTCAGGGTTCAGTGTTAGTGTTTGCAATACAAATTGTGTAAGACTTCTGTATATTGTTACTATATTATTATATAATCCCCGTATCTGGCCTGAGATCAGACAATCAACAGAGGGATGTGGTGTGTATCCGGCTAAGACCGGCCACGTCGCCCCCCTCATTGCTGAGTGAGCCCAGTCTCACATTTTATATACTAGGGGGAAGGGCGCCTTTAAACCAATTGATATGTTCTTGGTATGTAAGAAGAATTTCTAACTCCTCATAAGTAGTGTATTTGTCAGGTATTTCACCTGCTTCATATCTGTGAAATAGCCATTCAGCACCATCCACAGCACGGAATTCAACCCATAAATTAAATGCCTCCAGCCTAAATGCTTTGTGTGCCTCTAACACGAAGGTAACATTCTCATCATCTAGTGTGAGGCCAAGTTGGAGTAAGTTTTGAGTCACTGCATGTCTGCAGTTCCCGTAAATATTTTGTGCCGTGGTATGTAAGAAATGTTTTACAGACTTTGGCTAACACAGGGGGAACAAAATCGTTTCAAGCTTGAATTTACCAATCGGCAATACATAGAATATACCTACTCAGCCGAGGAGGACGTTCCCTATCACCACGAACGTCTCCGGTTTTAAAAGGTGTATAGTAATCTGCTGGGAAGCACGATTGAACTACGCAGTTGATCCATACAAAACAAGAAACCAACCAACATTGGGAGCGCCATGTTGTGTAGTTTCCACTTATCAGTAGGAACTACAACCCCTCTTATGCTAACCCTAACCTAGGTGTCTAGGGTGCAAATTTATGATCTGGCAAGAAAACCTCCATATGGATGATCTAACCCCTTTACCTGTTGGGTAAGAGTGTATGACCCCGTCGTGGTTATGAACTGGACATCCCTCACGGAGATTTCAGTCAGCTGTTAGATGAAAACTTCAGCATGCAGAGACCCCTCGAGATCAGCAGCAGTGTCTCCTCTTATTATGATAGGAAACAAAAGGCAATATATATAGAAAATGGCATCCTTGCGATCAGGCAACCACTTTTTGTGTTCTACAGATAGCTGTGTCACCATATGGATCCAATAATGAACACATTTGTATGACACATGTGAGAGGCCTTGCACCTAATACCAAGTCAGTGTGATAGTCTTCTGACGAAGTGCTCCATGTCAGCAAGGTAGGTGTTTCTAGGAAACTAGTTCAAGCGTCATGAATACAAATGTGTGTCAAATGTTGATATGGCAAAAAGAAGGTAACTTTAGGAAAAAGGATTGTTTACATGCAAGAATGGCAGTAATTCCTACCGGGCCTACCTCAGGCACATGAGAGCATAGCTCAAATCACCTGTAAAGTTATCCAGGCGCTTCGCTGGTAGAAAGGCAGAGGTGTCCCCAGTAATTTTTCAAAAAGCCAGGTCTTCAGCTTCTTGCAGAACTTAAGAAGTGATGAAGAGGCTCTAATGTGTTGTGACGGTAGGTAGACAAAGTGTGGTCTAAACAATATAGTTGTCTTTTAATTTTGTAGTTGCAAAATATTGTTTACGCCATACTTAGTCTGTGTTCTGTATTTTATGGGAAAATATAGTGTAGCACAGTGTATCTGTAATTTTTTTATCTTTTAATTTGTAAGTACCACTGTACTTTCTAGGTACTACCCCAGTACTCTGTAAACTTTTTTTTAAATGTACAGACATAGCTAAACTACCTCATTCCTTCCTATGCACTTACAAAACAGTACTACACCACATTATCCCTAAAGACCCAGAATCCAGACTAAAGGCCTGATTTAGATTAACCCTGGGCGTAGTTCGCGAAGTAGCGCTACGCGAAGCTACGCGAAGTGCACTTCGCACTACGGGAACTTCACGTAGCACTACGCGAGCTGCGTAGTAGCATGTTCGCACTGTGCAAGATGCGTTTTCAATGATTGCACAGTGCGGACAAGCATCCGGCACTGTGCAATCATTGAAATCGGCATCTTGCACAGTGCAAGCTGTAGTTTTCTGCCGCTCGAGTAGATTTTTACTCGAGCGGCAGCTTTCTCAACGCGGACTGGTAGTTTCTCATCACGAGCGGTCGCGAGCATGCACGACCACTCGCAATGAGAAACCTGACCTCCCTGCGTTGAGAATCTCGCCGAGATGTCATTTTGCTTGCTCGCGGTCGCGAACATGACGTTGAGGACCGCGAACAAGCAAAAAATGACCTCTGCGCTACGCTGCGCTACGCTGCGCTACGCGTGTTCGCACTGTGCTACGTGCAGCTCGCGTAGTACGAAGTTGCTCAAACTTCGCAAACTACGCGAGCGTAGCGTAGTGCTTCGCCCAGGGTTAATTTAGATTTCGGCGGACGGGTTTGTCACAAAAGTGATGGATATATCTTCAGCTGAAATATAAATCCTATAATATCCTATGGGATTTATATTTCGGCGGACAGCATATCCGTCACCAATGGGACAGAGTACCCTGTCCACCAAAATCTAAATCAGGCCCTAAGTGTGGTCCAAACAATATTGCTGCCTTTTAATTTTATGAGTGCTTTCATTAGCCAATCATATACTGTTTTGTGATCACAATGCACTGCGATATACTGTGAAATTGCCATGGTATACCACGGCTAAATATCTCTAGGCCTGGGCGATAAATTTAGTTCCGCTTGCGGAATATGCGATATTTTGACATTTTCATGTTCCGTGGAGAACATTCGCAATCTGGCGCGAAACGGAAGTATTTTCTTGTTTGCGCTTTATAAATGCGTTCTCGCGCGTGCGGTAGCGACTTACCGGGTCCCTGCATTCACCGTCGAGTTTTCCTATCCGTTCGCGTGCACCACGAGATGTTGGATTGTTGGTAGTCGGTCGCGCTATCCCGCGCAAATTTTCAATCGCGAAAACACGTCATTCGACCCGGAACAGGAAATAAGCATCATGAGCAAGATGGCCGCGCCCATTAGTGACCGCATGGCAAGTTGGAGATACATTTCCCCACGAGCACGCAAAAACACATCGCGAACGGGTGGGAAAAGCAATCTCTGCATCTTCGCAAAAGTTCTGCGTGCTCGCAGAGATTTTAAGCAATTTCGCGATCATTTGTGAGTCAATTCTGCAAATTCCGCCCACCCCTAAATATCTCACTATGTTTTGTGCTTTATACCTTTAAAACTACAGAACTACTTCAGATCTACTATCAAAACGGACCCTTTCCACCTCATAATCTATATATCTGCCAAAATTCATCTAAATTTGTTCAGCCATTTTCCTGGTATATCTGGTTAAACAACACTCTATGACACCACACACCACTCCATTCAACTGTTCGACATGCCAATCCACTCTATGACATCCCAGTGCACTGTATGCCACTCCACTTTACACCCTTCCAGTCTAAGACACTGTAGCACACGCCACTCTATGACACACCACTCCACTCTACTGTACTACACACCACTCTACATCACTCCCCCTACAATATCCCACTCCACTTTACGACAGGCCACTCCACGACACTCCACACCACTCCACTCTATGAGACACACCTGCACTCTACGAAATGCTCCTTTACTCTTCCATACACCACTCCACTCTATGACATGCCTCTCTACTCTACTCCACTACAATTCACAATATCCCACTTCACTCTACACCACTCCAATCTATGCCCCTCCACTCTAACACACTATAAGGCACACCACTCTATGACATCCCAATCTACTCTACTATATGACACACCACTCCACTCTAGGCCACTCCACAACACTCTTCTCTACTCTATGCTGCTCCATTGTGCCTCACACTAAGCCTCTCCACTCCACTATATGACACGCCAGTCCACTCTATAAGAAGCCAATCCATGACATGTCACACCGTACGGCTTTACAACACTCAACTCTTCGATACTCCATGCCACTCCACTCTACATCATGTCACTCCAGTCTACTACAAACAACGCCACTCTATGACATGCCACTTCACTCTACACCACTTTACGCCACCCTACTCCACTCTACAACACTTCAAGCTCCTTCAGTATATGACATTCTACTCCACACAATACCACTCTGTAACACTCTACTCCACTCAATGGCACTCTAAGACACTCTACTCTTTTCCACTTTACTCTATGACACTCCACTCTATGCCGCTCCACTGTACTCTATACTGTACACCACAGCACTCAATGTGATAACACTGTATGCCTTGACACTGTACGCAATGACATACTACGCCACTCATCTCTATGACCCTCCATTGTAAGATACTATACTGTCCATGTGTCCCAGTTAGGCCCAGAGGGATTACCTGTTATTTTTATATGTACACAGGTTTCTTCCGAAAGTTGCCTTCACTCTTACACAATGACTTTTGCCACACATTTGCAACCATGACAGTGTAGATTAGTCTCTCAGAAACCATAGTTACTTACATACCAACTTTGCAAGAACACTATCATGAAAGCTTGACACATCATGTGCAAGTTTAATACATACATTGTGCAAATGTGATTATTTGTTTCATATATATGGTGAAAGACCTCTCTATAACACATAAACAATGGCGGCCTGACCAAGTTCTTGGCCCAGGCATGAATGCCTTTTGTTATAAGCATCCTTTTGCAGGCTTTGGCAGAGGAGCACTTTGCTGTCATTTGCGAGGTCTCTACATAATGATTCTTTAGCCCAGCAGCCTGCTGATATCTCTATGAGGGGTGTCCAGCTTGTGACCATGACGGGGACCTAGATTCTTACCTTTCAGGTAATGTGGGTTGGATCATCCAGTACGGAGATTCTTGGCAGAACACATACACAGGCCCTAGGCACTTAGGTTAGTTAAAGTGTAGTAGGAGTACACCAGATTTCTATTTAGTTTTATATGCTTGCATATATACATCATTTTTGTAGCACACTGGTGGAACTTTTCATTCTGTTCACTGACCTAATAATGCTAATAACATTCAGTTGCTTCTGTCTATTGATCATTGCAGCATATATACTTTATACAGGAATAATGTTGGTTCAATAAATACTGAAAATGCCCCGCTGTGTATTCTGTGTTTATTTCTCTGAGAGCAAGAGAGCATGAGTGACTGAGCAATAGGATTCTAGATCTATTACCATGATTCCTGGGGGCGGAGGGGATAAGGGTTGTTATGTTCAGTGGTTGCCAGAACTATTTCCTACCCGCCTAGGTTTAGGGAGGCTTATGGCGGCACAGCGATCTAGTTGGCCCATAGGATGGCATTTCCTGAGGGGTTGCATGGAATGAGTCTGGCACCATCCCAGCGGTTATGCTGTCCACATACGCACAGTTCCTACCCTAGAGTAGGAAATGCATGACATGGTGCAGCCAATGTTAGTTGGGTTCTTATTTTTATGGATAGCCTGAGTAGTTCAATCGTGCCTTCTCAGAGATTCCTACTTACCTCCTAACAGGAGAGGTCTGTGGTGGCAGGGAGAATCCTCCTCAGCTGCGTAGGTAACTCTGATGTATTGGCTGTAGGCTGTTCAAGCTTGAACCCTTAAAGGATCTACCTCCCACTGTGTTACCCTCTTTGTAGTTAATTTTTAATTATGTCTGGAGACGAAGAAGATCGGGTATTAAACATTGTAGGGAACTGCAGACATGCGGTTACTCTGAAACTATTACATCATTGTCTGACATCCAAGGATGCAAATGCTACCCTCGTGGTTGAAGCACATATAGCATTTAGGACAAGGGTGTTCTATTCTTGAGTTACATTCCCATTTGCAGACAACAGCACACAACTATTTCACACCTACACTGAGGATGAAATACTGGATAACTATACCCAATATGAAGAGATAACAATACTTCTAACCTACCAAGAACACATAAATATTTTAAAGGCGCCCTCCCACATAGAACAGCAAATGGATAGTCTTAGCCAGCTACACACCACATCCTAATGTTGATAATTTACCAACAGAAGAGATGTGAAGATTATACAAAGATTTAGTAACAATATATAGATGCCTTACACAGTCCGTTATGCGAACATACTGCGCGAACAGCTCAAGCTAAACAACCAAAATTGGCTGCCCCAGGCATCAGCCGACAAACACTAAATGCGGTCATAGGAAAAGTTCCTTTCAGACGCAAGGAGATTCCGTTCAGGGTTGCACAAAAAACAAGCCAGCTTGATCAGTGTTTCTCCATACACGCCCCCAGAAAAATACAGAATATTTACTATTTGCTTGCGATGAAGATGGCTTCCTCTGTGGAAGACTGCACAGCCTGGGGTACAGTCTGTGCTGCAGTATATACCAGAACACGTTGTACCACTTCCCTGACTTTTTTTGCCTGATGTCCTGAAACAGCTACAGAATGAGTACGGGGAAGCACCTGCCCTGGACTTGGGGATGAAACTGGTGGGCATAAAGCCGGAAGCTTTAATTATCGAAGAAACCTCTGCTATGCGAGGTAGAGATAATTTGAGTTAGACGCCGATCTGAGCAGCATGAAACACGTAGCTTCAGTTCATTGACATAATGGGACTACAGTATGGTACCCGGCATCAGATACGAATGAGGTCAGACCAGCCCTAAATTAGGGTATTATCCATGGACTGAGTATAGTCTCAGGTGAGAGCCTTAGGCCTCATATACGCACATAGAATGAGTATGTAGGTTTCATGCAGGGATATGCATTTAGCCCTGAAGAAGTTGGGACTCATTGCACAGGCTGGAAACATGTTGACACCTATAAAAAAAAGGTTAATTGAGTAATAGTGTCTCAACTATAACCTTGTGCCATCTTTTTACCCATACCCTTAGCACCCTGCCAATAAATATTTTTGGGGCCCACTGGGAGGTATTTTATGTAGAAACCCTCACTAATATGTTCCATCTGGATTCCTGCACTTTCCAGTTCTGTTTTATCTAAGAACTCCCAAGAAATAATTTTTTTGTTTGAGTCCACCCTGGTGGTATCACCCTACCGGGTGTGGATAGGTGTTGCTGATTAAGCCTGTCATGATAAGTGAGTGAAGCATCTACTCCAATATCTTTTGATACCTCAGGTAGATAGTAGAACAGTAACCTGTTTTGGGACTTCTCGCCCTTCTCTCCCTCCTCTATCTATCTAGACGCCTTAATGTGAATTAGAGATAATTTGTGAGCCAGACCTGGAAAACCACAAAAAAAGTAATTCTGAAAAGGATAACTCTGAGTTAGCTCCAACTCTTCAATAAAGAAGAAGTGGGACAATAAACAAAAAAATAAAGACAAAACTAAATCACAGGGTGGGTTTCCTCGACAGAAAGCCACTGAAAAACGTTATAATCTTCAAAACCGTGATAATATTAGACCGACTGACAGGTATCAGAATACTGATACACATTCATCTCGTTCCTTTCAGGAGTCATCCAATAAATGTTGGAGAGAGGTGGACAGTTAGAGAGAAGGATGGAAGAGCATGTAAAACTAAAAAAAGGGCCCACAATGCTCATCTGACTACATAATTAAACAGGAAGATAACCCGAAACCTTCCAAGCCTCAATTAAAAAAGAAGAAGGTAGTAGGAATTAAGGTCAGGCATGCCCCGGCTATTGAGGACTCTGCTTCTGAGCGAGGAATGGGCAGTGACATAGCTCAACAGCACAGCAGAAGTCCCAATAGTTTGCTGTAACCTGATTGATTTTTTGGTGGGAGTAGCGCTGAGTGAGTATATCATGGTGGAAACACCAGATACTAGGGTAAGTGTCCCACATCAGTTATACAAAATACAACTCCGATTGGAGGGGGGACATACCAAGATTAATACATTTTCTATTTTGCGAGTACTTGACTCACGGTAGGACATTATTTTGGCTGAACAGGATTGGGCACCTGATATTGTAATGGATTGCCCAAATGGTGAAAGTGTAATTGTACCTCTGACCTCGTTCCAGAATCAGTTAAACATTCATAAGCCAAGGAGAGGGCATTGGCTCCTGCACTAAACTGCATCCACGTGGGGTGGGATGATGGCTCCCCTTATAATGAGATCCCATTGAGGTCCTCCCTCAACCTCAATTAAACATGAAGCTAAAACACAAGTTAGGGAAATCCTAGAACTACTCCAACACCAAGGTGTTATAGAAAGCTGCACCTCATCTATGAATACTCCTTTATTTCCAGTAATAAAACCAGACCATTCATATTGTCTAGTATTAGACTACAGACACTTAAACATAGCTACTCGCACATTTGCAGTACAGAATGCACACAGTGGTGCACTAATGAATAGCATTGTGTGGAACAAATACAAAACAACACTTGAAATCTTGCATGGCTATATTCTGCCAGAATATAGAGCATGGAAGCAGATACCTGGCTGCATTTATGGCACTAGGCTCTGAGAGGCAATTCTGCTGTTTGCCCCAGGGGTATAAGAATAGCCCGGGCTGTTTTGAGCCACAGTAACAGAGCTACTACAACATTTTGATGATCATACATTACCCTAGGTCAATAACATATATCTGACGGATGTTGACTTTATGAAACACTAGGCAAGAGCAGATCAAATAATTCTAGGATTTGCTCACATGAGCTACAAATTCAGTTTTAAAAAATTAAAAATTAACCCACCTCAATGTCCTTTTTTCTAGGATATAAGCTGTCAAAGTGAAGGTAAAAGCCTTACAACACACTTCTTAGAGAAATGTGCGCTGTTTCAACCTCCAACAACATTGAAAAGACTACAATCCTTATTGGGATTCCTATATTTTGGCAGAAAATATATTCCAGACTAAGCACAATGGGTTCAAACATTCTACAACTTGATACGTCCAGACTTCTCAAGTACACACTGGACACAGGAACACACAAATATTTTATCTTCCATAGAAGTTGAGATGATAGCTTCCAAACATTTACACACACTTGTGAACACAATGAACCTCATAATCCTTGTCATCGCGGGGCACCAGGATACACTTAATGAAGGTGACACAGTACAGATGGCATATAAATCACATTTATACACTAATGCTAAAATGCGTTTTGCACCTACTGAAAAAATCCTGACAGCAGTACAGACTGCTGTGGTGAGAGAGCGAGCCCTGGCTCACGGTAAAAACAATTGTCGTGACCCCGGTGCCAACCTTAGAGGACATCGCAAAAGCAAGCGTTCCAAATGCTAAAGCTTTACATCCATGATGGATACAATGAGCTAACTCACTTGCCACAACAGATGTAGACTGCAGATTTGATTCTCTCCTACAAAGACAAGCTTTTCTGCAGTACGAAGAAGAATATCCTCTGCCTAATGAAATAATGTCTCTAGATCACTATGATTACATCATATATACTCATTGTTCCCCCAGCCTGCCATATGGACAACACACCAATACTCAGCAGTGTGCACAATTGTGAAAGGGCTCATGCACAATGGAGAATTCCATTCGGAGAAAACCTACACGCAGTAACTTGGTGACTTCACATGCCAGATGGCAGAACTAAAGGCTCTAATTCTGTAACTAGGCAATACGGATCCCGGATTCCCTGCACTTATAGTGTGTGATTCGTATTTCTGTGTCCAGTCCTATAATTAATATCTACACTATTGAAGGCAGAATGGATTCAGAGATTCAAAGGGTTACACAATAAACCACAAGATGCTTTATGAATAGGTGCCACTGACTCATGTAATACACACATTGAGTCATCAGTGTGCTGGTGGTGTTCATGTTGCAGGAAATTCCAAGGCTAAGGAAGCTGCAAAAGCAACAGTTATCACTGCTGTGGTTACTGTTCTTACTCGTTCTAGCACGGGGATTGACAGAGACATTATGGTGGCTGTCAAAGCTGCTTGCGATGCCACCCACCTGCTGAAAGGCTTTCCACTCAAGTACTCCTAAAAGTTAGATGCAGAGAACATATCCTGTGCCCATATTCCTGGAGTGGGTGATAGAGTAATACCAAGCACTGATCACAGATTGGGGTTAATACGAGCTGCACATGAGGGTCTGGCTTCTCCACTTGAGTGGCTGCTACAATTTCATTATTGCAGCAGTGCTGTTGGTGGCCAGGTCTTATTAACAGAGCAAGAACTTTGTTCTTTAATTCGACATCTGCCAGAAGATGAAAGGTTCCATCGTAGCGCGTCCACCCCAAACACCTCTACTGATTTCAAACATGCCTCTGGCTTGTGTCTTTTTGGACCATTGCTGTCCTCTGTCATCAGATGGGACTTACAAGTGCATCTTGGTAGCAGTGGATTCCTGTTCTCGATTCCTATGGATCTCGCCACAGCCAAACTGTTATATAGCATCTGCGAGACTATATTGGGACTTACCCAGTTGGCACATTACATTCCAACCAGGGTCCAGAATTTAGCTTTGAGGCTTACAAAGAGGCCAAGGAAAGTTTGAGTGTGACCCTGAGTTTCTCATCCTCATACCATCTGGAGGGACATGCGGTTATGGAAAGGAAAAATCATGACTTAAAGCAGTCTTTAACGATGTGGTTACTAGGCTCAAGTCACAGTTGGGTCCATTACCTGTATGGAGTCCAGAGGGCACTCAATAACATGCCGTGGAAATCCCTGGGTTGTGTGACTCCCTGTGAAATCCTGTTTGGGGTTAAGATGTGGGTCCCAGAACTCGACAATCCCAGCACGGTGGTGGCGGAAACACCATTTGACATCAATGAACATTTGGTGGTTTTACAAGAACTGAACGACTTCCAGGACAAACAAAGCAAAGTCCAAGTAAAACACACTGTCACTGGAGAAATGAAGATAGTCCCTGTGAGGCCTGGCTAGATCCCAAAGATTTGGGATCTGGTCAGCAAAACAGTTGTGTACAAGAAAGAGTTTGGGCCATCCTACAGAGCTACTGTACCTTTCCTGGCTGTTGAAGGTACAAGAACCATACTTCTTCTGCCCCAAAAGATTTGTCTTCATTTATATGATAAAATCACACTATGTGGCTGATTCTCAACAGCAAGCCATGTGGGCATCTGGGTATCTACCTGCCTCCTCTCACTACTGTACAGGAAGTTCATATGGAAGCTTTAATAACTGAAGCCTCATCCTCTCTCCATTGAGAGGCAACAATGAACAACAATAAAGAATGTCTTCTACCTGTTACAGCTACAACAAATGGACAGTCAACTAGTACAGAAACACAGATTTAAATTTGGAAACCTGAGAAGAACACGGTATGCCAATGTACCACAGATCGAGTTATAACCTAGTTCTATAAAACCTGCAGAGCAGCAAAAAATAGATTGGACGGCCTCTGGCTACTTCATTGACTTTAATGAGTTCTCATTGGATTCAACGGATTCACCACCACCGTCTCTTTCTTTCAGGCTGAAAGTGCATGTTTTCTAACTTGGCTGAAAAGAACATATTTTGTTCCTCCACTGAAACATCTTTATATTGCAATTGTGTTACTTTTCCTAGTCGTTTTGGTTGGTTTTGTGACAGGCCTTTTCCTGATTCGGAATGGACATTTCCTCCCAGAACTCTCTGCAGTACAAAAGGTGAACTTGGTTCCTAAACCACATTCGTCATCACACCGAGAACAAAGAGACCTTTCCCTGGTGAACATTACAGCTGTTCTAGTTCCCAATAGGGGATAGGGTAGCGAACGATGTGCATAGCGCCACTGAGCTCTTACAAATTACATATTTGTTCAAAATGTTTTGGAATGTTGTCATTTCCCCAAGTACTGTTTTTTGCAACTGGGACATTGATACAGTGCATGTACTGCTAGAAGATCTAGAGCATTCAACTGTGTTTTCTTCTGATGAACTGTATGATGGTACATGTAATTGTGACAACATGTTTTGTTTTCAACATTACTGTCATTTTTTGTATACAGCAAGTATTTCACATGATTTTTACAATTACATCCAATGAAACATAGAAGTGCACTCCACTTCTACTCCCCCTCTCATGGCCTGGCCGGCCCCTCCCTACACACACTGGTTCAGCCAGCAGCACAAAATAAAGCAATCATATAATATAGTTGTATTTTTCAGCTGCTGGCTCGGAGCCAGTGGGGTGTCGCTCCTCTGCCATTGCAAAGGAGTGGCCCCTGATCGGGGCCGAGAAAAAGGGGGGTCCCAAAACGGGTTTTCTCAATGCAAATTACACCAATTTTGGCAGAAAGCTAGATCTTGATGCAGAAAAATATCTTTTTCTAATTTGCTGTAAATCCATTCAGTAGTTTTTATGTACTTAAAAAAAATTATTTATGAATATCTAGGAATGCAGAGGGTGCGCAGATCTGACAGATCACAAGCTGAGATCTGATTGGCTGCAACCATTTCATCTAGGAAGTGGTGGCAACCAAGTTAGGACTTGGCATGAGTCCCAAGAAACACACAAAAAAGCACAAGGGGGCAGGGTAGAAATACCCTAACCCCCTAGGCCTTGTAGTGGGTTCCCATAGGGACACCACCTGGGGCCAAAACCTACATTTTGCAGCAAATTTGCAAAAGATCTGCAAATTTGTGGCCACATTTTTAAAAAGTGGTTGTGCTTGTTATTTTTCATATTCCCGGGGGGCCAGGTCACGGGATTTAAATATTTATTTTGAGGGAGAGGGGAGCATGTGTCCCTCATCCCCAGGGCAATTTCAATCCCAGGGACGCCATCCCATGGGACCTAGCGGTTACTGAAAAGAGAGAGGGGACATGCATCCTCACTCCCCGGATTGATTTTGGCCCCGGGGACTTCATCTCCTGGGGGTCGGCCACAGAAATAAACTAGGAGGGAGGCACATGGTTCCTTCTTTGGGCTGATTTGGGTCTGGCCATAGTTAAGAAATGTGAGGGGGTGCATTCCGTATTTCAGCCCCAAGGACCCCATCCCATGGGATCCAGCTGTAATTAGAATAGGGAGAGGGGCAGAGGCCCCCTCCTGGAGCAATTAGTGGCCCAGGGGCCCAGCCATAGAAATAAACTGGGAGCAGGGAATTAATTCCCGTGAGAAACCCATCTCCCAGGGCCATCTCTGGCTACATCTGGGGGTGCCCACCTCCAGGACACAGTGGTTTCCCTGTCCGCACTGGCGCAGGCAGCAAAACCTGTGTTTGCTCTCGCTTGGCGGGAGCAGTTTCAAAATTCTAGCCAAGCGAGAGCAAATACAAAGTCCGCTTCCAGCTGGCAGGAGCTAAATGAAATGCTCCCAACAACTTGGAGCAGACGTCAGATCTGCTTTCTTGTCCTTAGTGATTCAGGCAGTGAAACAGATCTGAATATTGCTCCTGCCCGCAGGGGGCAACATTTTTAGCTGCTCCCTACTTGCAGGATCAATACCAACTCCTGCTGGATGCGGGAGCCGTCTGGGGCCGTGGAGCTTCCCCCACAACCTCCAAAAAGGATATGGTGGATGCCTAGGGTGGGCACCAAGGCACACACCCTTTGTTGTCTGGACCCCACAGGGTGGGGTTTTCCAGGCCGATATCGGCCCAGGAAGGGTAGCCATACAGTCCTCCTCCCCCTTTAGTAATTGGCGGGCCCCAGTCATTTCCAGGAGCCAAAATCAGCATGGGAAAGGGGGCTACATGACCCTTCTCCCTTATTGAATTTGGCTGGTTCACTCACACATTTTAATAAGGGTGGCCTCAGAGGATGGGGTCCCCGGGGTAAAAAACGGCCCAGGGAGGGGGGTCTCACACCACCCTCCCATAAGAAAGTGCAATGGGCCCCAGGAGATGGGGTCCTCGAGGCCAAATTCGGCCTAGGGATGGAGATAAGTGCCCGACTCCCCACAAAATGTGCCAGGCCCCAAGGCTGAAATAGGCCCAGAGAGGCCCACCCCCCTTAAAAAGTGAACCGGCCACAGGAGTTAGGGTCCCCGGGCCAAAAGCAGCCTTGGGAGGGAGCCCGAGGGTTGGCTACCTTTGGGGGATTGGCCACAGGCCCATGGTCCAGCCCTACAGCCAACCCACAGCTGTGCACCTCTGCAGGATATGTGGGGCATGGGGCTAGATGCATGAGGGCGTCTGGCTGCAGGGCCTGTCAGAAAGCCAGGACTGTGTGCGGCGTGGTGTTGTTAACTCTCACCTGTGTTTCCACAGGAGCGATATGCAAGTTCAGAAGAAAAGGTCCTAACTTCCCTTACCCACCAAGCATGCCCAACAAAGGCAAAGTAAAACTGATGTAATGGGCGGATAAGGGAAACAAGGGAAGAGAAATTAAGAAATGTCCCACAGTGTACCCAGTGAAGAAGGTAAGGTTCAATGCAGTCATATGTATTCCTTGTATGTAAAGAACAGAGAAGGCTGGTTAGTGTATGTACTAATGTTATAATAGAATTATGATTCTATTTAAGTGTGTATGTATTGTAAAGGCATTTGCTACCTGCTTACCTCTGCTCTTCTACTTATAAATCAAACACTGTAGTTACAGGAACATTTGTGCAATCTATAAGAGAGAGCATATAGATATATTTTATAAGCCCAGTACAATAAAGCAACCAGAATATAAATGAATGGGACAATGAAACACCAACCAGCTATTGGGATGTAGCAGTGAGTAAAGTATAACACAAAATTCATGTATTCGTAACAGAACTGGTAAGGAGGCAAGGAGGTATTTAACATCATAAACAGTTCCCTTGAAAATAAAAAAAAGGTAAATATGTAAAAATATGAGGCTATAAGATCTCCTTACCTTCAGGAAACACTAATAAGTTGTTTCACTTTTACAGCTTAATCAGCATGTACAGTCAGAAAACAGGATCTCCAAAGCTGTGGAGACAAGAATCAGATATGTAACTCATATCTTCAACTTGTCAGCACAAAGCGCTTTTACTGCAATTCAGATGCTGTGTGATAGGTTTTCTTCTTTCTTTCTTTTTCTTTGCAGGAGAATCTAATAATGGGTATTAAAGCACTGACGAGGACGATGCAAGCAGGATCCTGAGAGAGCCACCGCACCACAGCCCGACAAGGAAGGCCGATCACAGCCTGAACCTGACAAGCAGGAAGGAACAAGGTAGGTGAACTGGATGCAGAAGAGCCGCATGTGATCACTAGAATGTGAAGCGTTCTTCCACACTCACAGGGCCGCTTTATGCCCACACCGTTCTACCCCTTCTGCAGCATGCAGCGGATGTGGAGCACTCCTGACAGTTGATGGCTCCATGCGGGGGCTGGCCACAGGCTAGACACTGCGGCTAACCCCCTGTTCGCATTGTCAAAGGTTGGATTAGGGTATGGTAATTAAAAATTACTTTAAGTTAAAAAAACTAAAAATTCACACAAAAGAATACAAAGGTTACAAGGACATTATAGTTAGGAAATAGATTTTTTTTTAAACCTTAGAAATTCACTAAAGAACCAAAGGTTACAGGGACGTTAAGGTTAGGTTCAGATTTTACACACACAAAACCATACAAATTCATTAGTTATAGTAACAGTTTAATCAAGTAACTATAACTCATGCCCTAAGGTTGCTATAAATTGTACCCTTGACATGGTGGTTGCCAGTAGGTAGTTATAGTTAGGACCTAGTTTCCATAGGAAGAGCCTTTTTTCATTTACAAAGTTTTCAAAACTAGTTTGATGCTCACTTAGCTGCTGTTTTAAAAAATTTCAGGGTGATCCATCAAGCAGGTGCCGAGTAAAAAGGGGGGGTTTCAAAATGCTTTTTCCCAATGTTAATTTCCATAGAAAACTATAGAAACGACTACAGCCAAACTGCTGAATGGAATACATCAAATTTGGCAGAACAGTAGTTGTTGGTCCAGAAAGTGCCCTTTTTGCGAAATTGTGTAAATTTGTTCAGCAGTTGCAGAGTTATTTAAAGTTTTTACATATATACAACAGGGTACGTGGAGAATCTGCGACTCCTCGCGAGATCTTGTGCCAACATTTCAAACCAGGAAGTGTTTGAAGTCGGGTCACTGGAAAAAGCATAAAAAAAGGTGGCAGGATAGAAAAGCCTTGACCTCCCAGGCCTCTTAGGGCGGTCCCATATGGACCCCACAGGGTCTAAAAAGCACTTTTTAAAAATAAATTCGGAGAGAGTCGTGCTAGATCCGCGACTCCATCGGAAAATCTTTTTTTTTTAAACTGGTGCCGGCTCCCATGCTTTGTTTCGCATCGGCTCCCAGGTTGACCATCATCTGCACGGGGCTTATTTTTAATAAAGATTTGGGGTTGCCTTCTTGGCAACCCAATGCCATGGGGACCGTCACCTCCCCAGGACAATATGTGAAGTTTATGCGTGGGGCCTGCGTCACCACCCCGCAGCCCCGGGGACTGCCACCTATCCCGGGCAAAATACAACATCAATGCAGGTGATGCACACCCCTTTGCTGCCCAGGCATATTCCCAGGGCTAAAATAAAATTAGTATTTTAAAAATGGCCGGTCCCTGAGGGATGGTGTCCCAGGGGCCATTTTCACCAGCCCCACCTTTAGAGTTAAAAAATATATTAAAAAAATAAAGGTCAGGCCCCAGAGAATGAAGCGGGGCCACGCGGCCCCCTACCCAATAGATAAAAAGAGGACTGGCAAGTCGCTGGAGGCCATGCCCCCTTTCTCCATCACTCTGCAAACACACCTCCTGGTATACTGCTGGGTGGGCAATGAATTCCCCTAGGGTGCAGAGGGTCCTTGGGGGCCAACAAGCCCTCCTGTTACCTCCAGTAAGTCACACAGAGCCTGATTGCTGAGGGAACTTCAGAGGCCATGCCCCCTTTATCCACCACTCTGCAAATGCACCTCCTGGGGCACTACTGGTAGGGGGATGAAATCCTCTTGGAGTTTGAGGGTTCTTGAAGGCCCAAGCCTCCTCTTACCTCTTATAAATCAAATACCGCAGGATTCCTATGAGCTGATCGGAGGCCTCGCCGCCTTTGTCTACCACTGCAAACTTGACTACTAGTTGAAAAAAACTTAGAAATTCAATTTAAAAACCAAAGGTTACAGGGACGTTATAGTTAGGAAATAGATTTTGAAAAACCCGTACAAATTCACTTAAAAAACCAAAGGTTAATTGGTCTTTATAGTTAGTAAATAGAATTTAAAAAATCTTAGAAATTCACTGAAAAAATCAGGGACGTTATAGTTAGGCTCCAATTCTGCTTGTACAAAACCAGTGAAATTTGGCAGTTATAGTTACTTGAACTGAGTACAACCTACGCCCCTGCAATGCACTGGTTATTACCTACCATATTACATAACTCATGACATGGTCAGTGACATCACTGATGACATCTCAAATGACATGACTGATGACATCCCTGATTACATGCTCACACCCAATACAACCTCTTTTATGCTTACTCACCTACCTGCACAACCACTCACATACCCATTCACAGACCTATACCAGTACTCACACATCCACCCTCTCTTCCATAAAGCCACCAACACACCCACTTACTCACTCACTCATACAGCCATTCACACAACCATTCACTCACTCATACAGACACTCGTACAACCAGTCACTTGCCCATGCAGCCAGTCACATTACTACACACTCGCTCATACAGCTACTCACACACCCACCTATTTACCTACAAAGTCGCTCACCATAGGAGCCAAAATGCATTAGGGTGAAGAATCTGGCTGTGTAAAAGTTCAATTCCAATAAAGCTCCTTGAATGCTGATAAGTTAAGCCTACAGCGTCTTCCTTGGAGGGAGTGTGCATTTTTGCGAGGGAGCTCCATCCCTCGCAAATGCCGCCGCCGCCCTGAGAGGGTTTGGAGCTCCTGCAACGGGGACATTGTGTGTCTTTGAATTGATCAATTATCAGGAGCTTGACCTGCTCGCATCCACTGTTTAAAAGGTATGGGAAACTAGCCAGAAATGGAATGTGGAAAAGGGAAAGGAAAGGGAGTGGGGAAATGTTGTTCCCATTCCCTGCTTGCAGCAATGCTTGGCGCAACTTGGATTTGTTCACAAATGGCATGTTTCATTCCAAAGCAATTTGAAAATCTAATTTAGGCTACAGGAAGATTTACAATGACTGCGAGACAAAAGGAATCTTATTTGAGGAGCAAGATGGCGTTGATAGTTCAGACGTGTGAGCAGTGAGCTCCTGGTTCTCCCCCCTCTCTGCATGTATTGTGGATGCTAATGGTGTAAAACGGCAAGGTCTCACTACGGCGTTTTGAACGTATAAGCATGACAAGTCTTTAGACTCACCGGAGATATCCAGAAAACTGTTGCAGGCATTGAAATAAGGCTTTTTTTCTACAATAAGGACTCAAGTTTAAAGAAGCATTTTGAATCGCAGAGGAGGCAGGCTTCGTGAAGGGCAGAACAGTACTGCAGTATCCGGGCTGCCTGGTGGTGAAAAACCTAGTGCGGTGAAAGGCGCGGTCTCAGAACGTGTTTGTGCAGCGATATGCCTCCAAAATCAGCAGGAGGAGGAAGGACTTGTGCAATGGCGGACGCAGCTTCTGAGATTAGAGGCGCTGCTACCTGGCGCGGTATGCAGTGGGCGACTGCGGAAGGAGAACAAAGCAGCACGGATACTTTGTTTCAAGGTGAGCCGTCAATGGATAATAAAATGGTCGAGCCGATATTCTTGAATAAAAAGAAAAGCCTTGTCCCTCAAGCTCCCATTTCCAAAATGAGGACCGTGAAAATGATAGATGGAGTGTCTGTTAATGTTAATGTCCCAGTTGATTCTCCACTTCAGGAACTGACTGTATTGACAGTCCCTCTTAAAAATAACTTGGAAACTGCACATGAAAGCAGAATGGAGGTTAAGGAAAGAGGGGCTGCAATGAAAGAGAATACGATTCTGGATGATTTAAATGAAACTGTGGCGGTTAAGCAAGTTCTAGAAAATGCTGCAGTTACACAATATAACTTAGATGCTAATGGAGTGGCTGACATAGCTTTTCATGGAGGAGCATCAGGGGGATTGGTTAAAGAGATCGACTCTGGAGAGAATTTCTTTTCAATGTCGGAACCCTCTGACATTTCAGAAGAAGAGGATACGCTAGACATCAAATCAAGATCTTATGAGGGCTCTATACTGACCACTGGCAGTGATCATAATAGCCTCAATAAGGATTTTGAAAAAACTGACATATTGACAGAATAAAAAAAAGAGGGTAACTGAGTTACAAGGACTGTGAACGGTTGAAAGAGATAGCGCCCTCTGGGATTTTTCCACCTCAATGGAGCTACTGTCAGAAGGAGAAAAAGTGGCAGGTCAGAGTATAGAATCAACCCTGGGGAAGCACGATGAAGAAATATCACTGGGGTCAATATATCAGAGTATTTTAAATCATAGGTTGAGACTCGTGCAGAAAATGTGAAAACCCATACTGCCTGTCGGAAGCTGCAGAATACTGTACGGAGGATTGCCAAAACCTGTAATGTGTTTACGGAGAGAATGATTGATGCAGAGGTGCGGATTTTGGCATTAGAAGATGAAATTGTGGCCCAAAATGGGAAGACGGAAGCGATGAACTCTCAGAAGGAGGACATGCATCTAAAACTTGTAGATTTGGAAAACCGGCTACGTCAAAATATTTTGAGAATGCTTGGGATACCGGAAGGAACAGAGTGCCAGGACATGCATGAATTTGGGGTGGAAATGTTTGTTGAGGCCTTCCCTGAATTGTCAATGTGGAACTGGGTTACTGAAGGGCAAAGGGCACATAGGTTCCCTTTTAAACAACAAACAGCCAAAGCTGGGCTACCTGACCCTAGGCCGCAGGCGATTTTGATTTGTTTAAACAATTTTTTAGTCCGCCAAGCTGTATATGATCTGGCTAGGCCGGATCGCAAGAGGGAAGGAAAGGGTGTACAATTTTTCGTTAGACCTGACTTTTGCCATCACACCAAGGAAAGTAGGTGGCAGCTACGTCAATTAATCACTCCATTTCAAGGCAAGGTGGTGCAAACCTTTCTGTTGAATCCGCCTATGCTGAAAATAATAAGCAAAGGTCAAACAAGTTTTTTCAGAACTGAGCACCAGGCTAAGGAATATCTTTTGTCTCTTTAAACTTGCTTAAGTCTGGAAGCTAGTAACACACTCATATGTGGGGACAGGGTTTTTTAATAAGTTTTTCACTGAAGGTAATGAGGCTCGATGGGTTATTAGCCCGTGGTCTGTTTAGAGTACTAGTGAGATCATCTTTATTTATTTATCATGGGTGATTAAGTTGAATATAGAGATGAAGGATCGGTTAGAGATTTTAGCACTGCATGAAAGTTCTAGTTTCTTCAGGGTGTGATCCTCTGAACGAAGAAGGCAAATAATCTTGGTAAAGGGAGGGGGGACATGCCGGGGTGAACGCTACTTCCCCATCGCAAGGGTCATGGGCCCTATTGCCCGTTGTTTTGGGGGAGGAGTTAGGCGGGGTGGGGGGTGCACGGGGTCTCTTTGGTGGTGGGTGAGGTTTGTGTGTGTGAGCTTCTTGGGTAGGGGCTGGGGTGGGTAGCAGGGGCAGGGCATTAAAAAATCAATCCATAACAAAGGCAACTTAGTAAATATGAACATTATAGAGTTTTGTGAAGCAAAGAAATGCATCAGATTTCTTAGCCTGGCAAGAAATACTGGGCAAAATGTCAATTAGTGGGATACGTATCTGTATATTTAATGTCTGTGGCTTGAATAATACTAGCAAGAGGCAAAGGGTAGCAGCTGATTTATGTTTAATAAAACCTGATATCCTATTTATTCAGGCGACACACATCCCCAGGAGCAAGCGTATGTTACTGAAAGAGTTAGGATATACATTGTTGGCGGCGACATGTCAGTCCACCACTAGCAGGGGTGTGGCTATCATGGCATGACAAGGAATTTGTGGGACTGGAAGGAAAATGGTTGATAATCTTGGTAGATGGGCTATTGCTGAGTGTAAATTGGGGGGCACTAAGGTTGTAATATGTATGGTTTATGTTCTAATGTTAATGAAGCTGCAATCTTGGAGGCTCCTAATGTAGAATTGGCCTCGTGGCATACCCCTTTTAACATCCATTTAGAAGGGCAAATGCTGGATGTCAATATAGATAATTATATGGTACGGAAACCCAAGGTTTTCAGAGCACTATGACAGCTTTTAAGGAATCATGGATTGGTTGATGTTTGGACAACCTTGAATAGTCCAGATCCAGGGTTTACCTTCTATTTATATCCTCATCATAAACCAATGAGGTTGGATTATGTTTTTATGTCTAGGCTATTCACGGTGGGGGCAAAAATGCAGGTATGGACCTAGGATAACATCAGATCATGGCCCATTATTATTGGATGTCTATAACCTTACCCAAGTCAAGGTGGATAAGGTGTTTACATTTACTTTTAATAGAAAGCTTTTATTGGATAGCCTATTCATTGATCACATGCAAACCTAGGTCTTACAATTTTTGGAGGTTAATAGGTGATCCATCTCCTGGGCTATTGTATGGGACGCTCTTAATGCGGGTGTGCATGGAGAAACACTTAGCTATGGATTGGCTAAGCAAAAGCAACAACAGATTTTGATACAGGGGCTCCTGGGGGATTTAAGGAATGTGGAGATGGAACTCATACAGGTGATAAGGCTGGGACATGAAGACAAGGAAATACAAACTCAGATTGCGTGTTGTAAAGCTAAAATCAATGGGGTATGGTGTAAGGAAATTTCTTGTCAGTACAAGGTGCATAAACAATATAGGTATAAATATGGTGAAGCCACAGGGCAATGCTTGGCACACAGGTTAAGAGTAAAAAAGCCTTCACAGAAAATAGTGGCTTTGCTGGATTCAGCCGGTAATACGGCTGAAACTATGGATGACATCTTGGGGGTATTTTAGGATTTTTATTAAAGAATTGTATATACAGAGTGATTGCAACGAGCAAGACATCGAGAGGTACTGTCAACAATTGGATTTAGCTAAGCTAAGACAAGAGGAGCAGGAGCTACTGGATGCCCCGATAACTATGGTGGAACTTGAGGAGGCATTAGGCTCATTGGCTAGTGGGAAAGCAGAAGGGCCTGATAAGTTGCCAGTTGAGTTTTATCGAATGTTCTTTCAAACATTTAAGACAAATATGTTGGCCACATTTCTAGAGGCTCAATCTGGGAATCCGCCACCCACTTGGGACGAGGCCAATATAGTGTTTTTTAAAAAGAAGGATAAGCCCCGAATCTGCCAGGGTCATATAGATCAATTTCCTTGTTAAATGCGGATGAGAAAGTATATGCGAAAATATTTGCAACAAGGCTTGCGCAAGTGATCACACCCTTGGTATCCATTTATCACCATGGATGTATACCTGGCAGGAGCACGGTCAATCATATAAACAAAGTGATCATCTTGATAGATTATGCTAATACATATCATAGCAGGTTAGGTTAGATATTTCTGGACACGGGAAAAGCTTTTGACCATGTCTCCTAGCCATTTTTATGGGCTATCATGTGGAAGATGGGGTTTGAGCATCACTATATTGGAGCTATACAAACTATGTATAAATCACTATGAGCTAGGATTTGCGTTATGGGCAGAGAATCAGATCCGTTTCATTTCAGTAGGGGGACAAGACAGCGCTGTCCCTATTCCCCGCTGCTAAGTGCTATATATATCAACCCGTTCCTGCTAATGTTGGAAAAGAACAATCGAATTACCTCTATGGTTTGCGGGCAGTACCAGGTCCATGTTTTAGCCTATGCAGACGACATCGCGGTGGGAACGTCAGACCCAGTGCAAGCGGTTATAGAGACAGAAAGTTTGGCTTCTGCATTAGGGGTGGTCTCAGGCTATAAAGTGAATCCTACAAAAACACATATTGTATGTACTATAATGGCATGCCCGGGGGATGCTCAGGTAACTGACGAAGCCAGGTATCTGGGTATCAAAATCAGGATGTCTCTGCAAGATTTTATTGAGGCCAATTGGGGAGGTATAGTATCTGGGATTCAACAGCAACTGGACCGACTGGTGTGCCCTTCCCAAAATGATGTATTATTTTAGGGCGGAACCTCTAGATTTAATTTGAAGACAACTGCGGAAAGTGCAATCTATAAGTGATAGGTTTTTATGGGGACAAAGGAAAGCTCGACGTGCGTTCAAGTTTATGATGCTACCACATAATCGGGGGATGGGCGGTGCCTAACTATACATTTTATTATCATGTGTGTCTGCTTCAAAATATGCAGATTTTGTGAACAGAGGAAGTTGTGGTATTGGCGGAAGCACCTTCACTAAATCAGTTTTTCTCTGAGTCAAGCTACTTTAAAAAACAAGATTCAAGGTAGTGCTGGCGGCATATAAGGTTTGGAAAGTTGTCCGAAAGATGTTTGTCCATCAATCAGCTCATTGATTTCTTTGATGATGTTCTCTCGATCTAACCAAGCATATTTAATGCGGATTTCTAGCATCCTCCTCGAACTCGATGCTGAGTTAGTTGACCATCCCTCGAACATCAAGGGGTTAGGTTTTTCATACCTAATGGATGAAGTCAAGAAATGTACAGACACTGATCATTTGGAAAAAAGCTCTAAAGACCATCCGAGAGAGATTGGTCAAACATGAAGACGACATCAAAGCACGTAAATAAACTTAATCGTGACTTTGGAGACTATGACAGCGGCCGCATTCTAACTTTCAGTCACAAATATGACCATCTCTACAAAAGGGACGGCTTGGCAAACATGAACATGAAAGACTCGATAGCCAATCCTGGGAGTAAAATGGCGACTACAAGTGAAAGTGAATCAGATGTTTCTGTAGTTAATGAGACACTGACAAAATCTAGTAAAAAACAGGTCACTTTTTTAGGCGAGTACCGGACCCTGAGGAGGGGTCGTCAAACAACGAGGGAGACACCGATGCCCAAAACAAGGGGATAGAGAGGATGTGGAAGGGGCCGCGGAAGAGACAAAGAAAAAACTGAAGAGCGAGACTTAGACAACGGTGGCAAAAGAGGCAGGGGTTGTGGCGTAATGGGAACGAACAGAGGCGCCAGAAGAGCATACTGATGGATGATACTACGGTGAACAGAACTATTATCAACCTATCCAAGAGAAGTATGAATATTACTGAAAAAAGAACTCTATGCCTTGGGTTATCATTTTGCACTTCCTACCCCTCCAAGTATACTGACAATCGGATTGACCTTTTTAGATATATTCGTAAGCTCATACTAAAGAAGTGGCATAAATTGAAGGGCAGCGTAGGTATCATGAATGAAAATGTTAACACTGTATCCAACACTTATGACTTTGCCATTATTGACACCAAGATTCTTAGTACTGTGGTAGAATTGGGGAATAGTGAGACAGGAGAGGGAGCATTTACTACTCCAACACAATTACTTTCTGAACTAGACATCATTACTGATGCAGCTGCAGACACAGCTTTTAGACCCAAATCCACCTTCACACCCATACTACCACATGACAGTATAGATACTTTCCACGAATGTGTGCATAAAAATTTGAATGAACACAGACACAAAAAACATAAGTTCAAACACAATGGTGACTCGAACTTAACCTTCACACAGAGACAGGCCCTCAAATCCCTCATGGAGGATGACAGGATAGTTATCCGTCCAGCGGATAAAGAAGGAAATATTGTGATTCTTGATCGGGAACAATATTTAGAGGAAGCCAACAGACAATTGGCTGATGGCTTGTTCTATGAACCGGTCAATTCCGAGAGATACAACCAGAGTATTACTACCATTTGGGAACTCTTACTAGAGTGGAAGGATAAAGGTATTCTTACCTGGGAGGAGTATTGTTATCTTAAATGTGATTGCCCGGTTCTCCCTGTGTTAGACCTCTTGCCCAAAGTACATAAGGATGCCACTAGACCACCAGGCAGACCCATAGTTTCATCTCGTGGCAGTGCGTCAGAACATGTGTCCAAGTATATGGATCATTTCCTTAGGGAGTCTGTTACCAACTTGGATAGTTATGTGAGAGATACAATGGATTTTCTAAACAAAATAGAGAAACTGGAATGGGATACGGACTCTGTGTTCATCACTCTTGACATACAGAGCCTGTACACCATCATTGACCACCAACAGGAGCTGGAGGCATGCAGACAATATCTTGCAACGAGACACATCAGGTTCCGTGAACATACACGCATGTTACTTGACATGATGGAATATTGTTTGAATAACAACATGTTCTTGTTTAACGGCACACTGTTTCGTCAGGTAAATGGCTCAGCCATGGGATCATGCTTTTCTCCCAGTTTTGCGAATGTGTTTATGGAAACCTGGGAGGAGAACATACGGTCTGATCCAACATTCCATCAGGACTTCAAGAACATTGTGGCTTCGCAACATCAACGATTTGTTCATTGTATGGAAAGGGTCCACTCATGAAGCTGACAACTTCATCAGGAAACTGAACAATAATGATCGCAATATTGTACTCAGCGGGACCATGAGGAAGACTGAAATTGAGTACCTTGACGTCAAGTTAGAGATTAAGGACAATAGTGTCCATACATCCCTACATCGCAAAGCAACCGCTGGTAACAGCATTCTGCATGCCCTCAGCAGTCATCTGGACAATCTCAAATGGAGTATTCCGTACGGGGAACTACTGAGGGCAAAACGGAATTGTAACACCAACCAATCATACTCACTGAAAAGTAAGGTGATTTTGGAGAGGTTCAGGGAAAGGGGCTACCCGGACTGGGGGCTCAAAACTGCTCTTAACAGAGCAGAAAAGGTAGAGAGGTCACAGACCATTGCTGACAAACCCATTGACACTGAAAACGACAACGATACCACTAGGCTTGTACTCACGTACAGTTCTGATGCCCAGGCCATCAAGAAAATCATCGCTAAACACTGGTACTTAGGTTTGATAATGTGATTGGGAACAGTATCCCTGAGAGACCCAGTATCACTCACCGGCGCAATAGAAACATCAGGGATATACTTGTACACAGCAAAATTACGCCATACCCTCCAGCCAATATGCAGGGCCTTAACGGTTTTTAGCCTTCCGGCCACTGCAAAGCCTGTGCACAAAGTAAGAGCTGTATACAGGTTTGCCATAATGGAATTACCAAAAATATCGCCCAGTTTCTCACATGTAGCTCCACATTCGTGGTCTATGCCATTATGTGCACGTGCAACAAGTGGTACATTGGGAGCAGCACGTGCATGGCAAAGAAGCGAATTTTGGAGCATACCCGGGCCATTACCAAGTTTGACCCCAAATACCCCATGATATACCATTTTAGGGAGAATCATTTCTCCAACACCAAGGATCTCAGTTACATCATCCTTGAACAAGTTGCCAAAAACCCCAGGGGTGGTAACAGGGTCCTTATATTGAGACAGAGTTAGTCCAGGATGATCATAGAATTCCAAACCAAGGCACCGGGGGGTCTCAATCAAGAGGAGGAATTATCAGTCCACCTCAAAGAATAGTGTCTGTTATGTGCTTATGTTCCTCACGATTCTCCATTCCTTGTGTAATTTGTTTACAGTTCTGTGCCCTTGTTTTTTCATGAATATGCAATTTGCACTAATGTACTTAATGGCAGGTTATTTTTAGCCTGTTTTGAATTCATGTTTTTCTATTTTCTGTTCTTTTTTCAGGAGGAAAGAGAGGGGCCCAAGTCACCAACACTCACTTGTAACGGGCGTCCTTCCCTGTCTTTTCTTCATCTTCACGAGCAACAGGACGTTCCTGCACTCACCATAACTACTTAATCGTCACGGGTAATAACGCGTGTTTTGGACTTTTGTGTGTGCTGATATTCATCACAGTATACTGTTTCCCTGGACTTATCTCTGTCGTCATGCCTCACTCACTGTGACTCTTATATTATGTCGGGCCTTACACGGTCATGTCAGGCACTTGCCGACACTGTCGTACTTGGACTTCTGTCCAGTGTATGTCACCCCGCCTTCCTTTGGGATTAGATCCCTCGTTAATCTTTTAGGCTTCCCTTGTGTCACATTGTGCATAGTCTGTTGTTTCCGGTCAGGGAAGCATGGCTTGGCAGTTCGGGCTGGACTGTTCCCATGAGGCACAGGGTCAGACTGATTTGCATATAGCCATGTCTGAACTGGGGTGACAGAGTGGGCTAAAGAACGGTGATGGATTAAACCCAGATCTTTTGACTGGGTGTGAGTGTTTGATTGTTTCAGATGCTCCGTCCATCGCCACCCCCTTTTGTACCGTGAATCGTACCCCGGCATTACATGAGTCTCTCATGCTATTTGCAAATAACTTTATTGCGCGAACTCAGAGACACTCACGCTGGATGCATAGTGTCCTCCAGGTTTGTCGGGTCTCCGCACCCATTGATCACGTGATATTCTGGGCGGTTTCATGACATCTTGTATCCAGGCATTGTTGTGTTTGCTAGTTTCTGTCTACTGCATTCGCAATTTCAGAGCATCCCGACAATTGTGCAGAATTGGAATCTAGGATTTGTGTTGCTTTGACAATTGGGTATTATGTGTGTATTTATTGTGTATATCAACTGTTTTTACTTGACTCAATAATTCTTTCAAGTATATATGATAATCTTTGAGTTATGAGAATAGTTGGAGTAACAATGTATTTACGTTATTACTTCTGTTCAAACACAATAGTACAAGTCTCATTTCTATGTTGAGTAACCCATGCCGTACAAATGTGGTGATTGGTGTGTGTAACATTGACGTGATCAAGCCATTTCGTGTGGCGAAACGCGTTGTGGATTAAACAACATAGACACCCTTCGAGGTGCTGTTTCCTCTTTCCTGAGAGCACGCTGATCTGTGTGATTTTTTGGACATTAATTTGCCGGTTCACTCCACCGGCATGCGCGCCACTCTTCAAGGGTCCAGTGTGGACCAGAAGGAGTTTCTTGAATGTGGATATATATATATATATATATATATATATATATATATATATATATATATATATATATATATATATATATATATATATATATATATATATATATATATATATATATATATATATATGTATCAGAGAAGCAAGTCCCTTTAGACCCGAAAATGAGAGAGGGAACATCAAATCCGGATGGAATCTCTCATATGAACAAAGGAAGGCTGTGAGAGACCTTGAATCTGACAAAAGCATAATAATTAAACCCTCAGATAAGGGCGGCAATATAGTCATACAGACACGCACGAACTACTGTAATGAAGCCCTTGCCCAATTAAGCAATCGGGGCATCAAGCCCACCACTGCACTCAGGAGGAATAAACGCGGTGGCAGAGTCACTGTACTCTGCTTTGGGCTCGGCGCACTGCCGCACGGGTCCCCGTGGATTGACGCACCTGGATGTGTTGGTTGTGCGGTAACGGGGGGCGCAAGGAGATCTTTGGCTGTGGCAGGCAGTGCGGGACACTAGGAGTTGCGCTGCCTTCCAGTCCTGTCATCCCCGCCAAAACACGACGATCCTAGCAGAACACTGCATGCTGGGACCTGTAGTTCCTGTCCACTTTGGAGTACCCTAGCAGGTGACACTGATCATGGCTAGGGGGAGGAGCTGAACTGAGTATTAACTCAAACGTGGTGGGGCAGAACTGTGTGAGGCGCTTTCATTTCCTGGATTACATGCTGGGCGCTGAGGAGGCCACACGGCCGAAATGCATACGCCCGCCCGCGCCACTGTGCCTTTGCTGCATTAAAGGTTCTCCGTTATTTTGTTCCCCCCAAGCGGCCTCAGACTCTTCTTTCTGGAAGATTTTTGGACATACATTGCACTACCTTGCCAGTTTAGTGCTACTGGGGCTCCTGCACTCTTGCTGGCTTGATCATTACTGGCTGCGATGTGCTCCGGCGCATCTTATCTTGTTTCCGAGGCTTCGGATAGCATCAAGCCCACCACTGCACTCAGGAGGAATAAACGCGGTGGCAGAGTCACTGTACTCTGCTTTGGGCTCGGCGCACTGCCGCACGGGTCCCCGTGGATTGACGCACCTGGATGTGTTGGTTGTGCGGTAACGGGGGGCGCAAGGAGATCTTTGGCTGTGGCAGGCAGTGCGGGACACTAGGAGTTGCGCTGCCTTCCAGTCCTGTCATCCCCGCCAAAACACGACGATCCTAGCAGAACACTGCATGCTGGGACCTGTAGTTCCTGTCCACTTTGGAGTACCCTAGCAGGTGACACTGATCATGGCTAGGGGGAGGAGCTGAACTGAGTATTAACTCAAACGTGGTGGGGCAGAACTGTGTGAGGCGCTTTCATTTCCTGGATTACATGCTGGGCGCTGAGGAGGCCACACGGCCGAAATGCATACACCCGCCCGCGCCACTGTGCCTTTGCTGCATTAAAGGTTCTCCGTTATTTTGTTCCCCCCAAGTGGCCTCAGACTCTTCTTTCTGGAAGATTTTTGGACATACATTGCACTACCTTGCCAGTTTAGTGCTACTGGGGCTCCTGCACTCTTGCTGGCTTGATCATTACTGGCTGCGATGTGCTCCGGCGCATCTTATCTTGTTTCCGAGGCTTCGGATAGCATCAAGCCCACCACTGCACTCAGGAGGAATAAACGCGGTGGCAGAGTCACTGTACTCTGCTTTGGGCTCGGCGCACTGCCGCACGGGTCCCCGTGGATTGACGCACCTGGATGTGTTGGTTGTGCGGTAACGGGGGGCGCAAGGAGATCTTTGGCTGTGGCAGGCAGTGCGGGACACTAGGAGTTGCGCTGCCTTCCAGTCCTGTCATCCCCGCCAAAACACGACGATCCTAGCAGAACACTGCATGCTGGGACCTGTAGTTCCTGTCCACTTTGGAGTACCCTAGCAGGCGACACTGATCATGGCTAGGGGGAGGAGCTGAACTGAGTATTAACTCAAACGTGGAGGGGCAGAACTGTGTGAGGCGCTTTCATTTCCTGGATTACATGCTGGGCGCTGAGAAGGCCACACGGCCGAAATGCATACGCCCGCCCGCTCCACTGTGCCTTTGCTGCATTAAAGGTTCTCCGTTATTTTGTTCCCCCCAAGCGGCCTCAGACTCTTCTTTCTGGAAGATTTTTGGACATACATTGCACTACCTTGCCAGTTTAGTGCTACTGGGGCTCCTGCACTCTTGCTGGCTTGATCATTACTGGCTGCGATGTGCTCCGGCGCATCTTATCTTGTTTCCGAGGCTTCGGATAGCATCAAGCCCACCACTGCACTCAGGAGGAATAAACGCGGTGGCAGAGTCACTGTACTCTGCTTTGGGCTCGGCGCACTGCCGCACGGGTCCCCGTGGATTGACGCACCTGGATGTGTTGGTTGTGCGGTAACGGGGGGCGCAAGGAGATCTTTGGCTGTGGCAGGCAGTGCGGGACACTAGGAGTTGCGCTGCCTTCCAGTCCTGTCATCCCCGCCAAAACACGACGATCCTAGCAGAACACTGCATGCTGGGACCTGTAGTTCCTGTCCACTTTGGAGTACCCTAGCAGGCGACACTGATCATGGCTAGGGGGAGGAGCTGAACTGAGTATTAACTCAAACGTGGAGGGGCAGAACTGTGTGAGGCGCTTTCATTTCCTGGATTACATGCTGGGCGCTGAGAAGGCCACACGGCCGAAATGCATACGCCCGCCCGCTTCACTGTGCCTTTGCTGCATTAAAGGTTCTCCGTTATTTTGTTCCCCCCAAGCGGCCTCAGACTCTTCTTTCTGGAAGATTTTTGGACATACATTGCACTACCTTGCCAGTTTAGTGCTACTGGGGCTCCTGCACTCTTGCTGGCTTGATCATTACTGGCTGCGATGTGCTCCGGCGCATCTTATCTTGTTTCCGAGGCTTCGGATAGCATCAAGCCCACCACTGCACTCAGGAGGAATAAACGCGGTGGCAGAGTCACTGTACTCTGCTTTGGGCTCGGCGCACTGCCGCACGGGTCCCCGTGGATTGACGCACCTGGATGTGTTGGTTGTGCGGTAACGGGGGGCGCAAGGAGATCTTTGGCTGTGGCAGGCAGTGCGGGACACTAGGAGTTGCGCTGCCTTCCAGTCCTGTCATCCCCGCCAAAACACGACGATCCTAGCAGAACACTGCATGCTGGGACCTGTAGTTCCTGTCCACTTTGGAGTACCCTAGCAGGTGACACTGATCATGGCTAGGGGGAGGAGCTGAACTGAGTATTAACTCAAACGTGGTGGGGCAGAACTGTGTGAGGCGCTTTCATTTCCTGGATTACATGCTGGGCGCTGAGGAGGCCACACGGCCGAAATGCATACGCCCGCCCGCGCCACTGTGCCTTTGCTGCATTAAAGGTTCTCCGTTATTTTGTTCCCCCCAAGCGGCCTCAGACTCTTCTTTCTGGAAGATTTTTGGACATACATTGCACTACCTTGCCAGTTTAGTGCTACTGGGGCTCCTGCACTCTTGCTGGCTTGATCATTACTGGCTGCGATGTGCTCCGGCGCATCTTATCTTGTTTCCGAGGCTTCGGATAGCATCAAGCCCACCACTGCACTCAGGAGGAATAAACACGGTGGCAGAGTCACTGTACTCTGCTTTGGGCTCGGCGCACTGCATCACGGGTCCCCGTGGATTGACGCACCTGGATGTGTTGGTTGTGCGGTAACGGGGGGCGCAAGGAGATCTTTGGCTGTGGCAGGCAGTGCGGGACACTAGGAGTTGCGCTGCCTTCCAGTCCTGTCATCCCCGCCAAAACACGACGATCCTAGCAGAACACTGCATGCTGGGACCTGTAGTTCCTGTCCACTTTGGAGTACCCTAGCAGGTGACACTGATCATGGCTAGGGGGAGGAGCTGAACTGAGTATTAACTCAAACGTGGTGGGGCAGAACTGTGTGAGGCGCTTTCATTTCCTGGATTACATGCTGGGCGCTGAGGAGGCCACACGGCCGAAATGCATACGCCCGCCCGCGCCACTGTGCCTTTGCTGCATTAAAGGTTCTCCGTTATTTTGTTCCCCCCCAAGCGGCCTCAGACTCTTCTTTCTGGAAGATTTTTTGACATATATATATATATATATGTATCAGAGAAGCAAGTCCATTTAGACCCGTGTCCAAATTTACACCACAGACACCACCCGTTACGGTAGACGTATTTCATGAAAAAATGATACTAGATCTCCGACAACTGAGAGAAAATGAGAGAGGGAACATCAAATCCGGATGGAATCTCTCATATGAACAAAGGAAGGCTGTGAGAGACCTTGAATCTGACAAAAGCATAATAATTAAACCCTCGGATAAGGGCGGCAATGTAGTCCTACAGACACGCACGAACTACTGTAATGAAGCCCTTGCCCAATTAAGCAATCGGGACAATTATTTGCCAATAACCATGAAAGAGTACTTGGAGAGCATCTTCCAGTATGAGGCATTGATCCTCAAATGGCATGACAGAGGAATCCTCTCCGTGGAGGAGTACAGATTTCTGGTAATTTCTCATTCGAAATTACCCACCTTTTACCACCTGCCCAAGGTCCATAAGGATGCGGAGAAACCGCCAGGGCGTCCAATAATTTCCTCCATTGGTGGCCTATTAGAGAACATGTCAAGATTCATTGACTTTTACCTCTTTCCATTTGTTCAGGAATTGCCCTCCTACACAAGAGAAACTAAAGACGTCCTGCGCTACATCGAAAGAAGCCCATGGGAGTCTGACTTCCTTATGGTTACTCTAGATATAGCTAGTCTATATGTAGTATGTAGTATACTTGTAAAGCGCACAGCTGCCCCAGCAACGGGGCGTCCCGGCGCTGTATAACTCTGGGGAACCCGTCCTGGCTTTCCCTGTGGGATGGTCCCTTGCTGGGAGTCCCCAAGGTGGAGCCAGGCATCCCCGGAATTGGTGGGGCCGTTGTGGAGATTAGGCAAGCTAATGCCCAGAGTTGCCGAGTGGAACCCCTGATTAGAGTAAGCACCGAAGCGAGAATTATCGAGTCCGCTGACCAAGGTCCACGACCCTGCCGCGTCGGGAATTGAACCCTGGTCCCAGGCTGACTTCTGCTCTCAGGCCTGCCGCCTCTAACCAGTGAGCCACACTACTCCACCAATATATACTAGCATTTCGCATGAACATGGCATTGATGCTATTCAACAGATTCTGAAACAACGACCGTCGAGATTTACGAACCACAGTGAGATGTTGATTGAATTTTTGTGTTTCTGCCTGTTTAATAAAATCTTTATTTTTCAGGAACAGATATATAGACAAAAACGGGGAACGGCCATGGGAGCCTGCTTTGCCCCCAGCTACGCGAACTTGTTCATCGGTTGGTGGGAGAAGCGGGGTGCAGGGCGGACTCCTGTGTCCACTGGGTTGAGAAAACCATTATTTGTAGACGTACATAGACGATCTTTTTCTTGTCTGGCGAGGCAGCAAGGAGTCAGTCTTAGAATATATCAAGTATCTGAATAGCAATAACTTGAATCTATCTGGCGATATCAGTGCGAGTGAAGTCACTTACCTGGATGTTAGAGTCTTTGTAACCGATGGCAGGATGCAGACATCATTGTTTAGAAAACCCACAGCGGAAAATTCAGTGCTTCATGTACGTAGCAGCCACCCGATTAGTCTAAAAAATAGCATCCCGTATGGGGAACTCTTGCGTAAAAAATGCAACAGCTCTAGCTCTGAAGATTTCTTAGAGGCTGGCGCAGAGTGTCTTAATAGATTTCGGGAGCGTGGCTACAAGGAGAAGGTGTTAAGGGAGGCATGGGAAAAATCAGAATCCAAAAATAGAACAGAGCTTATCAAGGATGTCCCGAAGAAGAAGAGCACAGGGAATAGCAACCTTAGACTCATTACAAATTTCTCCAAGAGTCTTAAGAAAATCATGTACTCCAATTGGAGTATATTGAAATATGACCCGATTATCGGCCGGGATATTCCTTCCCATCCATCCATGACCTTCCGAAAAAACAGATCTCTCTAGGACCATCTGGTCCGAAGCCATCTACCACCAATAAGTAAAGGCATACAGGGACTCGCAGGTTTCTATCCGCGCATCAAATGCAAAGCGCGTGCGGATAGCAAAAAAAAACACAACCTACTCTATACCAGGGAGAGAAGACCCCCTTAAAATTAAGAAATTCATGAATTGCCTTACACCTTATGTTGTCTACTGCCTTAGTTGCCCTTGTGGCCTTAGGTATGTGGGCAGCACGACTCATTCAGCCAAAATGCGCACCAGAGGGCCATACAGAACAACGACAGCAACTATCCTGTAGCACGTAATTTCCAGTCCCATCACGATAGCAATCGCGAACTTGTGAGGTACTTTTGGCTAGACCATGTGGCCCGAGACCCGCGAGGCGGGGATAGAGAAAAACGTTTGAGGAGACTTGAGTCTCACTATATTATAGACCTGGCCACTAAAACACCTTTAGGACTGAACATGGGGGAAGAACTCAGGGTACACTTGTAAATACTGTATATAGCACTTATGCTTTTAGTTTTTTGTTTTTTATAATTTAGGATTTGAGGTCACTAGCTGACTGATTATTGCCAGCCTCTACAGCTCATTAGTGTCATGCCTGCATAGTCTCCGCATTTGATTTCTTGGAATTATGAGTTTTTTCTTTTTTGTAAGAATGTCCATCCAGGGCTTCACTGAGTGTTTTGTTAGTTACCTTTGTGGGATACAGCCCATATAGGGCGAAATCATGGCTTAAGGTCATTGACTTGCATGATACTATATGCATTTGGTGGCGGCCCCTAGACTTTATCTTAAAAATCTTAGCTTAAATTAAGGAATCACGCAAGCATGAATTATGAAAATAGTGGGACATTGACAGACAATGATTTATATGCATTTCGGCAGTGTCTTATTTTCGTTGGCTAAATTGTCTAAATATCAACTTTGGCTTGAGCTGTCTAGAAAGGTTTATGTGTTATGCATTTATTTGTTTTCATCATGATTTATTTAACTTTTGAATGAATTTGCGCTATGCCTGACATTAATATGGCTCCCAGTGGTGACATCTCACACATGATCGCATTATATTTGTTTGTGTATTTAAATGAGGTGCTTCATGGTGGCCGCCTTACACTGACGAATGCGTACCACTGAAATCCGTTTGTACTTGATTCTTTTGTGCCAAATAAATCCTACAGGGATTTAACCCCCCGCGAGTGCTGGTATTTATTTTTGGAGCCTTTAAAATATATATATATATATATATATATATATATATATATATATATATATATATATATATATATATATAACCAAATCCTGCCAGTGCAGCACTCGTCGCTGCACGAACCCACAGGTACAGACCTCTCAGACGCCAAAAAGTGTTTTGAATGAAGTGTTCTTTATTCTCTCCTCTCCACCAGCATGACGCGTTTCGGCTGTATTACTACAGCCTTGATCACATGGCAGCGAAATACCAATGGGGGTGCTTATATACTGTGTGAAATGTTACAATTGACATCGATCACATGATTACCAGACATAGAAAAAATACTGATGTGTATGAATACACTATTTACAATAACGTTTCATATGGGGATTAAATCATAGTACAATACTCTTCATTCTCAAAGACACTAATAGATGAACCACATTTCAAATTGATCATGATGTGAAATAATTGCAACGATAAAAAATTCATTTAAATTGCATAACCATAATGCTGAAAATTGTTGGTTCAAATCATACCCTGAAATCCGTACTGCCACTTAGATATACCCATCAAAACGACCTTACTAGTAGTAATGTCAAAAAAGATCAACAATCACGTTAATTAGATGTCAAAAAAAGGTGCAAAAAAGTTTAAAATTGATTATAAAGTGCATCGTGAAAATCCATAACACGTGTCATGAATGATCCTAATCAAAACAAAAATTCCACCAATATCACAATTGATCGAAATATTAAAATATATACATTCAAATGTATATACACAGAAATAAACACAAAAGCATACTAAGCTGATGTCAAAAATGGTTACTATAGCCATAGTGACTAATAATACGCCTAATCTACTGCTAGATATATAAATGGTTGCATTGATACCCGGTTTTTTGGAGAACTGATATTGGCTAAATGCAAACGATAATCATTAAGTTTCAAAAAATGTATATATATGCAACTTCATATTTAACCCAAATATTGATAGGGAGAAATGTTTACAAGGAAAAACTCAACCACTCAAGTAAAAAATCAGTGAATCTAATTCCATCTCCCAGGTCCCTGGTGTAGAATTGACATCATAGGTAAATCCTGAGTTAAGCAAAGATTCAATCCGAATAGGTGCTGGAAAATCATGAAAAATTAACTGGCTAATAAAGCTCATCTAGTCATGTCTAGAGAAAAACCTGAAGATCTTCCCCCCTATTTAATCCATTAGGGATTCGGGTATCTAGAAGCAATATATACTTGCTTTCTAGTTGCCTTAAAAGTTTTTCCCGGTGCCCTCCCCGTATGTTCCTAGGCACTGCATCAATGATGAAATATTTAAGGTGGTTCAGATTTTTTCCATGCACCAGTTCGAAATGGCGGGCAACCGGATATGCTGCATCCGAGTTAACAATTGCTCTCAGATGTTGCAATATTCGGTTGAAGGCTTGTAGTTTGGTGCTACCCACGTATTTTAGTCCGCAGGAGCATTCTAACACATACACCGCAAAGTCAGTGCGGCATGTGTATAATTCCCTTATAGGTGTAGGTATAGGGTTAAATGCTGAGCAAAATTCTGAGGTATTAACCCCGAACTTACATGCCCTGCACGAGAAGCATTTGTGGAAGCCCCTTTTGGCGGTGACCCTTGTTTTGCTGTTTGATACTTCTGGGCTAGTTCTAACCAGAGAATCCCTCATAGAGGGCGCCCTTCTAAAAACAATGGAAGGTTCCTCAGGAAGCAAAGGTGCTAGGCTGATGTCTGTTTTCAATATGGGCCAATGTTTCTTTAAAATGCCCCTAATTTTCCGTTCCTCTGAGTTATAGGTGGTTATCAGATTGATAGGTCGTTCCTCCCTGACCCTGTATCCATGACTCCAGTGGCAAAGTAATCTTCTCTGCTTTTACTGTTAGCCTTCTCTTTGGCTACTAGAAGATCTTTGGCGAAATAGCCACGCTCCAGAAATCTTGTGATGGCCTCTCCTTGACAGATTTCTAGGTCTAGCTCTGAACTACAAATTCTGCGCATCCGTATAAATTCCCCATAGGGGATACTTTTTATGAGATGTCCCGGATGGCCACTGGTGGCGTGCAAAATAGAATTGCCCGCTGTGCTTTTCCTATGGAGTTTAGTCTCAAGGGTATTATTCTTCACATAGATTTCAACGTCTAAGAATTGTATCTTAGTAGTGCTTATTTGGGAGGTGAATTTCAAATTTAGAATGTTGTCATTAATGGCTGTTACAAAGTCCCTGGCCGAGCTTTCTGTACCTTTCCATACCATACATATGTCATCAATGAACCTCCAATAATGGACGATGTTAATGGCAAAGCTAGGAGTGTGTCTGAGGACATGCTCCTCCCACCACCCCACGTGCAAGCACGCGTAGGTTGGGGAGAAGCATGCCCCCATAGCCACTCCCCTCTGCTGCTGATAAATTTCGTTGTTAAACAGAAAATAATTATTTGTTAAACTGTAGTGTAGCTCCTATTTTCCCAATAGGCTCTGCGCATTGGAATAGTACCTACAGCAGTAAAGGCCTAGACCAGACGTTAACTAGGTCTACTACTGTCGATACTAGACTTAATTTTTGGGTTTGCCAGCTAAGCTCAGAGTTCGCTAGAAACTTTCTCGAATGTTCAAGGAAGGAATTAACTCCCCTGATTAGACAAGAAGGGATTTAGTTTCTGACAACCATAGAACATGACAACTTTGCTCTCCCCTAATCAAGAGTCAATCTCGAGAGTCGTGTGAGCACAAGGCAATTATTTTACTCAGTCAGTACGTGCATTCTTAGTCTCATCAGAATGTAGAGAAAAGGAAGAGACGGGCGTGTTCAATAAAAAGGTGTTATTTATTGATCAGTCTCTTTTCTCATACATGAGAAATGGATCGATATTATTGCAATACTTATAGTTAAGTAAAGTGCATACATTAAAAGCAATAGTATAAAATAATACTGTAAAAACATTGATATGGTTTCTGAGCCATATGATGTTTAAAATGATTAAAATATATTTACATACACATATACATTTGACTAAACGTACTCAACTGGTGTTTCTAAATACGCCTACCCCGTGTACCTGACCTAAGTCTAATGCGTGGGCGGGAATAGAAAGTTACAGTTTAAGTTAAGTTTGTTTTTGCCAAGTGAATAACTAAAGAATTCTCTGTGAGGGGTTATTCAGTTCTGTACCTGGAATTTAGGATGGATGAGGAATAGTATCTCTTTCTCTGCTCTCGATATTCCAGGCTGCCTGCGAGGGCTGCCCAGAAACGCCGGTGCTGGGTCTCTCGGCTTGAGATAGCAGCGCGTCTCTCAGCGCGTCAGGAAGGCGGGGCTGCTGCCAGCGGGGTCTGCTTCTGCTCTCGGCTTCGGCAAGTATGGCTGCTCCGTCTTGTCACCACGCGTGTGTTTGCATAAGGCAAGATCGGCAATATTTATACCTTAAAGGTGCCGAGATTGACGTAAGGATGGACATAGATACGTCAATAAAGATGTCATACGACTTGCTCGTTAGCACATTCTTTACTAAAGTTCTCTGTGAAATCAAAACAATGGCCGCACGGATTATCCAGGTTGTCATAGGTTTGATTTGTTATGAGAACGTCGTATGCCTTATCAGGGGCTGGAGGAATGTCGCTTGTCTAATTAGATCTCAAGCGTTATGACCTAATCAGATAACACGTTCCTGTGCCGTAGTGTGACTGCGTCAGATAACGGTATCTGCATCATGGGGGCTTGTCTTGCCTCATGGGCTGACTGTTAGTTAACTTGATAGTTAGTTTAACCAGAATAGGGTCAGGAATAGGGGGATCGATTCAGAACCTATAGAAATACACGACACCCACTCCACGCTAACTATGGTCATATCTACTAATCTATGCATAGTATAACATAGTACAACATACTATAGAGTATAGTGTATACCTTACCACCCCAAAATACATAAATGCATTTTGAAATTTTCAAATATACTGAAAAATTGCAGTCATATATTTTGTATGCACTTAAGCTTATGAATTAAATGCAAAAGTAAACACGCATTTGTATGCATTATTGCTTATTGGTATATGAGAAATACACATGAAATGGCTCTTAATATGGCTATACAGAAAGGAAGTTCGAGACCATTTCATCACATAATAAAATGTTTGTGAACATACCAGCGAGCAGCTAAAGTCTATAAAGTATCTAAAAATAGAAATTTTAGTTCTCTAGGAATAGTTTCTTACTTTAAGCAGAAGATCAGTGTCCCGGGAAAAAAATATGTAGAAAAATATTTTAAGGGGCTTGCTGAAAAATATTGCTGTCCGTGAGCTGGAGTGAAATTGTTCATGTAACTTTATTTTTAAAGTTGAAGGCCGAATTCAGGGAACGCCGTGTGCGAGTTTACTCAAAAGTCTCTATTTCTGTTCTGGAGAGAACATCATATCATTCAGGCTTTCGAAAAAACTGTCAACAGCTTCATGGGAAAGTTCCACTAAGTCGGAAATAGGCGTAACCATGCATTCGTGCGCATGATTGTCTCCATTGACATTCTGATTCGCATTGCTGACAGAAGGTCGTACCTGTTCGATGCTGCTTTCATCTTGAACTTCACTACTCTTCAATCGCAGTGGTGAAGATTCCAGGAATGCCGTCATCAGGATTGGCAGCCTTTGAGGGCAGCACAAAGCGTGAACCTTGGTAGGAACCAACAGTGTATCTGCATCCACTGGCGCATCCGATTGTAGCGTCAGACAGGTGTCTAACACGCATTCTTCTCCGCATAGCAGACACCTTAGTACAGGTAAAACACACCTTTGCCACATTGGTCGAAATGATAGAAACCAAGTCATTTTCAGGTCTCTAAGCCGGGAGAGTCCCAGGATTTTTGATATCCGGTCCCGGTATCCAATGGCTAGGATCGTATCTTCCATTGTCGCGAGAGTTTGATCTGTGACATGGGTTGCCATAACGAAAAATAAGGACTAGGAATAGGATTCCTGCAATTAGTCCCAGGATCAGGGGAAGTCCGCCAAAAATCGAATGGACGAAATCTGGAAAAATACCCAGTATGGCTTTGAATGGTGTTAATGCCATCGAAAATACTGTCTTAAATACCTTTGAGACCCCAGTGGCATCAGAAATATTTAAGATTTCGCTCAGGATTTCCGCGAAATGTACGGGGGAATTAGTCGATAATAATGTATGTATCTCTGCAGTCGTCCTTGCGACTTGTAGATCATACGTTTCTTTTGATGACGTGAGCCTTGTAGGCGTCTGAAGAAGCACTGTTTTCATTCTGCTTAAAGTATCTATTCGAATAGAAGTAATTTTCAAACTGGGCCATGCCCTTGCCTCCCTGTCTGGAAAGGAGCTGGGGAATAAAGAACGTCCACAGCACTTGACCTTCGCCGTTGTAGTTACTAGATAAGGAGTCCCGGGCATAAGACTGCAACATCTGCGGTCTACAATAAGAATGTAACTCCCATTATAGAGTCTTTGAAAGAATGGTTCTATTTCAGTTGCAGGTGCGCCTTGCTGGTGACATGAAAGGTTGTATGAATTCCCTTCACAGGCTCCATGCAAACTAATTCCGTTACACAGAAGCGTGCCGCTTAGTGACATAGCACAATTGTTGCCACTAAGAAACACTTTCTGTCCTTTATTACTGACACATGCATGTGAATAGGGCAGGTTCCAAGTTGTTTTAAGGTACCCTTTTCCCAATTTCTCGTACATGCCAGCCTGTATATATTTTTGGCAGTATTGAAACCTGAAGGTTGAGATTGGAATATTTATGATTCCGTGGATTATCCATTCACTGACAGGTCGTTCTGACATTGTCAACGGTAATCTTTCTAGTTTTTCAATGCTCAAGATTGTATAATCAGCACCCTTTTGCGCCATACCGATTTGTCTATCAGTAAGGTTAAAGATTTGGAATAGTGACGTTGTGTTGATTAAACGCCAAGGCACATAGCCTGAACGCAGATTTTGTAACGTCCAGCCAAGCTGTACAATGGAACGCAATTGTGACTGACCATGTTGTAATAACAGTAAGTCTTGCGATAATATATCGATTGCTGAAGACACAATGCTGTCCAATGAAAAAATTCTGGAGGACAGAGTCATTAACCCATTGTCCACTACAGATAGTGATTTTTCCAAATTAATACGGTCAATTTCCCGTATTCTTTCTGCTGTTTCAATTTGAGTAACCTTCCAGGCCTCATTGTATGCTGCATATACAGAGGCTGCTATGAAACGCGTTTGACGCTGTTTGCGTGGTCCCAGTATGAAATCACGCAAGTCAGCACCATCAGTAAGTAAAGTTAGGTGTTGCTTAATTTCAGGCAGTGTGGAAGTCTGTAGCCATTGAAGGCATAATTTGCCCACACTGTAGGTTGTTATTATCCCTGGGTGATGTCTTTGGGGATATCTAGGGTCTGGCCTGGTCATTTTGAAACCCTGTGTTTTATTCAGGAATCTATCTTGACAGTTATTTGTATCTGTGGGCCAGATCAACCATTGTTTCCAATCAGGATGTGTTCTGTTTTGGTTTAATATATGGTTTACGTCTATCTCTTCATCTGTATCAGAGCTATAGCTAAACATTGTTGGCTTCGGAATAGACGGTTTATTTAAATCTTTGATTTTGGCAAAACCAAGACAGGTGGTTTGTTGAACAGTGTCATTTAAAAATATCATTTGTTCTGGGATCATGCAGGCTCTAAACAAAGCTTCTATACCCTGTACTTGCCAATCTTTTGTACCCCAAACACTTTTCAAATCAACATTTTTGTCCCAATAATCAAATCCAAAAGTATTCATTTTTTCGAAGAATGAATCTGAATATATCAATTTTGTGTTGGTTATCATGGTTTTCATCCCTGTCTTGTTTGACAATTTAAAATAAAATGTTTCAGCATTACTTATGTTAAAACCTGAAAAATATGAATATTTGTCATATACGGTTCTAGAGCTTCCTTTTGGAGGTGTAGCACAATGTTCCCATTGATTATAATTTAAAACATTTCTAGGTTGTGCAGATTTATGCAAAAAATGGTTACCATAATGGTTATAGCAATACATACTATCATAATTTGTAGAACCTTGCAAATAATCATGTTTTGTAAATTTAGCAGACATTACTAAGTCAGACATCATGTTGTTAATACTTTCGAAGTCCCAATCATCAGCAAATGAGTTTGGTTTTGCAAAGTCACTCAAGGAGATCTTGATTTGGTGTGGATATTTCAGGATCTCGACCGGACCATAAATTTCATAGTCAGTGTTGTCCCAGGCTACCCCACCAGGTATAGGATTGGCTGTGAAGTTGTCTGAAGAAAGTTCTCTTTTCTCGACGTGTGAAGATGTGTGTGGTTTGAGGACCAAGTTGATGTTCTGACTTGCTGTGTCCATTTTAGCATATTTTCCCTCAATGAAGCGTCCCAAAGTAAATACCATGATGAGCCAAAGTATGAGGATAAATGCACCAAAACCCACCCAAAATTCAATCCATGGAGAAACCAGATATGTTTCTTTCAGATGTTTCAAAAGTTCCTTAGCTTTGTCTTTAAAGGATTTTGATGATGGCTGTGTCTTTGATTCACTGAAGCCGTCAGAGGAATCATCGAAGTTGATGAAGTAACCGGATGCAGTTCTGTCAATTGTTCCAATTGGTTCAGGATTTCTGTTTTTTGCATTTTCACTTGGTACTTCAGTATAGATTGGTGTGTCTCTGCTAAATGTCTTTATTTGGGTTTTCAGAGGTCTGAGTTCTATTGCATTGTTGCATAGTCCTTCTTGTTCTTCTTTAGGCGTTTCAAATGTGATGAGCCTTTTTGTTAGGACCTCTGTGCTGGTAGCAAACCTTGGTGTTCTGCTACTTATTGGGAGTCCACTTGGCCTACTGTTTGTTATCGGCCACATGTTGTGGTTTTACCAGGTCGATGGATACAACTCGGTTCTCCTTTTTTCCAGCAAGTGGCGGTAGTACAACTGATCTTGTCCCGTTGACAGACAAGACAGGAACTGCTTTTCTGTAAGAAGGCCCAAATTCCTTCTTTACCGCGATCTTCTCCCTGACTAGATCCCCGACTTTTGGAATCCAGACAGGTCTTGCTGGGACAGGTGGTGATTCTTCAGTGGTTGTTGGCTGTTGTTTCAACTGTATGTTGCTCAGGTCTTTTCTTGTTTTGTTTAAGTCCTGCAAAATAGCCAAACGGTCTTTGACATCAAAGGTTTTTTCTATTACCACTGAAGTCTGACTATCAAGGTCAGAGATCAACATCCTAGTTCCGAATAATAATTCGTACGGACTGAATCCCTTCAGAGAATTTCTTGGCAAGTTATTTAGACTACGTTGGACACTTATTAGATGTTTGACCCACCCAGCTCCCGAACCTAATATCCTTTCCATTATAGATTGCTTTCTGCCTTGGTTTTTTCTTTACACCATCCCGTACCCTCAGGAAGGAAGTGAGAAGATTCCCGCTGGGCTGTGCTCATTTGGCCATGTTTCCCCCCCAGGCTGGATTGCCTGAGTGAAAACAATGGTCGAACGTAGCATGCTCTTAGCGTATATGCCATTTAGACTCGCAAATCTTTGTATAACAGTCCGGACGTCAGCCGAGTGCTGAGGATCTACATTATAAGTGGAAACTAGCCTGTATATGTTAATCGCAAGCCATTCTTTTTGCTGGTAATATTATCTGCCTTGATACGACGAGGTATTAAACTGCTTCTCTCCCCACTGCGATCTCTGTTGCAGTTTGGGCAGTTTTTTACAAACATGGTGTAGTGCAGGCTCATGCCTGGCCACCAGTACCGTGATTGTAATTCTTCCAGAGAATCTTTTAATTTAAGGTGTCTGAGACCCTCGCCCATGTGTGCGTCTGCGATTAACAAGTTTCTCCTGTCCATGTTTGGAATCACTCTATCCCCCACTCCAGGGATTCGAGCAAAAGGGACGGAGTTTGCATCGATTATGTATGTATAATTGAGTGGATAGTTGATCGGTAACGCTGAGCAGTCGCCTTTTAATGACGTTTTCACCGCCAGCAATGTTTCACCGTCAATGTATTTTAATGTACGCTTTTTGCGAACTACGGGAGCCGGTTTAGTGGCTGCCGCTGCGGCTGTTTCAGCCAATGAATTCCCTACAACGTGAACGCCATCACGTTGATGACTCAGTGAGTGAGTCACGTGAGTCTTTGGTAGTTCTTTTTGTAAAAGAGCTATTTGTTCCCAGAGCAGTTTCTGTTTTATTTGTGCATCTGTGTCATCTTTGTAACCGTTTTGAATCCATGTCTGCAAATCGCTGTTATATGATTTGACGCAGTAATATGAATCTGACACTATAAGTGTCGGGAATTCGCGATCCGCATTATCCAGCGCCATTTTTAATGCTATTATTTCAGTTTGTAGTTCTGAATTAGTTTCTACTGAGTGTGATTTTGTTAATAGAGGTCTTAGTTTACCTCCGCGCCACACTTCTTTTGTAATCTCACATGTGGGGTTGTATGCATGTTCTCCCCAAACGGAGGGTTGAGCATGTCCGTCTGTATAGATTACACAGGCGTAATGTCGTAGAGGCAGAATGTCGATTGGCAGAGGATACGTCTTTTCATATTTTAGATTTTTAGAAAATTGTCAACCATGCTATGCTTGATAATTCATATCCTACGTACAAGACTGTCAGATGGGCAATTCTGGACTAATTAAAGTTGAATTTGTAACCCTCTGCAGCGAACCCAAGTATTATGGTGTTCACCCTTTTCAAGTGAGTCTCCAAGTCATCATCTGTTAAGTAAATGTCATCGACATAGGATAATGCTTCATCATCATATAGTTGTAGTAATTCTGTTACTCTCGCTGAGAATACCCCCGGGCTGTTCTTGTACCCCTGGGCTAACCGACAGAATTGTTTTTGAGTGCCATTTACTGAGAATGCAGTTAAATATCTGCTCTCTGGTGCTATGTTTTGACAAAAGAATCCATTGGAGATGTCCAGGGTTGTTTTGTATTTTTTGCGCACTATGTTATTCATTAGTGCAGCACTGTGTGAGTTTTGCACTGCAAAGGTTTTGCAACATGTGTTAAGGTGTCGGTAATCCAAAACTAGACGATATGAATTGTCTGGTTTGGAGACCGGAAACAAAGGATTGTTCATTTGTGAGGTGCAAGTTTCAATCACCCCCTGGTATTCTAGCTGATCTAGTATTTCATTTACCTGTTTTTTAGCTTCTTGCTTAATTGGGTACTGCCTTTGTGCAGTAGGTTGTGATTTTAACTGGATTTTGTGAGGAGGGGAGTCCTCATCCCATCCTACATGATTTTTATATAAAGCAGGTGCTAAGGCCACTGCCCACTTTCTAGCAAATGTGTATTTTTTATGAATCGGTATTTGATTCGAGAAGACAGGCATAATTATTTCTTCGCCATGAGGGCACTCCCTGACAAACTCTGGTGGCCAGTCTTTTTCAGCTAGAAGGATGTCATAGCCTTTGGAGAGGTTATCCCAAAATAGTCCCCTTATTTTCCTAGTCTTATCTCCCTCTATACGTAATGTTATCTCGTATATCTTGTGGGGCTTGCTAACTCTGGTGTCTGCAGTTTCCACTTGAAGGTATTCATTCGTGTCCACTGTCTCCAGATGATTCATAAGGACTTTGCGAGCTATGCTCACCTCTGCTGCGCTGTCTAGCATTGTCTGAGCCCACTCTCCGTTTTTCAGTTGTGTCCTCAGTATTCTCGGCATTTTTAACTACCTTGATACTGGCTACCTTCTTTTTTGGAAATTGTAATTTCTTTTTTTGTTGAGCAGGTTCCTTGTCTTTGGACTTGGCGTGCTCTTCTGATCGTCCTCTTCTTTCCGATTTCTGCGAGGAAGTCTGAAAAGATTGAGAGGGACGTGTATCAATGTCTTGATATCTATCAGGTTTTTTAATATTATCCCTATTTCTAAGGTTATATCTATTCCCAGAGGGGTCACTCTGCGGTGACCTCTGTCTTTGGTTTGGAGATTTCTCTCTTCGCCTAGGAGACCTTCCTCGGGACTGGAATTTCTTTTCTTTAGGATTGGATTGTTTGTTTCCATCCCAGTTCTTTTTTGGTGAATTATTATTATTAAAAAATATTTTTTCTGGACTTGTAGTCAGTTGCGGTTTTACTGGTATTCCACCTAGACTATCTCTGCCTAGTTCTTCATAGGATTTTTCTATGATTCTGGCAAATTCAGCTGGTTGGTCTGCTATATCTGTCTCTTTTAACCTCTGGCGGATCGCCACGTTTGCTGCTTCACCTTTTATGTTGGCTAATAATATAGCCGAGACCTGCTTGAAGTCTTTTAGTAATTTCATACCAAGAGTTAAAGCAGGTTCTGGACCGTATTCATCTTGAATTTGTTTTAGCACATCTGGTATTACCGAAATGGATGGAACACCGTGCGTTTTTGTGTAGATGGAAGCAAAGACTGTACCCCAAGTGTCACAGTCCTCAATGTGTGGTGCGATTCCCATTGGGAGACATATAGTCAGAATCCTGTGTTTTTCTAATGGGGTGGTGTCAGGAAACACCGCCTCTATTTGGGTGATTTTCTGCGCCAACCAGAATGGTATTTGTTCCCGTTTAGCTGGAACTTTACCTAGGCAGGATTGGATGTTCTGTGGTGTAATTTTATTTGTGTTCCCCTGGTGAGGGGTCAGCTGTGGAAGTTTAATCGCTGGCTGAATTGTTGAAGTCCGCATTACATACTGAACTAATTGTCTATGAATTTTTAGTAGTTGTTTTAGCTGTATTAACAGCTCTGCTGCAGGCATTCTTTCGATGTCTGGATGTGGTGTGTATCCGGCTAAGACCGGCCACGTTGTTCCTGGTCTTCCTAAAGGACCGAGCCTTGTAATGTGATTGTTATGTATCAGGGCGCCATCAAATAAGAGCAAATGATCTTGGAATTTGAGTGGTACTTCCACCTCCTCGAAAGGAGTGTATGTTTCAGGAGGTTCCTCTACTTTGTAATAGTGGAAGTACTTTGTTACAGCATTTGCTGCCGGAAAATGTATCCATGAATAGTATACCTCTGTCTGCCGATATTCGTGTGCCTCAATTACGAATATGACTGTGCCACCTCTAGGTGTCAGTCCATTTTCTATAAGTTTTAGAGTTATAGATCTCCTTTTAATGACCGGAATGAGTGTTATATTCGGGTCTGCTGCTTGCATGGTAGCATCAGCATCTGCGAGTTCAGTTGCTAATCTAACTGCCTCTCTTTCATCATCACTCTCTGCCATTTTACAGACAGGATGGTATTATGTTTGTTTGCAGATCAGGTTTCTTTATGGAACAAAGATTAGATGCACAATATTTTGGAACTGTTTATCCTTCAACGTTGACTTGACCAAGAACCATACATAGGAGTTCCCTCCTGCGAGGTTTTGGAGGATATAACCTTTCACCCACTCCAGACGTCTTTGGAGTATTTGGGAAAAGGGGTCTGAGTGAGAAAGCACGACTGAGTTACTCTAAATGTCTTACGTTAGTTTTATCGCCCTTTCCAAACGCGTTGGGCGCCATGTAGTGTAGCTCCTATTTTCCCAATAGGCTCTGCGCATTGGAATAGTACCTACAGCAGTAAAGGCCTAGACCAGACGTTAACTAGGTCTACTACTGTCGATACTAGACTTAATTTTTGGTTTTGCCAGCTAAGCTCAGAGTTCGCTAGAAACCTTCTCGAATGTTCAAGGAAGGAATTAACTCCCCTGATTAGACAAGAAGGGATTTAGTTTCTGACAACCATAGAACATGACAACTTTGCTCTCCCCTAATCAAGAGTCAATCTCGAGAGTCGTGTGAGCACAAGGCAATTATTTTACTCAGTCAGTACGTGCATTCTTAGTCTCATCAGAATGTAGAGAAAAGGAAGAGACGGGCGTGTTCAATAAAAAGGTGTTATTTATTGATCAGTCTCTTTTCTCATACATGAGAAATGGATCGATATTATTGCAATACTTATAGTTAAGTAAAGTGCATACATTAAAAGCAATAGTATAAAATAATACTGTAAAAACATTGATATGGTTTCTGAGCCATATGATGTTTAAAATGATTAAAATATATTTACATACACATATACATTTGACTAAACGTACTCAACTGGTGTTTCTAAATACGCCTACCCCGTGTACCTGACCTAAGTCTAATGCGTGGGCGGGAATAGAAAGTTACAGTTTAAGTTAAGTTTGTTTTTGCCAAGTGAATAACTAAAGAATTCTCTGTGAGGGGTTATTCAGTTCTGTACCTGGAATTTAGGATGGATGAGGAATAGTATCTCTTTCTCTGCTCTCGATATTCCAGGCTGCCTGTGAGGGCTGCCCAGAAACGCCGGTGCTGGGTCTCTCGGCTTGAGATAGCAGCGCGTCTCTCAGCGCGTCAGGAAGGCGGGGCTGCTGCCAGCGGGGTCTGCTTCTGCTCTCGGCTTCGGCAAGTATGGCTGCTCCGTCTTGTCACCACGCGTGTGTTTGCATAGGGCAAGATCGGCAATATTTATACCTTAAAGGTGCCGAGATTGACGTAAGGATGGACATAGATACGTCAATAAAGATGTCATACGACTTGCTCGTTAGCACATTCTTTACTAAAGTTCTCTGTGAAATCAAAACAATGGCCGCACGGATTATCCAGGTTGTCATAGGTTTGATTTGTTATGAGAACGTCGTATGCCTTATCAGGGGCTGGAGGAATGTCGCTTGTCTAATTAGATCTCAAGCGTTATGACCTAATCAGATAACACGTTCCTGTGCCGTAGTGTGACTGCGTCAGATAACGGTATCTGCATCATGGGGGCTTGTCTTGCCTCATGGGCTGACTGTTAGTTAACTTGATAGTTAGTTTAACCAGAATAGGGTCAGGAATAGGGGGATCGATTCAGAACCTATAGAAATACACGACAAAACATAACCTAATCATTTTCAACAGCATATCATTATGGTTTTTGAAACATATATTCCGTTGGTTCAAGAAGTGTCTGACCGCATTCAGGCCATCGGTATGTTCTATGCTGGTGTAAAGGGTACATATGTCTAAAGCCACAAGAATAAAATCGGACTCCCACTTGACATCCTTCAATTTCATGAGGAAGTGTCCTGTATCCTTGATGTAGGAAGGAAGTTCTTCAACAAAACTCTGGAGAAAATAGTCCACATATTTAGAGATGGCTTCCAACAGACTGCCTTGGGCAGATATAATGGGGCGCCCAGGTGTTGGGGAAACAAGTTTGTGTATTTTGGGAATGAGATAGAATGTAGGTATCAAAGGGAAATCTTCCTTGAGAAACGTCAATTCTTGTTTAGTTAACAATCCCTCTCTTTTCCATTGATTAAGTTCTTTATGTACTGACTCTTTCAGGTTACGGATCTCATTGAAGTTACCTTTTCTGTAGCAAGATGTATCTGCCAAGTGCCGATGAGCTTCTTCCATGTATTCTGTTCTGGGCCAGATGACAATATTGCCCCCTTTGTCGGCTTTGTTGATAATAAGGTTAGAATTGCTTCTCAGTTTTTTCATCAATGCCATATATTGTCTTTCCATGTATTTGGCTTTTTTGATTCTTCTCAACGTTTTTACCTGCAATCCTTTCAGATCCTCAGTAACCATGTCATTAAAAGTGTCAATCGCATCCTTAGGCATAAGGGGTATAAAGGCACAAAAGAACTCCCCAAGCCACCTCCAATCCAATCGATCGGCGAAGCAAACAAAGGAGACGGACCACTGGATCTGGCCTCAGATGTATTTAATGGCGCAGATATATATATATATATATATATATATATATATATATATATATATATATTTATAGTCCAAAATGCTCTGCATTAGAGAAGCACACGACAGCAGTGAGGTAATATTCCTCTATTTATTCACGTTGCAGAAAATGGTTTAACATCCGTCATTTACCCTGCTTGCCGACGCGTTTCTGTGCTGTTCGCAACTTCTTCCTGGGCTTGTGGCAGTGCGGCGTTGTAAGGCTTCTGCAGCTCCTCCTTGATGCTGTCTATCGTCGTACTGCATCAGGTGTGTGTGCTTTGTAGCGCAATGACTCACAGTGAGTTATGGGAGCTGTAGTCTCTTCCTTTAACTTCCCACAGTGGGCTCCGCATTGTCACGTGATTTAAACAGTCTCAGTGGTTCGTGAAATCCACTGTGATATAAAGCACTTATATATATATATATATATATATTCACTGAAAAAACCATAGGTTATACACCATATATAGTTAGGAATTAGCATTTAAAAAACCTTATTTTACTCACACAAAACCAATGAAATTCCATATATAGTTAGTTGTACTAACTATATATCGCGCACCCGCAATCCACTGCTGATCATGTCACATATTACATCATTCATGACATGGTCAGTGACATCACTGATGACATCACTGATGACATCTCAAATGACATCACTGATGACATCTCATTTGACATTACTGATCACATCACTGATGACATCATTCATGTGATAATATGATGAACCTCTTCAGACTCTATTATAACCTTAGATACACTCAGTGTAAACAGACACTCACAGACTGTCACTCATCCATGGAGTTACTTACACACCTAGTCAGTCATGCAAAGAATTAATCACACCTCCATTTTCACAACTATACAGTTATACACACCTTACTTATTCAAACATATACTAAAACATATTTACTCACTTATACAATCCTGGATACAAGTTCACAATGATCCATACAGCCACTCACACATTCACTGGCTCTTATGCACAGTTATTTATATATGTCAACTCTCACATGTACTGTATTTTACATATGTACTTACTTTGACATGTAGCACTGAGATATCCATTCACTCACCAATACACTCATGCACACAGTCAACCACCCATCCAGCTGTTTCCACATGCACTTTTGAACCCATACATCTATGCACAGAGTCATACACCTCCCAGCCACCCACACACACACTCAGTCTCCCATACAAATGCTTGGGCAACCAATCAATAACCCATATAGTTACTCATATAGCTACTGATCAACACATGCAGCAGTTTACAGAAGAACAGACATAATGATGCACAAATTAAGACAGTTTAGTCACTAACCCATGCACTCAGTGAGACACATTTAACCACTCACTCATACAGTCAGTCATGCACCTACTAAATCCTTCATCCAGACACTTATACATCCACTCATTCTTAAATATGTAAGACATATTTTAACTTTACAGAAAAATACAGTCACTGGATGTTGTCATCAGTGATGTCATTTGAGATGTCATCAGTGATGTCATCAGTGATGTCATTTGAGATGTCATCAGTGATGTCATCAGTGATGTCACTGACCATGTCATGAATGATGTAATATGTGACATGATCAGCAGTGGATTGCGGGTGCGCGATATATAGTTAGTACAACTAACTATATATGGAATTTCATTGGTTTTGTGTGAGTATAATAAGGTTTTTTAAATGCTAATTCCTAACTATATATGGTGTATAACCTATGGTTTTTTCAGTGAATTTTCAAGGTTTTGTAAATGCTAATTCCTAACTATATATGGTCTATAACCTATGGTTTTTTCAGTGAATTTCATTGGTTTTTTAAAAGCTAATATCTATAGCTGTAAAATGTATTCTTCTTTAAATCCAAAAATATATTTTATATGTTTATTAATAATTTTTTTAAATATTTTTTTTGTTTCACTCCCGGTCCGCGAACCGGAAAGCTTTCCGTTAGCTCAAATTAATGCCGCGACCCGGTCCGCGAACCGGTAAGAAATCAACATAGTGACGGTATCGCGTTGCCGCGTAATGCGTCTTGTGACGTACCGCGTTAGCGCACCCGGAAGTGCCCCGGGGCGCGGACCGAGGCGCGAAACGCAGCTCCCCGGAAGCGATCCGCGGCGCGTCGCGAAAGCGCGACATATCGCGTTGCCGCGTAATGCGTCTTGTGACGTACCGCGTTAGCGCACCCGGAAGTGCCCCGGGGCGCGGACCGAGGCGCGAAGCGCAGCGACCCGGAAGCTAACCGGGGCGCGTTCCGCAGCGCGTAACATGAGCGTGAGAGGTCATGTGACTTGTTAATAAAACTTTTCATTGGTTCATTTCACTTTTGGTTTCATAATGATGTAAGGCTAGGTCAGGTGACCTAAAAATAACACTTTTCATTGGTTTAGAACTATTTTTTTCCCAAATGATGAAAGCCCCCACCTTTTTTCTCACTCTGACTTTCAACTTTGAGAAAGGAAGACCTGATCATTTGCTCTGATTAAAAAATGGCTTCAATAGTAGCTTCAGCTTCTGCACCCCCACCACCACCACCACCATCTCCTCATAGGAAGAGAGGACCACCTGCACAGTTTATTGGAGACACAGAGGAGGAAGAGGAAGAACAAGACGGAGAGGAAGAAGAGGGACCACGATTTGTCAAAGAGTTACCCCGGGTATCTCATCGCAAAGTTAGCTTTATTTGGCAATTTTTTTCCATTCCACCAGGAGAGAAAAAAGTCAATGCACGCCATGCTACGTGCCTTATCTGCCAAGATAAGTTATCCCGGGGCACTAATAAAAAACACAGTTATGGAAATCACACGATGCACCGACATATGCAGAGGTGGCATCCAAACAACTATAGTCGTGCAGAGATGCGTGAACTACAACAGAACCCCCCAACTTCGGTGACAAGAACATCTACTGATATCTCTCTCACAGTTGGAGAGGCCAACGAAACAGTGCCAAATATTCAAAAAAAAATTGTCCATATGAAGCTGACATGCTTATATTGTGGCACTTTAATTTCATGCGCAAACATGAGTCTGAAATTAATTAATTTGGCTTTCGAGAAACACCGATGCTCCAAACGCAGCAAGTTTTAATTTTTTTTTTTGCTCCTGTTGAGCCTTTTTCAATGCCTCTTTCTGTTCTTTCCCTTTGAAAAAAAACAAATAAAACAAATAAGTGTTCAAAAAATACAAAAAAACAAATAATGTTCAAAAAAGAAAAAAAAAATATAAAACAACAAAAATATTTTAAAAAAAGTTCTTTTCAGAACTACCTCCCCGTTATTAAAAAATTGCTAGAATGTTTAGCACTCTGGCAAGCTCTATTTCTTTTGGTTCGCTTCCCGGTTAGCTTCCCGGTACGCGGACCGGGAGCTAACCCAAAAAATTTTACAAAAAAATAATAGAGTAAGTATAAGGAAAGTAAACAGAGAGTGATGTTAAAAGAAAGACAGCTATAGGGACTAAAGAAGAGATACTGTTTAATAGATCTATTTACCGAAGAAAAGACGGAAGAGGGTATAATTGTGAAAAACAAAATAGATAACGAAGTGAAAGAAAAAAAAAGAGAGTATAACAATAACAAAGAAGAGTTTCTTGGAGAATGTGAGTGAATGTTCAAAATAAGATTAAAACATGAAGAATAACAGAGAGAAAAAATAGAAAACAGAAAACAAAAAATAACAGAAAAAGGTTAATTGAAACAGCAAAGAAATGTAAGTAACATAGAGCCATATCATCAACATATGCAATAAAAGTTTTGCAGCTTTTATTGGCAGAAATGTGTCGCTAAAGCTGCTTTTGCGGCAGAAAACTGCCGCTAAAACCACTTTTGCACCAGTTTTCTGCCAATAAAAAGAGCAATAATTTTATTGGCTGTGTTCATAATATGCCCCTTAGTGTGCTTCAACTACACAGAGAAAGCATTATGAACAAATAGTGATACAGTGATCAGTCAAAGACACTAAGAGTAATAGAGACGGAGTGAGTGAACAAGAGTGAGGAACTATGAGAAGAGAGGGACTGAGAAAAAGAGTGGAAGGAGTTGAGTAAGTAGGTAATAGAGAAAGGAATGAGGGAAGTAGCAAAGGAAGGAAACTGAGGGTTAAAGAAATGAAGCAGTGGAACTAATAGAAGTTAAATGTGATAGAAATGTAACGAAAAGAGTACAAAACATTTACCTTATAATTGTCGTTAAATTACTCACTTTTTGTTTTTATACTTTCAATCTGTGAAAGAGAGAACAAACATTTGAAAAATATTAAAACATGTATTTAAAAATTACAAAAGACAAGGGAAAAGATTGAAGGACAAACAGTTTTTCAACAACTTTGACACTTACAGAAGCTTCTGCTTCTCCAGGCCCCCTACACAGTCCTAAAGATATACATTTTAAACTAACAGTATCTTGATGCAGATGAAGTGAGGCCTATCTTAAAACATGGTGCATCTTTTGCATTGCTGTTGTCTCAGAAAAGTGTCGCAAGACACTAAAATTTTAAATGATTGCTTCAGGATGCCAATAAGATGTGTCCTATCCAGAGGTTTGTTTGAGGTGAGGCCTACTCAGGGTTGCAGATGAAATTTCGAGTTGTTGAAGAGAATAGAGGACATAATACATGTGAAGGTCTACCAATGAAGTGAGTCATGTCCACTGCACTCTTGAACAAAGTCCAAACCTCCTATGTTTCCCTGGACAGACCTAAACTTGATCTGCACAATGTGATTCGTAATGATAGGAAACACAGGTGATGTAAATGAAATACGTGCAATTTATTTTGCTCATTTCACAATCACATCACTTGTGTTTCCTTTGCTTAGGTATCTCATTGTGCAGATGTAGTCCAGCATATGAAAGAATACGCAGAAGTGCAGCACTGCATGCAACAACTTTGACACTTACAGAAGCCTCACCTTCTCCATGCCTCCTACACAGTTCTACATATACATCATAAATGCAAACAGTACAGAATTAATTATACATGTTAAATGGTTTATTTTTGCTGTTCTCAGAATGTATCAAAATTCACTAAAAACAGTGACTTGAAGGTATTCATCATATAACAGCGGGGAAAAAAAAACACAATCAAAATGATTGTGTTTAAAAAACCCATACAACATAACAAATCAGAATTCAGAACTCCTTAAAGTTAACTTACTTTCCATGACGTCAAAGGATGTCCTATGAACAGCTTACACTCTGTTGTGCTGTTATTACTTTAAACCCGCCACTTTCTGAAAGAAAATCTCCATCGTTTTTAAAAACATGTTACATGCAATAAATGACTTCTTGCTCTCTACCACAAGTTTCCACAAGGCCAAATCTTGTCAGAGCCATTTATAACTCTTGGATTTCTTGTAAGCCAATCCCGTCATTTGGCATTTCTGCAACTTTCAGAATTAAAATGTTGAAGATCATTTTCACAATCCTGGAATAGTAATATCTTCCCCTTCTTGCTCAGTCATGTTCTACATTTCCTATGACACTGATACTGCTTACTATGAAACAGACTTACACTACCTCCATGAGTACTACAATTATTTAATTCTCTACATCACTTTTAATCACAAAGCAATGTAAAACAGTAGACAGCATTGCAGACTTACATTCCCTCTACTCTATGTTTTGATTGGCTGCTTCAATTAGCTTATAAAAAGAAATAGTTTTTCTGAACTCATTCAAAGTGCACTTATTTCTCCATGACGTCCAGTCTTATGGTTAGAAGTTATGTCTCTGAACTACACTTATCCTCAAGGCCAAATTGTGTAGGAGCCATTAGAACTTCTTGAAATTCCACAGAGCACATCCCGAGATTATTTCCCTAAAATGTTGGTTTTAAAAACACCAGGTAAGAGTTTTTAAGGTCATACGGCAATTTTTTTTTGAAAATTAAAACAGAATCATTGCAGAATGACCAGCCATTTCTAGACTTTAAATAAGCTGTGTAATGTCCTGATGTTATTGAAGGGCCGTCATGATATATAATTGCTGCAGTTACAAAAGTCCTTCCTGATATTGACAACTGCGAAGCTACAACATTTTTAATTAAAGTTGTCAATTTTGTTCCATCAGGCCTACATCGTTGGAACATTAAAATGACATACTGGCCATATGTTCGTATAAATAATGTGGACATCATTTCAGATTTACATTGGCTACACTCCATGTTGTGATCAGCTGCTTTTACTAGCTTATTAAAGGAGACTGATTTACTGTCTGGCAAAGTTAAATATATAAATCTTTCTGAGTCTACACTAGTAGTACTTGATACCATACAGTTCTCGCAGTCATGCTGCCATTGATAAGAAAGCCCAAACAGCTGATCTACATCTACACCTTCAGCATGCAATACATCAAGCATATACATTAAAAACTCCTGACAATCTTGCTGAATATTTTGAGAGAATTGTGTTTGGCCTGAACATCTGTCTAACAGATTTCGAATTTCAGACACACTTTCTATGTTTGTTCTATCAGTGCTACATTTCTCTAACACAGAATTTAACAAACTGCAAAATCTTTGATCAGAATTGACCACAATCTCTTCTTTTACATTTTCTAGAGAAAACAAAACATTAACCACTACATTAGCATAGCAGTTGACACCAGAACTGTTTTCAAATTGAAAACCAACAACATCTTCAACAGAATCCTTTTTGTTTCTGCTTGTAATTTTAGGTTCATCGACTTTTCGTCTTTTTGCTACAACCTCCCCAGTATTGGTCACATTTCTTCGTTTCCGGCCTACCACACGTTTCTCAAACAAAGGATACTGAGGCAAATGTGGCGCATACTCTCTTCTTAACCTATTGTATTCCTTAACACAATCTAGATCCGCACAAATGTTTGTGACATCACACTCAATCAAGTACAATCCCGATAAAGTTCTAACTCGTGACAATGCCACATATGCCATACCCTCCTTGAACACAGAACTGCCAATATTCACCAATGCACAGTCTACACTTAAACCTTGCGATTTATGGATTGTCACCGCATATGCCAAGCAAACAGGAAACTGCTTACGGCGAACATATAAGTCTTTTACAAGCAAAAATCTAGCAGAGCAACGACCAATTAGCTGTACTTCCTCAATGCCATCAAATTTAATTTTTAAAAATTCAATTCCATCTCTATTTCTGTATTTTACAAAATCAACAACATTACCCATTGATCCATTTACCAGACCTCTTTCAACATGTAAATTCCTTCTTAAAATTATACGGCAGTTCAAGCACACATTCAGAGTCTTTTCAAAACCTGCAGTTTTAGATATACTCTTCTCTAATGAATCCAATTTTGTTTTCAGATTCTCAGACAAAATAATTGTTGATCCCATATGCTCTACTCTGTCAATAGCTTCCAGTTTCACAATCTCTTGCTTTTCTAAATGCAACATTTTGTTGTTGAATTTGGCACATTCTGCAAGAGTTGGCATCAAACATATTCCAGATTTCTTATCAGTAATTTTCTGAAAAATATTCTCAGGCACAACATCTTGTTCTGGATATAAATTTGACAGTAATCATGCATGTAAAGCTTCTTTCCCATGCTCAGTCACTTTTCCAATTCTAACATCTTGTAGAATAGTCTTGTAAACTTCATCCTTCGCCTGACGCATATTTTCATGCAGTTCAGCATAATTGAAGTTTAACCATATATTGACGTTGCCAATGCTGCCTAGGCACTTCCTGGTATCTTCATGCGTGAGCATTTTGAACACAGGTTGCCCTTTCACTGGTGTCAGCTGCAAAAGATCTCCGAAAACAATGATGTGTTTGCCACCAAATAACCCATCATACTCTGTTTTGAGAACTTCTTGCATTCTCAAATGCACAAAGGCAAGCATGACATTGGAAACCATGCTTACTTCGTCAATGATAAGAAGTTTCATTTTCCTCAAGATTCTTGAAACTTCAAAACAAGCATCTCCAGATAGCTTGTGATATTGTAATTTGTTGTCATGCTCCACTGGCAGCATCAGTAAACGATGTAAAGTAATCCCTTTAATGTTATGTGCTGCCAGTCCAGTTGGAGCGGTGACAACACAAGACAGCGATGACTCTGTCCTTTCCTGCAAATAGCATGAAATTGCTTTAATGAGGAAACTTTTTCCAGTTCCCGCTTCTCCACTCACGTACAGTCGGACAGGCTTCAACGACGTACATGAGCACTCTTTCTTGTCATGACTTAATCCATGATCAATTTGCATGGTAACTTCGTCATATATTTTCCTCTGCTCAACGTTGAGTTGTCTTTCCAACTCTTCTAAGTTAACCGCATCCTCCTGAGCATGTGCCATGGCTCTTTCCACTTCAATCATGGCAGTGGCAGCTTCATTTTCGATAACAGGTCCTCCTAGTGGATCCTGACTCAATGAAGCAGAACTCTGACTGTCCTGAGAACTGTCTCTGGCAATCTCGGCTGCAATCGTTGCTTCCTGCTCAATTTCCGCATTCAACATTTCTACATATTTGGGAAAAGCAGGACATTCTATGGTCTCCTTGGCAGCATTGAAAGAGTCTTCGTAACAGAGGAAATCTCCAAGCAGTTCCTCTTCTGCACGCCAAGGCTTGAAAAGTTGCAAAAGTGATAAATAGAAAAACTCCTTTTTTTCAGGAGATTCGCCAGTCAATTTTCGATGGTTTACCAAGTGGCATTTTCTTTGCTTGACCAGACATCCCTCACTTCCTATTACAGCATACACTCCTTTCTCAGTATCTTCTTTGATGTTCCTCTTGAATATGTAATTTTGAAGAACCTCATACAGACAAACATTGTCGAGGTGACTGCTTCTATTTGGATAATATGTATCCAACATGTTGGTCTTCAAAATGTCAGTACTGTTTGGCTCCTTTTCCGCCAAATACTCAATTTCCCGCACAGGTTTCAGAACTCGATTACGCGTTGCAGCAAGACCAAGACTCGCCCAAACGATACTCCTGGACTTGGCATAGAGACTTGCTGAAGACAACCGGTCAGAGCATTCGTACGCTCCGATTTCTCGATGCGACAACATCTTCAGACTGAAACTGTACAACTTCTTGCTGAGGCTCTTTTCATGGGAAATGTCCTCCCACATATCCTTCAATTCTGTCTTCTCTTTTTTGGTGATGTAAGATGTCACATACCGAGCCACAGCCATACAGTTATCAGCCACAAACTGTATATCCATGTTAGCATTCCACATGGACAAAATCACCGGGTTGTAGTCGTTGATGTACTTGGACTCTTCGTTCCTCTTCAAATTGTATGTGTTTTTAGGTGATTTCTTCATCACATTATGTCGCAGCGAAGACATCAAACTGTTTACTCTTCCTTTAGAAATCACCGGTCGTGGAAAGCCGAAACGACATTTGGTGTAGAACTTGTCCTTGTTTCGGAATTTACGACGGCAGTACTTTCCACATCGATGGCTTTGGAAACGCAGAACTTTTTCTCTTAGGCTTTTCTTCTCCTTTGCGTTTGGAACAGCACACGTAGAATACTGTTGGATGAAACTCATCACTGAGTCTTCTGGATCCGTTCCAAATTTAGGTGCATCCTTGATCCACAGCAGCATATGTATATGAGGAGCACCTCTTGCTTGGTACTTCTTTCTCCAGAAGAAATCCAACACCTCTCCAAGAGGTGGATTCTTCTTATTCATGATGAAAGACATCATAGCTTCAAATCTATGATTGAAGTACCTACATACATTGACTGGATCCAAAGAGCACAGTTCTCCGGGTGTCTTGAATTCGATGTTATCTACGTTAGCATTTGCCTCTCGTAGAAATTCAAGTAAGTCTTCCCAGCCATACTCGGCACAGCTCAGAGTGAGGAACCATGTGGGAGTACCTAAGTTCCTCAGCATACATTTTAAATCACCATGACGACGGTACCAGTACTCATTAGTACCACGCTGACACGCCATGAGATTAATCAGGTGAGAATCCAAAATACTGTCTTGGACATTGTAAAAACAGTTTCAATCGGGTCGGGGACAATCGATATTTGCCCGGCGGTATTGCCTCTGTGACCCTCTAGTCAGTTAAATCAATGAAGAGGCAGGCGCTGGAGACTGGAAAGCAGGAAACAAGGTTTTTTTATTCTCTCCGGAGGAGAACACAACGAAACGGACAGAAGGTATCGTTCTGAGGTGCTCTAACTTACGTTTGAGGCCTGGCCCCTTATATACAGTGTTTTATGGTTTTTATTGCAGTTTACATATATGTGACAAAGCTTTGATATACGGAAAGACATACCCGGAATCCCCCTTTGGGGCCCGTTCCCACACACATTTACAGTTGAAATCCCCACCCTAATCACAACAGGTGATGAGCATCGCGCAGCTGGATAATCCGCCGAGTCACGGAATGTGGGGAGTGTGATTGGGTCCCATGGGGTGGGGGCTTTGATCAACCCGGGGATTTCTTTGATGGGGGAAGCTTTCTATTGTACGGGGAGGGGCAAGGGTGGTATCGGCAGAGCTGGGTGTCGGCTTGGGAACGGGGAGGACAAAACGGGCACACGGGGAAAAAGGGGGTTTGCATCTAAGGGCCGGAGATCATGAAAGGAAAGCAGGGAGGTGTCGCGCTGGGAACAGGATGAGGGCCGGGGGCAGAGCAGCGCCGAAGAGGGGTTTATGACTCAAGGCAGGTGCAAGCAGGGGGTGGTCAGCGTGCAGGCTTAGCGAAGGCAAAGGGCTATGTCAGGGGCCAGCGGCATGCAAAAGGGTTTGTTCTGATCGGGGCATCTTAAAATGGCGGGCGCGCACGACAAAAGTGTGGCATCAGGGGAAGAGGCAAGATGGCGCAGATAATGTTCACCAAAACGCACTAATTTTCCACAGTCCCTCCTTTAACATATTCAAGACATCTTGTTGGTTCATTTTCTACTCGGGTCTATTGTGGTGAGCATGAGAGAGAGAACGGTAGGAAACCCAAGATAAAGAGTTGTAAACAATACACTTTGAGGTTTCTAGTTTTTAGGAGGTGCACCTATTTGATGAACTTTGATAAATTTGTTCAGCAGGAAAGTCATAGGAATGAAATACAAAAACGGCGAGCAGCAAGTACATATCATAACGTAAACTGGCAGGTTAATACATATTTCGGATTCGGATTGGAGCAGGATCAATACAATGGTGGCTGGGAGAGAAATGAGGCGTAGAAAAAACGGTGGTTGAGGAGGTCAAACGTTCGAAGTTTACGAGTTCTCATTGTTCTTTGTGGTCTTTCGTTGGCGCTGTTGAGCACCGGCGGTGGAGCTACGAGTCCAGCTCTGGTCTAAGTTCTGCGTTGCAGGGCACGACCCTTTCCTCGCGTTTCTGGTCGGAAAAGGTCCTTTTCGCCCCGTGTCCTTTGAGGTGATTGTCAGAAAGTTCCGATGGAAGAAGAGCGTTCAAAACAGTCTATAGGGTAGGTCAGAGGAAAAAGAGGGGGATGGAGCAAGGCCAAATTAGGAACAAACTAGGGGAACGAGAGACTTCAAATAGGCGGGCGTGTGACGGAATTCAGAGAGCGGGGACTTGTCGACAGGCACTGGACGTCGAGCAGGGGCATCAGGTCGACCCTTTCTTTTCATGCTGTCGAAAACAGTGCCTCGTCCTGCAGCTCTTTTCAGTCGTGGTCTCGCCTTGGCCAATGTCGTAGGTGTCCCTTAGTCTGCAGTCGGGCCTCGTGCTCCCACATCCGGTCCTTCTCTCCTCCAACAGCAGTACCCTTAAACAAGTTTTGAAAAGACAGTCTTTTAGAAAATTTTCGGATGAAGATAATCAAAAAGTCTATTTCTCTCCCAGCTCCAGGCAAAGAATGAAAATGTCCGTCATTTTTAACGTTCACAACTGGCATATGAATGACCGGTGGCGGACCTGCTGGATTTACTATGACTTTCCTTCATAATCATTTATTACAGGCATGACAGTTCATCTGATGGTAACCCACCTTCGGGAGATAAATCTGGCAAAGATATGCCGTTCTCTAGAGTTTCACATTTACAAAAGGGTACAGTGAGTCGTCAACATGGTACTACACAGGTATTTCGCTGAGAGACGAACATGGCTAAACATTTCCTTTCTATCGGTGCATCCTGTTTTTCAGCTACTGCGAGGTTCATTTTGACGATTTCTTTACCTTGGTCTAGTCTGTTAACCTTGTAAAACATCATTCTGGGTCCTACGTAACCTTTTACAGCCCGGTTACTTAACTAGGAAGGACAGGGGATTTATGGGAAACAACCAGGGACATAGACAGGGGAGGCAACGGGGGTGATCGTTTTTCTGGTTTGGGTATTGCGACGATTCGGGGAGGGGAGGGTCGCGTATTCTGAGATCCTTGTTTTATACTATAGGAGCCGTTGACATGTAGTTCCCTTATTTCGGGCCAGATTAGGGAACCTCTGTCGTCTTACCTGTCCTTTCCCTTACGGCCCAACCTGGGTTCATTGACTTCTAGCGGAAAAGGAGAGGTAATGACGCGGCCTCAGGGTGATTGCATTAAAGACAAATGTTTGTGCAAATACTGACGGTATTTGAAGCCAATTAGGTGGTGTGGTAGGGGTGGCAATCTGCCAATTTCGGGGCTAACCACTCGGAAGAGTGGTAGTGAAAAATAGAGAGAGAGTGAGAGAGAGAGAGAGAGAGAGAGAGAGAGAGAGAGAGAGAGAGAGAGAGAGAGAGAGAGAGAGAGAGAAGAGAGAAAGAGAGAGAGAGAGAGTGCAACGGCAGGCTAAATAGTACACGTGCAACGGAGACGGCGGCAGTGCGTTCGAGAAAGGCTATTTAGTGCATTACACAGTAAAGGGTATTCACGAGTCCACGTTAGCTTGTAATCATGCAGTTTGAGCATTAGACAGGGTAGAGGGGACGTGCTTTGGGAAAAGGAAAGAAGAAAAAGGAGGTACCATTTTGTCGCACTTTCTCGCATTCTCGGTCCTTTGACCAGTTGGGTCAACGCCTCAGCCACACACACACACACATTCCCTCACAGTTTCGCATCATACGTAACGTGGGTTCATTCGTCCGGTCTGGTTAAGGGTGATCACTTTTTATCAGGTTGTGCTAATTTTTCGGGTTTGTTCGATACGTGAGTAGTTTGCAGGCGTGCTTAGACACCACCCTGCGGCGCTAGTCCGTTTCGTGCACTTAGACATGGCAAGGTCTCAGATCTTCGCCACACCTTGGCTGTAATCTCTGATGTAACCTGCAGAGGGAGGAAAAAAGGGGGGGGGTGGGGGAGACAGCATTCGCGCGCATACAAATACATGGATTCATAAGTCCTTTACTTACCTCTAACTCGTCTTTCCTCCTTGGGGCAGGGTCCCCGGGGATATGGTTTTCGGAGTCGAGGGGGGGTAGTGTGTTCATGTAGGGCGTGTGCGGGGAAACATAAAAAGGAAACCAGAGGTGCCTAGTGCGAGGTATCTAGTCAAAGGATATATCTCACTATCGGGATCCTTAAACCTCTTTCAACGCCGTGGCGTTCTAAAGTTCTTCGGTTCTTGGGTCCCTGCTACTTTGGAACGTTGTACTTTACAATATTTACATTATTTCATTTCACCCTCCTTTTACATTCCCTCATTTACACCATTCGTTTTACCCATCCTTGGAAGTCACGGTCTTCCTCTACGCGAGAGTTCATGAGTCAGTCGCGTACTTTTAAGACGGAGTGTCGTGTTGTCGATCCGATCCGTCCTCCAGGGCTGGGCAACCATCTTCCTTTAACCTTAAAGAGAGAGCAGAGTAGGGTGCACAGAAAAAGAACTTTCCTACCCATCCCATATTGTTTTAAAATAAAGCATGCAATACCCGTCCATAGTTTCAAAGACTTTATTTTGCAAATTCATTTCAGCATATGGATTAGGAGGGTGTGGTCGTATTTGGTCGGTCGTGGCAATGGCTAAAGTGCGTACAGCGGGGGTGTCGTTTGCAACAGTAAAAACATCGGAAAGTTTCATTCATTCATTTGTGAGAGACTAAAACGTCTATTAATTGGCTGGGGGTTCGGGGGCATATATTTTCATAATTTAGAAACATAAGCATAACAGTTGTAATCAGATTTCCTATATACATACCGTACGTATGTATCGTAAATGAGGTTTACATCAGTTATAAAAATATAATACATTGTATATTCGTAATCAACGTTTGTAACGGGGATCTTTTCATACTGTTCGTCGAGTGAGCTCTCCTTGTCTTTTCTAGCCAAGTGTACAAAGGATCACAAAAATCTCAGAACATCAAGTTTATATTAGTGCGAAGGAACACCACGAGGTGTTCGTAAGTTCCGATTGATACCAGCGCCATTTTGGGCGGGGCCGGCACAGTCCGGAAGCAGCATCAGGGGGAAATGTTTCCATTACTGGCAGTTTGGACCAGAGTCCTTTTCGGCAGTTCTAGAATTCACGCTAACAGAAGGTGTGGCAATGTCATGTTTGTTTCGTTGGCGATCGAAGCAGCCGTCCCTTACCGGAAACCTGCAAAGGCCGAAGGCTCCGCCGGGGACCTTTGTATGATCTTCAAGGCTGCGGAGATGCTGCCGGAGATGGGGGCTCGTGCTCCATGGGACAAATGTTTGAGTTGTATGGCTGGCCGAAGTTACTCTAGTGGCCGGGGCCCGCCTTCCAGCGGATCCAGACGCCATTTTGAGGCCCTACAGGGGCCACCCTCGTCGAGTTTTGCAAGAATGGAAGAGACCCTTCGGAGTGAAAGGAAGAGGTCCCTGTTTTGTGAGAGCGGGACGTTCAGCTGGGGTGCAGCTGTGATGCCCCCACCTGGGGGGGGGGGGCGAGGGAGACTCGTTCACATCGTCTCCTTCTCCCGGTGCACTCCATGCCGCTCCTTTTCATCGCCCTGCATGAAGGCCTCTCCACATCCGGTGTTCCCTAAGTGTCACCATTGTACGTTCGGTGCTGCGCAAATACTGGGGTGCCACCATTGTGTGTTCGGTGCTGCGCAAGTACTGGGGTGCCACCATGGTGTGTCCGGTGCTGTGGAAGTATGGGCACCATCGCCTGACTGGGGGTGTTCGGCGTCGGACTGGGGGCTGGGAAACCTCCTACCGGTGGAGGTGGGAGAGGCTCGTCCGCGTCGCCTCTCCCTCCCAGCCCAACTTGGACAAATTGTTGTGGAGGTACGTGCAGGACATCCCGCCGTCCAGGACTGCTGCGGCTGTGACAGAAGAGAAAAGGAAGAGATGCCTCGCTCTCCTCTTGACATGTGGCGGGACTACCTTAGTCTTTCCAGGCCCGTTGCGGCCGGCCAAGGAGACATGTGGCGGGACTACCTGCAAATGCCCAGGCTGCGGGCTCCTGCCTCTCCTCCGGCTCCCCCATACGTTAAGATTTCCTGACCAAGAGTTGGCGGCGGGGCTCGCCTTATATGGGTTGCCGTTGGTTGGGCGTAGCCGTAACCCTGCCCTATTTTGGAAGGTTCCAGAATGGGGGGGGGCGAATGTTCTGTTTGACTTTCATTTTCTACAGTTTATCGTTATTATTCCTTGTTTGTTGTGTTAAATTAAAAGTTCAAGTTTATTAATGTTCTACGGATTTTGTTTTATCATTTCTTTCTTTCCAGGTTGCTTTTATGCTAAGTTTCTGCTAACAGGGGTCGAGTAACACGGAAACACGTGTAGAGGGGTGACGCAGATTTGTACATTTACATACACACGAACTCAGACGGGGGGCAGTACAAGTACGACATACAAAGACCCAAGACAAATATAAAAACAGTTATCGGTCATAATTATCTCTTTCCGTCTGTAAGTTTTTAAACGAGGCTGGGTTCCCGTCTTGACATTGCCCGACCTAGGAGAACTTGATCATGCCGCTGAGATTTTCCTGGCGAAATCTGTGCCATCGGGCATAATCAAACGTGGTGGTTCTGTCTGGCCTGTCTATGTAAGTCGGGTTCTTCTCTGTCTCGCGCCTTTTCTCGTACTGTCGGTCTGTCGTTCCTGTCGGTCCTCTGCTCCTACTCACGCTCAGTAGAGTCGGGCATTGGGCTTTCCAGTGTCCGACATACCTACAAAAAGCGCATTGGTCTGACCCTAAGTCTGGTCGTCCTTGGTATAGTGTCGGGGGGTAAGTTGTGGGTAGCGGTGTCCTGGGGTTGTCCTGTCGGTATATTTCCCTACTTGGTTTATCCTCGTCTTTTCTCTGTCGTTTCGTAGCCTCTCTGCGCCACATACCGAGACTGTCGAGCATAATTGGCGTCGTCTTATTATTTCGAAGGGCTATTTCTAACGTTTCTATTTTATCAAGGTCAAAGGATCCTGCCAGTGGCCACTGTTTGTCTTGGCTATCTTCGGTATACCTGTGCCATAATTTATTATAAGCTATGGTGACTAACCCATAGTTTATGAACATGTCCTTATTAGGGGTGCCTTCTAGTGGAGCCATATGGTCCACCTCTAACACCCGGTCCGGGCTAAACAGGCTATTTATCAATGGGGAGAAGACAGACATGACGGCTCGTAACGAGGGACTAAAAAGTCAGCACTGCCTATCTTATCACTAGGTGCAAAGACTAGACAGAATATTTCTATTCTACGTTGTTTGCAGGCAGTGAATACCTCATGGATCCCAAAAAAACCAATAGACCAACAAAATAACAATGGGGAGAATGAGTAGGATCGCAAAGATCTGCGTTACCTACCCTTTTCACTGTCTGCAAAAAGGATGGTCTCTTCCCTGCTTGCAGACAGAGAATCTCCAGGAAACAATAGTTTGTGAACAACAGTTCAGTTTCAAGCAATTATTGAGTGGGGGAGAAAAAGAATAAGCACGGCTGCTACCCTACTTATCCTCCACTGCTTGCAAAGGGAGAGAGAGCCTGTTGCTTCTCCGTTTGCAGACAGTGAATCTCTAAATAAAAATAAACAAGGCAATACTAGTATTTTGAACAATCAAACGATCAAAACAAATTTCGCAATTAGTCGTGGCAACACGACCTTACCCGGACCATGTGGACAGTTTCTTGTCTTCCGAATCCAGCGCCCGATCGTCCTCTTTTTCTCGTATTTCTCACGGCACTCCTGATGGTTCCCAGTCAGGACCGTAGATCACTCGAGAGAGGTCTGTTCGGAACTAGTGAAGTTCGGATGATCGGCTGCCAGACGAGGGTCTATTGGGCAAGAGCTCTCCCGATCGTTGCAGTCGTTCACTCTGTCGTCGGGACCTCTCCCACTGGATCCACGAGTCGCTGATGGGCCCCACGCTTGGGACGCCAATTGTAAAAACAGTTTCAATCGGGTCGGGGACAATCGATATTTGCCCGGCGGTATTGCCTCTGTGACCCTCTAGTCAGTTAAATCAATGAAGAGGCAGGCGCTGGAGACTGGAAAGCAGGAAACAAGGTTTTTTTATTCTCTCCGGAGGAGAACACAACGAAACGGACAGAAGGTATCGTTCTGAGGTGCTCTAACTTACGTTTGAGGCCTGGCCCCTTATATACAGTGTTTTATGGTTTTTATTGCAGTTTACATATATGTGACAAAGCTTTGATATACGGAAAGACATACCCGGAATCCCCCTTTGGGGCCCGTTCCCACACACATTTACAGTTGAAATCCCCACCCTAATCACAACAGGTGATGAGCATCGCGCAGCTGGATAATCCGCCGAGTCACGGAATGTGGGGAGTGTGATTGGGTCCCATGGGGTGGGGGCTTTGATCAACCCGGGGATTTCTTTGATGGGGGAAGCTTTCTATTGTACGGGGAGGGGCAAGGGTGGTATCGGCAGAGCTGGGTGTCGGCTTGGGAACGGGGAGGACAAAACGGGCACACGGGGAAAAAGGGGGTTTGCATCTAAGGGCCGGAGATCATGAAAGGAAAGCAGGGAGGTGTCGCGCTGGGAACAGGATGAGGGCCGGGGGCAGAGCAGCGCCGAAGAGGGGTTTATGACTCAAGGCAGGTGCAAGCAGGGGGTGGTCAGCGTGCAGGCTTAGCGAAGGCAAAGGGCTATGTCAGGGGCCAGCGGCATGCAAAAGGGTTTGTTCTGATCGGGGCATCTTAAAATGGCGGGCGCGCACGACAAAAGTGTGGCATCAGGGGAAGAGGCAAGATGGCGCAGATAATGTTCACCAAAACGCACTAATTTTCCACACATTGACTTTATCCATAAAGTCACTTGCCGAGATGTTTTGCATGTGTATACCACTTTTCAAGATGTGGTTCACTGCATATGACAGTCCAGACAGATCGCTTTCAAACAGGAGATGAAACAAATAAGGAATGCATTGTCGAAACCTAGCATCTCCTGCATACAATCGCAAAGTCCGGTATTCAGAAGCAGGAATTTGATGAGGTCGCTCATCATATCTTCCTCCCTGACCTGTTGGAAAAAGCTGTGGGAAACACCGAGCTTCCAAACTTTCCTCCCAATCACTAATGGGACTCCCTTTGGCTTGTTTCATTTGAAACAACTCAATAGCATTCCCCATGACTTCCCTGGAATGCAAAGGATGAACACTATAATGTTCATATATTTCTTCACTAGTAGAGGGTTCTACTTTCTCAATTTGACCAGCACACAAATTTCTATCCTCTTCCTCACTTACTTCCTCTTCTGCAACATATACATTCTTATAGTATTTATTATTTTTTTTCAAATACAATGTTGCCTTTTTAACTTTCCTAACATCTACTAAATCTTGCCATATTTTCTTATTCTTTGTCGGAACCCAATTAACTAAGATAACCAGAGGTTCCTCTTCCACTTTTTCTACTCCAATTGTGTTAATGTTTTTCTTCAAATCTAGAGGCAAATAAACAACTCTTCCCTTTAATCCTCTCTGTAAATCTGATGGTGGCAATTTCCCTGTCTTTGGCTCCATTCTTACAATAGCCTGAAAGGGATGGATACTTTGAATCAAAATAGATTCATAAGTATTTAAATCCTTCAATTCAGAAGGAATCTCAATCAATTCCAGATTATTATGAACTGCTCTAGCAGGCATCTGGTTTTGATTTAATTTGTTACAACAATAAGTACACACACGTTGATCCAATCCCAAATCAAAACAATTTTCTACCATCAAGTATGTTGTGAAATCCTTCCATTCACTATTATTTTCCCTTTCACTTTTTGCATATAAATCCACTAACTTAGTCTGATTCTTATAATAAGTGCGTCGACAACACACACAAGTGAAATTTGGCCTCTCACTTGATTTGACCTGAAACGTCGCAATTTCCCTCTGGAAATTATCTGTACTGGAAACCTGTACACTATCTTCCACATTACCCGCTTCTTCTTGGTCAATTTCAACATTCTCCTCTTTACTTCCAAAGTAACAAAACTCAATTTCTTCACATATATTCTTCACATCTATTTCAGAACCATGCAAAAGAGCAGCGCATAATTGTTTAAGCATAATTGCTGGACTCTTAGCATAATACAACATTCTAACTAATTTCCTCACTTTATTATGATGCACTGCTAGCATCCTGAAATGATGAAAAACACTCTGGCATACTCTCCTGGAAAGACAAGCCAGTGAATGACCATGCAAACCTGTCACTTCTCTCACTCTGCAAGGATCTAATTCTTGCAACAACCTTATTTTCTGCTTCAAACTTTTCTTATTAAATGACCGTACAAAATCACAAAGCAAATTGATGGAATCCTGTCGCACACTACAAATACTACTACACTTCCAGGTGTACACAGGACCCTTAGCACGTCTTCCTAAAACCTCATTACCTAACACCTCTTCTGCCTCTGTTGTCACAAGTTTTTCTTTTTCAACTGGACAACCATCTTTCACTTCATAAGCACGACCACTGGTGTCAACTGCATGCACCAAATCATTATCCTGGAAATAACTCTCCTCATTAAAAAATGCCTCAGAGCTTGAACTATGCATCCATTCTCCAGAAAAAACTTCACAAAAATTACTACGATTAACTATTCTCTTCCATCTACTATTTCTTTTGAAATCATAAATTGCCTTGTTTAGCTTCCTAATTCTATTGATTATCAAAATAAATAACTTATGTTTAATTTCAAATGCCTCATTAATAACTTTCTCAAATTTTTTTTTCTCTTATAAAAAACCACTTTCTGTTGACCTTTCTTAATATTTTTTAACAAATTGCCAATTATCCTGTTGCGGAACATTCGTTTACGAATGTCCCTAAACTGTTGTTTCCTTCTACTATCATGCACAGAGTTATCTCTTGCTCTAGCAGTAACATTTTTGATTGGCCTTTCCTTTCCATTTGAATTGCTTCTCTTTTTATGGACTGAAACATTTTCTGTAGTAATATTTTTTTTACTACACATATTTCTTATGAATGTTTTTGTACTCTTACCCGGTGCTTTCTTCGTGACTTGACAAATCTTTTTGTTAGAGGACTGCTGCTTCTTTTGATTGGCCTGCTGTCTTTGACGTTTTGCAGCCTTTCTCTCTCTTTCTTTCGTTGGCATGGTGAAATGTTGAAATGATCTGCAGTTGAATCTGTGGTAAAATATATTAAAAAATGTTATTAACCACTATTACCAAACAGTAAATCAATAACAGTGATCAAAAACTTAACACACTACTTGACATTTTAAATAGAAGATTTTTTAGTCCTTGGCAAATTTACAATACAGAAATAGCAGAAAAGAAATGGAATTTATATTCATGTTACCTGTGCTATTTTATATGTGAATCTGATCTAATTTTATGATCATTTTTTAATATTTTATTGAAGACACTACACATAACCTGTTTTTGAAGGTGTCTTTATTTTTAAATTAAACGGTTTACACTTTTACTTTTTATTTATTATAAATTTTAAAAATAAATGTTTATAGTTCCATAGGCTCAAGCAGGTCAGCTTCCCACCCTATGTCATATAATTCGGACAAATCTGCATCCTCATCACGCTCTTCTTCATCCTCAGGATTTAAATCATCCAAGGGATCAACATCCACTGATGTTTCAATTACAAGTTCAATGATGAGGTCAAAATCAACTGATTGCAGATTGTCGCTCATGTTGATGTTGTCTTTATCTTTAAAGAAAGATAACAACAATGAGATGTTGCAGAGTAAGAGACAAATCTCAGAGATTATAATAGTAAAATTGTTTAACAAGAGTAACATTTTGCAGCTATTATTTAGCCATGTCCAGCGATGCTGAGCAGGTGAAGCCTATGTCTAATTTTTCAGTGAACAGGACTCATCTCTTCTTAACCTTGGATAAGCCTCACCAACTCTGTGTCCCCTGCACATACTTAAATGTAAAGGGGCAGATTTATGTTAAATGGCACATCCCCAGGCATGCACCAGTTAACGTGCACCGCTGCTCTGCCACCCATGGTGTGCCGTATTTACAATCAGATAGGAGAAAGCTGCGTCAAAACCCTGTGCCTGCTTTAAGCAGGCATAGGTCTTGACGCAACATTGTGGAGATGGGGCACCCCTGTGCCTTGCTTGAGCTGCATCGCACTTGCGATACAATTCCAGCAATGCGCCACCTTTACAGCACAGATACGTCACGCATCTGTGCCATTTTTGCCCCATGCTGCGCCGCATTGTAAATGCAGCACACCATGGGTGGCGGAACAGCGGCGCAGGATGACTGGCACATCCCTGGTGATGCGCCAGTCATCATAAATCTATCCCTAAGCTTCTTATCTTGTTACAGATGAACCGCCATATGTACCATCAAACTATTTTGCATTTCCTAAATAGCGAATTTTAAGGAATAAATAGCAATTCTTTACCATTCCTAATTTGCAATGAGCAAATTGCTAATTGCAAATTACCCATTCATTTCCATGGGCTAGGAGGCTCATAGGAATGAAGGTGCAATTTGCGATTAGCAATTAGCTCATCGCAAATTAGGAATTTTTCCAAGGGTGCATGGGTGTCTCAAGAACACCCTGCTGCACCCCTGAAAAAGAAATTTGGGGGCATATGGCGCGCATACATGCCCTAAGGGCATGTATTGGCGTCATGTGGCACCTTTTGTTTTTTGGAAAAAAATGTTTTTTGAAAAGAATTCGCAAATTACCACAAACTAGAAGTTGGTGGTAGTTTCCAAATCCTTAATGTCATTTTTTACATATTTTTTGTTTGATACATTGCATTTAAGAAATCGCAAAATTTGCAAATCCTTCAGTGCAATCGCAAAATAAGGAATAGCAAATTTTGAATTAAGGACATTTTAAGTCATTTCCACATGTGCAGTGTTTTCAAATTATGATTTGAAAATCGTTTTTGGGGAAAAGGAATGGTTTGCAAATTTATGACAAGGACATAATGGTGTATGCTTCTCTATAAGGCATTTCACTGTCTCTGATGTCATTTTTCCCATATTACATTATAAGACCTTTCCCCATGGAGCACATTCCTTGTAAATATGCTCCCACCTGTGCATGGTGAATTTAGATTTTGACTGTTTGAGTCACATAGCCATGTTAAAAGTGACCCAAAAAAATTGCAAACGCTTTAAAAAAACACATTCATGTGTCTTAAGCACATTTTAAGTCATTTCCCCGTGGACAGTGTTTTGTAAGTGGCGCAAAAGAGGCATACACCTATCATAAATCTGTCCCTAGCATTTTAAATGATTAATTCATGATGACGATAAGGTGTGGCCTATCCAGAGGTTTGTTTAAGGTGAGGCCTACTCAGGATTGCAGATTAAAGTTACGCTTGATGAAGAATACAGAGGACATAATACATGTAAAGCTCTACCAATGAAGTAAGTAATGTCCACTTCATTGCGCCAGTCATCATAAATGTATACCTAAGCTTCTTATCTTGTTAGACATCAACCGGCATATGTATCATATAACTATTTTGCATTTCCAAAATAGCAAATTTTAAGGAATAAATAGCAATTCTTTACCATTCCTAATTTGCAATGAGCAAATTGCTAATTGCAAATTACCCATTCATTTCCATGGGCTAGGAGGCTCATAGGAATGAAGGTGCAATTTGCGATTAGCAATTAGCTCATCGCAAATTAGGAATTTTTCCAAGGGTGCATGGGTGTCTCAAGAACACCCTGCTGCACCCCTGAAAAAGAAATTTGGGGGCATATGGCGCACATACATGCCCTAAGGAAATGTATTGGCGTCATATGGCACCTTTTGTTTTTTGGAAAAAAATGTTTTTTGAAAAGAATTCGCAAATTACCACAAACTAGAAGTTGGTGGTAGTTTCCAAATCCTTAATGTCATTTTTTACATATTTTTTTGTTTGATACATTGCATTTAAGAAATCGCAAAATTTGCAAATCATTCAGTGCAATCGCAAAATAAGGAATAGCAAATTTTGAATTAAGGACATTTTAAGTCATTTCCACATGTGCAGTGTTTTCAAATTATGATTTGAAAATCGTTTTTGGGGAAAAGGAATGGTTTGCAAATTTATGACAAGGACATAATGGTGTATGCTTCTCTATAAGGCATTTCACTGTCTCTGATGTCATTTTTCCCATATTACATTATAAGACCTTTCCCCATGGAGCACATTCCTTGTAAATATGCTCCCACCTGTGCATGGTGAATTTAGATTTTGACTGTTTGAGTCACATAGCCATGTTAAAAGTGACCCCAAAAAATTGCAAACGCTTTAAAAAAACACATTCATGTGTCTTAAGCACATTTTAAGTCATTTCCCCGTGGACAGTGTTTTGTAAGTGGCGCAAAAGAGGCATACACCTATCATAAATCTGTCCCTAGCATTTTAAATGATTAATTCATGATGACGATAAGGTGTGGCCTATCCAGAGGTTTGTTTAAGGTGAGGCCTACTCAGGATTGCAGATTAAAGTTACGCTTGATGAAGAATACAGAGGACATAATACATGTAAAGCTCTACCAATGAAGTAAGTAATGTCCACTTCATTGCGCCAGTCATCATAAATGTATCCCTAAGCTTCTTATCTTGTTAGACATCAACCGGCATATGTATCATATAACTATTTTGCATTTCCAAAATAGCAAATTTTAAGGAATAAATAGCAATTCTTTACCATTCCTAATTTGCAATGAGCAAATTGCTAATTGCAAATTACCCATTCATTTCCATGGGCTAGGAGGCTCATAGGAATGAAGGTGCAATTTGCGATTAGCAATTAGCTCATCGCAAATTAGGAATTTTTCCAAGGGTGCATGGGTGTCTCAAGAACACCCTGCTGCACCCCTGAAAAAGAAATTTGGGGGCATATGGCGCACATACATGCCCTAAGGACATGTATTGGCGTCATATGGCACCTTTTGTTTTTTGGAAAAAAATGTTTTTTGAAAAGAATTCGCAAATTACCACAAACTAGAAGTTGGTGGTAGTTTCCAAATCCTTAATGTCATTTTTTACATATTTTTTGTTTGATACATTGCATTTAAGAAATCGCAAAATTTGCAAATCCTTCAGTGCAATCGCAAAATAAGGAATAGCAAATTTTGAATTAAGGACATTTTAAGTCATTTCCACATGTGCAGTGTTTTCAAATTATGATTTGAAAATCGTTTTTGGGGAAAAGGAATGGTTTGCAAATTTATGACAAGGACATAATGGTGTATGCTTCTCTATAAGGCATTTCACTGTCTCTGATGTCATTTTTCCCATATTACATTATAAGACCTTTCCCCATGGAGCACATTCCTTGTAAATATGCTCCCACCTGTGCATGGTGAATTTAGATTTTGACTGTTTGAGTCACATAGCCATGTTAAAAGTGACCCCAAAAAATTGCAAACGCTTTAAAAAAACACATTCATGTGTCTTAAGCACATTTTAAGTCATTTCCCCGTGGACAGTGTTTTGTAAGTGGCGCAAAAGAGGCATACACCTATCATAAATCTGTCCCTAGCATTTTAAATGATTAATTCATGATGACGATAAGGTGTGGCCTATCCAGAGGTTTGTTTAAGGTGAGGCCTACTCAGGATTGCAGATTAAAGTTACGCTTGATGAAGAATACAGAGGACATAATACATGTAAAGCTCTACCAATGAAGTAAGTAATGTCCACTTCATTGCGCCAGTCATCATAAATGTATCCCTAAGCTTCTTATCTTGTTAGACATCAACCGGCATATGTATCATATAACTATTTTGCATTTCCAAAATAGCAAATTTTAAGGAATAAATAGCAATTCTTTACCATTCCTAATTTGCAATGAGCAAATTGCTAATTGCAAATTACCCATTCATTTCCATGGGCTAGGAGGCTCATAGGAATGAAGGTGCAATTTGCGATTAGCAATTAGCTCATCGCAAATTAGGAATTTTTCCAAGGGTGCATGGGTGTCTCAAGAACACCCTGCTGCACCCCTGAAAAAGAAATTTGGGGGCATATGGCGCACATACATGCCCTAAGGAAATGTATTGGCGTCATATGGCACCTTTTGTTTTTTGGAAAAAAATGTTTTTTGAAAAGAATTCGCAAATTACCACAAACTAGAAGTTGGTGGTAGTTTCCAAATCCTTAATGTCATTTTTTACATATTTTTTGTTTGATACATTGCATTTAAGAAATCGCAAAATTTGCAAATCCTTCAGTGCAATCGCAAAATAAGGAATAGCAAATTTTGAATTAAGGACATTTTAAGTCATTTCCACATGTGCAGTGTTTTCAAATTATGATTTGAAAATCGTTTTTGGGGAAAAGGAATGGTTTGCAAATTTATGACAAGGACATAATGGTGTATGCTTCTCTATAAGGCATTTCACTGTCTCTGATGTCATTTTTCCCATATTACATTATAAGACCTTTCCCCATGGAGCACATTCCTTGTAAATATGCTCCCACCTGTGCATGGTGAATTTAGATTTTGACTGTTTGAGTCACATAGCCATGTTAAAAGTGACCCAAAAAAATTGCAAACGCTTTAAAAAAACACATTCATGTGTCTTAAGCACATTTTAAGTCATTTCCCCGTGGACAGTGTTTTGTAAGTGGCGCAAAAGAGGCATACACCTATCATAAATCTGTCCCTAGCATTTTAAATGATTAATTCATGATGACGATAAGGTGTGGCCTATCCAGAGGTTTGTTTAAGGTGAGGCCTACTCAGGATTGCAGATTAAACTTACGCTTGATGAAGAATACAGAGGACATAATACATGTAAAGCTCTACCAATGAAGTAAGTAATGTCCACTTCATTGCGCCAGTCATCATAAATGTATCCCTAAGCTTCTTATCTTGTTAGACATCAACCGGCATATGTATCATATAACTATTTTGCATTTCCAAAATAGCAAATTTTAAGGAATAAATAGCAATTCTTTACCATTCCTAATTTGCAATGAGCAAATTGCTAATTGCAAATTACCCATTCATTTCCATGGGCTAGGAGGCTCATAGGAATGAAGGTGCAATTTGCGATTAGCAATTAGCTCATCGCAAATTAGGAATTTTTCCAAGGGTCATGGGTGTCTCAAGAACACCCTGCTGCACCCCTGAAAAAGAAATTTGGGGGCATATGGCGCACATACATGCCCTAAGGAAATGTATTGGCGTCATATGGCACCTTTTGTTTTTTGGAGAAAAATGTTTTTTGAAAAGAATTCGCAAATTACCACAAACTAGAAGTTGGTGGTAGTTTCCAAATCCTTAATGTCATTTTTTACATATTTTTTGTTTGATACATTGCATTTAAGAAATCGCAAAATTTGCAAATCCTTCAGTGCAATCGCAAAATAAGGAATAGCAAATTCTGAATTAAGGACATTTTAAGTCATTTCCACATGTGCAGTGTTTTCAAATTATGATTTGAAAATCGTTTTTGGGGAAAAGGAATGGTTTGCAAATTTATGACAAGGACATAATGGTGTATGCTTCTCTATAAGGCATTTCACTGTCTCTGATGTCATTTTTCCCATATTACATTATAAGACCTTTCCCCATGGAGCACATTCCTTGTAAATATGCTCCCACCTGTGCATGGTGAATTTAGATTTTGACTGTTTGAGTCACATAGCCATGTTAAAAGTGACCCAAAAAAATTGCAAACGCTTTAAAAAAACACATTCATGTGTCTTAAGCACATTTTAAGTCATTTCCCCGTGGACAGTGTTTTGTAAGTGGCGCAAAAGAGGCATACACCTATCATAAATCTGTCCCTAGCATTTTAAATGATTAGTTCATGATGACGATAAGGTGTGGCCTATCCAGAGGTTTGTTTAAGGTGAGGCCTACTCAGGATTGCAGATTAAAGTTACGCTTGATGAAGAATACAGAGGACATAATACATGTAAAGCTCTACCAATGAAGTAAGTAATGTCCACTTCATTGCGCCAGTCATCATAAATGTATCCCTAAGCTTCTTATCTTGTTAGACATCAACCGGCATATGTATCATATAACTATTTTGCATTTCCAAAATAGCAAATTTTAAGGAATAAATAGCAATTCTTTACCATTCCTAATTTGCAATGAGCAAATTACCCATTCATTTCCATGGGCTAGGAGGCTCATAGGAATGAAGGTGCAATTTGCGATTAGCAATTAGCTCATCGCAAATTAGGAATTTTTCCAAGGGTGCAGGGGTGTCTCAAGAACACCCTGCTGCACCCCTGAAAAAGAAATTTGGGGGCATATGGCGCACATACATGCCCTAAGGACATGTATTGGCGTCATATGGCACCTTTTGTTTTTTGGAAAAAAATGTTTTTTGAAAAGAATTCGCAAATTACCACAAACTAGAAGTTGGTGGTAGTTTCCAAATCCTTAATGTCATTTTTTACATATTTTTTGTTTGATACATTGCATTTAAGAAATCGCAAAATTTGCAAATCCTTCAGTGCAATCGCAAAATAAGGAATAGCAAATTTTGAATTAAGGACATTTTAAGTCATTTCCACATGTGCAGTGTTTTCAAATTATGATTTGAAAATCGTTTTTGGGGAAAAGGAATGGTTTGCAAATTTATGACAAGGACATAATGGTGTATGCTTCTCTATAAGGCATTTCACTGTCTCTGATGTCATTTTTCCCATATTACATTATAAGACCTTTCCCCATGGAGCACATTCCTTGTAAATATGCTCCCACCTGTGCATGGTGAATTTAGATTTTGACTGTTTGAGTCACATAGCCATGTTAAAAGTGACCCAAAAAAATTGCAAACGCTTTAAAAAAACACATTCATGTGTCTTAAGCACATTTTAAGTCATTTCCCCGTGGACAGTGTTTTGTAAGTGGCGCAAAAGAGGCATACACCTATCATAAATCTGTCCCTAGCATTTTAAATGATTAATTCATGATGACGATAAGGTGTGGCCTATCCAGAGGTTTGTTTAAGGTGAGGCCTACTCAGGATTGCAGATTAAAGTTACGCTTGATGAAGAATACAGAGGACATAATACATGTAAAGCTCTACCAATGAAGTAAGTAATGTCCACTTCATTGCGCCAGTCATCATAAATGTATCCCTAAGCTTCTTATCTTGTTAGACATCAACCGGCATATGTATCATATAACTATTTCGCATTTCCAAAATAGCAAATTTTAAGGAATAAATAGCAATTCTTTACCATTCCTAATTTGCAATGAGCAAATTGCTAATTGCAAATTACCCATTCATTTCCATGGGCCAGGATGCCCATATGAATGAAGGTGCAATTTGCGATTAGCAATTAGCTCATCGCAAATTAGGAATTTTTCCAAAGGTGCAGGGGTGTCTCAAGAACACCCTGCTGCACCCCTGAAAAAGAAATTTGGGGGCATATGGCGCACATAAATTTTAACAACATTCCATTACCTCAAAAACGATTTTCAATTCATAATTTGAAAACACTGCCCACAGGGAAATTACTTAAAATGTCCTTAAGACACATGAAAGTGTTTTTTGAAAGCCTTTGCAATTTTTTTGGGTCACTTTTAACATGGTTATGTAACTCAAACAGTAAAAACCAAAATTAACATGCACAAGTGTGACCATATTTACAATGAATGTGCCCCACGGAGAAAGGTCTTTTAATATAATATGGGAAAAATGACATCAGAGACACAGAAATGCCTTATAAAGAAGCATACACCATTATATCCTTGTCATAAATTTACAAACCATTCCTTTTCCCCAAAAACGATTTTCAAATCATTATTTGAAAACACTGCACATGAGGAAATGACTTAAAATGTCCTTAAGACACATGAAAGTGTTTTTTGATTGCCTTTCCAGCATGGTTGGGTCACTTTTAACATGGCTATTTAACACAAACATTCAAAATCTAAATTTGCCATGCACAGGTGGGAGCATATTTACAAGCAATTTGCGCCACAGAGAAAGGTCTTACATTAAAATGGGAAAAAGAACATCAGAGACAGTCAATTGCCTTATAAAAAAGCATACACCATTATGTCCTTGTCATAAATTTAAAAACAATTCCTTTTCCCCAAAAACGATTTTCAAATCATAATTTCAAAACACTGCACATGGGAAAATTACTTAAAATGTCCTTAAGACACATAAAAGCATTTTTTGATTGCCTTTGCAGCATGTTTGTATCACTTTTAACATGGCTATGTAACACAAACATTCAAAATCTAAATTTACCATGCACAGGTGGGAGCATATTTACAAGCAATTTGCGCCACAGAGAAAGGTCTTACATTAAAATGGGAAAAATAACATCAGAGACATTCAATTGCATTATAAAGAAGCATACACCATTATGTCCTTGTCAGCAATATTATAACCATTCATCTTCCTCAAAAACGATTCTCAAGTCATAATTTGAAAAGACTCCACAGCTCCTATGCAGAAAAACACCCTGTCAGTACTAATACTTCACATTTTCTCCAATTACATTTTCTCAAAGAAACAAAATCTATTTGTAAAACACTTGAGACAAAGCAACATTTGAAAAACACAACTTTCTTCATAATTTTCTCCTTAAAGCACACTATTCTTTATCTAAATTAAAGAAATATTTTCTCACCTTAGCAAATACTTTGAGTTTGAAAACAGTCTCAGAAACACACCAATTTGTCTTCAGCAGAGCAAAAGGTATGCACTCCAGAGTCTGCAGCTATCAAAAGCACAGAAATGCTGTAATTCTTCACACATATCTCTCATGTCACCCAATCAAAACTCTTCCCTCACTTTTTTTCAAATGAAAACCCTTCCCCCCTCTGCCATTTCATGCCTTTTCTGCATAGCAACCACCTCTTGCAAGACCTCTGGTGTTTGCAAGTTCACACAACAATGTTGCAATTGAACTCTGAACTCTCAGTGCACCTGCGTATCCACTGCAATCTTTCATTTAATGATTATTTATTGACCATTCAAAATACATCTTTCAAAGAACTCATCCATGCACCCTAACTTTCTGTTTTCAGCAATCAAAATCCACCAATCACTGTTACTGCTTCATTAACACAGAAACTCCACAGTTTTTTTCATTTTAAACTCTCATTTTTTCAACTGCCATTTCATTGCCACACTTCATCTGACTGCAGCAGAACCTTCTCTCACCATGTTTTCTGTCTGGATTGTTGGACATAGTTATATCCACTGGGCTCACAGGTATGCTGAGAACAGAAATTTACCTAACCTCAATTTACAAGATGTGGAAATTAAATGGTTTGGCCACAGAGGATTAAAATGTCACCAATTGATACAATTGGTGAAAACCTTTATGCATTTGCCCAAACCTGACCTGTTAATTGTGCACTGTGGAGGTAATGATTTGGGCACTTTGACTGGGGTAGGTCTGGAAATGCTTTTAAAGGACACCTTTGAGCAATTGATGGCACTTTTTCCTCAGACTGCCTTGGTATATTCAAATATATGCCAAAGACAGAAATGGAGGTGGTCAAACCAATTTTGTCCACAAATTGAGAAGTCGAGGAAGCATGTAAACAAATCTGTTTCAGCTTACATGAGAGACCATGGAATGGGCTCCCTGTACAACAATAACTTGCGTTACTACATGCAAGATATCTACAGAGGAGATGGAGTTCACTTCTCAGATGAGGGCAACAGAATTTTCACTCTGAATTTAAGACTGTGCATTGGTACCTACTTATAAGTACCTAAATGTACCATAAACCCAAAAGCTCTTCTCAGAGCTACCCTACATCTGATCACTCACAATTATTATTTTACTCTAACTTTTTTCACTAATTTTCAACAAAGTACGCTCCCCGGGGCGCTACCCGGTACGCGAACCGGGAGCTAACCTCGCGAAATTTTTTAAAAAAATGTTTTTTTTCGCACATATAAGCCTCCTCAGCCACCCTCACAAAACCTAGGGGGTCAAGATAAGTCTACCGTGCCCCCTTCTACCCATTCTGAACATTATTTGCCCTCCATTTTGTATCTTAATTCGACCGAAACACAAAATGGTGGACTCCCGTAACGCTTAAGGTTCGCGAACCGGGGCGCTCAACAGTTCGCATACCGGGTCGCTCCCTGGGAAGCGCACCATCAAAAAAGGTGGGAAAGTAGTTTACAGAAAAAATTAAAATTAAAAAATAATCAACAAAACCAACAATCAATTAACATACAGTATTTGAAAAGTCTATCATTCATTTTTCATTGCAGTACGCTGCCCAGAACGCTTCCCGGTTCGCGGGGCCCTTTTAAAGCCTCCACTTTAAACCTAGGGGGTCAGGGAGGATCTACTATGCCCCCTTATGGTTATTTCCCCCTTTGTTTTGGCCTCCTCTTGTCTCTCAATCCTACCGAGAGACAAGATGGCGGCCGCTCCGGACTGTTTAGAATGTTGACAGACACCGGAGAGCCAATCAGCTTCGCTACGCAAAGTTCCGTTACGCGTCAGGTACGCGAACCGGGGCGCTGCCCGGTCCGCTGTTACAGATATATATCTATTTTTAAACGTTAATTTCTCAAAATCCACTGGAGCACATATATTGAGACCTACAAAAGGCACATCGGGCTACCAGTCCCTACAATTTTGCCAAGTTTCGTGCAAATCCATTCAGCCGTTCGGGCTAAAAGTGAGGCCAACCGCCCTATGGAAAACTCAATGTTAAAAACACGTTTTGGGACCCCCCTTTTTTCTCGACCCCCCCTGGACGAACCCCCGCCCAATTTTCAGGGGCTGCTCAGAAACAAAATGTGCCATTTTCCTGAAAATTTCAGCCAATTCCGTCCACAAACGCCAAAGTTATTAGACATAGAATTTTCAAAAATCCCATAGGGAAAAAATCCTAACTATATATACCTACTGGCGACCGCCAGTAGGTAATATATAAATATATATATATATATACAGACAGATAGATAGATAGATAAATAGATATAGATATAGATATAGATATAGATATAGATATAGATATAGATAGCATTTTCTATTTTATTTCATGGCACCATGAAAGTGACCCAACGGTAAATGTCATTAGGGTATTGCAAATTAGCAATGTACACTATAATGAAAATACCCCTATCCTGCCACAAAGAAACATTTCACCTACTCAGTCCTGTTTCTTCCCTAATCATCCTTTATTCCTTTGTGCCCATGTATATATGAGTAAAGTCAGAAAACTTTATTTTACTGAAAGAAAATCTCCTAATCTATATGTATTCACCTTGAAGAGAAAAGCATTCAGTGTCCCCCTTAGGGGAATGTGTACATGCTTTAGTATTGCTTTCTGTAGGAAGAACCATTTCTCTAAAAAAATGGGACTAACAGGTTGTGCAAAGCAGCTTCATTGCTGGAACTGTAATCGCAAGGTAATGGTTACACCATATTATCTTCATTTTAGTATGAGCCATTTATCACATATTGCGTCAGCTGAAGAGTAGGGTCATGGCAATAACCCCATCTTGTGATGGCTTTGGTGGGCACTCTGAAAATATTATGTGAAATTTATCTTGGTTTATGGAATTCGTAGAGGTGAATTAAGCAATTATTATGCTAGATATGGACATCAATATTAAATAGGATGAGTGGTGTTTTTCCAGGTGAGAAGTGAAGAGTCTTTTGGAATTTGTAAGATTTTATGTCAATTTTCAATCTCATCCCTTGCAGAATAAATATGACATTTAGGGCCTGATTACAAGCTTGGTGGTGCGGCCCTGGGTCTGCCCCACTGCCGCACCAACAAACCCATTGTCGGGCCGCCTGCCAGATTACAAGTGTTCCTCATGTCTGGCAAGCTTTTTTTTTTTTTACAATACCACGGCGGTGCCCTGAAAATGGGCACTGCAATGGGAACGCCAAAAACAGTTCCTGCACATCATGGTCTATCAAGTACATGCAATGCAGGAACTGGGATGCATGCATACCGAGGGGCACATGTTGTGCCCCCTGCAAGCGCTCCATGGCGCAGAGGCAGAAGGTTCCTCCCCACCACAGTTTTCATAGAGTATGAACCACCATGAACACTGTGGTAGAGAGAAAACTTGTAATATGCCTGGCGAGACCGCCGCCAAGCATATTGCGGCGTCCTTATCACCGCAACACTGCCAGGGTACTGCGGTTCCCTGGCAGCTGCGAGGTGGCAATGGCGGCCCGACTGCCCTTATTTCAATAGGAAGTTCGGAAGACCGTTACCGCCGCAACTCCGCAAGTCTGGCTGTCCATGGACTGCCAGACTTGTAATAGAGCCTTAAGTAATAAGCATAAGCTTGTAATATCAAACCTCAAAACTAAAAAATGCAATATTATGTTTTAAGTATACAACATCTCACAATGTATCACCTTACCAAGTAGCACAATCATAGTGAGATGCAATTAGCTGCTGTGTAAGAGAAGAGATCAAATCTCTATACTTTCAATTCAAATTTAATTTTAGCATGCAATTCCAGGATGGAATTGGTATATCATGAAAAATCTAAATCCTTTTCCAAAATAGCGTGCTACGTGTTAAAGTTGCCAATGATTTATTTGGACAAAATATTTTTCTATTGGCAATGTGGCGTCATACCAGTAGTAGGCGACCTTGTACAGAGGTGTTTAGATGTGACAAGGGTTTGCGTCCTACCTTGGAATTATGTAGAAATTCAAATATTCTCAGGAATATACATGCATATTTATGTAAATATGTATTTTGGCTTCTCTTCCATCCCCTCTCACTTTGGATAGTAAGGAGATTTAAGATTAAAGAAATATTGTTTATTTTTATCTTTTCTTTCTGTTTGTTTCATAAAATCACGGCTGTTAATTGCTCTATAATCATCAATGGTGACTAAGACTTAAACTTTTACCATGTAACTGACTTTCACAAAATGGCTGTTCAAAAATACTACCAGAAGTGTTAACCATAGGGCACTTCCAGTTAATGCCGCCTGTTTACCGACTTTTGGCAGGAATAATCACCAGTACTTAGGAGATCGCTAAGATGGTGAAAATTCTTGATTACAAAACATAATATGGGCTTAGAGTCGAAAACCCTCAACGTGTAGTTAACCCTCTTAAATATTGTATGCAAGTCTTTTGGAGATTATGTGTTTGATCAAATTGTACTATGGACCTGCTCATGGTTTTTGCCTCTCATTATAATTACTCTTAAAAATAGATTCACGTAATTTTGTGGAATATGGGGACAATCTTGCCATTATAACGATAGCGCAACCATGATCACACTAGGTGAGTCTTTATTTATGAGATAGTCTTACATTTTCCATTGTTTGAAAATGTTCCAAAATATTTTATTATGCATCATTTCAGATTTTCTACACTTTTGGGTGATACGAACACTACTTTATTAAAGAAATGTGACAAGTATTAACATTGAGAATTTTCGAAGAACAATATATATAACTTATTCTACTACAGGTGAATCATGGTTTAGATTAGCTTCAGATATGTATCGAGGTGATTTCAGGCTATTAAAAGAGGACAGTGATTGAAGAGGATAATCACCTCCAATAAGAGGGACATCATGATGGCAAAAAAGGTACTTATGCAATATATGTGTGTAATTGATAGCTGAAAGTAGGTGACTGACCGGCTATTTTGACTATAATGCTAGCTATCAATTGTCCTTTCTGAATGATGAGTAATGATTATGAATATGCCTATATGAGATGACTCGTACTAAGGGGCTCATTAGGATGGTGATCATAGGCACATCCGCATTTCTGGCGGTGGCGGAAAATGTCCTTTTCCGCACTCCATCGGCGGTGCTCTCGTCCGCCATATTACAATGGGCAAACATAGCCCATTTTCCGTCCACTGTGGATTTACGTGATCCACCAGAAATTTCCGTCTGCAACGGTGGCGGAGGGAGCCAATAGAGAAACACAGCCGTGCGGAATGATGTCCCGACCGCCGGACAAATCACGATGCCGCAAACAGCTCATCACACAGCAGTGGAGAATCCCGCCACCCGGAGACGACGGAAGCACTACTGCGGAGAACGAAACTAGAATCCCGGTCACCTCCACGCAGTCCTGACCACTATGGATCCAGCTCTTCGAGCCCTTGCGCTGCTGTACCTCATCCAGTACCAGCAAATAAGACGTGGCCACCGACAACACCGCAGGTACATAAAAACACAACTCTGCATACAACACACAACTCCTGTGCTTAAATACGGTTCCTGTCCACATCGGACACTCTGGTGGGGACAAGAACATATCCCCCAGTGTACTCACACATGTACTTCCTGATAGAAACCCACACCTCCATATCCGGGTCACCCATCAACCGCGAAATCACAGCAATGTTCCGGGAAAGTCACTGCAGCAGTGAAGACACGGGAAACCCTGCGCACAATGTAGTAGGCAGGGCCGGCACCATGCATGAGTATTCTGGCCAGATTCACAGGGCTCCACCTTCACCCTACCCACAGTACGCTTCCCACAACCATTTAGGCACATGCTGGGTGCCCCTCCTGTGGCCCCCTGCACAATTTATCAGCCAGGTGTGGCTAGACTTTGCACCTCAGACATCAAAGGGCAAACGTAGATTAACTGTGAAGGTGGGGTTGAAGATGAACACCCTGCATAGAAGACCAGGGGCTGGTCAACCATCCACCTCACACCTACCTTCTACTCGTGTGAATCAGAGTATAATTAAGAAATGAAGACTTGCACCGCATATGATCAAGCACTGAACTCTTCACACTGCTTGTCAAGTCCCTCAGATAGATCCCACACTGACACTCTGATACTCTGCCACATATACATACCATAGGTCAGCAGCAATGGAGGACAATAAATGGGCTTGTCCAAAGTGAAGTGGACAGTGCTGGAAAGCCATGTAGCAAGCCACATAGCATGTATACATCACATGCAAGAGGAGGAACATGTGACACTACTCTTAGGCCCTCAAATCAGACATGGGTGGCACAGTGAGTGAAATTAAACCACAGTGACCTCCGTGCAACAACTCAAGAATTCATCAATGCAAGCCATGCATAGGCTCAGGAATGATAGGGAGTATCAGAAGTCATACAGTGACCCGCCACACATCTGTGTCAACTTCCTTGACATGTATATGCCACCAGCACAACACACATGGCTCATTGTCACACTTGCTGACTGTCAAACCCAAGTAGTACCTTCACACATACCCCTCATCTACCCATCTCACACCTGCAACACTCAACACCTGTGAGAAACACAAATAATGGTGCAAATGATGTCCTGTGAGTTCACTGACAACCCTTCACACACCCTGTGGTGCATCTACAAATTTCAGACTCACACTCAGGGATGTCTGAATTAATGCTGACCCAAAACAATAGCCAAACACAAATCTCAAAAACAACATCCACAGAAGTCCAACAAGCCCAGCCATGTGCAGCCAAACAGTGGAAAGGCAATGTGACCCTAGACAGAACTGGAATATACAACATTGTCACTCTGGACCAATGCACAGACACCATACCCCAACACAAACAAGAATTGCATCCTCAAAAGCCAATCATGAACAATAACAGGGATCAAGGGGACAAATCAGCTAACACAGACATACACACCACACCAGTCATCAAGTGAACATGGTGTCATAGTGTACCACAAGCATGCACATGCACAAACCTGATAAGTGACAGGTCAAAAATAGGAGGTTAAAGCACTATTGTGCACTCAAAATAAGCTCATGAACATGAATCCGCCTTGCTGTATGTGACATACACACAAGCAATGCACACTACACATGCAACACACATCTGAATGTCTCACAATGCACAAACTACTCACACACAATGTCATGCAAATAGAGCATTACACACACATTGCACCTGTCAGTAGAAAGAGCCAACACAGGCCAAACACTGCATCCATCCACAGCAAAAACACAACAGATGCACATACCAATCCATCATATAGCAAACTCAGCTGGACATTAGGGGGATGCACAACAATCAAGTGCAAGGCAACATACACTGACAACACTGAATGCACACCAAGCAGTGTGTGCACAACAACAAAACCAGTAGCACACATATCTGAGTGCCCCACCATGAACTCCCACAACACAAATCATCAAAGCACACAGATAACATCACACTCTGGAAGGGTAGCAGTACCTCAGCAAACATACATGCAGCTTAGCCTTCACCCACAGATGCACAACTCAGGGAAACCCAGATGCAAACAACATGACTAGAGTACTGTGCTGCTCAAACATATGCACTGCACATGAGCACCCATGACTGCAAACTAGTAGAAGAAAATAACATACATCGAATTGTGAAACTGTCCTGAGAGGCATATTGGTCCTGTACACAGATCATCCTCACACAGTATAGTGTCACTCTATGAAGTGGTGGGGAGGGTCACACCATGGCAAGTCATGGGGTGGAAGACATGAGACTGAAGTGGTCTGTACATCAGTACTGGACAGGTGAGGAGTGTACAGTGCAAAAACTAATAGAGGAGCAACTCACAATGTGTAGGCATCAGAAGCACCTTTAGGGGATGGTATGACTCCTCCTACCACATACCAAATGCCATACTGGAGACAAAAATTTGTCAAGTGACAGCAATGCATGAGAAAACTCACAAATAATGTCAGTGTGGCTGAGCAGGTCAGCCCAGTGAGCACAAACTTAAACAAGACCCATGGCTGATCAGCAAAAAACAACACAGACTTTGCAGTCACACACTCTACATGTTCACAACTGGCAGCAACAACAAGTAGGTGTCCCCGAGGAGTGTAACGACACACCCACACAAAGCACAGTGCTCAACCTACAACTCTTACCTGTGACCAGAACCTGAAGCACATGTCTGACAATGTAATCTATCGGGCACACATTATCTGGGTCATACATGTGTGTAGTTGGCATTGCAGGGGCACATGCACATAAACACTACTGACAATGACTAATGTACCCATGTGACTATGAACACAGGCACACACAAGATGACTACACACCAACACTGCTTTCACACATCAAGAAAGAGCCCACAGAAAAGCAAGACCCTGGCCACCCCGCGAGTAATCCTGTGGATAGCATTCAAATCTGTTCTGGTATTGCATGCTAACATGACATGTGTACAATTTAGCAAACCTGAGCACAGAATGATTAGGAGAATAGTAGATCATCACAAACAACCATTGTTGCACCCTCCAGCCTCTCACTCAAGAAACACAAAAGTGCTTGTTACCTCTGGAAAGCTCTGAAGAAGGGAAACAAGTAATTGGCAATGTTAAAGTGGCATACAGAGCATGTGTCACATGAACCGATACCCATACATAAAAGCTTTTATTTAGCAAGGACAATGACAAAGCAGACAACAGGAGTAATAGTCTTTATTATATAATACCCAGATAGGCATAAAAAGTAGACAACAGCAAGGCCATTGACCATTACATATTTAAAGTATGCACATATGTGCAAGAGAAACTGCACAGGGAATGGGCATCCAAAGTGACAAACAGCAAGACCATTGGCCAGTTCATACTTCCGGTGTGCACATGTGTGCATGAGAACCTGCACAGTGAGTTGGCATCCAAAGTGATAAACAGCAAGGCCATTGGCCAGTCCATAGTTCCAGTGTGCACATGTGTGCATGAGAAACTGCACAGCGAATGAGCACCCAACGTGACAAACAGCAAGGCTATTGGCCAGTACAAATTCAAAGTATGCACATGTGTGCATGAGAAACTGCACAGGGAATGGGCATCCAAAGTGACAAACAGCAAAGCCATTGGCCAGTCCATAGTTCCGGTGAGCAAATGTGTGCATGAGAAACTGCACAGGGAATGGGCATTCAAAGTGACAAACAGCAAGGTCATTGACCAGTACAAATTCAAAGTATACACATGTGTGCATGAGAAACTGCACAGGGAATGGGCATCCAAAATAACAAACAGCAAGACCATTGGCCAGTCCATACTTCCGGTGTGCACATGTGTGCATGAGAAACTGCACAGCGAATGAGCATCCAAAGTGACAAACAGCAAGGCCATTGGCCAGTCCCTAGTTCCAGTGTGCACATGTGTGCATGAGAAACTGCACAGAGAATGGGCATCCAAAGTGACAAACAGCAAGGCCATTGGCCAGTCCATAGTTCCAGTATGCACATGTGTGCATGAGAAACTGCACAGAGAATGGGCATCCAAAGTGACAGACAGCAAGGCCATTGGCCAGTCCATTGTTCAGGTGTGCACATGTGTGCATGAGAAACTGCACAGAGAATGGGCATCCAAAGTGACAAACCGCAAGGCCATTGGCCAGTCTATAGTACTGTTGTGCGCATGTGTGCATGAGAAACTGCACAGGGAATGGGCATCAAAGTGACAAACAGCAAGATCATTAGCCAATATAAATTTAAAGTGCGCACATGTGTGCATGAGAAACTACACAGGGAGTGGGTAACACCGTCCACTGCCATGGGAATCACCCCAGCTCAGGGGATACAAATGGGCAGTCCAGGCACCGCTGTGGGAGAGATGGTGTTGGGAGGGGGACTTTGCCTCAAATTTGGCTGTCAGTTGAACTGGGAGGTGTTTGATTGTCGGGGCCCGTTGGAGGACTGGACCTGGGAGAGAGAGGACTGGCTGAGTTAGCGGCATCAGTGGCTGTGGGAGCCTGAGGGCTGCTTTGACCGGGTGGTGTGGTGGCACGGGGAGACGGAGACATGCTGCAGGGAGATACAGTGTGTGAGGGTGAATGTTGAGGGCTGGGTCTCAACTACTTGGGGATTCAATAGCCCACAAATGTCTTAGTCGGAGTGGGAAGGGAGGTGGGTACAATAGCCCCATTCTCCACCAAAGGTGTATCAGGTGTGGGTGGCTCTCCCTGTGGGGATTTGCTGGATCTACAGGTACGCTTCGGGTGGCCTTTCCTTTTCCCCTCCATCCCCTGTTGTCCAGGTAAACCCCCTACTTTGCTCACCTGTCCCAGCTTCACAGGGGTGAGGTTGGGAGTTGACGTTGTGGGTGAATCTGCCTTAGAGAACTGTTTGTGCCCAGTCATTGCAGGCACCAGGTTCACAGCAGACAGGGCAACTGTTTGTGTGTCTTTGGGAGCAGGTGTGGGGATGGGAGTGCCCTTGGATGGGGTGATTTTGACGAATGTGAGGTTGAGGCCTGGTTCTTGGCCTGATACCCCTGAGTGTCATGTGATGGGCTTTTGGATTTGCACTCCTGTGTGCCTCTTTTGTGTTGTGGGGATGGTGTCTGTGGTCTGGGCCGCTTGGAGTGCTGCTGTTGTGTGCTGTGTGTGGAGGACTTGGTGCCTGAGGGCTGTGGCGTGCGGGTACTCTTGTCAGTTGGTACCACTGGCAGGGTGATTGCTGAAGGGACTGGAGCTGGACTGGGAGCCTTTGACTGCTGAATGGCTGCCTTCACTGTGGAGAACAAAGACTGGACAGTTTGGTGTAGCCTACCCACGTCAGAATGAATCGCCTCCATGAAGGCAACTATCTGTGCCAGCTTCTTGTCATGATCCTGGAAGGCATTCAGGAGAGCAGTCTGACCCACACACGGCTGGTACAAAAGGTCCACCGCCTCCACACTGAGGGCAGCAGGAGAGACATGGGCAGCGGTGCCTGGGGGGAAGGAGACTCTACCCTTCCTGGGGCTGCGGGCACAGACAGCACTTGTAGGAGCCTCCGAGAGGGTGGGCACTGGATGATGTGTGGTGGAAGAAGAGGCAGATTTTGAACTCCCTGTGCCCGCCAACATCGAGGAGTCACCGCTGGAGTCAGATGATGTGGAGGTTGGTGTTTCCGGGCGTCATTCATCCTGGGCACTCCTGTCCCACTCCGAGACGTTGATCACATCAGTGTCAGTGAGCTCATGTGTAGTAGTCGTGCCAGAAGCTTCCCCACTGGTGTCGGTACCCTGTCCTTCCGTGCCCTCAGTAGACGCTAAAAGAGACAGAGACATAGGTTCAGTATAGTGCCATACTCACAAACATCACATGCAAGCAAATCAAAAAACAAGAAATTGATCCCCCCATGTTGCCCACCACCATGTGCAGTTTGCATGTGCAACCTTCATGCAATCATCAGAAGATGCATGGAAACATGCATAGTTGACATTAATGCCCCATGTGACATTGACACAGCCAAATAGCTGGCCCGTGCCACTTTGTAACCTAACATACTAATCTCTGTAAACCTACCTAGGTGCCCGTAGGTGAGATAGATATACATCTCAACATGTTGCCTCCGTCACATATGGAGTCCCTTTAAGGGAACACCACAGATACAGACGCCCAAATGTCCTTTTGCAATGGCCATAAGCTCCTGCTATCCACCATGTTGTGCTTTAAAGCACAACTACAGTTGCACACTGGTTTCAGCTGTGTAGTAGTCACAAATTTTAAGTTGTGCACAGCACACATCTATAAATGCACACTAAGATGATGCTCACTGCTGTTTACTACCAGGTGATGTCTATGACACTCATAATGCAGCATATGTGACACTCATAATGCAGCATATGTCACAAGGCCACATCTCTACTTGCAATGTCAAGGGTCATTGTATTAAAACCATGAGAAACTACATGTTGTGAAAATGCATAACAGCTGCAATCAACACAGAGGCCACGTAGAAGCCATTGCATCACACCAAAGATCACAGAGATCCGCACTGGCTCAGGGTTAGGATTCATGCAGTCACTCCCACCCAAAGTCACACTTCACAGAATACTCACACCAAACTTGCTGCTCATGGGCCCTCAAGCGTCCATCCAGCTCTGGCTATGTCACTGACAAGATGCGGGCCATTAGTCATGTCATGCTTCTGCACGCCAACCTGCCACTTCGAGGGAGCACCCTCAGCATCATCTCTGCCACGTTTTTGCTCAGCCGGCAGATGTCACCCCATCTCTTGTGACAGTGTGTGTGCCATTAGTTGAAGACACCCAGAGCCCGCACCGTGCGTGCAATGGCCTTCCATATGGCCTTATGCTGGTGGACCTTAAGCGGCAGGCATGGGAGACAAGAAGAGGACCTTTCAGTGACACTGTGTTATGTACCACTGTGTGTCAGTACAGGAGCATGAAAAACCATAGCACACTAATACATAAATGTTGAGCAGAGGCCATACAGCATGACACTTAGTATACTTGCATCAAATACTCTCATATAACGGTATACATGTATGATGATGGACACAGTACCGGGCCATCTCATAAACATGCAGAGGCCAGCACAGAAACCAATGTTAAGAAGACCCTCATCTGTGATGCTGTATGTGAGTGAGAAATACGTACAATACATTTGAAATGATGTGTCAGGGCACTCTCACTGTGTCCAAAACTACACACCCCTCAGTGTCCTTGGCAAGTGAATGGCTACCTGTGTCATGGAGGTCACATTTAGGGACATTCTCACACTCTTCTCACAAGGTGTAGGCCTGTCTTGTGCAATCCTCAGGCCTAAGAAAGCTCATTGAGAAATAGGGTGGCGGATAACACATATGTTTCACTCTGTCCATTTACTGAGGGGTACTTGTCAAATTGGGCTGTTTTTGTGCAGGTCAGGGGGACTCACACTGAGGTTAAACGTGGGCCAACTTACAAATCACATGTATGTACAATATGAGAGGGCTAACAGTGCCTACACATGCGAGACAGAACACATAATGAAAACTGGAAGGATGATATCTCCAAATTACATTTATCTGATGTTTCATAGGTGAATTACTACCAAAAGTGTTACACTCAGGCATTTGACTCTTGTGCATAATGCACACATATCCATGGGGGCAATATGAAAACTGTGGACTATGACATCACATAGCACAGGCAATGTTTTTTCAGACTTCGACTGCCCAAACCAACAGTGTGACTGTACAGCTGCAAAAACACTGCATGACCCTCACATCCTTCAATGCAGCTATGGATCTGTGGAAATAGTGCTACATACTACATTGACATCAAGTCAGCATGCTAGGCAGTGTATCACTCACTTACATTACCACAAACACCGCTCCCTGTTAGGATGGCTACCTACCTGTAAGCGTGAAGTGAGCAATGCAATGGCTGCCACATGGTTCTGGTAGTGGGGAGTGCTCCATTGTGCTGTGCTGTGGGACAAGAGGGCCTGATGGGAGTTGTAGTGCTGGCTTCCCACCCACAAACACCCCTCCCTGTTAACAGGGCTACCTACCTGTAAGTCTGAAGACAGCAATGCAAGGGCTGCCACATGGTTGTGGGGGGGTGAGTGCTCTATCCTGCTCTGCTGTAGGAAAAGAGGGCCTGGTGGGAGTTGTAGTGCTGACTTTCCACCCACAAACACCTCTCCCTGTTAAAATGGCTATGTGTAAGTTTGAAGAGAGAAATTCAATGCCTGCCAAGTGGTTGTGGGTGGGGTGAATGTTCCATCCTGCTCTGCGACAAAGGGCCTGGTGGGAGTTGTAGTGCTGGATTCCCACCCACAATCACTTATCCCTGTTAAGATGGCTACCTACCTAAACATTTGAAGAGAGCAATGCAATGCCTGCCACTGGGTTGTGGGTGGGGTGAGTGTTCCACCCTGCTCTGCAATGGAACAAGAGGGCCTGGTTGGAGTTGTAGTGCTGGCTTCCCATCCACAAACATCCCTCCCTGTTAAGATGGCTACCTACCTGTAAGTTTGAAGAGAGCAATGCAATGGCTGCCAGATGGTTGTGGGTGAGGGTGCTCTATCCTGCTATGCTTTTCGACAAGTGGGCCTGGTGGGAGTTGTAGTGCTGGCTTCCCACCCACAAACACCACTTCCTGTTAAGATGGCTACCTACCTCTAAGTTTTAAGGGAGCAATGCAATGGCTAACACATGGTTGTGTAGGGGGAGTGAGTGTTCCATCCTGCTCTACTGTGGGGCAAGAGGGCATGAGAAGACTACCATCCTGTTAGTTGGAGGAGAGCCATGCAATGGCTACCACATGGTTGTGGGTGGGGGGAGTGTTCCATCCTCCTGCTCTGCTGTGGGATAAGAGGGACTGGTGGGAGTTGTAGTGCTGGCTTCCTACCCACAAACACCCCTCCCTGTTGGGAAGGCTACCCACCTCTGAAGTGGAGCAGAGGAAGGGAATAGGTTACACATGGCTCTTGGATGGGGGTAGAGTTCCAGTCTGCTCAGGGGTGAAACAAGAGACACGAGAAGGCTACCTACCTGTTAGTTGAAGGAGAGAAATGCAATGGCTGCAACATGATTGTGGGTGGGATGAAAGCTCCATTCTTCGCTACTGTGGGACAAGAGGGCCTGGTGGGAGTTGCAGTGTTGGCTTCCCAACCACAAACACCACTCCCTGTTAAGATGGCTACCTACCTGTAAGTTTGAAGAGAGCAATGGCTGTCAGATGGTTGTGGGGGGAGTGTTCCATCATGCTCTGCTGTGGGACAAGAGGGCCTGGTGGGAATTGTAGTGCTTGCTTCCCACCCAAAAACACCCCTCTCTTTTGGGAAGGCTACCTACCTGTGAAGTGGAGGAGAAGGGAATAGGTTACACATGACTTTTGGATGGGGGGAGTGTTCCATCCTGCTTAGGGAAGACAAGAGAACATGAGAAGGCTACCTACCTGTTAGTTGGAGAACAATGGAATTGGTGCCACATGGCTGTGGGTGGGGGGAGTGCTCCAGCCTGCTCGGCTGTGGGACAGGAGGGCCTCATATGAGTTGTAGTGCTGGCTTCCCACCCACAAACACCCCTCCCTGTTGGGAAGGCTACCTACCTGTGAAGTAGAGCAGAGGAAGGGAATAGGTTACACATGGTTCTTGGATGGGGGAGTGTTCCATCATGCTCAGAGGTGAAACAAGAGAGCATGAGAAGGCTTCCTACCTGTGAGTTGGAGGAAGGCAATGGAATGGCTGCCACATGTTTATTGGTGGGGTGAGTGCTCCATCCTGCTCTGCTGTGGACAAGAGGGCCGGGTGGGAGTTGCAGTGCTGACTTACCACCCACAAACACCCCTCCCTGTTAAGATGGCTACCTACCTGTAAGTTTGAAGAGAGCAATGCAATGGCTGCTATATGTTTGTATGTGGGGTGAGTGCTCCATCCTGCTCTGCTGTGCGACAAGAGGGCCTGGTGGGAGTTGCAGTGCTGGCTTCCCACCCACAAACATCCCTCCCTGGTAAGATGGATACCTACCTGTAAGTTTGAAGAGAGCAATGCAATGGCTGCCACATGGTTCTGCTGTGGGGAGTGCTCCATCCGGCTGTGCTGTGTGAGAAGAGGGCCTGGTGGGAGTTGTAGTGCTGGCTTTGCACCCACAACCACCTCTCCCTGTTAAGATGGCTACCTACCTGTACCTGCAGGCTACAATTTTGTCAAGGCTGGACTATGGGAATTCCCTATATTTAGGCGCCAATGAGTCCAGTATTGCTCGTCTGCAGAGAATTCAGAACGCAGCAGCTTGCACCCTGTTAGCTTTACCCAGATCTTGCTCAGTCTCGCATCTTCTGCCTAAATTGCACTGGTTACCGATAGCAAAAAGAATTCAATTTAAGTCTTTGTGTGTGGCCCATGAAATATTGACCTGCCAAGGACCGCAGATTTTGGCGGATCTGCTGGTCTAATATGTACCGAATCGACCTTTGCGTTCGGCTAATGCGGGCTTGGTCTGTACTCCTCGCTTTTTCAGAGCCAGAGCGGGCGGTCGATCATTTAAAGTTCAGACGGCGCGCCTCTGGAACTCTCTTCCTACCTCCATCAGAGGACTCCAGAACCACCTGGCCTTTCGTAAGGCGTTAAAGGCCTGGCTCTCTCCAGCTTAGGCTCTTCTCTTTCCTTTGAAGTGTTCCAGCGTGGCTCAGTTAGCGTTGGGACACCCCGTCACTGGGGCAGCTATGCGCTTTATAACATTTTTAAATAAAAAATAAATAAATAAATAAGTTTGAAGAGAGCAATGCAATGGCTGCCACATGGTTGTGGGCTGGGTGAGTGCTCCATCCTGCTGTGCTGTGGGACAAGAAGGCCTGGTGGGAGTTGTAGTGCTGGCTTCCCACCCACAAACACCACTCCCTGCTAAGATGTCTCCATCCTGTAAGTTTGAAGAGAGCAATTCAATGGCTGCCACATGTTTGTGGGGGGGTGAGTGCTCTATCCTGTTCTGCTGTGGGACAAGAGGGCTTGGTGGGGGTTGTAATGCTGGCTTCCCACCCACAAACACCGCTCCCTGTTAAGATGGCTACCTACCTGTAAGTTTGAAGAGAGCAATGCAGTGGCTGCCACATGGTTCTGGCTGTGGGGAGTGCTCCATCCCTCTGTGTTGTGGGAGAAGAGGGCCTGGTAGGAGTTGTAATGCTGGCTTCCCTCCCACAAACACCTCTCCCTGTTAATATGGCTACCTACTTGTACGGTTGAAGAGAGCAATGCAATGGCTGCCACATGGTTGTGGGTTGAGCGAGTGCTCCATCCTGCTGTGCTGTGTGACTAGAAGGCCTGGTGGAAGTTGTAGTGCTGGCTTCCCACCCACAAACACCCCTCCCTGTTAAGATGGCTACCTACCTGTAAGTTTGAAGAGAGCAATGCAATGGCTGCCACATGGTTGTGGGGTGAGTGCTCTATCCTGCTCTGCTGTGGGACAAGAGGACCTGGTGGGAGTTGTAATGCTGGCTTCCCACCCACAAACACCCCTTCCTGTTAAGACGGCAAACTACCTGTAAGTTTGAAGGGAGCAATGCAATGGATGCCACATGGTTGTGGGGGGGGGAGGGGGGAGTGCTCTATCTTGCTCTGCTGTGGGACAGGAGGGCCTGGTGGGAGTTGTAATGCTGGATTGCCACCCACAAACACCCCTCCCTGTTAAGATGGCTACCTACCTGTAAGTTTGAAGAGAGCAATGGAATGGCTGCCACATGGTTCTGGCTGTGGGGAGTGCTCCATCCTGCTGTGCTGTGGGTGAAGAGGGCCTGGTGGGAGTTGTAGTGCTGGCTTCCCATCCACAAACACCTCTCCCTGTTAAGATGGCTACCTACCTGTAAGTTTAAAGAGAGCAATGCAATGGCTGCCACATGTTTGTGGGTGGGGTGACTGTTCCATCCTGCTCTGCTGTGGGACAAGAGGGCCTGGTGGGAGTTGAAGTGATGGCTTCCCACCCACAAACACCCCTCCCTGTTAAGATGGCTACCTACCTGTAACTTTGAAGAGAACAATGGAATGGCTGCCACATGGTTCTGGTTGTGGGGAGTGCTCTATCCTGCTCTGCTGTGGGACAAGAGGGCCTGGTGGGAGTTGTAGTGCGCTTCCAACCCACAAACACCCCTCCCTGTTAAGATGGCTACCTACCTGTACGTTTGAAGAGAGCAATGCAATGGCTGCTTCAGGGTTGTGGGTGGGGTGAGTGTTCCACCCTGCTCTGCCATGGGACAAATGGGCCCGGTGGGAGTTGTAGTGCTGGCTTCCCACCCACAAACACCCCTCCCTGTTAAGATGACTACCTACCTGTAAGTTTGAAGAGTGCAATGCAATGGCTGCCACATGGTTGTGGGTTGGGTGAGTGCTCCATACTGCTGTGCTGTGGGACAAGAAGGCCTGGTGGTAGTTGTAGTGCTGGCTTCTCACCCACAAACACAACTCCTCAGTACTAGTACTGTTGGATATGTCGGCCGCATTCGACACGGTCAGCCATGCAGTCCTGGTGCACAGACTGGAGAAACTGGGCGTGAAGGGCAGGGCCTTAAAGTTGCTCCAATCCCATCTGATGGGCAGACAGCAGGTAGTGACCCTGGCCCCATTTACCTCCCCAAGTCTCGGGTTGGCCACGGAGTACCACAGGGTTCCTCGATTAGCCCGATTCTTTTTAATTTGTATCTACAGCCTCTGATCCCTATGATAAAGTCATATGGGATTGATCTGGTTAACTACGCCGATGACACCCAATTGGTGTTCTCCTTAGAGGGAAAGCAGGCAGTGACCATGGAGACCTTCCAGAACTGTATGAGTAAGGTCTCCAAGTGGCTGAAAATAAACTCTCTCCAATTTAACGAGGGGAAGACTGAGGTAGTCTATTGCCAAACTCCGAAAATGAGCCAGCAGCCGTCCTGTGAGATCAGGCTCGCACCGGGAGCAGAGCCTTGTATCCCAGTGAAGACCGTGCGTAACCTGGGAGTTATGCTGGATGACGATCTCCAATTGACCTCACAGACAAACAAAACCATCAGTGTCTGCTGCGGCCTACTGAGAGCGCTCAGACAGATTTTGCCTCTTCTGCCCGATGCGACTAGACCACTAGTGGTCAGAAGTGTGATCATGGCAAGACTGGACTACTGTAATTCCCTATACCTGGGAGCTCCTCTTTACATCTTACAGGGGCTCCAGAGAGTCCAGTCCATGGCGGCCAAGCTAACTCTAAACAGACCCCGTAGTTCTTCCACCACATTGGCACTTAGAGAACTACACTGGTTGCCAAATGGGAGCAGAGTTGCTTTTAAGTCTCTCTGCATTGTCTACAGAGCACTACACAACTCGGGACCTATCCCATTACAGGAAAGGCTCACCTGGCACAAACCAGCCAGGTCTCTGCGTTCCGCCAGCTTGTGGCTGGCAGTAACCACCAGGATTAGGAAGTCAAGGCTAGGTGGTAGAGCTTTCTGTACTTCGGCATCAAGGCTGTGGAACGAACTGCCTCAAAATATTAGACTGACCGATACCCTGCTAGAATTTAGAAAGAGTCTAAAGACATGGCTCTTTGCTAAAACCTAAAGACCTACTTCAGGCTCATCAAACAGTATTGACTGTCGTTTCCACCTGACACAAACATTTCTGTATGGTTTTTTCCATCTGATTTTTCCTTTCTGGCGCTAGGATACCCGTAGGGTGACAGATGGGCGGTATAAATATTAAATACAATACAATACAATCTCCCTGCTAAGTTGGCTACCTACCTGTAAGATTGAAGAGAGCAATGCAATGTCTGCTATATGGTTCTGGCTGTGGGGAGTGCTCCATCATACTCTGCTGTGGGACAAGAGGGCCTGGTGGGAGTTGTAGTTCTGGCTTCCCACCCGAAAATACCACTCCCTGTAAAGATGGCTACCTACCTGTAAGGTATAAGAGAGCAATGGAATGGATTCCACAAGGTTGTGGGGGGGGGGGGTGAGTGCTCCATCCTGCTCTGATGTGGGACAAGAGGGCCTGTTGGGAGTTGTTTTTCTGACTTCTCACCCGAAAACACCACTCCCTGTAAAGATGGCTACCTACCTGTAAGGTTGAAGAGAGTAATGCACTGGCTGCCACAAGGTTGTGGGGGAGTGAGTGCTCCATCCTGCTCTGCTGTGGGACAAGAGGGCCTAGTGGGAGTTGTAGTGCTAACTTCCCACCCATAAACAACCTTCTCTGTTGCGTAGTCTACCTACCGGTAAGTTTGAAGAGAGCAATGCAATGGCTGCCACATGGTTGTGGTGGGGGTGCGTGCTCCATCCTGCTCTGCTGTGGGACAAGAGGGCCTGGTGGGAGTTGTAGTGCTGGCTTCCCGCCCACAAACAACCCTCCCTGTTAAGATGGCTACCTACCTGTAAGTTTGAAGAGAGCAATGCAATGGCTGCCGCATGGTTGTGTGTGGGGGGGTGAGAGGTCCATCCTGCTCTGCTGTGGGACAAGAGGGCCTGGTGGGAGTTGAAGTGCTGGCTTCCCACTTATAAAGACCGCTCCCTGTTGGGAAGGCTAACTACCTGTGAAGTGGAGCAGAAGAAGGGAATAGGTTACATATGGCTCTTGGATAGGGGGAGTGTTCCATCCTGCTCAAGGGTGAGACAAGAGAGCATGAGTAGGCTACCTACCTGTTAGTTGGAGGAGAGCAATGCAATGGCTGCCACATGGTTGTGGGGGGTGAGTGCTCTATCCTGCTCTGCTGTGGGACAAAGGGGCCTGGTGGGAGTTGAAGTGCTGGCTTCCCACTTACAAATACCCCTCCCTGTTGGGAAGGTTACCTACCTGTGAAGTGGAGCAGAAGAAGGGGATAGGTTACAAATGGCTCTTGGATAGAGGGAGTGTTCCATCCTGCTCAGGGGTGAGACAAGAGAGCATGAGAAGGCTACATACCTGTTAGTTGGAGGAGAGCAATGCAATGGCTGCCACATGGTTCTGGGGGTGTGAGTGCTCTATCCTGCTCTGCTGTGGGACAAGTGGGCCTGGTGGGAGTTGTAGTGCTGGCTTCCCACCCACAAACACCCCTCCCTGTTAAGATGGCTACCTACCTGTAAGTTTGAAGCGAGCAGTGCAATGGCTGCTACATGGTTGTGGGGGGTGAGTGCTCTATCCTGCTCTGCTGTGGGACAAGAGGGCTTGGTGGGGGTTGTTATGCTGGCTTCCCTCCCACAAACACCTGTTCCTGTTAAGATGGCTACCTACCTGTAAGTTTGAAGAGATCAATGCAATGGCTGCCACATGGTTCTGGCTGTTGGGAGTGCTCTATCCTTCTGTGCTGTGGGAGAGGAGGGCCTGGTGGGAGTTGTAGTGCTGGCTTCCCACCCACAAACACCTCTCCCTGTTAAGATGGCTACCTACCTGTAAGTTTGAAGAGATTAATGCAATGACTGCCACATGTTTGTGGTGGGGTGAGTACTCCATCCTGCTCTGCTGTGGGACAAGAGGGCCTGGTGGGAGTTGAAGTGATGGCTTCCAACCCACAAACACCCCTTCCATGTTAAGATGGCGACCTATCTGTACGTTTGAAGAGATCAATGCAATGGCTGCCACATGGTTGTGGGTTGGGTGAGTGCTCCATCCTGCTGTGCTGTGGGACAAGAATGCCTGGTGGGAGTTGTAGTTCTGGCTTCCCACCCACAAACACCCCTCCCTGTTAAGTTGGCTACCTACCTGTAAGATTGAAATGAGAAATGCAATGGCTGCCACATGGTTCTGGCTGTGGGGAGTGCTCCATCCTGCTCTGCTGTGGGACAAGAGGGCCTGGTGGGAGTTATAGTGCTGGCTTCCCACCCACAAACACCCTTCCCTGTTAAGACGGCTACCTTCCTGTTAGGTGAAGGTGAGCAATGTAATGGCTGCCACATGGTTGCGGGTGGGGGGAGTGTCCCATGCTGCTGAGCTGTGGGACAAGGGTGCCTGGTGGGAGTTGCAGTGATGGCTGCCTGTACACATGCCCCACTGGGAATGTTGCTAGCTACCTTTGGGTAGATTCAGATGGAGTAAATGTTAGATCTGTGAGACATATATTGGAAAGAGTGTGTTTCATATAAGTGCATTTGGGCCTAGGAAGTGTAGCTTTGTAGTTGTGTAGAGAGTGTACATAGCAGTGTAATAGGAGACATTTTTTGTAACTTACCAGCCTCCACTCCCCCTGGTATTCCTGTGAGACTTTCTGAATGCAGTATGGCAAGCACCTTCCCCTCCTATTTAGTGAATCTTAGTGGTGGAATGGGAGGGCCACCGCCAGTCCTCTGAGCCAGCTCATGGTTCTTGTTAGCACGCTCTTTTACCCTGGTCTTTAGGTCATGCCACCTCCTCCTGATGTCCTTCTTGGTGCACCAGGTGCTCCCTACTGCATTGACTTTGTTGATTATCCTTGCCCACATTTGATTTGTTGCGGCTATTGGTGTCTGTTGGACCATGCTTCCAAACAAATGGTCTTTTCGCAGCAAATCCAACCACCGCCGAATGGTTTTCAGCTTTTCCTGATGTTCCTGGCTGAGTTTCGTGGAATCCGTCTGCCGAGGTCGGATTTTTCTGGCAGTTCATCATAATCTGACTGGCGGTTTTCCCGTGGTACATGCGGACGGTTAATTTCCGCTGCCACAGCGGTCGAATTGGTTTTCCGACCGCCATCTTAATCGACCCCTAAATGTTTAGCCATATGAGTGAAAAGAAACGTGTTTAATTTATGTGTTAGTTAAGAGGAGGGTGACACACTCAATTGTTCAACTTAAGAACTTGGCAAGAATTGGGAGTATACATTGTTTAAATACATTATGTTGACAAATCTCTTGGATATCAATCAATAAAACATGTTTAAATATTTATGTTAAAACATACATGATGATATATGTAGATTTAACTAGGAGAACAATGCTCATATGTATATATATATATATATATATATATATATATATATATAAATATATATATATATATATATATATAGCACAATGAAACTCCGACCACTTCCAACATCCGCTGGCGAAGAAGGAGACTTGAACCACACAGCTTTTCAGGCGAGTTTTTCTTTTATTCAGTAAATCAAAGCCTGCAACGACGCGTTTCGGGCCAACCAGACCCTTGATCACATACAGCTATTTACTGCGCCATTTTTGCTTTTATAAGTGCATAGCAGTGCACACCCCCATTGCATTCGTAACAATCACATGATCATGGGCATAAAAGAAAGACTTCATTGTATTTTGAAAGACAAAAGTAGTTTGTCTTACGTAATGCATGTTTACATAGTTGTTAAAATCACAGTGTATTTTAAACAAAAACCAATATTTGCATGTATAAATACATTATTTTATAAAAAAGAACAATAATTTTCAATGATTTAATATTAACTGGATAAATCCATTAATAAAATCACATGATTTTTTAATTATACCTATCGATGTTATTTCATGATGTGTACTATAATAGTACGATTATTCCTGGATGAATCCTGAATGCCTAGTATACCTAAAGTGCCATAGTGTAAACAATTTCTAAAGTGCAAATACTGTTTTAAAGTGCAATACAAGAGGAGGAGCTACGCGCGCATCCGAGATGGCCGCGTAAAAAAATGTAAATTGATACTTGTATAGCGCACAACTCACCCGCAAGGGTCTCAAGGCGCTTTTACGAATACCGCTGTAGAACCCATCCTTGCTTTCCCTGTGAGGTGTCCACTCCTGGGCACCCCCAAGGTGGAGGCCAGGCATCCTTAGCGTTGTGGGGGCCGTTGTGGAGATTAAGCAAGCTATTGCCCAGAGTTGCAGAGTGGGACTCCATGATTGGAATAGGCACCGAGGCGAGAATTATCAGGTCCGTGGAATTTTGAGCCCAAGACCTGCCAAGGCGGGGAATTGAACCCTGGTCCCGGGCTAGACCTCTGCATCAGGGTCTGCCGCTCTAACCATTGAGCCACACTTCTCCACGCGTGAGCACAGGGCTCCCGAGGACCCTCGCTGCCTCCCGCATTTATCCTGGATAATATCCTGATTTGATGGAAGGTCATTGAAGACGCAACCCGGCTGATGTACTAGCAGGTTTTTGGGTCGGAATCGGAAGCAGGGTCCCCGAGTTCTGCCGTCTTGAAATTTGTGGCCTTCTCCATGGAACAGCCTGGACCTTGAGTTGTAGCAGTGCCCAGGTCGTAATTTAACAACAACGGCTTGAGGGGATCAGACCACAGCCTCACTTCACTTTCGGTTTCGTTTCTCTAGCGCACTGTCTCCTATCTGCGGTGTGTCTGTTGATCGGACGAGCTCTGATGCCAGCTCATTGAGCTTCGAGCTAGCGACTGTTTGGCTGTGGACTCAAATTGGCCCAACTTCGCCTCCTGTATTCTTGTGTGTGAATTTTAAGGAGCCATTTGTACCAGATCCCAAGCCTCCCTCCGGGCACCCGGCTCGCCATGACGGGCAAGCCCGAGGGTGAAAAACGGAAAGTCAAGACCACTATCCGTGGAGGTTCAACCCAGTCGAATGTCATGGATCGCTACACACTTTCTAAAGGATCCCCTGGTGGCGCACCTAAGGCCCGGGAGGAGGCTGTCGTCGATCCTGCTGTATTGGCGGAATTAACGCTACAGGACGTGATGGGCGCCATTGCTGGTATTCAGTCTTCTATTGGCCAACAGTATGAAGCCCTGGCTCTGAAGTTGGACACGGTGGCTATTGATGTCAACCTAATTCGAACTGATTTGGCCAAGACGAACGAGAAGGTGAAGTCATTGGACCTAAAGACATCCAGCCTTACCACGGATGTGTCCGACTTGCAAACAGAAGTGCGCAGCCTTAGAACTGCTAATGGCTTTTTTGCTCGTCGCTTGGAGGATTTTGAAGGCCATGCACGGCGCAACAACGTGCGTATTATTGGGGTCCCGGAAGATTCTAGTTCACTCGCCACTGATCTTCGAGTGGAGGACCTCATTCTTAATCATCTTGCACCAAAGGGCCTGAGCAAATTCTTTGCCATCGAACGTGCGCACAGAGTGCCAGGGGGACAGGCAAAGCCCGGTTTCCCCCCCCGTCCGATTATCGCACGGATCTTCAACATCAGAGATCGCGACGCCATTCTGCAGGCGGCACGGACAAGCGGCCCTACGCATTTCGAGAACGCTGCTGTGAACTTTTATTCGGACTTTTCTCAATCGGTCCAGAAACAACGAATGGGATTTCAAGGGGTGAAACGGCGACTAAGAGACATGGAACTAAAATACGCTATGTTATTCCCGGCCTGACTGCGTGTTGAATATGACAATCAAACATTCTTCTTTGTCAGGCCTGAGGAAGCGAGTGATTGGTTGGACACTTTGCCGGTTCGCCGTGCTGGCCAGGAACATGCTGGTGGTGCTGAGGGGGGACTGATGGACCAAGAATGATTATGGTGCCTGTGTCCAGAACGCTATTCAACGTGTCCAGCTGAGGCTCACTGACTTCCTTGATCATTCCATTCATATCTTGGGAGGTAGCGGGGATGGCGGGACCCCTTTCCTCCTCTGGGGTTTTCTTTGTGTAGATTAGTTCTTTGTTTGTAATTGTTAGGGCGACAGGCACACTGCAAATTGGGGTGGCTTTTGAGTCGGTGCAGGGGTGCAGGGTGGGGGGAGTTGTGATGGGAACTTTGGGGGGAGGGAGGGCCATGTTTTGGGATTGTTTGTTTTTTCTTTTTCAAGGTAAGGTACTTTCATTATTTTTGACATTGGTGTGATGCTCGTTTTGCGATGGGAGTTCATTGTGGATCTGGATGGGGGGTAGAAGGTTGAGGGTATTATGCTGGAATGTGAATGGGTTGGGTGATCGGATAAAGAGAGGGGTGGTTATGCATCTGTTGCGGCGCCTTTCGCCTGATGTCGTTTTGCTACAAGAGACACACTTGATAGGAAATACTTGTCATGCTCTTAATCGACGGGGTTATCGTCTTGCTGCCCATTCTGGATTTACATCTAGTTCTAGAGGAGTGGGTATTTTGCTTAGGGTTTCCCTCCCCCTCGAGGTTGACGATGTGATCCTTGATACCAGGGGTCGTTATGTTGCACTTGTTGGGCGGTGGGAGGGGAAACCAATTTCGTTGGTGTCGGTGTATGTCCCTCCGGGCTTACAATCCACGACATTTACAGACCTGGGGCGGATGGTTCTGGGTCTCCCGGAGGGTGTTTTGATATTGGGTGGTGATTTTAACTCCGTCATTTCTGGCAGAATAGACCGCTATCCACCCCGAGATCTTCCTGCTGTGCAATCCTGGTTGGGTGACTTCCTGGAAACATGGGACTTATAGATTGTTGGAGACTAATGCAGCCAGAGCAAACACAGTTTACTTTCCATTCGGGAGCTCATGGTAGTCTTTCTAGATTGGATTATATCCTGATACCGGCTGCCCTGTCCCCTTCGATTGGAGAGATTAGACACTTGGCCCGGGGTATATCAGACCATTCCCCTATTTGGTTTCATTTTAATCTTAGCATCGGCGCCGAAGGGAGGGTGACCCCGATTAACCCCTGGTATCTTCTTAACCCTAAGACTCGCACTGAATTGATTAAGTCATTTGATCTGTATTTTACTGAGAATGCTGGTTCTGTATCCTCGCCTGTTTCGTTATGGGAAGCTTTTAAGACTGTGATCAGGGGACAGGCATTGTCTTTGGTTGGGTGTGTTAAGAAATGTAAGAATGAGGCTATTGTTCAGCTCGAGACTGAAATCACAGACCTGGAGACTGCATTGGAACGAGGGGTGTCTCGAGAAGCATTACATGTCCTCCGCCTTAAACAATTAGAATATAAAACTTTGGTTACTGATGCGGCAAAGATGATGAGTAGGGAACAGCAGCGACGGCTATATGATGTGGGTGATAAAGCTGGAAAATTGATTGCTTGGCTGGACAGAAGGGAGAGAGCGAGTCGAGTGGTTCCGGTGATTGAGACATGTGGTGGTGTGCGTGTAACGGACCCTGTTGAAATTGTTGAATGCTTTGCTGATTATTTTCGAGAGGTCTATACCTCGGTGTCCGACAGGCCCGAGGAGGATCGCAGTTGTTGCTTCGGGATATAGCACTTCCATGTTTGTCGGAATCGGATCGGGACGGTTTGGATGCCACGCCCTCGGTGGATGAGGTGGCTCTCGCGCTACGCTCCATTCGTTCCGGCAAGGCTCTGGGTCCCAATGGCCTTCCTGTTGAACTGTATAAATTACGCCCTGATACTCTAGCTCCCTATCTCCTTGATATGTTTTTGGCTGCGCGAGACAGTGGCTGACTCCCCAGAGATCAGCATCTTGCTACCATTGTGGTGATCCATAAGGAGGGTAAACCACGGGATCGCTGCTCGTCCTATAGACCCATTTCGCTCTTAAACGCGGAGTCTAAGATCCTCGCCAAACTGCTTGCTAATCGGTTATTAGCGACCTGATTCATCCGGATCAATCGGGTTTTATCCCGCACCGTAACACGGCATTAAATTTGCGACGTTTGCATGGACGTTTGCATGGTGTTCTTGCGAGGGCCCCTACACTGCGTGAACCGGCCATCTTGGTGTCCTTGGACGCCACGATGGCCTTTGATACAATCGAATGGTCTTATCTCTGGGCGGTGCTCGCCAAATTTGGATTCGGCGCTGGTTTTATTGGTTGGGTCAAACTCCTGTATGAAACGCCACTGGCACAGGTGGTGGTTAATGGCCGTGTCTACGTGCCTTTTACTCTTGGGAGGGGCACGCGGCAGGGTTGTCCGTTGTCCCCGCTCCTCTTTGCTTTGGCGTTGGAGCCACTCGCCGCTTGGCTACGGTGGGAACCTTCGATGAAGGGTATACGCTGGACGCCGGAATTTGAAGATCGCATTTCTTTATATGCGGATGATATTTTATTGTACCTTACATCTCCCCAAAAATCGCTCAACGTATTGTTTGACGTACTTAACTCCTTCGGGAAGAACTCGGGCCTTATCATTAATTGGTCGAAATCCTACATTTATGTACTTGCGGGTGATGTCCCTCAGTTGCCGCGGGGCTGTCCCATCCAGTTGTCGCAGTCTGGCTTTAAGTACTTGGGTGTGTTTATCTCGTTGGATCCGGCGGTTCGCTATGAACGCAATTTACTCCCCCCACTCCAAAGGTTGCGCTCCGATGTAGCGCGTTGGCGTAAATTACCGTTATCTCCCCTAGGGCGTGCGGCCCTTTTTAAAATGATGTCCTTACCGCGGTTCCTATACGCGCTTCAGAATACTTTTGATGTCATCCCGTCAAAATATTTTCGGGAAGTAGAATCGTTGCAGAGGCAATTAATATGGGACGGACGTTCACGCATCGCTCTTCCAAAATTGACACTTCCCTGGTATGATGGCGGTATATCGCTCCCGGATATTCGTAGGTATTATTGGGCCTCCCACCTTGCTGCCATCAACCACGGGATGTATGGCCCGGCGTTGAATACAGCATTTGAAATGGATAAGTGGCTGCTCCCGGGTGGTGATTACTACAGGACACTTTATTCGGGACCCTCGCGTTCACAACTCTCGGGACCTACCGCTATAGCCGTGCGGGTATGGCATAGCGCAACGGCGGCTATGGGCTGGAGTGATAAACTTACTGGTGCAACTCCGCTCTATGCCTCTGCGAAGTTGGGTGGCCTATGGAAGACGAAGGGATTTGATAAATGGGACACGATCGGTATTAGTAAAGTGCGTGATCCCTGGGTTAAGGGAGAGGTGAAGACCTTCTCGGATCTGCAAGTAGAGTATAAGCTGAGTGACAGGGAAAAATTTCGTTATGTCCAGGTACGCCATGCTCTGAACTCTGTGTTCAATCAATCAATCAAAGGCATTTGTAGAGCGCACTACTTACCCGGAGGGTCTCAAGGCGCTTGGGGGGGGGTGGGGCGCTGCTACTGCTCGAACAGCCAGGTCTTGAGCTTCTTCCTGAAGGAGAGGTGGTCTTGGGTCAGGCGCAGGTCGGTCGGGAGGGAGTTCCAGGTCTTGGCGGCCAGGTAGGAGAAGGACCTTCCTCCTGTTGTCGCTCTTCGGATGCGGGGGACGGCGGCGAGGGCGTGGTTGGTCGATCGGAGGTGGCGTTGGGGGGCGTAGAAGTTGAGGCGGTTGTTGAGGTAGCTCGGGCCTTGGTCGTGTAGGGCTTTGTGTGCGTGGGTGAGGAGACGGAAGGTGATTCTCTTGTTGACGGGGAGCCAGTGCAGGTCTCTTAGATGTCCTGAGATGTGGCTGCGTCGGGGGATGTCGAGAATCAGTCTGGCTGAGGCGTTCTGGATCCGCTGGAGTCTCTTCTGGAGCTTGGTGGTGGTTCCGGCGTAGAGGGCGTTGCCGTAGTCCAGTCGGCTGGTGACGAGGGCCTGGGTGACCGTCTTCCTGGTCTCGGTGGGGATCCACCGGAAGATCTTCCGTAGCATGCGCAGGATGTTAAAGCAGGATGCGGAGACGGCGTTGACTTGTCTGGTCATGGAGAGGGAGGAGTCCAGGATGAAGCCCAGGTTGCGTGCGTGGTCTGTCGGTTTGGGTGCGGTGCCCAGGGCGGGGGGCCACCAGGAGTCGTCCCAGGCGCAGGGCGAGGAGCCCAGGATGAGGACTTCCGTCTTGTCTGAGTTCAGTTTCAGGCGGCTGGTCGTCATCCACTCGGCTACTTCTTTCATTCCTTCGTGCAGGTTGGCTCTGGGGGCGGCGGGGTCGTTGGTCAGGGAGAGGATCAGCTGGGTGTCGTCGGCGTAGGAGATGATGTTGAGGTTGTGTTGGCGTGCGATGGCCGCGAGGGGGCTCATGTAGACGTTGAAGAGGGTGGGGCTCAGCGAGGATCCTTGAGGGACGCCGCAGATGACTTCGGTGGCCTCTGACTTGTACGGTGGTAGACGGACTCTCTGTGTTCTTCCGTCGAGGAAGGAGATGATCCATTCCAGTGCCTTCTCCTGGATTCCGACGTTACTGAGGCGCTGCACTAGGGTGCGGTGGCAGACGGTGTCGAATGCCGCGGAGAGGTCTAGGAGGATGAGGGCCGCTGTTTCTCCGTTGTCCATCAGGGTTCGGATGTCATCGGTGGCGGCGATGAGGGCGGTCTCGGTGCTGTGGTTGGCACGGAAGCCAGACTGTGAGGGGTCGAGGGATCCATTCGTCTCGAGGAAGGCGGCCAGCTGTTTGTTGACGGTCTTCTTGATGACTTTGGCTGGAAACGGGAGGAGCGAGATGGGGCGGTAATTCTTGAGTTCGGTGGGGTCCGCTGTAGGTTTCTTGAGTAGGGCGCTGAGTTCGGCGTGCTTCCAGCTCTCCGGGAAGGTGGCGGTGTCGAAGGATGTGTTGATGATGTCCCGCAGGTGGGGTGCGATGACAGCGTCGCCCTTGTTGAAGACGTGGTGAGGGCAGGGGTCGGATGGGGATCCGGAGTGGATGGAGTTCATCATGCGCACGGTGTCTTCGGTGCAGATCGGAGTCCAGGCGCGGAGGGTGGTGGTGGGGGGCAGTGGTTCGGTCGTGGCGTGCGTCGGTTGAGTGCTGAAGCTGTTGTGTATGTCCGCGATCTTGTTGTGGAAGTAGGAGGCGAGGGAGTTGCAGAGGTCTTGCGACGGGGTGATGTCGTTGTTTCCGGCGTTGGGGCTGGAGAGCTCTTTCACGATGTTGAAGAGTTCCTTGCAGTTGTGTGCGTTGATGTCCAGCCGGTCCTTGAATGCAGTTTTCTTGGTGGCGCGGATCAGTTGGTGGTGCTTCCGGGTGGCAAGCTTGAGGGTGGTCATGTTGTCCGGTGTTGGTCCCCTTCTCCAGGCTTTCTCGAGGGCTCTGCAGTTCTTCTTGGAGCTCTTGAGTTCGTCGGTGAACCATGGGGCCTTCTTGCTGCCGGGTCTGCTGGGCGGGGTCCTCAGTGGGGCGAGTTCGTCCGCGCAGTTGGTGATCCACTTCGTGAGGTTGGCGGCCTGGCTGGGGTTCGCTGAGCTGGCGGGAGGGTGCTGGCTCAGGGAAGCGGCGAGCTGGTCGGCTGTGATCTTGTTCCAGCTTCTTCGCGCAACCTGTTGCTGGTGGTGGATCGTCGTTCTTTTGAAGGTGAAGTTGACGCAGCTGTGGTCCGTCCAGTGGAGTCCGGTGGCGTGGTTGAAGGTGATGTCTTTGCTGGATGAGAAGACGGCGTCGAGTGTGTGTCCGGCGAGGTGGGTGGGGGTGGACACCAGCTGCTTGAGACCGAGGTTGTCCAGCAGGGTGATGGTGTTGCGGTCGTTGTTGTTCTCCAGGTGGAAGTTGATGTCCCCCAGGAGGATGTAGTCAGCGGAGGGGAGGGCATGCGGGCTGATGAAGTCAGCGATGTCCTCGCTGAATTGTGTGCGTGGTCCCGGGGGTCGGTAGATGAGGGTGCCTCTGAGGGTGGTCTTGGGGTCCGTGTGGATCTGGAAGTGCAGGTGTTCGGCGGTTGTCAGGGTGTCGTCGGTGTCGGTCTTGATGCGGATGGTGTCCCTGTAGATGATGGCGATGCCTCCTCCTGTGTTGTTGATGCGGTCCCTTCGGATGATTTTGTAGCCCTCTGGGATGGCGATGGCGATGTCGGGCGCTGAGGAGTCGTTCATCCAGGTTTCCGTGAGGAAGGCGACGTCAGGGGCTATGGTGTCGAGGAGGTTCCAGAGTTCGATGGCGTGTCTGTGGACGGAGCGGGTGTTGAGGAGGATGCACTTCAGGTGGTTGCTGCTGGTGTTAGGCTTGGCAGGTGTTGGTGCGGGGTTGGTCCGGATGCAGGTGAACTAGCAGGCGTGGCAGCTGAAGGGTCCGTGGGTTCGTCTCGGGGTGGCTCGGTAGCAGCCCGGGATTCGGCCGGTGTTGAGTGCGTTGAGTTCGGTGGCGTTGTAGGTCCGTCGGGTCGGCTTCCGTCGGTGGGGGCCAGGGATCCTGGCACTGGGCGCGGTCCAGGCGCGGACGGGCGCAGACGGGCTTACCTTTGGCGCACCTTCGGTGCTCATTCGGTGCTCCCGCTGCGCGGTCGCTCGGGGGGTGACATAAATCTGTAGCCGGGAGGGCGGGTCAGCTGGGAGGCGGGAGCGGGGCGGCCAATGGGATGGAGGTGGGCGGGGCCGCAGGGAGGCAGCGGCGGGAATCGGCGATCGGCGATCACGGGCGGCTCAGCGGCGGCTGGGTCGCTCTGGTGGCAGGCAGGCAGACAGGAAGGCGAGTGGCAGCAGGGGGGTGACCAGGCCTCGTGGAAGGCACTGTGGTCACTCCAGAAGCACCGGCAGCGTCCTCCTTAAATCTGTAGCCGGGAGGGCGGGTCAGCTGGGAGGCGGAAGCGGGGTGGCCAATGGGATGGAGGTGGGCGGGGCCGCAGGGAGGCAGCGGCGGGAATCGGCGATCGGTGATCATGGGCGGCTCAGCGGCGGCTGGGTCGCTCTGGCGGCAGGCAGGCAGACAGGAAGGCGAGTGGCAGCAGGGGGGGTGACCAGGCCTCGTGGAAGGCACTGTGGTCACTCCAGAAGCACCGGCAGCGTCCTCCTTAAATCTGTAGCCGGGAGGGTGGGTCAGCTGGGAGGCGGGAGCGGGGCGGCCAATGGGATGGAGGTGGGCGGGGCCGCAGGGAGGCAGCGGCGGGAATCGGCGATCGGCGATCACGGGCGGCTCAGCGGCGTCTGGGTCGCTCTGGCGGCAGGCAGGCAGACAGGAAGGCGAGTGGCAGCAGGGGGGGTGACCAGGCCTCGTGGAAGGCACTGTGGTCACTTGTTGCAAGTGGGTAGTGATATTCCGGACTCCTCCCCCCTCGAAGATCGTGTACTAGACGGTTATGTGCCAGACAGTACTATCTCATTGTTCTATAAGAAAATGATTAATGACCGATCGAGTCTGCTTGATCGCCTTCGTGAAGCTTGGATTGCTGATGGTATTGAACTGGATGATGAGGACTGGCAGTCCGCGATCTCCTCTCCCAGGGAGGTGGCGATTCCAGCCCGCCTCCGTCTGGTCCAACTCAAGATCCTCCACAGGATCTATGTCACCGGTCCCCGTCTGATCCATATGGGCTACTCCACGGATGGCATGTGTAGGCGTGGGTGTGGTCTCCTTGGCACCTATCTCCATATCATATGGGAATGCCCTGAGGTGGTGCGATTTTGGAAACGTATACATGAGGTGATGGATGAAGTAACGGGTGTTGTCATGATGCCGGAAGCCCGACAATGTTTATTGAATGTGTGGGGTCCGAATGATTATGACGTGTCGCAGCTTCGGTGGGTGACTCTTGCCAATATGGTTGCAAAGAGGGATATTGCACAGTTGTGGGGGTCCCCGAGGCCGCCTACAGTGACTGCTTGGAAAGAGAGTCTGGACTGGTGCATGTTCAGAGAGAAGACAGTGTATATGGCAAGAGGCAGACCCAAAAAATGGGGGAAGATTTGGAACCAGTGGAACTCATACCGTGGAGATATCTGTAGGCCCCCACTCACTGCGATTCCTAGTCCTTCCCAGTCGCCCTGACCTACATTCCTTCTAGCTGTGGTATATGGTGCTGTTCATATGCAATTCTACCTTTGGCACCCTCCCCTCATCTATATTCAAAAAATCTTTTCTCATGTTGTCATATATCTCCCGTCCTCCTTGAGCACAGGCCTAATGGCTGTATTATTGCTGTATTGCCTTGATTGTATGTTTGATGTGTTATTTCCTTTTGTTTTATATAATAAAAAGTTACAAACAAAAAAAAAATAAAGTGCAATACAAACTCGTGCAAATTTCAGCAAAAAAATCCCTTTTCGAAAAAAGAGAAAAATAAAGTGCAGCAATAAATATCTTAAGACCACAGGTTAACATAATTATATGATATAGCAAACATGCAATCCATCTTCTTAATGGTAAAATTCTCCAGCCGGAAAGAATACCACTGTAAAAATATGTTAAAGAAATAGTTTTAAAAGGACAATTTGCTAAAATGCATCAATCAATATTAACATTGAGTCATAGAGAGAATTATTAATTTACAAATACCGTATATTCATATTACAACACTATAGCAGCTAGCAACCAACTATTTACACATGTGTTATTGATTCAATAATTACAAGCCATTTATAAAAAGGTATGCATATCCTCAGTAGTGTTCAGTCCCAGTGGTCACATACTGTCTAAGTCAAGAATAAATTTAGTTTCTAACTGTCTCAACTGTCTTTCCCTGTTGCCTCCCCTTGTAGATTTTGGTATGGCACTAATTACATAATATGAGAGGCAGTTGATGTATTTATTATGACATCTAGAAAAATGACGCGCCACAGGGTAAGCTGGATCGTTGTGTAGGATAGCTCTAATATGCTGCAATATTCAGACGTGCACCTGCTGCTTCGTACTCCCAACATAATTCAGAACATAAACGGCATACTCAGTTTTACAAGTGTAACTCCCTTTAATCAGGACAGGAGATGACTCAAAGGGATGTATGACGTTACAACGCATGCTTTTACCATGCATGCTGTTACAACGCAGTTTTTACAATGCATACCATTACAACGCATACCATTACAACGCATAGTGTTTTGGGGCGCTGGATAGTGAATAGTTTAATTTACTATTCTAACTTCAGTCCCCGTGGATAGTAGGGAAGGTGTTGGATAGTAAATTAAATCTATTCCCTATCCTAGAGCGCCCCCCAGCGCAATGCGTTGTAATGGTTTGCATTGTAAATACCGCGTTGTAAAGGCACTACGTTGTAAAAGTTGCGTTGTAAGTGTTGTTCACCACTCAAAGGGCGTGCAATACGAAGTTTTACTGCAACCAAATTTTCAGGCCCAGCATGATGTACATCTTCTAAAACCATTACTGGATTGTAACCATGAAACTGTTTTCCTAGTTTCAGGACTATTTTTGTCTAGATCTGTCCCCATCGATCTACCCTTTCTGAAGGTGATAGTGGGTGACATGGCTAAACGTCCTTGCAAGCTACTGTCCGTCAACAATATAGGCCAATGTTTGCGTACAATAGATCTAATTTTATTTTCTTGTCTTGAGAAAGTAGTGATGAATCTAGGATTATCCTGCATTTTATCATCATTAACTTTCTTTGTAATTTTATCATGAAAGAGAGTATTTCTGGGACGGCCATTGGCTTTTTTGATAGCATCCTGGACAATTTTTTCACTGTAGCCTCTCAAATACAAACGTGCACACATGTCTTTTTGGCACCTTAAAAAATCTTCCTCACTACTACAGATTCGCTTTAACCTTAAAACTTCACCATACGGTATACTTGATATTAAATGCTGCGGGTGAGAACTCGCAGCATGTAGCGTGATGTTACGTGCTGTAGGTTTCCTGAATAATGTGCTTTCAAGTCTACCATTCAATCTCTGTTTAATGGATGTGTGAGGTGAAATTCAAATTCATAGAATTGATATTGATCTTTTCTATGAATTTTTCAGCTTCTAATTGAGTACCTCGCCATAATAAAAACACCTCATCAATATATCTAAAGTAAGTAGTGATATGTCTGTCAAAGGCTGCCTTATGGGTGCGCCTAAGGACCTGTTTCTCCCACCAGCCTACATGCAAGCATGCATAACAGGGGGAGAAACAGGCCCCTATGGCTACTCCTCTCTGTTGTTTGTAGAGTACGTTGTTAAAAAGAAAAAAAATTGTTGTTAAGACACCATCTAATAAGCTCAACAATCAATTTACTATGGCCATAATATTCAATTGATCTATTTGCTAAATAGTGTTCTACGGCCTTAAGTCCTTGTGTGTGATCTATGCTTGTGTATAGTGCTTCTATGTCAAGCGTAATTAGGTATAGATCATCCGTCCAAACTACCTCATTGATTTTCTTAAGGAAATCGCCTGTGTCTTTGATGAAACTGGGGAGAGTTCTGACCAGGTCTTGTAAAAAGTAATCGACATATTGACCTAAGTTCTCCCCAACACTGTCAATAGCTGAGATTATAGGTCTCCCTGGGATAGGCATGATTCCCTTATGAATTTTAGGAATGAGATATAAGATGGGAAGTTTAGGAAATTCTTTGTTTAAAAATATAAACTCCTCCGTTGAAATGAGACCTTCTCTTCTCCATTGAGACAACAGATTCTTGAGTACTTCTCTAGCTTTATCATACTCTTTCATGGTTGATTTATCATAACAAACCCTGTCATTAAGTTGCCTGTTAGCTTCAACGATATAATCTTTCTTGGGCCACAGCACCAAATTACCGCCCTTATCTGATTTTTTCACTACAATCTCACAGTTGTCACCCAATTTTTTAATTAGATTATTATATGCTAATTTCCTAATGAAAATGCCTCGTTGTTGTTTATTTTTCTTGACACTATGATTTAAACATTTTAAATCTATAATGATCATACCATGGTACGTGTCAATTGCACCTTTAGGCATAAGGGGAACAAAACATGGCTTAGATTTAAAGGGGCTGAGCCCAGTCCCTTTCTGTACACAGTCAATTCTACGTAACCTTTCTTGGGTAGACATATCTGTCACAACATTAGAATCATTATCAGTTTGCGACCCACCCGAATCATTAAATTCATGCATAATTAGTTAGTTTGTCGCATCCGAAATCATAAGTGGTGGGGTATCTACTCCCACTGACAGATCATTTGGTGATGTATTATTTAGATCTTTATCTGATTTTAAGGCAAATAACTTTTTGAGTTTGAGTTTTCTAATAAAACAATATACATCTACGCGAGTGCGAGCATAATTAAAATTCTCACCCGGACAAAAGTTTAGTCCCAGAGCTAAGAGTTGTTCTTCCGCTTTTGTAAGCTCAACATCACTTAGATTAATCACACTTTTGTCAGTTACTGCTGTTTCTTTTGCCAAAATGTCTTCTTTTTTGTGGTTTGCTTTCCACCTTTTGCGCTGATTACATCTTCTCCGGTTTCTGCGCTTTCGTTTGGCCTCTTTTGCTGCCTTGGACGCAGCGTTTTCAGTCTCTCTGCCACTAAAAAATCTAATTCTTGGCTTACACTTAATATCGTTGTTTTGCTGGATATATAGTCCGTACTACCACTGGATTCACTTGTTAATGAAACAGTGTCTGCATTGGAGGAATTGTCATTGTGGCTGATTGAAGAACTGGCGACAGTTAAATTGCTTATGGTTTTCTCGTTATATTCTTTCCTTTTTACACCATCAAACTTTCGGGCAAACGTAAAAATCTGTCCGTTTTCATAATCTGCCAGATCCCTGGCAAATGTATGTACTTTTCTTGCCTTGATTTTTTCTTCGTGTTTTTTAAGCCTTTCTTCTATGGCTGCTTTTGTCTTGGTTATAATATCTGTGACAGGTAATTTATCCAATTCAACATTGAGTTCCTCTATTTCTTTTAGAATTGCCACGCGGTCTATTTTTGCGTATTTTGTAAGTATTTTAACTAGGTTCATGGATGCGTCCAAGTTGCTTTCCCCCCACTCACGAAGCATATCCGGATTGGGTTTATCGAAGCTGGGGGCTAACAGGATTCTTAGACCACGTGGCACACGACCAACTTCAATATATTTAGAAAGCGACTTGTTCTCCCACCATTTGGTGACTTCCAATTTAGATTGTTTCACAATATTTTTGAGTATCGTTTTAGCATCCCTGTCCTTATCGGTATTTTCCGTTGGTGCTTGCGCTGCATTATGCAATGTAGAGGGCAGGTTCCCGAATAATTCCTCTGCCACTAGCTCTCTCTCTCTCTTTCTTTATCCGCTGACATGACAGGCTGTGATTAATGTATCTTGAATGAAACGGACAGCCGTAGCCTCTCCGATAGGCCACCTCAAGCTGTATTCTCCTCTCCTGCTAATTTCGCCCCAATCACTCACCGGCAGCCGTCGCGCATCCACGGGTCCGCCGACCCGGAAATTCACGTCCTGTCCGATGTCGTTCGGCGACAGCAGGGGGAAACCGCCAAATTTCCACCACAGAACCTCACAGAAACGGTTGTGGGCGGTTTCCAACTTCCGAGGAGGTGGTCCTGGAAACGAAGGCAACCGACCTTCGTATAAATGTATAGCACAATGAAACTCCGACCACTTTCAACATCCGCTGGCGAAGAAGGAGACTCGAACTACACAGCTTTTCAGGCGAATTTTTCTTTTACTCAGTAAATCACAGCCTGCAACGACGCGTTTCGGGCCAACCAGACCCTTGATCACATACAGATATTTACTGCGCCATTTTTGCTTTTATAAGTGCATAGCAGTGCACACCCCCATTGCATTCGTAACGATCACATGATCATGGGCATAAAAGAAAGACTTCATTGTATTTTGAAAGACAAAAGTAGTTTGTCTTACGTAATGCATGTTTACATATTTGTTAAAATCACAGTGTATTTTTAACAAAAACCAATATTTGCATGTATAAATGCATTATTTTATAAAAAAGAACAATTCTTTTCATTTATTTAATATTAACTGGATAAATCCATTAATAAAATCACATGATTTTTTAATTATACCTATCGATGTTATTTCATGATGTGTACTCTAATAATACGATTATATATATATATTTTTTTATATATGCTGTATATTATGATTCGACTTACAAGATTCGAAAGAAGTCGCTCATTAAATATGTTTGGAGAAAACTTCTGAGACATTGTGCGTACAGGTGATGTATTTAAAATTGTATGCCATATCCCTGAGTAAATAGAGTTACACCACAGATTATTTAAAAAACAAAAACTGACTATAAACTAGCTCCATTATCTGTAAAATGCATAGACAAAGTCATGCACCTGGTCGCATCACTAATGTTTCGGTTTCTGTCACGTATCCTTCTTCGATTGTTGCATGTGGAGAAAATGTACAAATGTTGGGAACATTTGGGGAGGAGCTAGCACAACTGCTTGGGGCAGCGAATCTCAGTCTCTAGTGTAATCTCACTGTTTTGCATAACAAACTTGTTTTAAGCGCCAAGTAGCCGTCACTCTGTAATGTTTCTCGTTTCTTCAGAAACACAATGCAGACTCAGTGTTGGCTTTATGAAGCATAATACTTTATTTATTGGAATCACAGAAAGAGCGCCGGGCGTCTTACAAGTATCGCGCTCCGATCCGCTCTGCACATGCGCACCACTTCCCGCGGTCTCGTCCTTGCGTGTCGCGTCATCATGAGCTCGCCAAGGACTAGACCGCAACACTACAAATCTCCCTCTTTTTAATACAAACAGCAAACATGCTAATAGTCCACAGTTTCAACAACCCTCCAATTCAAAGTCTCTGAAACGAGCGGGTAAGACCCGCTCTCCCAGCACGTGTACGCCTTACCGGGGTAGAAGCTTCTCGGCCACCATTTCTCACCGGGCTCAACATTCCGCTCCTCATCTGACTCAGTTCATTTTCCTGGGGTGTCAAGTCCTTTCCAACCCTCTCTTCCTCTACCCTCGGAGCTTCCAGATCTTCTCCTTCTGCATACACATGTTCTTCCTCTTGGCTTTCCCTTTCTTCCATCTTTATCTCTTCTGTGCTTCTCAATCCTTGATCTTGTTGACTTTTATCTTTTTCCTCAGGCCACTGTAGACTCTTGTTGATTTTAGCCATGCGGTCTTGGGACCACACATTTCCATCACTAAGCAACGCAGCTCTGTCATACACTTCCTCCACTTGCATGGGTGGGCTGTACTTGCTTTCTCCTTTCCTTTTTAGCACCGCCAACTTGACTCTCACCCATTCCCCTTTTTCCAAAGCTGCTTCCTTCACATTTCTTCTCCGGTTATAGTAATCCTATACGCCCACAACATGCTTTGGATTTCCTTCTCCCAATCCTTTCCCTTCATGATGGTAGCTTGTATGGATCCCATGAGGACTGTATTAAATCTCTCCACCTGTCCATTGCTCGACGGGTGGTACACTGATGTGTGTTTCACTTTGATTCCATTCCTTTCAGCGTACTTGGTCCATTTCTCCGATGTGAACTGTGAACCATTGTCACTGAGGATCGTCCTCGGGATTCCTTCTCTCAGGAACACTGAGGTGAGAAACTTGATGATTGTGTCAGTGTCCATCTCTTCCTGCACGTGTATTTCTGGCCACTTGGAATACTTGTCCACCAAAACACACAAGTATTTCGGCATACCTTGGTTATCCAACACAGGTCCCAGAATGTCAACCGATACATCCTCCCACGGGTTGCGCGGTTGCTCGAACCTTCCCAGCGCAGGTCTCAATGGCTTCAATGCTTGAGACTCAAGCTTTGTAAGGCTCTAGCCTAACCTGGAAGAGGGAGTGTGGTTCTCTTCTCCTTATAGCACCGTCTTAAGAATAATCCATTTAGAATTACGTAAGGTGGATTTTCCCTGGTGGCGCCAAAACCTAGAAAAATACACCGGACGAGCCCAAGAACTCAATGGCTTCAATATCTTGTCTGCTCCTTGGCACTGGTCACAGTCCCTCACGTGCCTTTCCACTTGACTGTCCAGTCCCGGCCACCAATACATTTGCTTCACACGCAATTTTGTTTTTACGATGCCAAGATGTCCTTCATGTAGCTGGCTCAGCAGGAGCGGGATCAATTTCTTGGGAGGCACCACTTTGTCGCCTCTATATAAGAAGATTCCAGAGTCGCTCATCGACAGTTCATCCCTTACTTCATAGAATTTCCGGAGTACTTCCTTCATCCTCCTTTTCTCTGGCCAACCACCGAGGACTCATTCTTTGACCTCCTTCATGTCTTCATCCTCCTCATACGCCTGCACCCATTCTTGCTTGCTGATTTCTCTTTCTGCATCTTCCATCACAGCTATCATCTCGTCATTCTCCAACAACAAACTTGGCGCCTCTTCCATGGCCGAGGCTCGACTAAGGTAGTCAGCCACTTTGTTGCGTGTCCCCGGTATGTACTCCACGTCATACCTATATTCCAGCAGCTTCAGCGTCATTTTGGCTATGCGTGGGGTGGCAGTTGCATGCCCACTCGAGGTGAGTACTTTGACCAATGGCTTGTGGTCCGTTTGCAGCTGAAATCTTGTGCCCCACAGGAACTGTCTAAACTTCCCCATGGCCCATACCACCGCCAGCATTTCCTTCTCAATCACATTGATCTTTTGTTCTGTGGGGGATAACGCTCTGGATGCGAAGCTAAGAGTCTCAACGGTGCCATCTTCTCTCTCTTGTGCAAGGACTGCCCCTAGTCCCTTTTCACTGGCATCAGTGGTCAGTATGGTCTGTCCAAGGGGGTCATGTCCATGCAACGGCACCGCCTGGCTTATGTCCTTCTTTAACACTTCGAATTCCTTCTGTGCTTCTTCATCCCAGTGGAACGTCGTCTTGTTTCTTATGAGCTGTCTCAATTGATGTGTTTTTGTGGCAAAGTGCTGAACGAATTTACTATAGTATTTGGCCATCCCTAGGAATGATCGCACTTCCTCCTTGCTGACGGGGGCTCTGGCATCACATATCGCCTTCACATTTTCTCTTTTAGGGGTGATTCCATGCCCTCCAATTTCATGACCTAAGTAGGTGACGGATGTCATTCTTAGTCGACATTTGTTCCACTCGGCTGTCAAACCCTTTTCCTGTAGCACGCTCAGTACTTTGTCCAGTTTCCGGTCGTGGTCTTCACGGTCCAGTCCCATCACCAAGATGTCGTGCTGGAAATATTGGATGCCATCCACATCCTTGAACAGCCGGTGCATCAGCTTTTGGAACACCGCCGCAGCCGATGCCAGGCCAAAGGGCATTCTGCAAAATTGATAGCATCCAAACGGTGTTATGAAGGACATGAATTTTCGGCTAGATATATGCAAGTCTATCTGATGATAAGCGGATACTAGGTCAATGGTGGAGAACCACTTCACTCCCCTTGTTCTGGCTAGCATTTCTTCAATCCTGGGCAATGGGAATTTCTCCACAATCAGGCATTTATTTAACTCTCGCAGGTCCACACACAAACGCACCTTGCCGTTGGGTTTTCATACTACGACTAAGGGAGATAGCCATTCCGAACTGTCTATGGGCTCAATTATCCCTTGTTCTTCCAACCTGCGTAATTCTTGTTGCACCGCTTCCCTTGCCGCTATGGGCACATTCCGAAGCTTGTGGGACACTGGGCGAGAGTTTTCCTTGAGCAGGATTTTGTGCGTGACTTTCTCAAGCTTCCCGACTTTACCTCCAAATACCTTTGGAAATTCTCTCCTCATTTTCTCCAGATTCGGCCAGAACTCACAGTCTGTTAGCAGTATTTGTTCTCTGCCTCCCGGGTCTAGCTTAATCCCTAGGTCTCCTTGATCTCTCTATCCCAACACCGATGGGCCCTTCTCCGCCACATACAGTTTGCAGTCCCCCGTTCTTCCCCTGAATTCAAACTTCAGGATCCGGTAGCCCACCATGGGGATCGGGGTGTCGGTATATGATACTGGCCGAATGTCTGGTGGTTCCAAATTGGGACCCAGGCTGGGTCTGAACTCTTCCTCCCATACAGATCTTTGGACTATGGTGTATGGGGAGCCTGAGTCTATCGCAACCCTAATCTTCACTCCTCCAATCAGCATGTCAGCCCGTGGTTTACTTGCGTGTCTGTTGTCTATTCCCAGCACTTGGTCCTCGATGCACAGCACCAGGTTGTCTTCTTCCAGTTCTTCTTCTTCTCCTTCCGGCCGGTCTTGTGTCACGTATTTCACGACCGGCTTCTTGCCCTTCCTGCGACATACCTTCTCATAGTGACCCATTAGGCCACAGAACATGCATTTCGCCCGGAATGCTGGGCAATGTTTATCTTGGGCCGCGTGGTTCGTACTTCCGCACCTGTAACACGTGGATTTGTTCTCCGGGGACGGTTTCCACGTTTGACCTGACTTTCCTGACCATCTGTTGGTTCCTTTATTATCTCCGGCCGTCATTCTGTTTCGTCCTGTATACTCTGCATCGTCCACCTTGTTTTCCATGGGCCTCTGTGCGTTCTCCCTTGTAGCTGCGTCGGCGCATCGCTTTGACAGTTCCGCTTTCTTTACCATCGCTATTACCTCCTTCAGCGTCGCTTCTCCATGCGCCCACAACTTGTCCTGCACCGTCTTATTGGTGGTGTGCATCACGATTTGGTCGTTTATGAAGTCGTCTTGTAGTGCCCCATACTTGCATATAATCGCCAACCTTCTCAACGCCGCAACGTAGTCGTCAATTGATTCTCCCGCTTCTTGCTTCCTCTGTTGGAAGTTAAAACGATCAATGGAGACGCACACTGCGGGTCGGTAGTGATTATCGAGATCTTCTAGGGCATGCCGGAAAACGTCATCATCTGCCGCTGGTCTAGTCGTGGGCACTAAGTTCATGAAAACTCTTATCCCTTCCGGGCTCCCAGATTATGTAAGAGTATCCTTCTTTTCCTCACACTGGGAAAGGGTTCTCCATTTTCATCCTCTAAAGCTTCTAGATAGTTCTTGAAGTATTCCCTCCAGTCTTCCCATTTCATCTGGGGTTCCCCTGGTTTGGGCAGAAACGGAATTGGCGCCGTAAGGGAAGATGCTTGCGTACTCATCTTGGCCTGTTCCTCCGGATCCCCTCCTTGATTTCTAGGGCTCCCTGGCGCGCTTGCGTTCCCGCCTTGTGCCGTGTTGGTTCGGGGTTCTCTTTCTCCCCCTTCTCTTCTCTCTCTCCGTTCTGCCAGGGCCTCAGTGGGGTGTATCTACCCTCTTACCGTGCTTCCTTTCCTTGTTCGCCTCAGTTCCTGCCCTGGTGCGCGTGGTGGGGGGCGTTTCACGTCCTTGCGCCTCTGCCGCGCTCTTCCTGTGACTCTCTGCTTTGTGTTTCTTCGCCTTTTTCTTTTCCTGACGCACTGCAGTCTTCTTCCAATGTCTGCTGCTCCTCTGTGTGCCTTTTTCAGTCTTAGTGAAGCAGCTCGTGCTTCTTGTGGGAATATCCCGACCTCGTCGCCACTGTAATGTTCCTCGTTTCTTCAGAAACACAATACAGACTCAGTGTTGGCTTTATGAAGCATAATACTTTATTTATTGGAATCACAGAAAGAGCGTCGGGCGTCTTACAAGTATCGCGCTCCGATCCGCTCTGCACATGCGCATTGCGCCGCTCACGCATGCGCACCACTTCCCGCGGTCTCGTCCTTGCGTGTCGCGTCATCACGCGCTCGCCGAGGTCTAGACCGCAACACTACACACTCTTCATCAAGTCAATCCATTGTAGGCAATGCCTCATTTTACAGGACCCAAATACAATGTCACTTGAAGCGATTCAATATACAGTAGTTTGTCAGCCGGCCTCACGGCCAGCGATTTCCAATGAGTAATTGTTCTATGTCAGAATATAATACGTATTCTGTTCCACTAACCCCTTCTTTTCAATGATTAGAAATGTATTATAGTCTTCCTTAGACAATCTTTTTATTTCAGCCAGCCAAAAGGTAGCACTGGGGAAATTAGAGAACTTACAATGCATTCCTCTGACTCACTAGGCTAGCAAAAATAGGCATATAAATTTGCATTTCAACCTCTAATTGGGTCCGCTCATTATACCTAGTAAGCAGGTCATTGGGCTTCGCCAAGCCTGCTTTCCCAGTTATAACTGACAAGGTAGTTGTGAAAGTCATCCAGAAACTGCCAATCCCTGGACAATCCTATGTCATATGATAAAAATCTACATCATTAGTTCTACATCTAGGACATACTCTACATGCATTTTGGTACATATTGCTCAACCTGTATAGCGTTAAATATGCCTTGTGCAGATTATTGAGCTTTACCAGTGTAAATGTTGCATTCCTGTCATCCAGGAATGCAAGAATCACTCTGTGACCGACATGGACGTCTCTATATCGCTTGCCCACATTTCTCTGGTCACCCCCGAATCAAGACCAGTTTATCTTTGTATTGCACAGTGCAGCAGTACTGTTTCCAGTTGTCTGCCCTTTTTTATGTATAAGAGTTCATGAGTGTGAGTTCAAGTTCAAGTTCAGGTATTTGTATAGCGCACTGCTCACCCAGAGGGTCTCAAGGCGCTTGGGTAAGGGGTTCATTATTTGTCGAATAGCCAGGTTTTAAGTTCTTTTCTGAAGGAGATGTGGTTTTGAGTAAGGCGGAGGTGAGTGGGGAGTGAGTTCCAGGTCTTGGCAGCAAGGAAGGAGAAGGATCTGCCACCCATGGTGGATTTTCTGGACTTTCGGGACAGCGGCGAGGGCTTGATTGGACGATCTCAGTTGGCGGGTGGGATTGTAGAAGGACAGTCGGGTGTTGAGGCATTCGGGTCCTAGATTGTAGAGGGCCTTGTGTGCGTGGGTGAGAAGGCGGAATGTAATTCTTTTGTTGACGGGAAGCCAATGGAGGTCTTTTAGGTGTCCGGAGATGTGATCTTGGCGAGGGATGTCTAATATGATTCTCGCTGATGCGTTTTGGATGCGTTGGAGTTTTTTTTGTAATTTTGCTGCTATTCCGGCGTATAGTGTGTTACCATAATCCAGTCGACTCGTGACCAGTGCGTGGGTGACAGTCTTTCTTGTCTCGAGGGGGATCCAGCGGAAGATCTTTTTGAGAATGCGAAGTACATTGAAGCAGGAGGATGAGACTGCGTTGACTTGTTTGGACATCGAGAGAGAGGAGTTTAGTATGAAGCCAAGGTTACGTGCGTGGTCTGTGGGTGTGGGTGCTGTGCCCAGATCGGAAGGCCACCAAGAGTCGTCCCAGGCAGAGGGGGAAGATCCTAGGATGAGCACCTCCGTTTTTTCTGAGTTGAGTTTTAGGCGGCTATGTTTCATCCATTCGGCTACTTCTTTCATGCCTTCGTGAAGATTGGTTTTGGCGGTGTTAGGGTCTTTGGTGAGGGAAAGGATTAGCTGGGTGTCGTCGGCGTAAGAGATGATGTTAAGGTTGTGTTGACGTGCGATGGAGGCGAGTGGACTCATGTAGACGTTGAAGAGGGTGGGACTGAGTGACGATCCTTGTGGAACGCCACAGATGACTTCAGTGGCCTCAGAGTTGAATGGGGGAAGTCGGACTCTTTGAGTTCTCCCAGCGAGGAATGAGGTGATCCAGTCCAAGGCTTTACCTTGTATTCCGATGTTGCTGAGGCGTTGTATAAGGATGATGTGGCAGACTGTGTCGAAAGCGGCGGAGAGGTCGAGTAGAATGAGGGCCACTGTTTCACCGTTGTCCAGTAGTGTTCGGATGTCGTCAGTCACTGCAATGAGGGCGGTTTCGGTGCTGTGTTTGGCTCGAAACCCGGATTGAGATGGATCGAGGGAGTTGTTGGATTCAAGGAAGGCGGCGAGCTGGTTGTTGACGGCTTTCTCGATGACTTTGGCCGGGAATGGGAGGAGGGATATGGGTCAGTAGTTTTTAAGTTCAGAGGGGTCTGCTGAGGGTCAGTTATCTGAGTGGGGGGGTCAGTTATCATCACAAATCTTTGTCAGAACAGAAGTATGGCCTTCGCACTGGAGTCATACATTATAACCTAGTCCTTCTGTGTATTTGAGGCTGCAATCAAATTTATGGTCATAAATTCTCTCCATCGAATAAATCCCCCATGATCAATGCCCCTGCCTTCAGCCATGCTGTTGTTCCCAGAGTTTTACCACTGCTGTTTCAGCATCATGAGATGCACACATTGGACCCTGCAGTGTTCTGCTGTCTGAATCTGGGTGAAAATCTTGTTGCGTCTAACAAAGCCACATTACTGGTGCGCGCACATTTTCAGGCACTGCTAGTTCCAATGGCCTAGTTTTCATATTTATGCTTCCCTTGTCCAACTGATTCAGAAAAGGGGGTGGTGATGAACAGAGTGCCTGAATTAAGCAGACCACTCTTACCCAGTCCAAAGATCAGGGCTTGATCCATCACCGTTTTTTAGCTCACTGCACCATCCCAGCTCAGAACTTGGCTATATGCAAATTAGTCTGTTCCTGTCCCAGTGCATGATGGGAACAGGGCAAACCAAACTACCAAGCCAATTCTTGTACTGGGAAGGGAACAAGCTTCCGGGGACCGGTTTCTGCCATTTCAGGCGTCGTCGGCCCGGCTTGCTTGAATCCTGATGGTGCAATGAGCAAGGGACTCACATCTGAGTATACCCTTCCACGCTTATGGTGGACAAAATGATTCAGAAAAGGGGGTGGTGATGAACAGAGTGCCTGAATTAAGCAGACCACTCTTACCCAGTCCAAAGATCAGGGCTTGATCCATCACCATTTTTTAGCTCACTGCACCATCCCAGCTCAGAACTTGGCTATATGCAAATGAGTCTGTTCCTGTGCCAGTGCATGATGGGAACAGGGCAAACCAAACTACCAAGCCAATTCTTGTACTGGGAAGGGAACAAGCTTCCGGGGACCGGTTTCTGCCATTTCAGGCGTCGTCGGCCCGGCTTGCTTGAATCCTGATGGTGCAGTGATCAAGGGACTCACATCTGAGTATACCCTTCCACGCTTATGGTGGACAAAATGATTCAGAAAAGGGGGTGGTGATGAACAGAGTGCCTGAATTAAGCAGACCACTCTTACCCAGTCCAAAGATCAGGGCTTGATCCATCACCGTTTTTTAGCTCACTGCACCATCCCAGCTCAGAACTTGGCTATATGCAAATTAGTCTGTTCCTGTCCCAGTGCATCATGGGAACAGGGCAAACCAAACTACCAAGCCAATTCTTGTACTGGGAAGGGAACAAGCTTCCGGGGACCGGTTTCTGCCATTTCAGGCGTCGTCGGCCCGGCTTGCTTGAATCCTGATGGTGCAATGAGCAAGGGACTCACATCTGAGTATACCCTTCCACGCTTATGGTGGACAAAATGATTCAGAAAAGGGGGTGGTGATGAACAGAGTGCCTGAATTAAGCAGACCACTCTTACCCAGTCCAAAGATCAGGGCTTGATCCATCACCGTTTTTTAGCTCACTGCACCATCCCAGCTCAGAACTTGGCTATATGCAAATTAGTCTGTTCCTGTCCCAGTGCATGATGGGAACAGGGCAAACCAAACTACCAAGCCAATTCTTGTACTGGGAAGGGAACAAGCTTCCGGGGACCGGTTTCTGCCATTTCAGGCGTCGTCGGCCCGGCTTGCTTGAATCCTGATGGTGCAATGAGCAATGAGCAAGGGACACACCCTGCCACACGCTTAGGTGTGGCAGGGTATACTCAGACATGAGTCCCTTGCTCACTGCTCCATCAGGATTCAAGCAAGCCGGGCCGACGAGGCTGAAATGCCAGAAACCGGTCCCCGGTAGCTTGTATCCTTTCTGGTGAAGAATTGGCTTGGTAGTTTGGTCTGCCCTGTTCCCATGATGCACTGGGCCAGGGACAGACTAATTTGCATATAGCCAGGTTCTGAGCTGGGATGGGGCAGTGAGCTAAATAACGGTGATGGATCAAGCCCTGATCTTTGGACTGGGTAAGAGTGGTCTGCTTAATTCAGACACTCTGTTCATCACCACCCCCTTTTCTGAATCGTTTTTGGCCACTATAGGTGTGGCAGGGTATACTCAGACATGAGTCCCTTGCTCACTGCTCCATCAGGATTCAAGCAAGCCGGGCCGACGAGGCTGAAATGCCAGAAACCGGTCCCCGGTAGCTTGTATCCTTTCTGGTGAAGAATTGGCTTGGTAGTTTGGTCTGCCCTGTTCCCATGATGCACTGGGCCAGGGACAGACTAATTTGCATATAGCCAGGTTCTGAGCTGGGATGGGGCAGTGAGCTAAATAACGGTGATGGATCAAGCCCTGATCTTTGGACTGGGTAAGAGTGGTCTGCTTAATTCAGACACTCTGTTCATCACCACCCCCTTTTCTGAATCGTTTTTGGCCACTATAGGTGTGGCAGGGTATACTCAGACATGAGTCCCTTGCTCACTGCTCCATCAGGATTCAAGCAAGCCGGGCCGACGAGGCTGAAATGCCAGAAACCGGTCCCCGGTAGCTTGTATCCTTTCTGGTGAAGTATTGGCTTGGTAGTTTGGTCTGCCCTGTTCCCATGATGCACTGGGCCAGGGACAGACTAATTTGCATATAGCCAGGTTCTGAGCTGGGATGGGGCAGTGAGCTAAATAACTGTGATGGATCAAGCCCTGATCTTTGGACTGGGTAAGAGTGGTCTGCTTAATTCAGACACTCTGTTCATCACCACCCCCTTTTCTGAATCGTTTTTGGCCACTATAGGTGTGGCAGGGTATACTCAGACATGAGTCCCTTGCTCACTGCTCCATCAGGATTCAAGCAAGCCGAGCCGACGAGGCTGAAATGCCAGAAACCGGTCCCCGGTAGCTTGTATCCTTTCTGGTGAAGAATTGGCTTGGTAGTTTGGTCTGCCCTGTTCCCATGATGCACTGGGCCAGAGACAGACTAATTTGCATATAGCCAGGTTCTGAGCTGGGATGGGGCAGTGAGCTAAATAACGGTGATGGATCAAGCCCTGATCTTTGGACTGGGTAAGAGTGGTCTGCTTAATTCAGACACTCTGTTCATCACCACCCCCTTTTCTGAATAGTTTTTGGCCACTATAGGTGTGGCAGGGTATACTCAGACATGAGTCCCTTGCTCACTGCTCCATCAGGATTCAAGCAAGCCGGGCCGACGAGGCTGAAATGCCAGAAACCGGTCCCCGGTAGCTTGTATCCTTTCTGGTGAAGAATTGGCTTGGTAGTTTGGTCTGCCCTGTTCCCATGATGCACTGGGCCAGGGACAGACTAATTTGCATATAGCCAGGTTCTGAGCTGGGATGGGGCAGTGAGCTAAATAACGGTGATGGATCAAGCCCTGATCTTTGGACTGGGTAAGAGTGGTCTGCTTAATTCAGACACTCTGTTCATCACCACCCCTTTTTCTGAATCGTTTTTGGCCACTATAGGTGTGGCAGGGTATACTCAGACATGAGTCCCTTGCTCACTGCTCCATCAGGATTCCATCAAGCCGGGCCGACGAGGCTGAAATGCCAGAAACCGGTCCCCGGTAGCTTGTATCCTTTCTGGTGAAGAATTGGCTTGGTAGTTTGGTCTGCCCTGTTCCCATGATGCACTGGGCCAGGGACAGACTAATTTGCATATAGCCAGGTTCTGAGCTGGGATGGGGCAGTGAGCTAAATAACGGTGATGGATCAAGCCCTGATCTTTGGACTGGGTAAGAGTGGTCTGCTTAATTCAGACACTCTGTTCATCACCACCCCCTTTTCTGAATCGTTTTTGGCCTCTATAGGTGTGGCAGGGTATACTCAGACATGAGTCCCTTGCTCACTACTCCATCAGGATTCAAGCAAGCCGGGCCGACGAGGCTGAAATGCCAGAAACCGGTCCCCGGTAGCTTGTATCCTTTCTGGTGAAGAATTGGCTTGGTAGTTTGGTCTGCCCTGTTCCCATGATGCACTGGGCCAAGGACAGACTAATTTGCATATAGCCAGGTTCTGAGCTGGGATGGGGCAGTGAGCTAAATAACGGTGATGGATCAAGCCCTGATCTTTGGACTGGGTAAGAGTGGTCTGCTTAATTCAGACACACTGTTCATCACCACCCCCTTTTCTGAATCGTTTTTGGCCACTATAGGTGTGGCAGGGTATACTCAGACATGAGTCCCTTGCTCACTGCTCCATCAGGATTCAAGCAAGCCGGGCCGACGAGGCTGAAATGCCAGAAACCGGTCCCCGGTAGCTTGTATCATTTCTGGTGAAGAATTGGCTTGGTAGTTTGGTCTGCCCTGTTCCCATGATGCACTGGGCCAGGGACAGACTAATTTGCATATAGCCAGGTTCTGAGCTGGGATGGGGCAGTGAGCTAAATAACGGTGATGGATCAAGCCCTGATCTTTGGACTGGGTAAGAGTGGTCTGCTTACTTCAGACACTCTGTTCATCACCACCCCCTTTTCTGAAGCGTTTTTGGCCACTATAGGTGTGGCAGGGTATACTCAGACATGAGTCCCTTGCTCACTGCTCCATCAGGATTCAAGCAAGCCGGGCCGACGAGGCTGAAATGCCAGAAACCGGTCCCCGGTAGCTTGTATCATTTCTGGTGAAGAATTGGCTTGGTAGTTTGGTCTGCCCTGTTCCCATGATGCACTGGGCCAGGGACAGACTAATTTGCATATAGCCAGGTTCTGAGCTGGGATGGGGCAGTGAGCTAAATAACGGTGATGGATCAAGCCCTGATCTTTGGACTGGGTAAGAGTGGTCTGCTTAATTCAGACACTCTGTTCATCACCACCCCCTTTTCTGAATCGTTTTTGGCCACTATAGGTGTGGCAGGGTATACTCAGACATGAGTCCCTTGCTCACTGCTCCATCAGGATTCAAGCAAGCCGGGCCGACAAGGCTGAAATGCCAGAAACCGGTCCCCGGTAGCTTGTATCCTTTCTGGTGAAGAATTGGCTTGGTAGTTTGGTCTGCCCTGTTCCCATGATGCACTGGGCCAGGGACAGACTAATTTGCATATAGCCAGGTTCTGAGCTGGGATGGGGCAGTGAGCTAAATAACGGTGATGGATCAAGCCCTGATCTTTGGACTGGGTAAGAGTGGTCTGCTTAATTCAGACACTCTGTTCATCACCACCCCCTTTTCTGAATCCCTTGTCCAACTGGCACCTAATGGACTACCTGATAATATACTTCATAATTGTGCACTCCCAGTCCGCCTTGAGTTACTGGAAGCCTGAGCTTGCATAATTCACTCTGTGATGACATGAACCCTATACAAGCACAACTACCATCGAGCCTAATTCTCTGAATATAGACGTCAATAGAATTACTGGCAAATGTAACACATTGATAGAACAACTGGGCCAACGAAATTCGAAGATGTTATTGCTCTAACACTCCCATCTGCGATGTCCATATTGCCATGATATATTTGTATGCCCACATAACTGAATACATTGTCTTCCCTGATGCACACACAACGCTTTCCACCCGAATCCGCCATCAGCACCAAGGGCAATAGACTAGATTTACTCCAGTAAACCCTCAGGCCTGATATATGGGCAACAGTCTACAGCGCTTCATGTTTAGACCTGTGGATGCATCTTTCAGTTATAAAAGTAGGGTCATCTGTACAGAGATTTAAAGTGAGTCTGAATACCAGGTCCTGTCTACCTCTATACCACTCTGATGTCAGAAAGCACTAACCTTGAATGGTCCATCAGGGATGATGACTATTTCTGCAGTTCCACATCAACAGTCAATTGCAGTGGGTAGGTCAACCAGAGTCTGATGGAAAAAGTGGAATGGGATAAGAAAGATGAGAGAGAAATTGGTTATTGCCACTTGGACTCACCACTCAGTTAAGCATTACATCTATGGAATGTAGTGGCTACATTACATCTATGGAATGTAGTGGCTATCTAAACACAATATATATTTTGATATCTGATCATTAAAGTGCATCACATTCCACTTTCCAAGGAACTGATGTACTATTAGACTACCTTTGTTTTCAGATTTTCCAGGACTGATTCACAAAGGTAACTTTTACCTTTGAGTAACTTTACTTTACTACTTTTGGTATTCTCAAATTCAGAGAGTAAATTTACTTCAAAAGTATAACTTGCATGTCTCCACCTCCTCAAAATGAGTAGTGAAACTTGTACCTATCATCTTTTTGTTACACTTACAATGACAATTCCATTATGTATGTCTCACTTTCATGTCAGCTTCTGTCAATCACCAGCACCTGGTGTCAACCTTGAGAAAATCATCAGCTAGGACATCAGGGGACATTCTGCAAGCAGCAATTACGCTCTCTACCATCCGTCTGTCAGTGAAGTCTGGGAATCTGTGATTTTAACTGCTACATCTCATAATTTTGACTATCACTAACTCTTGTTCCATTATTAGACAGTATAATAAAATTTCCCAAATCACTTCATGGTGCCATCAAAGCTCCTGCATAATTTTCTGTAACATATCTGATTTTGTTATAACAGTCGAAAGAAATATACAGCACACCCTTATATTTATCTCAAAAGTCCATAACAACGTATAGGACACATTTGATGGCTTCATGTATGGTACTCCAATGATCATATACTGTTCCTTTTGCACTGTTGAATTATCCAATTCCTTCAAATGTTTTCAAAAAGCAGAGTCCACATCACTGGATTTTCCTCAAAGACGTGATTCTTTTTATTAATCCTTGATGATACATCCCAAAACAAAAACTGCTAACACGTGTTTCGTCTTCACTTAGACTTTGTCAAGGCAAAAGGCGAACTGTTTCTTGATCAAATAGTGTGTCCCTTAGGCAGTTGGAGTGGTTTCTCATACCACTAACAAGATTAGTCCTCGCAACTTTTCTGATAGCCTCACCACCTCGCCATATCAAAGGTAAATGTGACGCGTCTAATTGTTATCACCTCAAGGTGTCAAGAATTCCCCTTACAAATGCATCTAATTAGTTTGACCAGCGATAAGTGGAGAGGACGTAACGATAAACCGTCACGTCCTCTCCATTCAGTCCATACACTGAATGGAAAGGACGTGACGAATACGGAAAACTATGGCCTCGGGTTAGGTTGGAACTTATCAGGGTTCGGCTGTCTCTCCGTTTATCGCTGGTCAAACTAATTAGATGCAGCATTGACAGTCTCCAGTCCCTAGGCCATTAACTGAGCAGCCACGGAAACTACATCCGCCTATGCAACAATCACCTCACCACAAACCTCACATCACAATTTTATATGTACAATTTCCTACACACTCCTTCTATGAAGCTGCATTTCTGGTCTTTGTGCAATCATCTGAAGTACAGAACAGTCAGAAAGAAGCAGGTGTTCCCTTATTCATGAACCTCTGCCACACAACTTCCCAGGTGCCACCTCGCTCAGTGCTGGTCAACCAGCTGGTAATTTGAGACTGCAACGCATATGGCTGAGGGAATGACATGGGCTCATTCCAGCCAGTGGAAAGATGCAGGTTTTCAGCAACAAATCTTTTGGCAGGATCTTGGTGCAAGCGGGGCCACTCTGCATGTAATTTCAGCCTCCCTTAAGGAAGTACCTCAGATGATTGATAGGCAAAACCGTGACTTGGATAAGGTTGTGAAATGTTACAAAGACACGACAAAAATGCACTAAGAACAGCTAGGAGGTTTTATGGAAGAAAGTGCAAGACACCATGCCTTGGGCATAATAATGCCAATGTCAATCTTCATAGCCAACACATGCAGGAGATTATACACAGACTACTGAACCATCACCTGCCCCCTACCAGCCCCACCTGCTCTCCCAGCCAAGCCACCTCCAGCACCAACTGAAGTTCCACCTGCACAACCACTCAGAAAGTGTTCACAGTCACCGACTCTCATCACCAGCATTGCATAGGCGGAGTACTAGGAGAAACCCCCCATAATAAGTGTATTGAATTTTTCTCACCCTTTTCTTTATGTTAAAATGTGTTCACTTTCACTATCACAAACCTGTCAACCTTTTATCTATGTAGAGTGGTTTTGCTTCAGCTGCCTCATATGAAAATTTTAAGTAAGTGTTTTTCTTTGTACATTTTGTAAGGTAAGCCATTGTAAATAGGAAAAGTCGTAAAGAAAACATTTTCTAAACAACTTTTCGCATTCTGGGAAGGAGAAAGAATGCATCATACATTATGTTTGTTACATTAAAGAAAACATTTGTTTACTTGTATTTATTTATTTTTCACTAGGGTCAACATTTCAAACAAAGGAATACACTTTAATATGAAAATGTATCCTCCTGACATGGATAGTATTTAAACAAATAAAGTCTTAAGGCAGAAGGAAAACGCTAACCGAGGAGGTTGGGCAAATAAAAATCGTCAAGGGAAACCAGTCTATATAGAAACGTACTAAAAGGAGTCCATAGTACAAAACAAGACCAAACTCAAGAGTCCACTGTCAAATAATAAAGTGTGACTTCCAAGCCAGAGGATGCGTCTACTTCTGGGTCCTGTCTTGGGGGCAAAATACTTTGGCTATCCCAACTCTCTTTGTTGATGATAATGTTCAGATCCTCCACTGACGAAGGAGTAAATTGGCAGGCCGGGGAAGGACGAGAAATCCCATGGGAATAAAGAAACGAGAGGTTGCAGGTGAAACAGTAGGACAGGCGGACTGGAAAATAGGAGTATAAGAGGTGGGGCAGGTTACAGAGGCACACAAGACATAATTGTTGTAGTCAAGGACGGCTACAGTTAATGTTTATAATTGCCCAGAAACCGCCTCTAGGAGCATCCAGGCCTCTCCAATAAACGTTTCCTGAGCCTCTACAGTTGACGTCATGAGCTCCTTGAAAGAAGCCACTGGAACAGACTGAGAAGGAAGGGTTTAGGAAGCAGAAGAGGGGTGCAGGATGCCGGGGGCAGAAATGTCCCTCAACTCTTGTTCTTCCAGGCAGACACTGGGAGGAGAAGTACATTCAAGTGGTGCAGCTGGAGGCCCCAATACAATTGGGGCCTCAGGAGTTAGGGAAGGGCTGGGCCAGGCCTAGATGATATTGGGCCCTACTCTATTTTCACAACTTCCTGTTCTTGTGCGGCCAGGGGGAGAACTTATATTTGTCCTCTCCCTGGATGGCGGTGCCAACTTCTAAGCTTCCTGCGACAACAGGCGATCGTGGCGTCGGATATTTTCCCCGAGTTCATTCCCGGAGCCACTCTTTTCTAAGGTGGACGCTCACCGGTTTGGGTCTAACAGCCAGGCCCCCTGGGCTGCTTGGACGTGTCTGCCGCAAGCATCGAGGTCTACACTTTTACTGGATATCGCGGTGCAGACTGAACAGAGCACCGCACACGCTATTGACCGTCATGTAAGGAGTCATACTAGCTGGGGAACCAATCATTGTACCCGTGGCGCCCTCCACACTATATAGGGGGGTTTTGCATATCTAGATTATGTTCATCTGCTTATCATCTAAAGAAGTGTGAACATTTAAGCAGTTGGTTTCCTCTTGCAAGATAACAAAAATACATGGCTACCTGATGAAGGCTCAGCCGAAACGCACGTAGATAGTATATTAAATTTAGCCTGTTAAGTCACCCAGAGACACCCCACACTGACACACAGCCACATACACATAACAGATGCTAGCAGCAATGGAGGACAATAAATGGGCTAGCCAAAAGTGAGGTGGACAGTGCTGGAAAGCCATGGAGCAAGCCACAAAGCATGTGTACATCACATGCAAGAGATGGAACATATCACAACACCCTTAGGCCATACAATCAGACATGGCTGGCACAGTGAGTGAAATTAAACCACAGTGACCTCTGTGCAACAACTCAGGGAGACAGCAAGGCAAGCCATACTTAGGCACAGGGATGATAGGAAGTGTCTGAAGTCAAACAGTGATCAGCAACACATCTGTCTCACATTACTTGACATGTGTATGTCATCAGCACAGCACAACACACATGGCTCATTGTCACACTCCATGACTGTCAAACACAAGTTGGATCCTTCGTACATACCCCTCCTCCACCCACCTCACACCTGCACCACTCAAACCCAGTGTTAAACACACAGAATGGGGCAAATATTGTCCTGTGAGTACAATGACAAGCAATCACACTCCCTGGGATGCATCCACAAACATTCACACACTCAGGGATGCCTGAACCAATGCTGGCACAAAAACAATAGCCAAACATAAACCTCACAAACAACATACGCAGAAGTCCAACAAGCCCACATATGGCCAGCCAAACAGTAGAAAGGCAATGGGACCCCAGACAGCACAGTAGCATACTACATTGTCACTCAGGACCAATGCACAGACACCATACCCCAACACAAACAAGAAGTGCATCATCTCAAAACAATCATGGACACAAACTGGGATCAATGGAACAATAAGCTAACACAGACAGACATACCACACCATCCATCAAGTCAACATGGTGTCATAGTGTATCACATGCATGCACATGCACAATCCTGACAAGTAACAGGTAAGAAATTTGAGGACAAACCACCAATGTGTACTCAAAACAAGCTCAGGAAGAAGAATCCACCTTGCTGCATGCGACAGACACACAAGTAATGCACACTACACTTGCAACACACCTCTGAATGTATCACAATGCACAAACAACTCACACACAATGTAATGCAAAAAGAACATCACACACAGAGCATCTGTCAGCTGAAAGAGCCAACATAGCCCAAACATTGCATACATCCACAACAAAAACACAACAGATGCACATGCCACTCCATCACATTGCAGACTCAGCTGGACATCAGCGGATGCACACCAGGCAAGTACAAGGCAACATACACTTACAGCACTGCATGCACAACAAGCAGTGTGTACACAACAACCAAATCAGTAGCACACACATGTCAGTGCCACACCATGTACTCCCACAACACAAATCAGCACAGAATATAGACAACATCACACACAGAAAGGGTAGCAGTACCTCAGCAAACAAACATAAAGCTAACCGGACACCCACGGATTCACAACTCAGGGACACCCAGATGCAAACAACATGACCAGACGACTGTGCAGCACAAACAGTTGCAGTGCACATGAGCAACTATGACTGCAAACCAGGACAAGAAAATCACACATAACTAATTGGTAAACTGTCATGAGTAGTGTTTGGACTTGGCCTTGTTGGCTAAAGTTCACTAAACCTTTTTGCTTTTCCCCTAGACCGTTTTCCTGACAGAGAGCTGTGAAGTTAGATGCTGTAGGTACTTGCCACTGCTAATCAGTGTGCAAGTACAGATGTTCCCTGTATATATTGTAGTGGTGTTTGGTTGTCTCTTATTGGTATGTTTGCCTTACTAGCAAGATCGCTAAGTGATATGCACTGTGTGTGCCAGAGCTAGTACTAAAGAAATACGCAGAGAGGGAACATAGGTCTTCAGTGTAGGGCCTGCGCGCATTATGCTAAATTAGCATGTTGTCCTGACAAGTGCTACCACTTGTCAGGCCTTACTTTCCTTTTTGTATACACATAGGGCACCCATGTAGGACGTCCTGGGTAACCCCTAGGCAGGGTGCGGTGTAGGTAAAAGGCAGGACCTGTGCCAGTGAGGGTGCTAGGTCCTGACAGTGAAAAAGACTCCATTTCATTTCCACTGGTAAAAGGCCATCCTGCCCATAGGATAGAATGGGGAGGCTGGGTGTAGTATTGTTAGCCTAGTTTCCCAAGAATTGGAAATGGAGCAGTGAAATTTGGTATGTCTGAACTCACAGTGTCATAACACATCTTTTTGGGCAGATGGTTTTGTCCCTGCATGTCCAGAAACGGCTGTTTGAGAAAATGGGCGAGTTTGTGCTTTAGACCTTTTTGCGTTTCTCAGCCGAGTGTGAATTGCCTGCCTGAATCTGGGAGGGATGAGAAAGGCTGAGGGAGGTCGTGCCCCAGGGGAGGGGTGGAGACGGCGCCAGGCTGCCCTGCATCTGGAGCGGGGAGAAGGAGAGGCTTTGCGAGGTGAAGAGGCCTGGTTCAGAGCCATAAAACAATAGACCCATCACCCTCTGAGTCATTAAAGATACAGGCCCCCAGTATCAAAGAGAGAACAGTGACACTGGGGGGGAGATACGCAAGACTGATTTAGGGAAGGGTCAGGGACCCCTGAGCACAAGGAAACTTCAAAGGCAATGAGGGGTATAACTAGAAGAACTGTAACCCCCAGACTTTGGTTAGGTATTTGTCATGTTGACGATGTCGTCGAGAACGGTCTCGATATCGTTCAGAGAAGTGCTGGGAGTGCTTTGAAGACGCTGTGGACTGGTCGAGTCTCTGGCGGCTTTGACCTGAACACTATTGGGAAGAAATCCTCTGCCACAGGAAGAGTTGCTGAATAGGCTGCGGATGACACTCAACCCTTGCTTTGTGATCTGGGGCTTGTGGGAAGTTTGTACGCATCCCCCTTCTTACTGAGGAGGACTGCTGTATGCTGCGCCCTGAACCCTAAGGGCCCGAGGTGAGCTGGCTCCCTGTTCGGAAGCACAGGAACATAAAAGCTTCCAGGAAGTCTCAAGTGGTGCGGTGGTGGGACCGTGTCATGGCAGCCTGAGACCTCCGAAGGGGTGCCTAAGGTAATCGTGGGCACCCCGAGTGAATCAAGACTCTGACGCGCAGGGTGCGTGTCTTGGTGCGGTACAGGTTTTGGAGCACCTATGGATTGTGGGCAGCGTGGAAGAGAGCTGAGATTCGGGACGCGCAAGGGGTGCGTGTTTCAGTGCAGTCCGGACACTAGTGAAGAGTGCCAGGACATCATGGGCACTAAGAAGGTGTGAGTCTCCAACACGTGGGTCGGTGTGTGGTGGTGCAGCCAGGGCGTTAGTGGAGGGTGCCTGGTACCTAATGTGCACCAGGAGGAGAGGTGAGACTCAGACGCGGAGGGAGCGTGTCGTGGTGCGACCCAGGCGTTAGTGGAGAGCACCTGAAGACCGTGTGCACCAGGAGGCAGAGAAGACCTGACAGCGCTGGAGAGGGGGGCCAAGCGATTGTGCCCTCGAAGGCAACGTGGGGTAGCCCAGCATCGTGGGACAGGCATCATGGATGGAGTTTGTGCTGAACGTTCGCGGCCCGGACCGGCAGCCCCGCAGGAGCTGAACTACCGGTCCGAGCGTGCCTTGCCCGTGGTGACAAGGTTCTGGAGTGAGGCCAAGCCGCTGCGGCAGGAGAGGAGAGTGGGATTGTGCCCCCCCTGGTAAAGTGGATCATCGCCTGGGGTGGGATGCGATAGCGGCAGCGGCAACACCCTTCTTCAGTGATGCGACAACAGCGGCTGCAGCGGCTTCACACTTCTTTGTGAGTCGCGCTTCCAGCTCCCTGCGACACGCAGTCCCTCAGAAGGCCCAGCACAACAGCAGGCACTTCAAATGAACTCAGGGGAGCAGTTGGTGAAGTCTGTTATCCCTGAGACTTCAGCAGGAGGCAAGTTCTGTCTTCAAGCCCTTGGCGATCCTTTACAATTTGATGATAGTAGCACAAAGTTCCTTTCTCCTTTCTTTGGCAGTCAGGCAACCACTGCAGGCCAATGCCCCAAACAGCACTCAGCTTAGGGATAGTCTCCTCCTTCAGTTTCTTTTTGGTTCCTCTCCTCAGTAAAAGTTCTTCTTGTTTCCCAAAAGTGATCTAAAGTTCTGGGGTCTGGGTCCCCTCTTTTATACACCAAAATCCTTTGTCTCTGAAGGCAATCAATCAATCAATCAGAGCATTTATATAGCGCACTACTCACCCGGAGTGTCTCAAGGTGCTGGGGGGAGGGGGTCCGCTACTGCTCGAACAGCCAGGTCTTGAGCTGCTTCCTGAAGGCGAGGTGGTCCTGGGTCAGGCGGAGGTGGGTCGGAAGGGAGTTCCAAGTCTTGGCGGCCAGGTAGGAGAAGGACCTTCCTCCTGTGGTGGCTCTTCGGATGCGGGGGACGGCGGCTAGGGCGTGGCTGGTCGATCGAAGCTGGCGTTTGGGAGCGTAGAAGTTGAGGCAGCTGTTGAGGTATCCTGGTCCTTGGTTGTGTAGGGCTTTGTGTGCGTGGGTGAGGAGCCGGAAGGTGATTCTCTTGTTGACCGGGAGCCAGTGCAGGTCTCTCAGGTGTCCGGAGATGTGGCTGCGGCGGGGGATGTCCAGGATGAGTCGTGCTGAGGTGTTCTGGATCCGCTGGAGTCTCTTCTGGAGTTTGGCGGTGGTTCCGGCGTAGAGGGAGTTGCCATAGTCCAGACGGCTGGTGACGAGGGCCTGGGTGACCGTCTTCCTGGTCTCGGTGGGGATCCATCGGAAGATCTTACGTAGCATGCGCAGGATGTTGAAGCACGACGAGGAGACGGCGTTGACTTGTCTGGTCATGGAGAGGAAGGAGTCCAGGATGAAGCCCAGGTTGCGTGCGTGGTCTGTTGGTTTGGGTGCGCTGCCCAGGGCGGGGGGCCACCAGGAGTCGTCCCAGGCGGAGGGTGAGGATCCCAGGATGAGGACTTCCGTCTTGTCCGAGTTCAGTTTCAGGCGGCTGTTCGACATCCATGTGGCTACGTCTGTCATCCCTTCGTGCAGGTTGGCTCTGGCGGTGGCGGGGTCGTTAGTGAGGGAGAGGATCAGCTGGGTGTCGTCGGCGTAGGAGATGATGTTCAGGTTGTGCTGGCGTGCGATGGCTGCGAGGGGGCTCATGTATACGTTGAAGAGTGTTGGGCTGAGCGAGGAGCCTTGAGGAACGCCGCAGATGACTTCGGTGGCCTCCGATCTGAACGGGGGGAGGCGGACTCTCTGTGTCCTTCCGGCGAGGAAGGAGGTGATCCACTCCAGTGCCTTCTCCTGGATTCCGGTGTTGCTGAGGCGCTGTACTAGGGTACGGTGGCAGACAGTGTCGAAGGCCGCGGAGAGGTCCAGGAGGATGAGGGCCGCTGTTTCTCCGTTGTCAAGCAGGGCTCGGATGTCATCGGTAGCTGCGATCAGGGCGGTCTCGGTGTTGTGGTTGGCCCGGAAGCCAGACTGCGAGAGGTCGAGGGAGCCGTTCGTCTCGAGGAAGGCGGCCAGTTGCTTGTTGACGGTCTTCTCGATGACTTTTGCCGGAAACGGGAGCAGCGAGATGGGGCGGTAGTTCTTGAGGTCGGTTGGGTCTGCTGAAGGTTTCTTGAGTAGAGCGCTGAGTTCGGCGTGCTTCCAGCTCTCCGGGAAGGTGGCGATGTCGAAGGAGGTGTTGATGATGTCCCGCAGGTGGGGTGCGATGACAGCGTCGGCCTTGTTGAAGACGTGGTGAGGGCAGGGGTCTGTCGGAGATCCGGAGTGGATGGAGTTCATCGTGCGGATGGTGTCTTCGGTGCTGATCGGGGTCCAGGCGCGGAGGGTGGTGGTGGGGGGCGGTGGTTCGGTCGTGGCGTGCGTCGGTTGAGTGCTGAAGCTGTTGTGTATGTCCGCGATCTTGTTGTGGAAGTAGGAGGCGAGGGAGTTGCAGAGGTCTTGCGAAGGGGTGATGTCGTTGTTTCCGGCGTTGGGGTTGGAGAGCTCTTTCACGATGTTGAAGAGTTCCTTGCTGTTGTGTGCGTTGTTGTCCAGTCGTTCCTTGAATGCGGTTTTCTTGGTGGCGTGGATCAGCTGGTGGTGTTTTCGGGTGGCGAGCTTAAGGGCAGTCATGTTGTCCGGTGTTGGGTCTCTGCGCCAGGTTTTCTCAAGTGCTCTGCAGTTCTTCTTGGAGCTCTTGAGTTCGTCGTTAAACCATGGGGCTTTCTTGCTGCCGGGTCTGCTCGGCGGGGTCTTCAGCGGGGCGAGGTCGTCTGCGCAGTCGCTGATCCATTTCGTGAGGTTGGTGGCTGCTTGGCTGGGGTTGGTTGTGCTGGTGGGAGGGTTCTTGCTCAGGGAAGTAGCGAGCTGCACAGAGTGTATGTGCCTATTCCAAACCAGTTCTGTTCAGCCCTGGAGCACTTTGTTGACAAGACTCCTTCTTTCCTTTGACAGTGTGGGCCAGGGACATCAGACACACCACAGGAGGTGGAGCCAGCATTGTGGAAGGCAGGCACAGCCCTATTCAGACCCAGGTACAACTCTTCCCACCCATCTACATGCAGATAGCTCTATTCAGCCCTGTGCTGACTCACCCTGTCTCCTGGAATCCTCCAGGCCCTGTCACTTAAACTCCACACAAGGAATACACAACGTAGCATAGGCAGGCTTGGACAGTTAGGCAAGAAAATACCTACGTTCTAAAAGTGGTATTTCCAAACACAGAATGCTAAAACCAACTTCACAAAAATATGTATTTTATCATTCTGAATTCATACTAATACTAAACTCAAATTTCTACCTAGTTCCCTGAGTCAGTTAGGATTATAAGATGTTATAATCAAACTGCCCATTCTGGCCTATGGGGAACAGGTAGCCTTGCAATAGTGAAAAACAAAAAAGCTGTAATTCACTATTAGGACATGCCACACATGTCCTACCTTTTACCTACAATGCACCCTGCCCTTGGGCCTACCATACGGGTGACTAATATGCAGAAAATGGAAGGTTTAGGGACTGGCAGGTAAGTGCACTTGCCCAGTCAACATGGCGGTACCAGACTGCAAACAGGCAGACCTGAGACACCTTACAGGCTGCTTCTGTGGGTGGCACAACCAGTGCTGCAAGCCCACCAGCAGCATTTGATTTACAAGCCCTGGGCCCACTCAGTGCGCTGTACTAGGGTCTGACAAGTAAACCTAACCAAAGTTGCCAATCATGGAGTCATTAATCCATACATCAATTTACCATAGGGAGCACTTGCACTGTGGCACTGAATAGCAGTGGCACAGTGCCCAAAGCATCTATAACCAGCAAAAGCACATGAGGCAACAGCAAAAAATGGAAGGGAGACACACGCCAATTGTGCCAGGTCTAACACGCAGCATTCCCTGCATTTTGCAACATGTGTGAATCTAGTGGTACAACGTACCTAACCTTTTGAGAAAGGTTAAAGGTCAGCGTAACTGTTGGTTAGAAGCGGTGGTTGGGGATTAGGACCACCCAACCCACTGGAAACAATATTACCCAGTGTGTATATGTGGGAGTTGTATCATGTGGTCATTTTGTGTATCTTTTTATGTAAAGTATACTTGTTTTATACAAACTTGTGTGGAGTCCATTTGTGGTGACATCATTGGGATTGCTGTGGGTGTGGTTGCACATACTGAACACTCGTGCCTTGGAGATAGGATTGGCTGCTCGTGTGAGCAAGGCTGTCTCAGACGGTGTCCTTTCTTGGCCTAACGTGGGAGCAAGGGGTTCAAGTTGCGTGCTTGACAACGGTGCACGCGGGAACCCCGGCTTCTAACAAGTAGCACATTGGTCCTGTGCACAGATCAGCACCACAAAGCAGAGTGTAACAAATGAAGTGGTGGGGAGGCACACACACTGGCAACCCAAGGGGATAGGTGACATGAGAGTGAAGTGGTGTGTACGTCAGTAGTGGACAGGTCAGGAGTGTACAATACATAACTAGATGGAGGAGTCACTCACAATGGGTAGGCATCAGAAGCAAAACTAGGGGATCGTATAACTCCACATCCCACATACCATACTGGAGCCAAAAATGGCACAAGTGACAGCAATGCATGAGAAAACTCACCCACAATGTCAGTGTGGCTGAGCAGGTCTGCACAGTGAGCACAAACAGTAACAAGACACATGTCTGATCAACAAAACACAACACAGACTTGGCTGTCACACGCTCTGCATACTCATAATTGGCAGCAACAACAAGTAGGTGTCCCCCAGCAGTGCACGGATACACCAACACGCTGCACAGTGCACAACCTAAAACTTCCACATGTGCACACAATCACAAGCACATGGCTGACAAATCAAACTAACAGGCACTCAGCTCCTGGGTGACAAGTCTGTGCAGTTGCAATTGCAGGGGCACACACACATCAACACTACTGACCAAGCCACCTCTTCACACTGCACACTTCATGACCACTCAAGTGCACACATTCAAATGTACCCATGTGACTAGGAAGACAGGCCATCACAAGATGAACATACACTAACACTGCTGTCCACACATCAAGAAAGATCACATAGACATGATGGACCCTGGCCAGCCTGCCTGCAATCCTGTGGATAGAATCCCTCTCTGTGCTGGCAGTGCATCAAAGCATGCCATGTGTACAATTTAGCAAACCTGACCATAAAATGATTAGGATAACAGTAGGTCAACACAGACAACCATCATTGCACCCAGAAGCCTCAGAGTCAAGAAGTACTGAAGTGCCTATCACCTCTGCCAAACTCTTAAAAAGTGAAACAAGCCATTGGCAATGCTAAAATGGCATTACAGAGCATGTGTCACATTAAACCATATCCATACAGAGAACCATTTATTTAGCAAGGACACTGACAAAGCAGACAGGAGTAACTGTCTTTATTACATATTACACAGATAGGCATCAAAAGTAGACAGGAGCAAGGCCAGTGGCCAGTCCACGGTTCAAAGTAGGCACATATGTGCATGAGAACCTGCACAGGGAATGGGCAAACACAATATTAAACAGCAAGGCCATTGGCCAATCCACAGTTCAAAGTAGGTACATGAGAACCTGCACAGGGAATGGGCATACAAAGTGATGAACAGCAAGGCCATTGGCCAGTACAAAGTGCAAAGTAGGTACATGAGAACCTGCACAGGGAATGGGCAAACACAGTAATAAACAGCAAGGCCATTGGCCAGTCCATAGTTCAAAGTAGGCATATGTGTGCATGAGAACCTGCACAGGGAATGGGCAAACGCAGTAATAAACAGCAAGGCCAGTGACCAGTCCATAGTTCAAAGTAGGCACATGTGTGCATGAGAACCTGCACAGGGAATGGGTGAGACTGTACACTGCCACGGTAAGCAGCACACCTAGGGGGCAATGGCCATGAGCTCATGCCATCCACCATGTCGTACTTTGGGGCACAACTACAGTTGCATATTGGTGTCAGATGTGTAGTTCTCACAAACTTGAGGTCAAGCACTGCACACATTAATGAAAGCACACTCAGATGAGGCACACTGCCGTTCACTGCCATGGGATGTCCCTGACTCCCCCAATGCAGCCGATGCCATAAGGCCACAACTAAGAATGCAAAATCAAGGGCCATTACATCAATGACATGAGAAAGTACATGTAGCGAAAATGCATGACAGATGCACCCAACACAGAGGCCGCTAACAGGCCATTGCATCACACTAGCAACAGAGTTCAGCACTGGCTCAGGCTTGCAATACATGCAGGCACTCACAACCAAAGTCACCCTTCCCAGAATACTCAACCCCAGCTTGCTGCTGATAGTCCTTCAAACATGCATCAAGCTCTGGCTGTGTCACTGCCAAGATGCATGCCTTTAGTGGTGTTATGCTGCGGCACGCCAACCTGCAAGTCCGAGGGAGCAGCCCCAGCGTGTTTTCTGCCACATTTTTGCTCAGCCGGCAGATGTCATCCTGTCTCTTGTGACAGTGTGTGTGTCGTCAGTTGGAGATACCCAGAGCCCGCACCTTGCGAGAAATGGCCCTCCATCCGGCCTTAAGCTGGTGGACTTTGAGCTGTAAGCATGGGAGACAAGAGGAGACAATTTCAGTGACACTGGGTTATCTACCACTATCACTCAGTACAGGAGCATGCACAAACTAAGCACAACTTCACAGATATGTTTAGCAGAGACAATACAGCAAGACACCTAGTACATAAGCTTGGGATAATCATACCAAAATGCATGCAGGTATGAGGATGGACACAGTACCTGCCCATCTCATATACATGCAGAATGTCAGCACAGAAAGCAATGTGAAGGAGGCACACATCAGCTATCCAGTTTGTGAGTGAGCAAGACATACATTACATTGGAAATGATGTGGCGGGGCAGACTCACTGAGTCCAACACTGCACACCCCTCAATGTCCTTTTCTCTCTGAATGGCTCACTGTGTCATGGAGGTCACATTTAGGGACATGATCTTACAATATCACACCCTTCGAACAATGTCTGTCTTCTGCAATCCACATGCCTGAGATAGGATATGGTAGCAGACAACCCATATGTCTCACTCTGTCCTTTCAGTGATGATTCCTTGTCAAATTAGGCATTGACTGTGCAGGCCAGGGGGGCTCACACTGAGGTTCAACGTGGGGCATCAAAAATGTTACATGCAGGTACAATATGAGAGGGCAAACAGTGCCTACACATGCGAGTCAGAACACATATTGAAAACAATGGAAGGATGATGTTACCTAAGTACAGCAATCTGATATGTAATATGTGAATTGTTCGCCAAGAGTGTCACCCTCAGGCATTTCAATCTTGTGCATAATGCTTACATATCCTTGATTATTGACTTTCCATTTCGGGGACGTGAAAAGCTGACGGGATGCCTAACATGTAGGAGTTCTAGTCTGGAATAATTTATTGATCATCCACAACTGTGATTCTGCAATTTGACTGATCCTTCCACTGAATATTTTGCATAAGTCAGCTTAGTTTCTTTAAGTAATGCGGTTGGGCCCTTCTTGGCTTCCCGACAGGTTCTCATTCAAAATATTGCCATTTTTGGGCCTGATACATGAAGATTGGTGCTTTGCTCTCAATGTACTCTACTGAGATCCGTAGAGAAAGAGAAAGTGGACGCTCACATATTTGAAGTCCTTTTGTCCTGAAGATGACCCCTTAAGTATTCGTGGGTCAAAACGCAGTCGACATATAAAAACGTGGCCTAATCAAGAGAGGACACAATTGTTATTTGTGTGTTTTTGTTAATTGTTGTTTTATGTACTTTTCTCTGCCAATGTTTGTTCAGTTTACACTTGTCAATCTTCCTGACTTTATCATTGTTTGTGAAACTGTTTGAGCACCCTTATTTTCTGTTGTGTTGTATTGAATTTATATTAAACAATTGTTGAGATTATTTATGTACATGGTCATTGTGAAATTAAGCCAGCACAGTTTTTGCTTTTTCTGCACAATCTTTTTCTTTTTTATACCAATTGTCATATAGTTTGTTATTTTAGCTCATAAACCACTGTTTGGAACATAGTGCATATCCATGGTGGCAATATAGAGTCAAACACACTTCCATCAGTACACTCTGGACGCAAAGTCTGTATCATTTTACAAATGATCCTGTGCAAAACCTCATGGACTTAAATATCCATTAGCACAGGCAAAGTCTGTCCTGACTCACACTTTCCATACTTGCAATGTCACTGTATGGCTGCAAAAAGACTGCATGTCCCTCCCATCCTGAAATGCAGACCAGGGAATGTGTGAAGTAGGCTACAAACCCCATTTCCCTGAAGTCAGCATGCTAGGCAGTGTATCACACTAACCCACACTCTCAGGCACATATTGCAGCAGATCATCTTCATGTGTGCACTCCCTGAACTCCCACTTACACTATGAAACACTTACCATGACATCTGGAGCACCATATAGCCTCCCATACTGTGTGAGCACCTCATCCACCAGGACCAACAGCTCCTCTATGGTGAAGGGTTGGGCCCTGATTAAGCATGGGCTGAAAATTCGTTCCGCTCGCGAAATTTGTGGATTTTTGGCAATTTCGTGTTCTGCAAATCGTGCGAAATTGCCAAACAATCCGCAATTCGCAAGTTCGCAAATTTTTTTGCTTGTTCGTGCTTCAAAAATACAATCTTCTCGCGCTTACCTTGATTCTGAGTTTGCCGAGTTGTTTTCCTCCCGTGAACAAGATGGTCGTGCCCAAAAACGACCGCATGGGTAAGTTCGCGGTAGCCGCGCTAAAAAAAAAACAGCGAACACGCCAAAATAAAAAAAATTGCAAGTTCGCACAAATTCGGGGAATTTGAGGACCGCGAATTCGCAAATTTCGCCCATACTTAGCCCTGATGTTCTCAGTCCTCAACATCACTGGGTCCAGGAGACAGAAGCAGCAGCAGTTTGTGGTGAGGAGTGTCAGGCAGCAGTGCCTGGGTCCAGGAGACAGGAGCAGCAGCAGTTGGTGGTGAAGAGTGTCAGGCAGCAGTGTCTGGGTCCAGGAGACAGGAAAGGCAGCAGTTGGTGGTGAGGAGTGTCAGGCAGCAGTGTCTGGGTCCAGGAGACAGGATCAGCAGCAGTAGAGGTGAAGAGTGTCAGACAGCAGTGTCTGGAAGCAGTGAAAATGTGAGGCACTCTCCCACACATATATAGCACCCTAGGGTAGTTTCAGTGGTTCTAAGCTGCTGCAATTAGTGTTCCAGGTCCGCTTTTTTCAAATACATCCAATGAGCAGCCCCTCTGTAGCGGAGCATGCCTACCGTGATTTTCAAAATTGCATTAGGCTACCGCGATTGCAGTTCCCATTGGCTGTGAGAGCTTGGGCATTGGCAGTGACACACCGCAGGGGTCAGGCGGTCGCTACTGTGATATGGCTGCTATCTATTGGTGCCTATGACCATGATTTGTTTGGCGGAGCATGCCAACCGCCATTTCCCAATGTGTATCTCACTACCGCAATTGCGGATCCCATTGGCTTGAAGGCCATGGGCATTGGCGGTGACACACCGCAGGGGTCAGGCGGTCGCTACTGTGATATGGCTGCTATCTATTGGTGCTATGACCATGATTTGTTTGGCGGAGCATGGCAACCGCCATTTCCCAATGTGTATATCACTACAGCGATTGCGGGTCCCATTGGCTTGAAGGCCATGGGCATTGGCGGTGACACACCGCAGGGGCCAGGCAGTCGCTACCGCGATATGACTGCTATCCATTTGTGCCTCTGATCGTGATTTGTTTGGCAGAGCATGCCAACCACCATTTTCCAATGTGTATATTACTACCGCGATTGCGGGTCCCATTGGCTTGAAGGTCATGGGCATTGGGGGTGACACACCGCAGGGGCCAGGCGGCCGCTACCACAATATAGCTGCCATCCATTGTTCCCTCTGACCATGATTTGTTTGGCAAACATGGAAACCGCCATTTCCCAATGTGTATATCACTACAGCGATTGTGGGTCCCACTGGCTTGAAGGCCATGGGCAATGACGGTGACACACCGCAGGGGCAAGCAGTTGCTACTGCGATATGGCTGCTATCCATTGGTGCCTCTGACCATGATTTGTTTGGCGGAGCATGTCAACCACCATTTCCCAAAGTGTATATCACTACAGCGATTTGCGGGTCCCATTGGCTTGAAGGCCATGGGCATTGGCGATGACACACCGTGGGCCATGCGGTCGCTACCGCGATATGGCTGCTATCCATTTGTGCCTCTGACCGTGATTTGTTTGGCAGAGCATGCCAACCGCCATTTTCCCATGTGTATATTAATACCGCGATTGCGGGTCCCATTGGCTTGAAGGCCATGGGTATTGGTGTTGAAACGCCGCAGGGGCCAGGCGGCCGCTACCACGATATAGCTGCTATCCATTGTTGCCTCTGACCATGATTTGTTTGGCAAGCATGGCAACCGCCATTTTCCAATGTGTATATCACTACAGCGATTGTGGGCCCCATTGGCTTGAAGGCCATAGGCAATGACGGTGACACACCACAGGGGCCAGGCGGTCGCTACCACGATATGGCTGCTATCCATTGGTGCCTCTGACCGCTGTGTAGTTTGCTTTCCTCATGTACATACTTGATATTAATGCACAGACTGTGCTCATTGTGTTGTTGATGTGTGCCCTGTTCGACTTATGTAAGAAGGTGTGGCAGGTACCAGAGCTAGGTAAGAGCCAGCAGTGTTGCTGTTGCACACATATGCTGTATGAGTTACTCTCAGGGCTGGTTACGCAAGATGTGGACATGTACCTTTGGGCATTCACATAGTCAGATTTTGTTTTGGAGATACTCACTGTGTGAAAAGTGGACAAGTGTACAACTAGTGTAGCTGAAGGTGTCCTTACATGTAAATTGTGCTGTAAGCTGAACTGTGATGCCAGTCATTGTTGGCGTTGTGTCAGTCAAAACGTAAGATGTTGGACACATCTCATGGTGGATTGCAATGACATGTGTCCCCTTTCAACTCACCTAGGAGGTGACCAAATGTGCATCATCCCTTCACAGTGCTGGTGGACATGGAGGATGAGGACATCATACGGAAATTCCATCTGGATCGACCCACCCTACAAGACTGATGTGCTCTGTTGGAGCCCCACCTGCGGCCTTGCAGAACATATCTGACTGCTTTCACACCAAGGTTTTATTTGCTACTGGATCATTCCAGTACACGTAGTGTCCAGCGCAGGTGGGATGTCACAACCTATGTTCAGCATGGTGCTACGTGATGTCCTGTCTGGTATGATGACCTACAAGGATAGATACATCCATTTCTCCAGGAGGCATGAATTGACAGCTGTGAAGGGTGATTTTTCTGCACTTGGTCACATCCCTAATATTGTTTGTGCCATTGACTGCACACATGTTGGCCTGGTTCCACCACATGCATGGGAGCACATCTACAGGAATAGGAAACATTTCCATTCCATCAATGCTCAAGTGGTGTGCCAGGTGGATATGATAAACTCACATGTCTGTACCAAATTTCCTGGCTCTGCCCATGACTCGTACATCCTGCGTAACAGCATTGTGCCACAGCTGATGACAAATCTGCTTCCAGAGCGTGCAAGGATTGTGGGTAAGTACGCAGAGGCAAGTAGCATGCTGTATGTGTGACGTGCTAGCCACAGTTATATCACAAAATCGGTATGTGTCTCTCACACCTAGGAGACTCTGCATATCCCAACCGGCCTTGATTGCTGAGCCAACTGCGAAATTCCAGGACCACGGATGAAGTCCGCTACAATGATGCACATGGGAGGACACGTCGTGTGGAGGAGCGTACTTTTGGTCTCCTAAAGTCACGATTTTGCTGCCTGGACAAGACCGGAGGTGCACCGATGTACTCGCCCAAAAAGGTGTGTCAGATTGTAGTTGCATGCTCCACAAGCTGGCCTGCGCAAGGAGATCCCCCTTCTCCTGGACGCTGATGAGCAGCCGAGGGCCCGGCCTGCAAACCCACACATGCAAACCCACACATGTCCAGAGACGAGTATAGTGGGGAGGAGGAAGGTGCCGACCTGCGTCGACAGCTCATCAACCATTACTTCCCTTGAAGGTAAGTGAAAACGTACAACAGGGCCATTGTCTGCTGCTGATGTTGTTGTCTGTGAAAAGGCCTAGGTGAGCTTGGTGACTACTGCCTGTTGTTGGCTCTGTGCTGGCTGCTAATGTTGCTGGGCCAGGGTAGCTATGCACAGATACAGGATGTATATGTCGTACTGTTGCTCATTGTAATGTGTGCAGATTGGAGTACCTTGATGACAAGTGTTGTGTAATGGCTGTGATGCCATCGCCTGACAAGAGAATATTGTTGTCTTGTGTTTTCCTAGGTCCCTTCAGCCTCTCATTGCTTACAAACGATGCATGCTTTTGGTACATTGCAATCGTTGTCAACATTGTACATCCTGTGATAAACATGGGGCAGACACGAAATGTTAGACCTCGAGCTAGGGTTTCACCATCTGCACTACCAGGACCATAATTCATTGTAAGGGTGGTGAGAGGTGTGCTGTCCCATACTGCATTACGGCAGGTCATCTGGTACTAATTGGAGGTTCTTAAGCCTCCCGGGAGAAGATGGCGGCGCTTGGCTTTCCTTCCCTGTCCTATTGTGCCTTGTTGGACTGCCTGTCTCGCCGTGTCTAACTCTGGATTCCTTGTTTCCTCGTGTCAAGCTCCATCCTCCATTTCGGATCACAAGTTTGTTTGTTACCGAGTGCCACGTTTCCTGCTGGAAGCGCCATCGCTTCATTCCTACCTGTGGTGTTCCCCGTGACACCCCGCCGTGTCCTGCCGAACTTGATTAGCGCCCCTCTCCCCAAACCCAGTGCTATATCTATTTCTGGCTTGCTGCGAGTCCTTCGCGTAAGGTGAAGCACTGCGGTGTTTCTTTGTTCGCGTCCCCGTGGTTTAACGGGCAGTCGTGTTTTTTTCTTTTCTTTTTTTTTCTTTCTTTGTGCAAAACTTTAATTGGGCATTACGGACCTTGTCAAAGAACAGCGCTTTGGAGACGCTGCTACGCCCGGAGCTTAGAGACCCTTAATAGCGTTCCCTGGATTGCTTCTCGACGCTGTTGTGGTCCCAAAGCCTGGAGCCTTTTTTATGTCAGAGATCTTGTTCCCGTATTAAAAACAAGTCTTCTTATTTTAACTTTTCAACGCCTTCTTCACGGATCGTGTTTCGAACCTTGAACTCTGAATCCCGTTTGGAGATTACTTATCCTGTTTGGTGGTGTTGGGAAACAGGAACTTTACGGGTTGTAGGTGAAGTCAACCTAGAGCCCTCTTTTGTACAAGAGACCAAGACGTTATTTTTGAAAGACTTCCTCAGTTGGTAGCAGCTATTGTCCGCCCTTCCTGCCTGAGCCCTTCCTTCTGCTGACTGATTGCACTTGGTCTCTTCATTTTTTGGAGTTGTCTTTCCTCTCTGTTGTGTTCCTTGTGACACAGTGAGGGAGACACCTTTGGGAAAAGCTGAGGCATTGGCTTCGCTCCTGGGGTTATTGGATTCCTGCCTGGACACCCTGTTGCCCGTCACGAAAACATAGGTGTGTAAGGAGTGATTATTTACAATGGGTATATGTGAAAGGAAAGTGAATATTTACAAAAAGGTGACTAGGGAATCAATGAGTTGTCAGTGATGGAAGATGAGACAATTGGTGTGCATCCCCTACCTTTGCAAATGGAGTATTCCTAACATTGCCCTACCTCGGGTTTGCACCCAATGACAAAGATGAGTTTCAGCAAGAATTCTAAAAAAAGTGTCATCTCCACATGCACGGCGGAAGATCTTCTTCATTAGCAATGTTTTACAAAAGGGGCCTATTTGAAAGACTGCAATACGACTTGGAAGGCATTTGTGGAACCAGTGGAACTTTTAAATAAGTGGATAAACATTATGCTGCATCGATCGCACCAATTTCATAAATAAGTTTCTGTATTACCATTGGGACATGTTAACAATTGGTTTAATGCATTATGGGAATCGTAGTAAGTAGCAAATAAGGGCGTGGTACTAGGGGAGGTTGTTGTGAACCATTTTACTATTGTAATTTTCCCGATTCATGCCCTTATATAGGTATAAATCACCATATCCTTATATAGGCATAGAAATCATAACCATATTTAGGCATAGCTCATGCAGTCCAAATACAGCAGGGCTACTTCCACTAGTTCCGAAAATCTACAACGATTTCTCGGAAAACTCGGCTTCATCAGCTAGGGACTTTCCCTTGCGCTTGAACTGACGTGTCCAAGAACTCATGGAGTGTTCAAAGAACCAAGAGTCTTTAATGACGTTATTATGTCCACCTTTACGTCAAACTCAGCAACTTCAAGGTATAAATATGCCCACACTTGCCATAGCAAACACACGGTGGTTTGGAGCAGTTCCACTATCTACTTGCCCGACGCATCCTGCTACAGCAAGTGCCAAATGAAGCCGACCCTCCAGCAGACGCACTGAGAAATCCAACTCCAGTGTTTCCAAGCTACCCTTGCGGATTGTTGGGAAATCGAGTCCCGAGTCTGACCTTCTCCATTCTATACTAAGGTACGGAGCTGATTAGACCCTAAGAGAAATCTTGGACAGATTCTTGGCAAAAGAATACTGCATTTATGCTACACCTCACTTACTTCTTCCCTCGTACTAAGCGTAGGTTAGGTGCACCGGGGTAGGCGTATTTTAGAAGCACCAGTTGAGTACTTTTAGCCTCTGTTATTTATGTATGTATTTATCTATGGTTTAGGAACCATACAATGCTCCTACAGTATTATTTTATTCTACTTTTGATACTCTATGCGTTATATTTTATAACCAGTTTTACGATTGTGGCAGTTCATTTCTTATGCTTGAGAAAGAAGACTGTTCAATAAAACCTTTTTATTGAAAACGCCCGTCTATCTATTTCTCTGCAACTCTGGTGAAACGAAGCATGCACGATTGACTGAGTGAAATATCTATCTATTGTTTCCACGACTCTGATGATGAGTTTTATCTTGGGGAAACAAAGTTGTCATGTTTATGCGGTTGTCAGAAACGAATCCCTTCTTGTGAATTCGAGAACGTTTCTAGTGACCTCTGAGCTAGCTGGCACTCACAATTAAGTCTAGTATATTCGATAGAGACCTAGTAGACCACAGTCCTACGTCTAATCTATAGGATATATTATTCCAATGCGCAGAGCCTATTGGGAATATAGGAACTACACTACATGGCGCCCAACGTTTGGTAAGGCACTAATTTAACGCTAGATACTAGAGTAACTCAGTCATGCTTTTCACAGAGACCTCTTTTTCCCGTAAAATACTCCAATAGACGTCTGGAGTGGGTTAAAGGATAAAATATCCGCCTTAAACTGAGTAGGACGAAAAATCCTATGTATCAGTTTTGGTTTTGTTCAACATTGAAGGATACAGTGTTCCAAAATATTGTGCACCTTATCTTTATTCCTTGAAACTTTCTCAGCAAAACTTGCAACATAATGCAAGATAGTGACAAAGAGAATGGTGGACCTGCAGGCACTATTACCCGACCGACTTTAGACGAGACAGATCTCCAACAAAATGACCCAGATGCTATAGTCATCCCGGAAAATGAAACAAAAGCCATAGCTATAAAGCTTATAGAAAATGGCCTATCACCGAGAGGTGGTACGGTTATATTCGCCATAGAGGCACATGAATATCGGCAGACAGAGGTATTCTATTCATGGATTGTCTTTCCACAAGCAAATCCAACAACACATGTGTTCCACTTCTACAAGATGGAGGAGCATCCAGCGGAATACGAGGACGTTGAAATTCCACTAACTTACCAAGAGCATCAGCTCTGGTTTAAAGGTGCCCTACAACATCAAAATCACATTACCAGGCTCGGTCCACTAGGTAGACCAGGAGCAACATGGCCGGTACTAGCCAGCTATACACCACATCCTAAAATTGAAAGAATGTCAGATGTAGAACTGTTAGCTCAGCTAAAACAATTAATTAAAATACATAGACAATTGGTACAATATGTCATGCGGACGTTAACAGTCCAACCTGCTATTAGAATTCCACAACCCACCCCTCATCAGGGGAACACAAACAAAATCACACCACAGACTATACAATCAGTCATTGGTAAATTGCCCGCTAAAAGGGAACAAATTCTATTCTGGTTAGCCCAGAAAATTACTCAAATAGAGGCTGTATTTCCCGATAGTACACCTCATAAGAAACACAGGATTCTAACAATCTGTTTACCAATGGAGATTGCACCACACGTGGAGGACTGTGACTCTTGGGGTACAGTCTTTGCTTCAATCTACACAAAAACACATGGTGTCCCGTTTATGGCGGTAATACCAGACGTTCTGAGACAGATTCAAAATAAATACTGGCCAGAACCAGCCTTGAATCTTGGTGTGAAATTACTGAAAGATTTCAAACAGGTCCCAGCTATCTTATTAGCTAACATTAAAGGTGAAGCAGCATCGGAGGCAATCCTCCAAAAAATTCAAAGACCTTGATATTACTGAGCAACCGTATGAACTTGCCAGAATAATAGAAAAATCCTATGAAGAACTAGGAAAAGATAGTTTGGGAGGGAAACCTGTGAAGCCTGAACTAACAGAAAATCCTGAAAAAGTTTTTATCAAAAATAATCTAACTACTCCTAAAAAGAAATGGGAAAATAGTAGACAGCCACTTCCTAAAGAGAAGCGCTCTCAGTCCAGAGGTAGATCTCCTCAAAAGGAGCACTCTGAAAAGAGGTATAACCTTAGAAATAGGGATAATTTAAGAAAACCTGATAGATATCAAGATACTGATAGATGATCCTCTTGTACCTTTCAGACTTCCTCGCAGAAATCCGAAAGAAGAGGATGATCAAAACACAAAGAAAAACGCGTGAAGTCCAAAGACGATCAACACGTTAAAAAAAATAAGAAAACTCAAATCTTCAAAAAGAAGGTAGCAAGTATTAAAATCAGACATGCCGAGGATCTTGAGGACGCAACTCTAGAACGGGGAGTGGGCCCAGACAATTCCTGGACAGAGCAGCAGAGGTCACCATAGCTCGCACGATCCTGAAAGATCATCTGGAGACAGTGGATCTGACTGAATGCATTCAGGTTGAAACTGCCGACACCAGGGTTAGTGTACCCCACAAGTTATATGAAGAAACACTCCGGATAGAGGGGGACATAACTAGAAAAATAAAAGCACTCTTTTGGGGAAAACTATCTAAGGGTTATGACATCCTTCTGGCTGAAAAAGACTGCCTACCTGAATTTGTCAGGGAGTGCCCACATGGCGAAGAAATGATTAATGCAGCCTTCTCTAATCATATTCCTATTCATAAAAAATATACCTATGCCAGGAAATGGGCTGTGTCCCAGGCTCCAACATTATATAAATATCATGTGGGATGGGATGAGGACTCTCCTCACCATAAAATCCAGTTGAAAAATCAACCTACTGCTCAGAGGCAGTATCCAGTAAAGCAGGAAGCTAAAAAACAAGTCAGTGAGATCTTAGATCAATTTGAATACCAAGGGGTGATTGAAACATGCACCTCGTCAATGAACAATCCTTTGTTTCCTGTCTCTAAGCCAGACAATACACATGGTCTAGTTTTGGACTACAGACATTTAAACTCTTGTTGCAAAACTTTTGCAGTACAAAATGCACACAGTGCAGCACTGATGAATAACATTGTTCTCAAAAAATATAAAACTACATTAGATATTTCAAACGGTTTCTTCTGTCAAAACATTGCAACAGAAAGCAGGTATTTGACCGCTTTCTCAATAATGGGGACACAACAACACTTTTGTCGTCTCCCCAGGGATTCAAGAACAGTCCTGGATTATTTTCAGCTAGAGTTACAGAGTTACTACAAACGTATGATGATGTGGCATTATCTCATGTCGATGACATCTATCTTACAGATGATGATTTGGACAGGCACTTGAGCAGGGTGAACACCATACTTGAATTCGCCTCTGAAGGGTATAAATTCAACTTTAAAAAATCAAGAATTGCCCACCTTAACATCCTATTCTTGGGATACGAACTTTCAAGTGAAGGCAAGAGCCTGGCAGCAAACTTTTTAGAAAAATGTGCGCTGCTCCAACCTCCAAAAACGCTGAAAAACTTACAGTCAATTCTAGGATTCCTAAACTTCGGAAGAACTTACATTCTGAATTACACAGAAAGGGTTAAACCTTTCTACTAACTAATCAAACCTGATTTCAAACCAACTAATTGGACTCAAAAACACACAGAAATTTTGCGTTCAGTACAAACAGACATGTTGGCAACAACACATTTACAAAAACGTGACAATGTACGCAACCTTATAATCCGAATCATCCCAGGGAGATGCGGATTCACATACCTAACCTTTAATGAAGGTGAAAAGGTACCAATAGCTTACAAATCACACTAGTACACACAAGCTAAAATGAAATTCACTTCAACAGAAAAAATTCTTACAGCGGTTCAGACTGCTGTAGCAAAGGAGAGAGCCCTCGCACAGGGTAAACGCATAAAAGTCGTTACACCTGTACATGCCTTAGAGGCAGTGACAAAGGCAAGCATTCCAAATGCAAAAGCTCTACATCCAAGATGGATACAATGGGTTAATTATCTTGCTGCAACAGACGTTGAATACGTTTTTGACCCTTACTTGAAGACACAAGAATTTCTCCAATACAAACAAGAATGTCCTCTGCCTACTGAAATTCTACCTCTAGAACATTACGGCTGTATAATTTATACAGACGGACCAGCACAGCCCGCAATTGGGGGTAAACAAGCTTGTAGTGCAGCGTCTCTAGGGGACTGTACAGCTCAGCGAGCTGAACTCCAAGCTTTCAAGATGGCGCTTGAAAATACCGATCGCGAATTCCTCACACTCATAGTGCGCGATTCGTATTACTGCGTCCAGTCTTACAATGAATATCTGCAGAACTGGGTTCAAAATGGTTTTAAAGACGCAAAAGGTGGCACCATAAAGCATAGAATGCTTTGGGAACAGGTAGTTCTTTTGCAGAACGAACTACAAAAGACTCACGTGATCCATACACTGAGTCATCAGCGTGATGGCGTTCACGCTGAAGGGAATTCATTGGCTCATGAAGCCGCGAAGGCAGCTGTGCAAATGGCTTCCGTAGCTACAATCAATCGTTCAAGAACAACAATAGACCGTGAAACCATGCTCGCTATAAATGGCACGAGCAAAGGCAGGGGAGCCGTGTTACCTCTAAATTATCCACTCAAATTTAAATACATAATTGATGCAAACTCTGTTCCTTTTGCCCGAATCCCTGGAGTGGGGGATAGGGTAATTCCAAACAGGAACCGGAGAGGTGCTCTGATTCACAAAGCACATATGGGAGAGGGTCTGATACATCAAGGGATCTCTAAATCTCTATTAGAATTGGAAGAGATGTACTGGTGGCCAGGATGAAAGCTCACGTATATGACTTCGGAATTAATTGCGATGACTGTTGAACACCACCAGATTTCTGACTGCAGCGTAGCCAGCCCAGTACAGACACCACTGTTAGACAGCATTAGGCTATCTACATGCGGACGTCCGAATGGACTGTTGCAGTCCCAAAAATATTAAGACAAGATTCATTTGGATGTGGCCTCAACGCTCGGCTGACGCCCGAACTATTATAAAAGATTTGCGAGTCTTTATCGGCACATACGCAATACGTCAATAGTTGGTATTGCATTCGGTTCCTTTGAAATCGCTGGAGTTGCTTGATCCCTTGACATGTTTTTATAGTCAGATGCTACATCATTGTAGACGGGAGTTTCTTGACGAACTGTTATTTGGGTTTCAAGAGGAACAAGATCCATGGCTTTGTTGCATAGTCCTTCTTTTCTCACTTTATAATCTTCAAAGGTGATGGTTTCAGTTTGAACCTCTTAGATGGTAGCAAGATTTGGTCGTCTACTACATCTTGGGAGCCCAGCAAATTTTCTGATGATTGGGACTTTGGAACTGTTAATAACATGATGGCAGACTTAAAAATGTAAGCAAAATTTACAAAACATGAATACTTAGAAGGTTCATCAAATTATGAAGAAATGTATTGTTTTAATCATTTTGGCCATCCTTACTTGCATAAATCTGCAAACCCTAGAAATGTTTTAACTTATAATCAGTGGGAACATTGCCCAACACCTCCAAAAGGTAGTTCTAAAACATTTATTAGAAAATGTCCTTATTTTACAGGTTTAATGTTACAAACCCAGAAAGTTTTTACTTTAAAAATGTGAATAAGACAGGCATAAACTTGCTAAAAACACCCTTCATTGATTTAAACATTCGCACTTGCAGACATGCGGTGACAAGTTGGATGGGCGCCACATCGAACATTTTAATATGTCGGGGGATAAAATTCATGATAATAGTTGAACATTTACTTACGAAAGCCGGAAACGACTAAAGGTCCGGCGCCAGATAAGAAATTTTTAACAGTATTTGTAAATATTTTAACTGAGTGGAAAATGTTTCTCTTTTAACCTTTGTATGAAATGAAATGTGTTTTACATGCTTTATGGTTATGACAAACCAAATAAAGTTAATTTTGACTGACTGAAAAGTATGTTGACAAATACTAAACAAATTTATTCTGCGACCTTTTATGCTCAATTGTCCACCTTAGGCTTTGACATTTGGAAAGACAACATTGAGACAAAAACTGTTTGGGGCACAAAAGACTGGTAGGTACAAGGTTTAGAAGCATTTTTCAGAGCCTGCATCATCCCAGAACAAATGATGTTTTTAAATGACACTGTTCAACAGACATCTTGTCTTGGCATTGCTAAGATAAAAGATTTAAACAAACCGTCCATACCGAAGCCCACACCTGACAGTAATTTAACTTCAGGTGAGGAGGTATATGTAAACTATATTTTTCAACAGAACAGAACAACTCCTGAATGAAAAAAATGGTTAATCTGGCCCACAGACATGAATAACTGTCAAGATAGATTCCTGAACAAGACACAAGAGTTTACAGTAACTAGGCCAGATCCAAGATATATCCAAAGACAACATCCAGGGATAATAACTACTTATATTGTAGGAAAACTATGCCTTGAGTGGCTGCAGAGATCCACACTTCCAGAAATAAAACAACACTTGTCTTTGCTTAAAGATGGCGTTGATTTACGAGAATTCTTACTGGGACCTCGTAATCCACGTCATAAACGTTTCATATTCGCCGGTATATACGCTGCATACAATGAAGCATGGAAAGACACGCAAATTGAAACAGCTGAAAGAATACGAGAAATTGATCATATTATTCTAGAGAAATCACTCTCTGTAGTTGACAATGGGTTAACAACTCTGTTGTCCAGAATATATTCTTTGGACAGCATTGTATCCTCTGCCATAGACATAACGGAACAGGACTTGCTAATGTTACAACATGGCCAGTCTCAATTACGTTCTATAATGCTGTTAGGCTGGACGTTGCAAAACCTTCATTCTGGCTATGTGCCTTGGTGTTTAATCAACACTACATCATTGTTTACTGTATTTAACCTTACAGATAAACAAATCTCGTTGGCACAGAGGGGAGCAGACTATACGGTGCTGAGCATAGAAAAACTGGAGAGATTACCATTGACCGTTTCTGAGAAACCATCAGTTGAATGGATAATACATGGCACCATCACCATCACTTTGCCAGCCTTGATGACTTAATGTTTTCTCCTGACACCGAGAATATCTTTTGAAATTATCGCACAGCGTTCTTTTGGAACT